>NC_083406.1:1758144-2358144 GCF_020745735.1 Hemiscyllium ocellatum | reverse complement strand
TCTCGAAGTTGCTGACCCAACAGAGGACTAAGTAATTGCAGCAGCGAAAGGTGAGCAAGACAGAGGCAGGTCAGAAATCAAGAGGGCATTTCAAAATAGTGGCAAGTCTGCAGTTCAAAATCAGACAGATAAATCAAATGGATTGGTCTGATGGATGCTGCCTGACCTGCTGTGCTTTAACCAGCAACACATTTTCAGCTCTGATGGTGCACGGGGCTACTGAAGGGTAACCTTCCTTGGGCATGACCTGCAGTTCCCCGGGCCCCTGCAGAAAGCATATTGGCACCACTTGCAGCTGCTTAAGTCCTGATCTCTGGAATTCCTTCTCTAATCTTCTCTGTCTATTTATCTTCTTCCTACTCTTCGATTATGGTCTCAAACAGCAACTCCTTTTAAACATACTTTTAGTTCCTTTTCCTTACATTTTCTGATGTGGCTAGAAACCTGACTTGTATAATATTCTTTTGAAAAGCCATAGGATCTGTTACTTACTTGAGAAAGGATGTACTGGCACTAGAAAGGGGTGCAGGGGAGATTGGCTGGGTTAATTCTGGAGTTGAGGGGGTTTGCTTATGAGGAGAGACTGAGTAGACTGGGATTATATTCATTGGAATTCAGAAGAATGAGGGGTATTTTATAGAAACATATAAAATTATGAAGGGGATAGATAAAATAGACACAGAGAGGATGTTTCCACTGACAGGAGAAACTAGGACAAGACGACATAGCCTCAAAATAGCAGACATGGATCTGAATTGAGAAGGAACGTCTTCACCCAGAGGGTTGTGAATCTGTGGAATTCCCTGCCCAGTGAAGTAGTTGAGGCTTCCTCATTGAATGTTTTTAAAGCTAAGGAACAATATTGAACAATAAAGGTTATAGTGAGAGGGCTGGTAAGTGGAGCTGAGTCCA
Organism: Hemiscyllium ocellatum; assembly: GCF_020745735.1. Taxonomy (NCBI): domain Eukaryota; kingdom Metazoa; phylum Chordata; class Chondrichthyes; order Orectolobiformes; family Hemiscylliidae; genus Hemiscyllium; species Hemiscyllium ocellatum. The sequence goes on along the minus strand of NC_083406.1, from coordinate 2,357,232 downwards.
TAAAAAGATCAGCCCTGATCCTACTGAATGGTGGAGCGGGCTCCAGGGGTCAGGCGGCCTCCTCCTGCTCCCCGTTCTGATGTACTAAGTTAAAAGTACTCGATGAATGTGTGTTGCTATTCCTGATGATTTATTGGTGGATGTGTTCCTGAATGTTGTTTCGTGTATATATTTGTTTAATGTCAGAGAGAGTTACAAACAAACATCATAAAATAACATATAAACTAATGTTTATACTAGTTTTCATTTGAGTCCAGAGCTGAAAAATGTCAGAGCTATATGGGTTTGTAGAACATTACATGCATTCTACTTTGTCTGCTGTTTATCTAATTCTTTATAGTATAAAATATTACTTCAGTTCTAGATTTTTTTTACTTCCTGCTTTCCAGTTAAACAGAAAAGAATTTACTGAATTTATGTTAGGCAACTGCACATCAGAAAATATTTTCCCAACACCTCAGCAATGATTACTCCAAGGTATGAAATTCTCATCTGAGTCATGGTGTTGATTAATATTCTGGCTCTATATAAAGATAGACAATGGATTGTGCCTTTTATCTTGAGGCTGTTTACAACACAGTAAACAACCGAAATGAAGGCTGTGTATTTTTGTCTCGCCATTGCACTTGAACTGGGCTTTCAAACCATACCTTCAGATGCACTTCCATTGGCTAAAGACGAGCCAGTTACAAAAACTCCCGAGGTATGGAAATAATTCAACCTAAATATTCTTGTTTGTTAGATAGAATATTTAAAGACATCCTTTTTTCAGAAATGTAAGTGTCGCAGATGATTATAATTAAGCTGAATATCTTCTTGATTTGTTCTATTTCTGTTTCGTTTCATGTTTTGCATAAATATTGCTGATTATAGTATTCCATGAAGTACTAAAGGCTGGCAAATCTCGAGTTAAAATCCCTGATGAAGGGCTTATGCTCGAAACGTTGAATTCTCTATTCCTGAGATGCTGCCTAACCTGCTGTGCTTTGACCAGCAACACATTTGCAGCTGAAATCTCGAGTTAAGTCCATTATTAAAGTTGAGCAAGATGAGGACCACTGCAGTCAGTCAGCATCACTGAGAGGATTGAGAGAAGTGGTTAGTCTGAAGATTCTTAAAAACACGGGTATAGTCAGGAAAGCAGAGCCTCTGCTGCAGAGCAGGTGAGATCAATCAATAAAGAAAGCAAAATCTGAAAAAGAAACTGATTTTCCTGGAGAAACTCAGCAGATCTGGCAGTATTTGTGAAAACAAAGCAGAATTAATGTTTCAAGTCTGACATAACTTGACGTAACTTTCATTCAGAAAGTTAGGAGGGATGGGATCCAGGGAAATCTGGCTCTCTGGATACAGAACTGTCTGGCCAAAAGAAGACAGTGACCGGCAGTGGGTGGAAGGTATTCTTGCTGGAGGTCAGTGACCAGTGGTGTCCTGCAGGGCTCTGTTCTTGGGCCTCTGCTCTTTGTAGTTTTTATAAATGACTTAGATGAAGAAGTGGAAGGGTGGGTTTGCCGATGACACAAAGGACAGTGGTAGAAAGTGAGCACTGCAGATGCTGAAGATCAGAGTCGAGAGTGTGGGGCTGGAAAAGCACAGCAGGTCAGGCAGCATCCGAGGAGCAGGAGAATCAACGTTTTGAGAAATGTCAACTCTCCTGCTTCTTGGATGCTGCCTGACTGGCTGTGCTTTTCCAGCACCACACTGTTTGACAAAGGTGAATGTTGTTGTAAATAGTGTCGAGGGTGATTGCAGGCTACACCAAGTCATTGACAGGATGTAGCGCTGGGCGGAGACGTGGCAGATGGACGTCAACCTGGATAAATGTGAAGTGATTCATGTTGGAAGGTTGAATTTGAATGCTAAATACAGGGTTAAAGACAGGATTCGTGACAGTGTGAAGGAACAATAAATCTTGGGGTCCACATATATAGATCTCTCAAAGTTGCCACCCAAGTTGATAGGATTGTTAAGAAGGTATATGGTGTTTTGGCTTTCATTAACAGGGAGATAGAGTTTAAGAGCTGCGAGGTTTTGCTGCAGCTCTATAAAACCCTGGTTAGACCATACTTGGAGTATTGTGTCTAATTCTGGTCGCCTCATTGTGGGAAGGATATAGATGGGTTAGAAAGAGGGTGCAGAGGAGATTTACCAGGACGCTGCCTGGACTGGGGGGCATGTTTTATGAAGACTGGTTGAGTGAGCTCGGGCTTTTCACACTGGCGAGAAGAAGGAAGAGAGGTGACTTGACAGAGGTGCACAAGGTAATGAGATGCTTTTCTCTAGGGCTGTCATGAGGGGCTATAATTTTAAGACGATTGGAGGAAGATATATGGGAAATATCAGAGGTAGTTACTTTACACAGAGAGTGGTGGGTGTGTGGAATGCACTGCCAGTGGTGGTAGGAGAGTCAGAGACATTAGAGATATTTAAGCAACTGCTGAACAAGCCCATGGATGGCAGTAAATTGGCATAATCTTAGATTTAAATAAATGCTCGGGACCACATCGTGGGCTGAAAGGCCTGTACTGTGGTGAACTGTTCTATGTTCTACAACTAGGAGAATGATTTGAGGCCAAAAGCATAAATATTGTAAATCAGAGAAGTCAGTTTTGTGAAGAGGAGGAGAGAGCCTGAATAAGCTGAAGAGAAACGGTGTTCAGCATCTTCTGAAACCAGGCGAATGTGTGGTTACAGCAGCTACGTTCAGAGCAGGAGACAGCATGTGACAGAGAGTGGGAACAGCAATAACTGTTGAGGGGGCATGGAGGTGGATTAAAAAACGGAATGTGATTGTTGTAGTAAGTGATAGCATAGTTAGGGGAATAGCAGCAATGCCAGGGAGTCGCAGAGAGTGTATGGCCTACCTAATGCCAGTGTTTAAGACATCTGTTCTGGGCTGGACAGGAACTTGGAATGGAGAGATAAGATTCAGTTGTTGTAGTCCATCAGGGCAACAACGATATTGGTAGGTCTAGGAAAGAAATTTTGCTGAGAGATTATCGGCGGTTCAGAGATAAATGAAAAGGCAGAACCACAAAGGTGATAATCATTGGATGACTACCTCAGCCACGTGCGAGCTGTCATATGATAAACAAGAGAAGGGAGATCAATGCATGGTTCAAGGAGTAGGATGGGAGAAATGGGTTCCAATTCATGACTCACCAGCACCTGTACTGGTGAAAAAGAGAACGGTTCCATGGAAACAGGCTGCACTTGAACCGTGCTGGGACCAGTGTCCTGACAAATTGTAAAACTAGGATAGTAGATGCAGCTTTAAACTAATTTTAAGGGAGAAAACAGTTCAATTGTAGAAAAGCTTGAAAATTCAAAAAGAAACAATAGAGCAGAGCTGCAGAATCGTGAAAAGTTGAGTGACAATGTCTTAAGGGAAGGAGTAGAAAATATATGCAGAAACGTGAGTAGAAATTGAGACCAGAGAGAGAAATAATGGTTAAAAAGTCAGAGCTTGCAGCTCTCTATTTTAATGCGTGCAGCGTTTGTAACAAGAATAACACATTGACAAGACAAATAGAAATAAATTACAAGCTTGATAATGATTATGAATACATGGTTACAGGGTGACTAAAACCAGGAACTGAATATTCAGAAATCATGTCTTCCCCCATCTCATCCCAGATCCAACTCTCCAACTCAGCACTATGCTCTTGAACTGTCCTACCTGTCTATCTTCCTGCCCACTTACCCGCTCCACCCTCCCCACCGACCTATCACAATTACCCCCACCTGCATCCAACTATTGCTTTACCAGCTACCTTCCCCCAGCCCCACTCCACCCCACGATTTATCTCACAGTTCCCTTCCCCTTCCATATTCCTGATGAAGGGCTTATGCCTGCTCCCTGGATGGTGCCTCACCTGCTGTGCTTTTCCAGAGCCGTGCTCTTTCATTCTGGAAAAATCAGCAAAAAATGAAAGGGAGGCTGGGTAGCTTTTTTTGTAATGCTTGGTATCAATGTGGTGTTGAATCATATAAATGCAACAGATCAGGTTGTGGAATCAGTCTGGGCGGAAACAAAGAAAGGCAAAGAAAAGAAATCCGAGCTGGGAGTTGCCTCGAGGCATGTGAATAATTGCTTCAATGCAGAACAAAGTCTGAATCTGGATAAATATGGAAGTATGTAAGAGTGTGCTCCAATACAAAGTGTGACTTTAGTTTGCATACTGACTAGACAAGAGTCATAAGAAATTTGTAGAGTGCACCTGCGATTTTTTAAGAGTAGTACATTGCTGAACCTATCTGAAACAGGCTATCATAGATCTAGTAATGTGCAATGAGATAGCATTAATAAATGGTAGAATTGTTAAAGATCACAACATGGTAAAATTTCAAATTCAGTTTGGGGATAAGCAACTCAGGTTTTTAAGCCAGTGTCCTCAACTTAACTTTGAGCAATTCCAGAGATATTGAGTAGGAGTTATCTCAAAGTGAGCTGGGAAAATAGATCAGGAGAAAATTCACTGGTTGAGCAATACCAGACATTTAAACAGATATTTCAGAAAGCTGAGCCAAAATCTGTCCTGGTCAAGTAGAAGGACTCAATGAGAAGGATGAACCACTTATCATTAGCAAAGATGAAGAAAGACCAAAACATAAAAAAGGACAAAAACTAATACTAGGCCAGAGATTTGGAATGTTTTGAGTAACCAGCAGCGGACTAACTATAACGTTAATAAAGAAGGAGAAAATTGGTTGTGAAAGTAAATTGGTAAGAAATGTAAAATCACACATTAAGAGCTTCTATGTGTATACAAGAAGAGTAATAAGGTATGGAACTCTTGAAGATGCACGAGGAAGTTGAGAACAGAGAAATCACAGCTAGTTCAAAGCAATATTTCACTTCGCCACAGTGGTGGGCATCATAGACATCCCAAATGTTATGAAGGTATAGCGGTGTACTGTACCTTTAAGGGAGTAGAAAAGCTAGCAAGGACTGCCAAAGCACAGAGAGAGCTCTGAACAAAGTAAGAATGTAATACTTGGTTGAAACAAATAGCTGCAGTTGAGTTGCCATGAAACAAAAATAAATTCAAATGTGGCCAATTATACTTCAAGATACCAAAATTCAATCAAATTTGAATTTAGTACTGTGATAATATTAAAATGAATGAAATGATCTGATGTTTTGGGCTATAAAACCGGACATTTTGGATAGTTAGAAGAACTGCCAAGGCTATCCACAAGTTGAAGAACTCTCTGAAAGGTACCTGTCTATCAGAAGTTTGCGCCGCAGAACATCAAAACCGACCTGAAGAAAAATCTTCAAAGGAGAATCAACAAAGCTGACTGGCTTTTGAAGTGTGATTTTCTTTTTGTAAATCTTAATCAGGATTTTTTTATCGGACCAGTATTGTGGAGTGGGAGGTAAAAGATAGGTTTAAGAGAAAGGATTGTATATAGTTGTTGGTTTTAATATTGTCTATTTGACTTATAGAATAAAATTGTTAATTTTTATTTTAAAAAGTGACTTCTGGGATAAGTCTTTTTGGCTCGAATTTAACAGGTTATGGTGTGAGGTGAAATTTTTCTGTGTGGCTGGATTAAATTAGCAGAGGGATTTACTCCATGTCATAACGCAAAAATAACAGATAAGTAAGATACTAATGGAAGAGAAGATCTTGGAACAGTCTCCACTACACGGGACAAAGTATTTTACAAACCAATTGGACTATAGGAAGACAAGTCAACAGATTCTGATAGCTGGCACCCAATGGGTTTAAAGGAAGTTGCAGAAGAAATTATGGAGCACTGGGTGAAATATTCCAAAACTCACTGGATTCTGGGAATTTCCAGTAGTTTGGATGATCAACTGTCTCACTGCCCAGAAATTCTAGCTTTGCAAATTGGACGTATAAAGTTATAATCTGAAAGTAATTATGACACAGAAGGAGACCAATTAGCCCATGGTGTTTATACAAACTCTCCTCACAGAAAGCCAATCAGTACCATCTCCCTACTCTATCCCTGTATAATTATTACCTATTTCTGTTTTCCAAGTTTTCATTTAAATTACCTCAGTACTTCTGCTTCCCAAACGGTACCCAGCAAGTTGCAGGTCTTAACCACTCTCTGCATTCAAAAAGTTCTCGAGATATCCCTACTCAAAAATGTAAATCTTCATTCCCTCATCCTTCTGTCATCAGCTAATATGAACAGTTTTGTTTTCCTTTTCAATCTTGTCATAGCCTTCAAATTTTCTAGTAATTTAGTTAAACATAATATTGCTCTCCAGAATACATGCTGACTTTTCTGAATCAACTCACATTTGTCCCATTAGGATATTACTTTTGTCACGTATTTTGTTATAGAAGTTTCCCAACATCAAAGATAAACTTAGTGACTTCATGCTAAATGCAACACAATACAGTTTTAATAAAATCACCTTTTAAAACACAAGAAATTCCATCATTTAGTAAATGTCTGAATTCAATACTCTGTTGAAGCTGTGCACTGTAGACCTGTCCCCTGTGCCTCATAGCTATCAAACAGAACTTCTACTTCCAGGAGAGATGAGAGAGGTTGGGGTTTGTTTTCTTCGAGGTGAGAAGGCTAAGAGCAGCTGTGATTGGAGTTTTCAAAATCATAAGGCAGTCCGTTAGACTATGTTGGGCAAACTGTTCCAACTCATACAAAGATTAAGAATAAACGGGCAATAATTTAGTGTGATATGCAAAAGGAGAAAATGTGTTGTGAGAAAATCCTTTATTGTACAAGTGACTCAGGTCTGGAAGACACTGCCTGAAAGGATGGTACAGTTAAGTTCAAATGAGGCATTTAAGAAAACATGAAATTATTATTTAAATAAAATGTGGGAGAATGTCTGTTTACCACTAATTAGTCACCCAGTAACAGAATTACATCTCAAAAATCACACTTTCCAAAGTCATGTACTTCATGATCCTTAGCATTGGCTTGCTAATAATAGACTTTAAAAACTGCATTTTTTAAAAAAAATTCTGTTGCTAATGCAATAATAAAAATTTGAATATCACTGAAAAATATACCTGTTAATTTCATCTAGGTAAAACAGACTCAATATCAACTTCAGATAACCAGGAAGCCTGTCAATGGAACAGTTAAATCAAATGGAGTCCCTCGTTGTGGAGTAACTGACTTTGAGGCGTTTTCTGTTTTTCCTGGCACACCTAAATTTAACAAGAATGATCTCACCTACAGGTATAGATCTTGTTTAAGTGATATGCCCTATTCATTTAGTAGCATTAATTTGTTAAAATTTTCACACTAAGCAAGACAAATGCACGCATAATGACCAGAACTACCACAGAATTCAACAACAAACCACTCTCTCTCCTAAATATAAGGAGGGCAAGGCCAATCAGAAAAATCATGCACATTGAAAATCAACTGCAGATTAGTTGTTCAACACTTAGCCATCCTATCCTCACTGTCCCAGATGTTTAATACGCAAGTCAAATTAATAATACCTTGCATATGTCAAAACCAGTATGATAGGACAATAATCTTTGAGTGAAGCTGTGACAGAACTGGGCAAGTTCATGAATCCACACCCTCAAAATGCTTTGTGGACCAAGGATAGTTCTGGTGGTGACTGTTAAGATGATGCTCGCCTTGAATTATTTTGCTGCTGTTATGACTTCCTCACCATAAATCCACAAGACACAGGACTAGAAATAGGTCCATTGAGTTTGCTCCATGACCAATGAGATTATGGCTGACCTAACAATCTTCAACTCCACTTCCCTGCCTTTTCCCACAACCCTTGACACTCTTATTGATTAAAAATCTGTCTATCTCAGCCATGACTATGCCTCATAGCCTCGCCTTGATAGCTCCAAGTGGTAAGGAATTCCACATATTCACAACCCACAAAGAGAAGAAATTCCTCCTTATTTGCATCTTGAATGTACAACCCTTTATTCTGAGATATTGCCTCCTGATCCTAGACTATCCCACAAGGAGGAACAATCTTTCTACAAATACCAAAACAGAAGTTGCTGGAAAAACTCAGCAGGTCTGGCAGCATCTGTGAAGAGAAATCAGAGTTAACATTTCAGGTCTGGTGACCCTTCCTCAGAACTTGCTGCATGTATACTGTTAAGCTATCAAAGAATCTTGTATGTTTCAATGAGGTTTCATCTTCTCATTAGACAGTCCCTGCATATCTGGTATCAGCCCAGTGAACGTTTTCTAGACTGCCTTCAATGCCAGTGTATCTTTCCTTGGATAATGGGTTTTAAACTGTCTACAGTATCTCAGCTGTGGTCTGACTAGTACCTTGTTTCATTTTAGCAAACCTTCCTACTTTTCCTATCCATTTCCTTCAAAACAAAAGCCAGCCTTCCATTCGCCTTGCCTGCTGCCCAATGAACTGACTTGTTAGCTTTTTGTGATTCATGGACATCCTCACCCAAATCTTATTCATCACACATAGTTTTGGAAATTTTGCATATTTGTACTAAATTCTAAAGTGGGAGAGTTTACCAGAGGGAAACACACAGCCTAGATATTTTTCTAATCAATACATTTAGTAATTACAATCCTCTGAAGCAGATCAGACTTGAACCCAGGGATCATGGCTCAGAGGTAGGGACACTACCATTGTGCCACATGAACCTGACCAGCAGCCTTTCTTGCTCAGAATGTGTGCCAAATCAGTTCGGCTGCTGATAAATATCTGGCAGCATTTTTACTGGAGTTACACAATCAGACTTGGACCTCCTAACCGTCTGAAGGAAGTAGGTTAATCAGAGGCCAGAAATTCCAGAACTCAGCAGCAGTGTTCCTTGGACACTATCACCTGGAACCCCAGGTGGAGGACAACCACTGAAGAAGGTAAGTATTGTTTGGGGGGGAGGGGGAGGGATTTTCTAGAGTTGGAGTTCACAGGTAGAGGGGTAGTAGAAGAGTCGCTATCAAGTGCAGCGAGCCAACTCTCAGAGGCTATCCATGAAAGCAAGAGTATCCCTTGGTGTTTTAATACTAATTTAGGGATTCTACCCCAATTGAAACTGCCAGCGTGCCCAGTCAAGTAGGTCAGCTCTTTCTCCTTCAGTCTGATGTAAAGAAAATTCAGCCCAGAGAGGATCACGTGACTGTTAATTTAAATGGTTGTTAATTGTTATTTAAGGCATTAATTGGTGGTGGATAGTGAAGGTTAACTATAGGTTTTCCTTTCCACAGCTGAATTTATAAGGTGGTGGAAGATGGCAGACATCTCCCAGTGTCAATGCAATCAATGATCCTGACCTGTTCCTAGGATAGGAATATTCCAAAATTAGTATGAGTGTATGCCTGCATTAAGTCTCTACTTGGTCAGGGAAAGAATCATCATGAAATCAGTTGGAATTTTATGACAATAATTTCCTTAAATTTGACCATAAGATTAGATTCCATACAGTGTGGAAACAGGCCCTTCAGCCCAACCAGTCCACACCAACCTCTGACTAATGCACCTACCACTACGGGCAATTTAGCACGGCTAATTCACCTGACCTGCACATCTTTGGATTGTGGGAGGAAACCGAGCACCCAGAGAATGTGCAAGCTCCACACGGACAGTTGTCCAAGGCCAGGGTCGAACCTGGGACCCTGGTCCTGTGAGGCAGCAGTGCTAAGCCACCATGCCACCCACTGATAAATTATCAGAGTTATTGAAGTCAATAATACAACCTATAATGGAAGATTTCTGAACAGACGACATTGAGTTCATAAATAGTAAAATCACTGGACTTCCAAACACCTAGTAAGTCCTGCCTGAGTTTAGAGACTAGGCTCTGGTAGTTTGCTGCAGGAGGCACTGGTCTGCATCACTTTCATCAGCTTAATCAGACAGTTAGCCAACAATAAGTAAGTGCAGTGTAGTTTCACTTATAGCTGCCTCAAAATATGGCATGCTGATTGGCACACATTGCAAATGAATTTCTAAAGTGCTTTTGTTGAGCCTCCAGATCACATGTATGGAGAGATCCCTTGAGGAATGAGTTATTAGGGTCAACCACTAATGATTGAAAGAATTAGAGGACTGCATTTGTGGCAAATGCTACCACAAGGCAGAGTAATGCACATGTTGATGATACTTGATGAGTCAAATGCAAAATTTTCAGGTCTCCTATTAAATGGCAATAAACTCTCCATACCATTAACTACATTCAATCAGCAAGTTATCTGGAACTACACTATGCATCAATTTGCACATAACTGTTTAGATTACTTACAGTGTGGAAACAGGCCCTTCGGTCCAACAAGTCCACACCGACCCGCCAAAGCGCAACCCAGCCAGACCCATTCCCCTACACCTAACACCATGGACAATTTAGCACGGACAATTTAGCACGGACAATTCACCAAATCTGCACATTTTTGGATAGTGGGAGAAAACCGGAACACCCGGAGGAAACCCACGCAGACACGAGGAAAATGTGCAAACTCCACACAGACAATTGCCTGAGGCGGGAATTGAACCCGGGTCTCTGGCGCTGTGAGGCAGCAGTGCTAACTAACTGGGGGATGAGGATGTTATGATAACCACATCAGATGTGCCAACTATCAACACAACTCTTTTTAAAAAGTGGTCAAAACAAAGTGGTACTGTCACTTCTAAAAGGAAAACACAATCACAGTTATCAAAGCAATAAACACCACCGGTCCCAGGTAGATCATCATGTTGACCTGTAATGGTAGTACCATGTTGCTTTGTTGGCAACTTACTCTCTGAATCAGGAACTAGTTCAGAATTCTTTTGCATTCTTACTCAATGGCTTTTATACAGTGTTTTCCCCTTCAGCCTGGCTAATGTTCTAATGCGAGTGTGTGACACAGCAGGAGTGACTGGAGCAGGTGACATGAGGTGTTTTCAGAAGACCAGACATTGATCTCAGAAACATACAAACAGCACCATCGTTTCAAAATTTGTAAACAATTGCAATATATTTGATTTTGTTTTTAACACAGGGTACGGCAATATACAAGAGACTTGAGTGAGGCCACTGTGGATGAAGTTTTGAGACGAGGTTTTAAACATTGGAGTGATGTTACTCCACTATCGTTTCGAAAGACAGATGCTATCGCAGATATTGAAATTATCTTTAGTAGTGGAGGTATGTTCAAATGATAAAGTTAATAATAAAAACTAGAAACTTGAAATAAGAACATAAAATTCTGCAAATATTTGTATGTTAGTGTGCATTTGCAAGCAAATAACACAGTTGTGATTTTTCAGTTGCATTTAACATAGTAGCATGTTGATTATAATTTTTGGATTCAGTATTTGGAAGCCTGGACAATGATCCAGAGCCATGCAACTGGATTTTACTGACTCAATCCAGTCATGTTATCAATGTTGGGATGGAGGCAGTGTAAAAGATTTGGGTGGCAAGACCATCGCCCTGTCCAACCCCGAGATGACCCCATCATAATATAATAATTGGGCTGGCATCACCAGATGAAAATAAATAACTAAATGGACAAATAGACTTGTTGACAAGTTTACTGGCCTGAATAATATGCTGTCTAATCCAAACTATGGCGATTTAAGCAGGTGAGTGGCAGTGGGCAGCATCTTATCTCATTCTATGTGAAAAGAAGGCAGAATAGAAGTGACAGCATCTATTCAACAGGGGCACCTCTCAAGATGTCATTCCGTTCCAACTTGTAACCCACCCACTTTATCCTGCTCTCAGCTCTGTGCTCCAAACCCTCAGGATTTACTTTTCCAGGCTCCTTCCTGAGGCCTAGGCAGTCCCCACACTTTTTAAATTCATTTTTCAGGATAAAGGTGAGGCCAGAATCTGATCCCATCACTGTGCGTCTGGAGTTACATGTAGGCCAGACCAGGTAAGGATGACAGTTTCCTTCCCTATAGGACAATTAGTGACCCAGACATTTTTTTTCTCAATTGACACAATGCTTTCAAGGTCATCATTAGACACGTAATTCCAGTTTTTCTTTTGTTTATTGTATTCAAACTCCATCATCACACACACACACACACACACACGTTGCTGGAAAAGCTCAGCAGGTCTGGCAGCATCTGTGAAGAGAAATCAGAGATAACGTTTCAGTTCCAGAGACCCTTCCTCAGAACTGATGGCAGCTAGGATTATATGCAGAAGACAAAGTGTTTGGGGGGGGGGGTGTGGTATGGTTAGGAAGTAAACAATAGGTGGGGATACAGCCCAAAGACAGACAAAAGCATTGGCTGGACAGAGGAGTCAAAAATGATCTGGCAGGGAGAGTGAATAGATGTTAATAAGGACTGTTGGTGGCTAACCCGAGGTAATGTATAATGGCAGGCTCCATGATAACAAGGCCGAAAAATTTACCCAGATTAACAGTCCAGCAATAATACCACTAGGCTCTCGCCTCCCCCACTGCTGGGATTGAGTTGAGGGATTGAGAAATAGAGGTCCCACTAATAAGCCAATGTAGCCTGCACCCGTGCATTATACCTGTGGCCTGGTTTCCTCAGAGTATCAGTCCTTGTCAGACTTTCCTGAAGGGGGTGGAGGGCGTGGGTGGTATCTTGAATGTGTGTGGGGAGTTCCTGGACTAGGGGGGATAGGACAGTGTCCAGGTAAGGTAGAGATGAGTTCAGTGGGGCAGGAGCATGCTGAGACAATGGGTCGGCCAGGGTGGTCAGGCTTGTGGATCTTGGGAAGGAGGTAGAACCAGGCAGTGCGGGGTTCCCAGACTATGAGGTTGGAAGCTGTGGGTGGGAGATCTCCTGAGGTGATGAGGTTCTGTACAGTCTGGGCGATGATGGTTTGGTGATGGGGGGGTGGGGTCATGGTCGAGGGGGCGGTAGGAAGAGATGTCCTCGAGTTGACGTTTGGCTTCAGCGATGTAGAGGTCAGTGCGCCAGACTACCACAGCGCTCCCTTTATCCACTGGCTTGATGGTGAGGTTGGGATTGGAGCAAAGGGATTGGAGGGCTGCGCGTTGTGAGGGTGAGAGGTTGGAGTGGGGGAGGGGGGGTAGACTAGTTGATGCGGTTAATGTCCCGGCGGCAGTTGGAAATGAGGAGGTCGAGGGCAGGTAATAGGCCAGCGCGGGGTGTCCAGGTGGATGCAGTGTGTTGGAGGTGGGCGAAGGGGTCCTCACAAGGTGGGCAGGAGTCCTGATTGTGAAAGTAAGCTCGGAGGCGGTGGAAGAAATGTTCGACGTCACGGCGTGCATTAACTTCATTGATGCATGGACGGAAGGGGATGAAGGTGAGTCCTTTGCTGAGGACTGATCGTTCATCCTCAGTGAGGGGGAGGTCTGGAGGGATGGTGAAAACTCGGCAGGGCTGGGAGCTGGGATCTGGTGTGGGTGTGGAGCTGGGAGTGGGGGCGGAGCCGGACCTGGAGTGGGTGTGATGGTGGGGGGAATGGGGATGGAGTCATGAGCAGGGGTGGTGTTCCCCTCAGGGTTCTAGGGAGCGGGGATGGTGACAGTAGGATCTGTGGGGGGATGTGTCAGCAGATTACAGGTGAGTGGCGTTGGTGGGGGCGGAGGTGATGGCAAACACGGCAGTAGGGGTGGCAGAAGTCACTGAGTGTGTGGCATCAGTGATGATGTGAGGGGCAGAAGTGATGTCACATGTGGTGCATGAGGAATTGTGAGGGGTGGAAGTGACTGTGGGAGTGGCCATGATGGGGGCAGAAGTGACATCATCAATCAGCGTGGGGATGGCAGCTGCACAAGCCACATGGCTAATGGCATCTGAGCAGTTCCAGAGGCCGGGGGAATCTTCTGGAATGTTTGGGGAGCGCTGGGTATGGAGGTGGGTAGGTAAAAGTTTGTTGTACTTACAGTTTTTGATGTTTGAGATGGAATTGAAATACTGTTTGTTGAGAGTATGAATTCTCCTGAGGATGTCATACAGAGTAGGTCCTTTGCAATTCTGAGAGAGTGTGGTCCTCAGCTGAGGCAGAGCTGACTGTAGAGAGGTTAGGTGCCGGCGCATTGCTGCGAGCGTGGAGCTGAGGATCCAGAAGGAGAACTGTCTCTGGTGTTTTTGAATCTGTAGTCTGTACTGTTTGTCCTGTTCGGGACCGAACTCTGCTGGTTTAAAGGTGGTTCGGAGTCCGTGTGGGATGAGTTGGTTACGGAGGCAGGCACTGAGGAAGCAAATGTGACTGTGATACCGAGTTTGTTTTAGGACATGGTTGAAGAGCTTCAGGGCAGAGGAAATGACCTGGGAGTTGCAGTGGGAGAGGGACTCCCTGAGATTCTTGTAGAGAGAGGAGGAAAACTTCTTCCAGGCAGGCATCCTTGGAAGAGGATTCGCAGTAGGGTTAGAATCCATGAGGTAAAAGCAATGACTACAGATGTTGGAAACCAGATCCACCTCCTCCAAGACTTCCGTTTCCCCGGCCCCCAATGCCTCATCTTCACCATGGATATCCAATCCCTCTACACCGCCATCCGCCATGACCAGGGCCTCCAAGCCCTCCGTTTCTTCCTCTCCCGACGTCCCCAACAGTACCCTTCCACCGACACTCTCACTCGTTTGGCCGAACTGGTCCTCACCCTTAACAATTTCTCCTTCGAATCCTCCCACTTCCTCCAGACCAAAGGGGTAGCCATGGGCACCCGTATGGGGCCCAGCTATGTCTGTCTCTTTGTTGGCTACGTAGAACAGTTGATCTTCCGTAATTACACCGGCACCACTCCCCACCTCTTCCTCCGCTACATTGATGACTGCATTGGCGCCACCTCATGCTCCCGCAAGGGGGTTGAGCAATTCATCAACTTCACCAACACATTCCACCCTGACCTTAAATTTACCTGGACCATCTCTGACACCTCCCTCCCCTTCCTGGACCTCTCCAACTCCTTTAATGACAACCAACTTGACACTGATATTTTTTACAAACCCACCGACTCCCACAGCTACCTGGATTACACCTCTTCCCACCCTACCTCCTGCACAAATGCCATCCCGTATTCCCAATTCCTCCGCCTCCACCGTATCTGCTCCCAGGAGGACCAGTTCCACCACAGAACACACCAGATGGCCTCCTTCTTTAGAGTCTGCAATTTCCCTTCCCACGTGGTTAAAGATGCCCTCCAACGCATCTCGTCCACATCCCACACCTCTGTCCTCAGACCCCACCCCTCCAACCGTAACAAGGACAGAACGCCCCTGGTGCTCACCTTCCACCCTACCAACCTTCGCATAAACCAAATCATCTGCCGACATTTCCGCCATGTCCAAAAAGACCCCACCACCAGGGATATATTTCCCTCCCCACCCCTTTCCGCCTTCCGCAAAGACCGTTCCCTCCGTGACTACCTGGTCAGGTCCACACCCCCCTACAACCCACCCTCCCATCCTGGCACCTTCCCCTGTCACAGCAGGAACTGTAAAACCTGCGCTAACACCTCCTCCCTCACCTCTATCCAAGGCCCCAAAGGAACCTTCCACATCCATCAAAGTTTTGTCTGCACATCACCAATACCATTTATTGTATCCGTTGCTCCCGATGCGGTCTCCTCTACGTTGGGGAGACTGGGCGCCTCTTAGCAGAGCGCTTTAGGGAACATCTCCGGGACAACCGCACCAACCAATCACACTGCCCCATGACCCAACATTTCAACTCCCCCTCCCACCCTGCCGAGGACATGGAGGTCCTGGGCCTCCTTCACCGCCGCTCCCTCACCACCTGACGCCTGGAGGAAGAATGCCTCATCTTCCGCCTCGGAACACTTCAACCCCAGGGCATCAATGTGGATTTCAACAGTTTCCTCATTTCCCCTTCCCCCACCTCACCCCAGTTCCAACCTCCAGCTCAGCGCTGTCCCCATGACTTGTCCTACCTGCCTATCTTCTTTTCCACCTATCCACTCCACCCTCCCCTCCGACCTATCACCTTCATCCCCTCCCCCACTCACCTATTGTACTCTATGCTACTTTCTCCCCACCTCCACCCTCCTCTTATTTACCTCTCCATGCTTCAGGCTCTCTGCCTGTATTCCTGATGAAGGGCTTTTCCCCGAAACGTTGATTTTACTGCTCCTCAGATGCTGCCTGAACTGCTGTGCTCTTCCAGCACCATTGATCCAGAACCTTCGACATATTGTCTAGCTATCACCACTGTTAACAGCTAACCCGAGAATGCAACTTTTTTAAAAAAAGGTTTTGTGATTTACACATGAAAGAAGTGAAACTATCACTGTACTCTAACAGATGAATGGCTAAATAGACAATCAATTTTTCAATGTATAATTTCAGTTACATCACACTGTAAATTTTTGCTATAAATTCTGTGTTACGATCGAGCCCTCCACTATCACCTGATGAAGGAGCGTCGCTCTGAAAGCTAGTGTGCTTCCAATTAAACCTGTGTTGTGTGATTTTTAAGCTTTAGTAAAGCACATATACCAGCCTTACCTAGGTCTAACCTATATATGACTCCAGAAATCTCGAGCTGTTCTTAACTGCCATCTGAAATGGCTGAGCAAACCTTTCAATTGTACTCAAGGTGCTGATTCATCATTACCTAATGCTGGCATTGCAAATGATATCTACACCCCATGATTGAAGGATTTTTAAAAATCTGTCCTCGGAACAAAGGCTAATGAATTAAATAGTTCTTTGGTCTAATTATCAGTGCATGCCTAATATTATTATTTACCACAGCCGATTGGTTACCTGTGCTATTTCCAGCATTTTGCAAACAAGCACCTATGATGTTTCATTCCTTATTACAGATTATTTATTAATGTGTCTGTTCAATATGTTTTGCTAGAACATGGAGATGGAGTTCCTTTTGACGGATCAGGTGGGGTTCTGGCTCACGCCTTTGCTCCTGGACCAGGCCTTGGAGGCGATGCTCATTTTGATGACGCTGAGATTTGGACAACAGGAAATGATGGTAAACAGTCCTCAAAATTAACTAAATAAGTTAAATAACTTGAGTCCTTGCTGATGTCAAACAATAAAGTCTGAAGTAGCAGGGAAGCTGTTTGTTGGTACTGGTAAAGGCATGGTTTTGAAGAATGAGATCAAATGATAAATGCAGTAAAGAGTGAGGTATTGTTATCTAACTTTGATTTATTCTTTGGCAATAATGGCCCTGACATGCAAACATTGCATAACTTGGAAACTGTGCTGTGAATTCTTTTCATATTCGTGATCAAAATATTTAGATTGTCAAACAGGGGGTCTAAGCTGTTTAAAATAAAGTCTTTAAGCATGGATAATTTTGACACAAAATACTTTGGAAATCTAAACAGGTCTGGCAGTATCTGTAGAAGGAGAAACAGTGTTAATGTTTCAAGTCCAGAAACTCATAAATGATTCATGACTCTCCACAGAGGCTGAGCCCTCATGCAGCTCTCCAGTGTTTCTGTGCTGAACATCACTTGTTGTGGTTTAGGAGCCCCACCCTGACACTGCATTCACTTCTATAAATGTTGCAGAAGAAAACAGTAGATTCAAAGATGCATGCAGAATTCTGGCGATACAGTATTCGGCTTGTGGGGTTAGACTCATGTACTGGCATCCAAACAAATAACGATTAGACCATAAGACCATAAGACATAGGAGTGGAAGTAAGGCCACTCGGCCCATCGAGTCCACTCTGCCATTCAATCATGGCTGATGGGCATTTCAACTCCACTTACCCACATTCTCCCCAGAGCCCTTAATTCCTTGTGACATCAAGAATTTATCAATCTCTGCCTTGAAGACATTTAGCGTCCCGGCCTCCACTGCACTCTGCGGCAATGAATTCCACAGGCCCACCACTCTGTGGCTGAAGAAATGTCTCCGCATTTCTGTTCTGAATTTACCCCCTCTAATTCTCAGGCTGTGTCCACGGGTCCTAGTCTCCTCGCCGAAAGGAAACAATTTCCTAGTGTCCACCCTTTCCAAACCATGTTTTATCTTGTAAGTTTCTATTAGATCTCCCCTTAATCTTCCAAACTCCAATGAATACAATCCCAGGATCCTCAGCCGTTCCTCGTATGTTAGACCTACCATTCCAGGGATCATCCGTGTGAATCTCCGCTGGACATGTTCCAGTGCCAGTATGTCCTTCCTGAGGTGTTGGGACCAAAACTAGACACAGTACTCCAAATGGGCCCTAACCAGAGCTTTATAAAGTCTCAGTAGCACAACGGTGCTTTTATATTCCAACCCTCTTGAGATAAATGACAACATTGCATTCGCTTTCTTAATCACGGACTCAACCTGCATGTTAACCTTTAGAGAATCCTCGGCTAGCACTCCCAGATCCCTTTGTACTTTGGCTTTATGAATTTTCTCACGTCTAGAAAGTAGTCCATGCTTGTATTCTTTTTTCCAAAGTGCAAGACCTCGCATTTGCTCACATTGAATTCTATCAGCCATTTTCTGGACCACTCTCCCAAACTGTCTAGATCCTTCTGCAGCCTCCCCACTTCCTCAGTACTACCTGCCTGTCCACCTAACTTCGTATCATGGCAAACTTCGCTAGAATGCCCCCAGTCCCTTCATCCAGATTAACCCTAACCCTAACGCTAACCCTAACACTAACCCTAACCCTAATGCTAACCCAAAGACTAACCCTAACACTAACCCTAACCCTAACCCTAACGCTAGCCATAACCCTAACCTATTTGAACTATCTGTTTGAAAGGACTGTAAATACCTATTCATGAGTAAGGCTGTTCCTCAGGCTTTAAGGGTTGGCTCAGGATCTGCAGTAGCCAATTTGGTCTTCTCCTGTCATCTAGGGAGGGTTCTAGTCTTTGAGTTTTTTTACCAAGTTTGTCTGCTGGGTCTAGTGAGTCTGACATTGCTCGTCCTGAGATACAAGATACTGGAGAAGCTCTGTAGCTCGGTTGCCAGTCAAAGGTGCTCTCTGTTGAAGAAGATGCAAGAGTAAATTGAGCTGGGCCTCTAGTTTCTGCTTTAATTCCTCTCTTTGTGTCCTTCTTGAGTCTATGGTCTTCTGTGTCAAACCAGCATTGGGGAGAGGTGGGAAAATCCATTGAGGTGATTATGCTTCTGCCCTCTTACTTAGCTGAGTCTGCATTGCAATCATCTAAGATGGCAGGAACACTGAAGATATAAACAACAATACATTCATGTACATAATATGGCTGTCAGCACTTGACCAGATGATTCCAGGTTTGTCAGTTTTGAAAGGAAGCTGATTGTCCAAGACCTGGCTGCATGAATACTGCCTGTATCAGCTCTGCAGTGTTCAGGTTGCCAGGCCCGACTCCACGCTGGAGTTTTTATCCATACACTGCAACAACCCGAAAGGTCATGGATCACCTGACTCCATTAGATTACTGAGATGCCTTGTTAGTTTTTTTTCTTGACAATAGATAGTTGCAGGAGCAGAGATAGAATGGGTGTGAGGTGGCAGAGAGAGAATGGTGGCACTTAACCTGGAGATGCAGAGAAAGTCATTGACCTTCTTCCTTCATTGCTGAGCATTGCTCCAGACAGTAGAGATCATGCTTAATGGATTGGCATTCTCAGTCCAGGCTGACAGGGTATGCTAACATGGTGTCTTCCACTAATGCTCAGGGAAGAGGAAATTTATTGCTGCCCACCACTCCACCTCGCAGAATCTCAAACTACCTGTACACAATGCAACCACTAGTTCCTTCTTATTTTCACTTTCCAGTCCGTTCATGAGTTCCAGTTAGCGGCATGTTCCTCGGCAAGATGGTACAATCAGACCAGCAGGAGACCACAATGAGGGCTGTGGTAGGACCTCATGAGGCAGGTTCAGAATAATACAAAGAGAAATCCCACCTAGCTTCAGAGAGAAACCCTTCCAGAAACTTGATAAAATTGATACTTGGCTAAAATATGGTGGTTTTTGAATGGACCACTTTGAAACAATATAAATCTGTGACCAATTGGAAAGGCAGGTGTTTGCCTCATCTTCATTGTACGTTTATCTAACAGAAATTTGAGAATCAATTTCAATAGTAACATAAATGATTGACAAATGAACTGATATCTTTCTTAGAAATAATGAAATAACTTATTTCTGATAAATGTCAATATAATCAGCTTTGAACATAATGTTTTAATTTTGTTTTAATTTTGTTTGTCTAGGAATCAACTTGGAGATAGTTGTCACACATGAAGTTGGACATTCTCTGGGACTTGGTCATTCGAATAAGAGAGACGCTGTGATGTTTGCCACCTACTTTTTTAGGGATCCATTTATGCTTTCGCCTGATGATGTTAGAGGAATCCAGTTTTTATACGGTATAACAGCATTGACATCTAATTATTTAGGGTGTACGTAAATTTAAAAAGCTTCACAAGGGAATAATCAAACTGAATTTAGCTTTAGCATCCAAGGAGCAGGAGAATCGATGTTTCAGGCATAAGCTTCGGGAAGAATTCTCCTGCTCCTTGGATGCTGCCTGACCTGCTGTGTTTAAAAAATATTGATTAATTAACTGGGGGAGAGGAAAGTCAGTAGCAATCATAAGGCTGTTTCCTTCCCCATTTTGATCTGATAAAAAGAAAACGGGAAATAATAGACTCGTTAGTCTAAAATCTGTTCTTGCAAATATACCAAAATCCTTTATTAATGAGGTGATAAGAGGGCATTAAAAAAAATCCATAAGGCAATCAGACAGAGTCAACATCCTTTTGTAAAAAAGGGAATCATATTTGAAATGTAGTAGAATCCTTTAAAATGCATCATCGAAGTAACCAATAGATGTAGTGTGTTTGATTTCCAACAGGCATTTGATGAGGAAATACTTAAACGGTTATTGCACAAGATAAGAGCTCATGGTCCAGGGTGATACTTTAACATGGTTGGGTAGTGGCTAACTTAGCAGAAATAGAGTTATCACAATCTTGCCAAATTGTGATCAGTGGGCAGCTGCAGTGTTCACTGGTGGGGTTCAACTATTTATAAGCTATATCAATATCGTGGCTGGTGGGACAGACTGTATTGTAGCCAAATTTATTTATGATACAAATACAATGTATATGTAGGAAAGCAAGTGAAGATAAAGAGATAGAGATGGAAATGATTTAAAGATGGGTTAAGTGAATAAGCAAAAAATTGGAATTGAGCAGGTGAAAATGTAAGATTAACCTTCTGACAGGAAGTATAGAAAAGCAGAGTATTATTTGAATGTTCATTCCATACACGTACCATCCTCTATGTGAAAAAATTGCCTCTTAGATCTCTTTTATATCTTCCCTTCTCACCCTAAACCTATGCCTTCTAGTTGCAGACTCCCCCACCCCAGGGAAAAGATTTTGTCTATTTACCCTATCCATGCCCCTCATAATTTTGTAAACCTCTATGAGGACACCCCTCAGCCTCTGACGCTCCAGGGAAAACAGCCCCAGCCTATTCAGCCTCTCCCTGTAGGTCAAATCCTCCAACCCTGGCAATATCCTTGCAAACCTTTATGAACCCTTTCAAGTTTCACAACATCTTTCCGATAGGAAGGAGACCAGAATTGCACGTAATATTCCAACAGTAGCCTAATCAATGTCCTGTACAGCTACAACATGACCTCCCAACTCCTGTACTCAATACTTTGATCAATAAAGGAAAGCATACCAAAGGCCTTCTTCACTATCCTATCTACCTGTGACTCCACTTTCAAGGAGCTATGATCCTGCACTCCAAGGTCTCTTTGTTCAGCAACACTCCCCAGGACCTTACCATGAAGTGTATAAGTCCTGCTAAGATTTGCTTTCCCAAAATGCAACACCTCACATTTTTCTGAATTAAACTCCATCCACCACTTCTCAGCCCATTGGCCCATCTGGTCAAAATCTTGTTATAATCTGATGTAACCCTCTTCACTGTCCACTACACCTCCAATTCTGGTGTCATCTGCAAACTTACTAACTGTACCTCTTAATGCTCACATCCAATTATTTATGTAAATGAAAAAAAGTAGAGGACCCAGCACTGATCCTTGTGGCACTCCACTGGTCACAGGCCTCCAGTCTGAAAAACAACCCTCCACCACCACCCTCTGTCTTCTACCTTTGAGCCAGTTCTGTATCCAAATGGCTAGTTCTCCCTATATTCCGTGTGATCTAACCTTGCTAATCAGTCTCCCATGGGGAACCTTGTCGAACGCCTTACTGAAGTCCATATAGATCACATCTACCGCTCTGCCCTCATCAATCGTCTTTGTTACTTCTTCAGAAAACTCAATCAAGTTTATGAGACATGATTTCCCACGCACAAAGCCATGTTGACTCTTTCTAATCAGTCCTTACCTTTCCAAATACATGTGCATCCTGTCCCTCAGAATTCCCTCCTACAACTTGCCCACCACTGACATCAGGCTCACTGGACTATAGTTCCCTGGCTTGTCCTTACCACCGTTCTTAAACAGTGGCACCACCACATTTGTCAACCTCCAGTCTTCCGCCACCTCACCTGTGACTATCAATGATTCAAATATCTCAGCAAGAGGCCCAGCAATCACTTCTCTAGCTTCCCTCAAAATTCTCGGGTGCACCTGATTATCCACCTTTATGTGTTTCAAGACATCCAGCACTTCCTCCTCTGTAATGTGGCCATTTTGCAAGGTGTCACCATCTATTTCCCTACAGTCTATATATTCCATATCCTTTTCCACAGTAAATACTGAGGCAAACTACTTGTTTAATATCTCCCCCCTTTTCTGCAGCTCCACATAAAGACTGCCTTGCTGATCTTTGAGGGGCCCTATTCTCTCCCTAGTTACCCTTTATTCCTTAAAGTATTTGTAAAAACCTTTTGGATTCTCCTTAATTCTATTTGCTGACGTTATCTCATGTCCCTTTTTGCCTTCCTTATTTACCTCTTAAATATACTCCTACTGCCTTTATACTCTTCTAAGGATTCACTCCATCTATCCTGTCTATACCTGACACATGCTTCCTTCTTTTTCTTAACCAAACCCTCAGTTTCTTTAGTTGCTCAGCAATTTATTGCCCATCCAAATTAATCTTGAACTGAATGGCTCTCCAGCCTACTTCACAGGGCAGTTAAGTGTCAATTGCATTGCTGTGTGTCTGAAGTCATATGTAGGCCAGACTTGCTAAGGAAGGTAGATTTCTTTCCCTCAATTTTACAAGCTATATATATTTTGAACAATAATTGGCAATTTGTGCATGATTGTTATTAAATCAGTTTTATATTTGTGAAAAATACATCTTTTATTGAAATTTATTGAAATCAAATTTCACCATCTGCCTTCATAGAATTTGTACCGATGATTCCACAGCATTAGTCTGTTGTTGTGGATTATCAGCCCAGTGATATTGACTACTACACCTCCCCTCCCGTTAAAAATAACTCGGAGAAGGTTCATTTGGCTGGAGGAAGGGCTTGTCTCATGAGCAAAGGTTGATGAGATTTAGCCCAGTTACAGCTTCTGAATCAAGAGTGATCTTTCTGAAACATGTATTCTGAGAGGGTTTCACAGGATAAATGCTAGGAGTTTCCATTGTGGTGGAATCTTGAAATGGGGAACAGTTTAAAAATAAGGACTTCCTCTTTTATGACATAAATGAGGAAGAATTTCTTTTTCAGAGTTGCATTAAGTTTTGACAGTCTTTTTTGAAGAGAGCAGCAGGAACCAGAAACATTTAATATATTGAAGGCTGGGTTAGACAGATCTTTGATTTAGGGGAGAGCTAAGGGTTTTGGGAGATGGGCAGGAAAATGGAATTAAAACATCAGATCAGTCATGTAGTTACTGACCGATACAGCAGGCTCATTGGTCTGAAGAGCTGTTTCCTGCACCAATTCATTGGATTCATGGTCAATGTTAAGGTCTCCCAGAGTTACTCCCTCATTCCAAATGACAATGCCATTACTTCTGTGGATCTGTCCTGCCCGTGAGATCAGATATACCCAAGAATGCTGATGAAAGCACCTGACACATTAACTGTAAAGCCTGTTAAAACCATCAGTCCACCTTTCATTCTGCATGTGAACTCATTCACAGGGTATTAATTGGTCCCTATTTTCATCTTACTATCTATATTTATTTTTAATTCAGGACGCCCAGTTGCGCCACCAGGCACAA
This sequence comes from Hemiscyllium ocellatum, assembly GCF_020745735.1. Classification (NCBI taxonomy): domain Eukaryota; kingdom Metazoa; phylum Chordata; class Chondrichthyes; order Orectolobiformes; family Hemiscylliidae; genus Hemiscyllium; species Hemiscyllium ocellatum. The sequence goes on along the minus strand of NC_083406.1, from coordinate 2,333,226 downwards.
ATCCAACACAAGGACCGTTACCCTGTGATCCGGATGTGTTCATGGATGCTGCTGTCAGATTCAATAGAAATTTTCTTTTCTTCAAGAATGGGTAAGCTTCCTGTTAGCCTCTCAGTATTTAAACTGTATCGAGCAAAGGTAACAGGAATCAATGAGCTGACATTAATGACAAGACTGAGAACGAGAACTGCCTTCTCATGAACAATGTTTGGGCTATTTACAGGCCCACACTGCTTTTTCTTTCCACCAGGAAGAAACAGACATCAAGTGATTATTTTCAGTATTTTCTCTTTTTAATTCATGTATTTCCTGCCACTAGTGGTCCCTTCAAGATTTGATACATGGATGACTCACTGCTCCAAAAACCTTAAAACAGTGCAGGTGGAACAACTACAAATTCCAAAGTGGAACAATAAATAGCATGGTTTATTTTGCTATTTATTGGCCATATAAATAGGGTTAGGGTCAGAGTTAGAGTCAGGGTTAGGGTCAGGGTTAGGGTCAGAGTTGGTCATTCTTGTAAAGAACCAGACAATGGATGGAATCAGAGCCATAATCTGATGGGAATTACATGATGTGATCACAGGATTGCTACTTTTCTCTTTTCAGTCTTTGGACCAAATATCTACTGTCAAATGTTATTAACATGTCGTACCTCCATTTTAAATGATAGGCAAGTAAACAAATGACAAGTAACTGGCACCAAACAAAACCAAAACAGAACAATATCTGTTCTAGGGAAAAAAAGTTGTCAGAATCAATAAATACAATAATCCAGTAGTTGCCAGAATTATTTAAAACTGATGAAGAGTGAAAACCGGGAATGTTTTCTTTTTTTTAATCATTTCAGATTTGTGTATTTTCAGTCATTTCAATATTTTGCTCAGGTTGTCATTTCCTAATTTTTTTACATGTCTTTTCTGAGATCGAGCTTTCTTTGAATTAGGTCATTGAGAATTTAATCATGTTTTTATTCACAATAAAATTGGCAACTACTGGATTATTGTATTTATTGATTCTGACAATGTTTTTGTTTCTCCTAGAACAGATATTGTTCTGTTTTGGTTTTGTTTGGTGCCAGTTACTTGTCATTTGTTTACTTGCCTGTCCTTTAAAATGGAGGTCAGACATGTTAATAACATTTAACAGGAGATATTTGTAGATATTGTGGGCGGCACAGTGTCTCAGTGGTTAGCATTGCTGCCTCACAGCACCAGGGTCCCAGGTTCGATTCCTGTCTCAGGTGACTGTGCGGAGTTTGCACGTTCTCCCTGTGTCTGCGTGAGTTTCCTCTGGGTGCTCCGGTTTCCTCCCGCAGTTCAAAGATGTGCAGGTTAGGTGGATTGGCCATGCTAAATTGCCCGTAGTATTAGGTGCATTTGTCAAGAGGGAGGTGAGTTACTCTTCAGAGGGTCGGTGTGCACTTGTTGGGCTGAAGGGCCTGTTTCCATACTGGAAGGAATCTAATCTAATCTAATCAAAATCATTGATGGGGTGAGATTTCTATATACAGCATCATAAGTTCATTATAAAAGAACTTGCAACATGTGTATAAGGAGCAACAGTAGGTCATTTAGTCCCTTATCTGCTCCACCACTCCATGTGATTCTGACTGACCAGATTATAACCTACATTACCACCTACCCCGATAGCCTTTTGCTCCCTTGTTTAATAAGAAACTATTCAACTCTGCTTTTAAAATATTCAATACTATCCTGCATAACAGAAGCATGACCTCTTTACTTTTGTATTAAATTCCCTTCACAATAAGTGATAACATTCTATTATTTTTCCCGACTGCTTGCTATACCTGTACGTTATCCTTTTGAGATTCATGCAATAGTACTGGAAGGAAGTGAGGACTGCAGACACTGGAGATCAGGGTCGAGAGATTGGGGCTAGAAAAGCACAGCAGGTCAGGCAGCATCCGAGGAGCAGGAGAATCAATGTTTTGGGCATAAGCCCTTCATCAGGAATTCCTGATTTTCCTTCTCCTCAGATGCTGTCTGACCCACCGTGTTTTTCCAGCGCCATTCTCTCGACTTTGCAATTTCTCACCATTTGGAAATGTTTCCTTTTTATTCTTCCTGCTGAACTAGACAATTTCACATTTTCCCACAATATACTCCATTTTCCGGATCTTTGCCCACATGTGTAACCGCTCTGTATCTTTTTGTAATTTCCTTATGTTTTCTTCAAAATTTACTTTCTCACCTATCTTAACCATACCACCTCTTTGCCCAAGTCATTTAAATAAATTGTAATCAGTTGAGGTCCCAGCTCAATAGATGCGAAGCTGGAAAAGCACAGTAGGTCAGACAGCATCCAAGCAGCAGGGAAATCACCGAAGGAAACCCTTCATCGGGCCTGAGGAGGAAGAGGGAGCCCAGAAGTAAATAGAGAGAGTGGGGTGGGGCTGGGGGAAGGGTAGGTGGGATGGTGATAGGGGGATGCAGGTAGTGGGTTATTGTGATTGGTCAGTGGCAGGCAGTCTCGCATTTGTGAGTGGGAAGATGGACAGGTTAGGTCAGGTCAGGGAGGCGAATGGGGGGGTGGGGGGGAGCTGGATGTGGGATAAGGCTGGGGGTGGAGGGAGTTTGAGGCTGGTGAAGTCAATGTTGAGGCCATCGGGCTGTAAGCTCCTCAGATGAAATGTCAGGTGTTATTTTCTCCAGTTTGTGTTTGGTTTCACTCTGATAGTGATGGAGGCCAGGGAGGGGCATGTTGCCAAGGGAGTGGGAGGGGGAATTAAATTGGATGGCAACCGGAAGGTTGGGTTGGTTGATGCATGCAACGCTCAGATGCTCCGCGAAGCAGTCTCCAAGGCTGCGTTTGGTTTCCCCGATATAGAGGAAACCATATTGGGAGCAACAGATACACTAGATCAGATTGGATGAAGTGTAGGAGAATCTCTGTCAGATCTAGACGAATTGTCTGGGGCCTTGCACAGAGGTGAGAAATCAGGTAGGGAAAGGCACCGGCTGTGGCGGAGAAGTTGGTGGGGAATGTAGAGTTGGTGGTGAATGTAGAGTTGGTGGTGAATATAGAGTTGGTGGGGAGCGCAGAGTTGGTGGGGAGCGCAGAGTTGGTGGGGAATGTAGAGTTGGTAAGGAATGTAGAGTTGGCGTGGGAGTCTCAGAGTGAACAGTCCTTGCTGAAAGCGGACAAGGTTGGGAAGGAAATATTTTTCTGGTGATGGGTCTGATTGTAGGTGGCAGTAATGTTAGAGGATGATGCGATGGATCAGAGGTTGGTGGGGTGGTACATGAGGACAAAGGAGACTCGGTGTAGTGGGGAGGGGTTTTGAGGGCATCCGTGCAGGAGATAGAAGGGATGCAGTTGAGGGCATCCTTAATTACCGAGGAGGAGAAACCACAGTCCCTAAGGTAGGAGGATATTTGGGATGTCCTGAGGTGGAATGCCTCATCCTGAGAGCAGTTGCAGTGGAGGCAGAGGAATTGAGAGTATGGAATAGCATGTTTTGGGCAAAAGGAGGTAGTTGGGGGAGTCAATGGGTTTGAAATGGATGTTAGTGGTAAGTTCATTTCTGGAGATGGAGACAGTTCAGGGAGGGGAGGGAGGTGTCAGAAATGGTCCAGGTGCATTTGACGGCTTGGTGGAAGGTGTTGGTGAAGTTGATGAACTGCTCAAGCTCCTCGTGGAAGCACAAGGCAACACCAATGCAGTCATCAATATAGCAGAGAATGAGGTGAGGGATGGTGCCGGTATAGTTGTGGATGAATCCTATGAAGAGGCAGGCATAGCTCAGGCCCATGCTGGTGCCCAAGGCCACTCTTTTGGTGTATAGGAAGTAGGAGGAACCAAAGAAGAAATTGTTGAGGGCGAGGACCAGTTCTGCCAAACGGATGAGTGTGTCAGTAGATGGGGACTGGTTGGGCCGATGGGCGAGGAAGAAGAGGATGATGGAATTTGCCAGAGGTGGGAGGAGGGGTTGTTAGAGGGTGAAATAATTCAATCCACCCACCAAAACCTTCAATTCTCCAGCGCCCAACACCTCATCTTCACCATCTCATAGAAACTTGTAAAATGCTAACAGGACGAGACAGGATAAATGCAGGAAGAGTGTTCCTGATGACTGAGGTGTGCAGAACCAAGGGTATCAGTATAAAGATAAAGGATAGGCCATTTAGGACTGTGATGAAGTGAAATGTCTTCACCCAGAGATCGGTGAGCCCCTGGAATTCTCTGCCATGAAAGTAGTTGAGGCCAAAATTGTGAATGTTTTCAAGAAAAATCTAAGGCAATAGGGATCAAAGGATATGGGATGAAAGCAGAACAGAGTACTGAGTTGGATGATTAGTTGTGATCATACTGAATGAAGGAGCAGGTGTGAAGAACCAAAAGGCTACTCTTGCTATTTTCTCTGTTTCTAAATTTCTTATTCATTGTTGTCCTTGCATGAAAAGCAAGTTTTCTCTTCAGAGCCTCTTTGAGTCCAACAGTCCCACAGGGCAATTAGCAATAACTCACCTTTGTGGCCAATTCTATTGAGTGGCAAAATCTAATTTATGGGTGAAACATAAACTAGCTTGATGTTTTAAAACTCATTAAAATTACCAAGAATACATGATTTGCTTTGGATAAAATCTACATGCAAAATCTCTTGCTGTTTTACACTTGTTTGGTCAACTCGAAGCAAATTATGCTGAAAAAAAAGACAACACAATGAAAACTCCTAAAGCTTCTTTAGCTTTGCTTTATATGGTAAGTACAACAAATTTCTTCCCCGTAATTATAGATGAAAGTCCATTGAGGGAATTTCTGATTTTGTACTAATGGCCAATTGTTCCAGCTCTCAACAGATTTGTTGAAAATTATCTCATCCAGTCAGGATGGCCACTGATACAGTTTTGCTCATTGTTGTACAGGTTCTATCGGACTGCAAGGTCTTCAAGCATAATTCCAGTGAACAGCACTTGGCCAAGTATCACATCAAATATTGATGCTGCTGTTGAGTACAGCAGGAGACGCCAAAGGAGAAACAATATTCTCTTCTTCACAGGTTACACATTTCCTACATACTTTTAGTCCCAAATCTATTTCCATGTAAGTTATAATAGTGTATTGATTCTGATCCAAAAGGAAATCTTGTGACTCATCGGTAGCATTCCTGCCTTTGAGCTAGAAACTCTCCTGTGCGAGAAGCTTCAGGTTTAGTTTGCCACGGACAGACCATATAGATCAGCAGGTTAACAACTGGCCTGCTGAACCTTCCAATACTTCTCCAAAGGGAAAAATGTGCTTGGGACATAATGCGCATACGAGATCAGTGGTTAATTTAATTTATAGTTAGACTTCCACTTTCACTGTCCAATACAAGTATAATTTGAATTGTAACTTAAGAGTCATAGCATGAAACAAACCTTTTCTTTTGTTTTTCAATTATCGGATAGTGAAGAAGGCATTTGGTATGATTAGATTACTTACAGTGTGGAAACAGGCCCTTCGGCCCAACAAGTCCACACCGACCCGCCGAAGCGCAACCCACCCATACCCCGACATTTACCACTTACTTAACACTACGGGCAATTTAGCATGGCCAATTCACCTGACCTGCACATTTTTGGACTGTGGGAGGAAACCTGAGCACCCGGAGGAAACCCATGCAGACACGGGGAGAATGTGCAAACTCCACACAGTCAGTCGCCTGAGTCGGGAATTGAACCCGGGTCTCCGGCGCTGTGAGGCAGCAGTGCTAACCACTGTGCCACCGTGCCGCCCACAAATGCTTCCTTTACTGGTCAGAGTATTGAGTACCGGAGTTGGGAGGTATTGTTGCAGCTGTACTGGACATTGGTTAGGCCAGTTTTGGAATATTGCATGCAATTCTGGTCTCCTTCCTATTGAAAGGATTCAGAAAAGATTTACAAGGATGTTGCCAGGGTTGGAGGATCTGAGCTACAAGGAGAGACTGAACAGGCTGGGGCTGTTTTCCCTGGAGCTTTGGAGGCTGAGGGGTGATGTTATAGAAGTTTACAAAATTATGAGGGCTATGGATCAGATAAATAGACAAGGTCTTTTCACTGGGGTAGGAGAGCCCAGAACAAGACAGCATAGGTTTAGGGTGAGAGGGGAAAGATATAAAAGAGAACTAAGGGGCAACGTTTTCACTCAGAGGGTGGTGCATGGATGGAATGAGCTGCCAGAGGAAATGGTGGAGGCTGGTACATAGAACATAGAAAAATACAGCGCAGTACAGGCCCTTCGGCCCTCAATGTTGCGCCGACCGAATCCTACCTAACCTACACTAGCCCAATAACTTCCAAATGCCTATCCAATGCCCGCTTAAATGACCATAAAGAGGGAGAGTTCACCACTGCTACTGGCAGGGCATTCCATGAACTCACAACCCACTGTGTAAAGAATCTACCCCTAACATCTGTCCTATACCTTCCACCCCTTAATTTAAAGCTGTGTCCCCTTGTAACAGCTGACTCCATTAGCGGTAAAAGGTTCTCAGTGTCTACCCTATCTAAACCCCTATCAAATCTCCCCTAAACCTTCTTTTCTCCAATGAGAACAGCCCCAAGTGCCTCAGTCTTTCCTCATACGATTTTCCTACCATACCAGGCAACATCCTGGTAAACCTCCTCTGCACCCGTTCCAGTGCCTCCACATCCTTCCTATAGTATGGCGACCAAAACTGCACACAATACTCCAGATGAGGCCGCACCAGAGTCTTATACAACTGCAACATGACCTCAGGACTCCGGAACTCAATTCCTCTACCAATAAAGCCCAGTACACCATATGCCTTCTTCACAGCACTATTTACCTGGGTGGCAACTTTCAGAGATCTGCGTACATGGACACCAAGATCCCTCTGCTCATCCACACTACCAAGTAGCCTACCATTAGCCCAGTAATCCATCTTCTTGTTACTCCTACCAAAGTGAATGACTTCACACTTAGCTACATTGAATTCCATTTGCCACCTTTCTGCCCAGCTTTGCAACTTGTCTATATCCCGCTGTAACCTGCCACATCCTTCCTCACTATCCACAACTCCACCGACTTTTGTGTCATCCGCAAACTTACTCACCCAGCTTTCAAGCCCCTCCTCTAGATCATTTATAAAGATAACAAAAAGCAATGGTCCCAAAACAGATCCTTGTGTCAATGGTCCCAAAACAATTACAACAATTAAAATGCATCTGGATGGGTACATGAATAGGGTTTGGAGGGATATGAAAAGTGCTGGCAAATGGGACTAGATCAGGTTAAGATATCTGGTCGACATGAGTGAGTTGGACTGAAGAGTCTGTTTCTGTGCTGTACATCTGGCTCGAAGTGCCACAGCCCTTCTGGTTTCCCAAAAGCTGTTGCAGTATTCCATAAAGGGGAGGTTGAAAGGTGGGGATTTATAAAGCAAAGGTAATTAACAGAACCAAAATCTTCTTACCTGCTTCATCTGGAGGATTGCCAGATAACTCCCCTCTTGCTCCTCCTCTTTCTGCTGCTCCTGCCTTGTTTGGGAAAGCCTGATGGCTAATTCGAGAATGCAGCAAGCCAGCACCAAGTTGACAACAATGAGTATTGAAGGATTTCACCAAGTAGCCCTGACAATTGAACCATTATAGGAGTGTAATGGTCTGCCCTATGATGTTGCTGGTTGCCACTTCAGTTATATTTTAGTGCAGTGTCCTCATGCAGTCAAGTATTCAATTTAAGTAAATTCTTGAATTAAATACATACAGAGGAGATAGCCTCTTCTTCATCTTCCTTGGCATTGTGGCCTAATCATGGTGCATGTGTCTGACTGTTACAGAATAGAAATGACGCAGCTGATGTCAGGATAGCTAACATTCACTGAGCAGAGCTTCTGATCATGGTCATACCTCAGGAACTGGGTCAAGGATTGATAGCTCGTGTGGTTATGGAGCATCTGCCCACTGATATGTGGTGCCTTCCGAGCCAAACATGTACAATAAAATATTCCCTGCACCATTCAGAATCGCACCAGGAATTCAAAGTTGAGACCTGTTTTGATCTGTTTACATGTGGAAGTGTATGGGAATTGTCTGACTAACATTTTTGCAGTTTGGCTCTCAGTGGGCTGATATCATAGGCACTCATGAATCATTGTCATTGTACATTCGTTCACAGTCACCTTCTCCCTCCTAGAAATGCTAAACTACCACAGGCCATATAAACGAGGCATTCCAAGTTGTCATTTTCTTAAAGAAATCTCTCTAATTGTACTTGTATGAATCAATACAAATTTGATTCATCATCTCCCTAGAAATTTTGGTCCATGGATTGACTATTTGCTGACATATACATCGAAATGCAAAAGCTGCAGATAACAATGACAAATGATCATTTCTTTATAAATAGTCTGAAACCAAAGATGGAACAGATTACCCTGGTGCTTTATTTTCTGACTCTAGCTGAGACAGTCCTGAAGAAGGGTTACACCCAAAACGTCAACTTCTCCCCCTCTTGAGGCTGCCTGGCTTGCTGTGTTCTTCCAGCCTCCTGTCTGTCTATTTTGGATTCCAGCATGCAGATATTTTGTCTCAAGACATTAATCTCCTAATAGGTCATTATATTGGTTGTCCTAAATATTGCTAACGCAACTTATATTTGCGTGCCAGTGCTAAAATAAAATTAATTCAGGTGCATGAATATATCACATTGAATGTTCATTTTTGATAGAGTAATAGGTGTGTCCAAACTTTTTTTTGAGTTTTATTTTAGAAAAACAAATACTTTTCACTTTGCAGGAGATCAATACTGGCATTTCACTGGGACTGTTCTGAATTCAGGGTTCCCAAAGCCCATCTCTACGCTTGGTTTTCCAAGTAGTGTTAGCAAAATAGATGCCGCTATGCGAGTCGGAGGGCGGTCGATAGTATTTTTTGTGGGAAATCAATTCTGGAGGTAAGTGTATCTGTAAATGTTTGTTTATTTTTGATATGATGGTTTGTTCTACATTTACCATGGAGTTCATAACTTATTGTATCATATGTTTTTCTCTCTAGGTATGATACACTCATGAACCAAATGAGAGGAAGACCAAGATTAATAAATAAAGTTTTTGCAGAAATTTCGACTGTGAATGCAGCCTTTTCACATAATCGTAAGTGTGCATATGATGGAGGAAAGTAAAATAGTGCAGAATCATCAGGACATGCCTGGAACATTTTAGAAAGGGCAAGTAGGGCAACACAATTGGAGGAGATAAAAAATGCAGTTTCCTGTGAAGCTGAATCGGACTATGAGAGGCAGCAATACTGTAATGTAAGTCGTGCTTCATTGGTAAGTGTAATGATGTGACAGATATTAATTGAACATGAGGCATCTGCAGAAGATGTCTAACACCCAATCTTGTGTGTGGCTGTCAACCTTACAACGCTACTCACTGTTAGGGTCAGAAATCACATGACACCAGGTTATCGTCCAATAGGTTTATTCGAAATCATATTGTTAGGGCCATGAGCTGTTGAGTAGACTGGTACATACTCCAGCAGTGTACATGATCATTGTAGCATTCGAGCCAGGTACTCCAGAAGCAACTCAGAGGCTAACCTGTTCAGCCATCCCTGTGCAGGCAGCCTTTAGTTTGGGAATGACCTCATATTGTCATTAATTCCAACAGATGGGTAACAAAGACCAGCCAGATTCCTGAGTAAAACTTTCCACACAAGTAGAGAAAGCTGTCCTCCTGGTTTGTTGGACTAGACGTTGAATTTTTACCACCCAGTCACTTTGGTTGTCAGGCGAAGCATGCATAATCAAACATGTAATGTACTTTAATAAAAGGACATAAGTTTATTAGAAACATAGACTCATACAGCAGAGAAACAAACCTAACAGTACAACCAGTCCATGCTGACCATAATCCCAAAATTAACTAGGCCCATAGCCCTCCAAACATTCCTTATTCATTTACTAATCTATATGTCTTTTAAATGTTATAGTTGTACCCACATCCATCACTTCCTCTGGAACTTCATTCCTCACACAAACCACCGTCAGTGTCAAAAAATTGCCTCAAATGTCTTTTGTAAATCTTTCTCCTCCCACCTTAAAAATATACCCCTTAATCTTGAAATCTCCCACCCCAGGGAAAAGACACCTTATATTCACCTAATCTAGATACCTGATGATTTTATAAACCTCTACCTAGGCACCTTTCAACCTCCTACACGCCAATGAAAACGTACCAGGCTTCCGGCCTCTTGGTCATAGGGACATACAGCATGGAAACAGAGCCTTTGGAGCAACCAGTGCAAACCTCCATTGCTGGCATCATCCTGGTAAATCTCTTCTGAACCCTCTCCAACTTAATAATATTCTTTTGATAACAGGGAAACGAGAATTGGATACAGTATTCATTCCATTACTGTATCTCTCCAAGATGGACATGGAGGTCACCTCACTGGCTTTGACCACTTTGAGGCTGGTAAAATAGCCTGAGACTTCTTCTACTCATTGGTGATCTGAAAATCTTCCATGAAACTAAACAAATCTGTCCTATCACTGAAATGGGTCTTGTTCTTCTGAAGGAGGAGAAAGTGAGGTCTGCAGATGCTGGAGATCAGAGCTGAAATGTGTTGCTGGAAAAGCGCAGCAGGTCAGACAGCATCCAAGGAACAGGAGATTCGACATTTCGGGCATAAGCCCTTCTTTAGGATTCCTGATTCCAGCAACACATTTTCAGCTCCTGTACTTCTGAACTCAATTTTCTTGTGGTTCCTGGTCATCTTCTTTTTAGTGGTCAAACAAGTTTCATTTAGTAAATACTCCATTAACTTGCTCTCCAGGTAGCTTGCTCAGCATTTAACTTCAGTGACATATCATCTTGGAAAGGCTGTTTTTAACTTGCTGGTCCTGATGATTCTCTATCTCTCTTTTAAAAAGCAGATTAGAACTCCACAGTGGAGAAATCCATTTTAACTGTCTCTCAGAACTAAGTTACCAGTAACTGAGCTCTGTAGAAGAGTCATAACAGACTTGAAATACTAACTCTGTTTCTCTCTGAGGAACCTACTGAATTTCTCCAGTGTTCTCTGAGTTGGTCTGTAATATTGTATGCAGTTTTAATCTCCTTCTTTAAGGAAGGATGTCAATTTATTGGGGGTTTAGAGGTCGTTTACTAGCTTAATATCTGTGATGAGTGTCTTGTCTTATAAAGTATGTTTGGACAAACTGGGCTGGTTTCCATTGGAGATTCAAACTCTGGGGGTGGGGATCTTGGTTGAGGTGTGTAAGATATTGAATGGCCCTGACAAGTTAAATGCAGAAAGAAGCGAGTCCAGAACTTGGGAACACAGATTTAAAATTAGAAGTTCCCATTTAAGACGGAGATTAGGAGAATTATTTTTCCCTCAGAGTATTGTGCAACATTGAAACTCTGCTCAACAATATAGTGGAGAAGGAGGTTTTGCAATATTTTAAGTGCAGACCTTTATAGATTTTTGTTACATAAGTGAGTCAAATGTTAGCGCGATATGTGGGAATGTGGATTCAGCCATGATCTTACTCAATGGAGCAGCTAGCTCAAGGTGCCAAATGCTACTATTTGAAATACTGCTAATGTAGTGAGTGTTTGGTGTACAGCCTTCAACCCAGCAATGCTCACTGTTGCGCTGCTGATCTTTTTTATTCTCATGGGATGTGCTCAGCACTGGTTACGCCAACGTTTATTGCCCATCCCTAATTGCCCAGAGGGCAGTTAAAAGTCAACTTGGAGACGTGTGTAGGCCAGACCAGGTAAGGATGGCAGTTTCCTTCCCTGAAGTGCATTAGTGAACCATGCAGTTATTTCTGACAATCACCAATGGATTCACGGCCATCATTAAACTCTTTATTCCAGATTTTTTTGTTAATGCAAACTTCACTATTTGCCATGGTTGGATTCAAACCCAAGTCCCCAGAATATTGCCTGGGTTGCTGGAGTAATAGCTAACAATAATATCATGAAGCCAGGGCCTCCCCACAGCCATAAGACTGTGAAACCTTCAGCCATTTGATTTGCCAGTGGTTCTTGGAGGTGCTATTCCATCACTTAATATGATCGAAGCCCCACACAGAGTTTATTAACAGCGAGAATGCCACATAATTGTGTTGTGTTTAACCAATTGACTGAAGCAGAGTTGTTCTTAGTTTTCCAATTAGTTGGCAGATCCACTTTCTCCCCAGCAAAGTCCAACCCATTGTATTCATGGTGGGAGTTGAATTCCCTCAATGGTGCTCTGAAACAGAAATGCAAGCATTAATCATTTGGTTAACAAATGAGAGTGCTAGGCCCAAGGCAATGCTGTAACTTCCCACACAAATACGTAACAGTACTTTTTTTTGTGTAACTTCTTGTACTTTCATTTCAAGTTAGAAAAACAATATTCTTCAAGAGAAAAATCTCTATATTTTATTCTCTGCTTATGAACTTGGCTGATTACCAGTTATATTATCTGTCTAACTTGTAAATTCAAGAAAATATGACTCCAAATATCTACTGGCACAATCTGGTCCTTAATGTGAGATTGCGGTCACTGGTGCTCTCTAGCACTGACTTTGGTGTAATTTACTTTAGTGTATTTTACAGGGTCACAGTAAAAACTAACATGGGCCATGGGGGCATCCTACATGAGCATCGCCAGTGTTGTCTGTCCCCAGTTTGTCAAGACACTAAATCTAACCACAACTGGGATTGAGGAAAGGAATACAGGTCAATGACCAATGGAGTCCAATTTTTAGTTCTCAAGAAAGCCCATCCAGAATTTTGAAACAAGCTACTTTGTCTTCTGGTCTTAAACTACTTTCCTAGCCTGTCATTGATCATTGGCTCTATTTGAGCCATCTTGATCATGAATGCATGTCATCTCTTAGAAAATTAGTATCAGGGCTTACTACAATCTCTTCTGGGCTAGGAATGCAGGAGCTCCCAACATTGAGGTTCCTGTCTCCTGCTGTAGCTCTTCCACTATCATTACATGATATGAAGCATTACAGAAAGATGTTGTGTCAATTCCAAGAACAAATGTAAACTCCCAGATCAGCTGGAATTTGGCATCTGTTTATTTTGAAGGTTTTCTCTGTTTGGTTTATTCGTTCATGAATGTGGGTGTCACTGGCTCAGCCAGCATTTATTGCTCAGCTCTAGCTGCCCTTGAGAAGGTGACGGTGAGGATCTGATTTCTTGAGTTGCTGCAGTCCATTTGGTGTAGGTAGATTCACAACGCTGTTGGGGAGGGATGATTTGGAGGTGCCGGTGTTGGACTGGGATGTACAAAGTTAAAAATCACACAACCACCTGATGAAGGAGCAGCACTCCAAAAGCTAGTGCTTCCAAATAAACCTGTTAGGAAGGGAGTTCTCCTGGTCACCTACCAGAGTTATAACACAACAATGATGAACCCCACAATGATATGTGGTTCCTATGTATTAAGCAAATAATATTTACATTTCTTTTCCATTTGACAGGGAGATTTTACCTCACAAGTGGACCTTCTGTGTTCATATTCAGTGGACGGCGATTGGTCAGGCGATTTGAACCACAACCCTGGCTAAACTGTGAATAACTGACCTGCCTTTCTCCCAGACTGCTGGGGTCCAACACTGAGAATGTTACTTTCAGAGGATGGATATATGATTATAGATATAAGGCAAAATTAGCTCAATGAAGCTTAATTACTAACTCTTTCACAATACAATTGTTGCATTTAATTTTGAATTAATTAATCAGCTGATTTAATTGTTCAAACTTGTAATGAGAATGTCAATACGACAATTAAGCATTAAAATATCTCAACGTATATTGTCTTCTTTGTTTGTCACCTCAATTTGCAGCAAATGCTTGTGTGTCATCTTCACATAATTACAATGAAACCAGATTAGAATAGTTCCAGGATTTTGATCCAGGGACATTAAAGGAATGGCAATAAATTTCCAAATCAGGGTGGTAAATGATTTGGAGGGGAATTTGCAGGTGTTGGTGTTCCCATTTATCTGCTGTCCTTGTCCTTCTGAATGGCCGAGCTGCTGTTTAAGGTGCTGGCTGCATTATTATCGTGCATCTTATGTGTGGTAGATACTGCTGCATTATGCATCCCTGGTGGAAGAAATTAATAATGAACATGGTGGACATGGTGCTAATCAAGTGGACTGCTTTATCCTAGATTGCTTCAAGCTTCTTGTGTATTATTGGAGCTGCTCCCATTCAGCTGGAGGAGAAAATTCCAAAAGACATTTAACTTGTGTATTGTAGACGGTGTCGAGAGTGTTGCTGGAAAAGCACAGCAGGTCAGGCAGCATCCGAGGAAAATTGACAATTCAGGCTGGAGCCCTTCATCAGACCCGAAATGTCGATTTTCCTGCTCCTCGGATGCTGCCTGACCTGCTGTGCTTTTCCAGCAACACACTCAACTCTGATCTCCAGCATCTGCAGACCTCACTTTCTTCATTGTAGATGGTGGACAGGCATTGTGAAAGTAAGAGAAGAGTTATCCATTCTTGTAGCCACGGGAGTTTATATAACTGATCTAGTTCAGGTTCCTGTCAATGGTAATTCCCAGAATGCTGATCATGAGAAATGTTAATGGCATTATATGTTGAGGAAAGTTGATTAGAATGCCTCTTCTTAGAGATAGTGACTGTCTGACAGTTCTGTGGTGTCACTGTAACTTGCCACTTGTCAGCCCAAGCCTGAATGTTGTCTGACCCTTCACCTATTGAAATTCAGGTTGACGCGGTATCTGAGGATTCATGAATGGTGAAGAAAATTGTACAATCATCAGTGAACATTACCTCTCCTGACCTTTTAGTGAAGGGAAGATCATTGATAAAGCAGCTGAAGACGGTTAGACTTAGGGTGTTTCATAAAGAACTGAGGAGTTTTGTGACACAGTGATGGTGTCCCTCCCGCTGAGCCAGGCAGACCAGGTTCAAGTCTTACTTGTTCCTTAGGTTGTCATAACATCTCTGAACAGATGAATTAGAAAATTCCTACTGTAGAGGTATTCTTGCATTAATGCCCTAGGACTGAGACAATTGACCTCCGAGAACAATATAAAGCACTGATCCTGGGAGATGCTAATTAGTGTGTGTTACCAGTTCAGTTGTCGCAATTCCAGTTCTGAGTCTATGCAACTAACAGTAATGCATACTTACTTATAAATCTAGCCTGAAATCTTACAAAGGACTCTTGTGTTACTCAATTGTAATATAACTAGGTATTAAATACCATATAATAAAACATCCTGAAGACCAAAACTCTCTTCAGCAAGACATGTGCTTATCCCCCCAAATGGCATCAGTAACTTAGACTAATACCACTAAGAAGGATTGGAGGCAGTGAAACTACCCAAGATATCTTAAAGGGCTCCAGAAAACTCAACCACAATGGTTACCACGTTACCATAGATGTAATCTAAAAACACATCAAGTACTATCACCAAAATGGTGTCAGACTCCAAACACCTTTGCTATTTTCAGGGTGTTCAGCAAATTCTCAATATCACATGGAGAGAATTGAATTGGTTGAAGGCATTTCTGATTGAAGATGGAAGGAAATGTTTTAACCCTGTTTCTTTGCATTCAATGGAGTGGACTCCTCGTTATTGAGGATGAAATCTCTGCCTGTTAGATTTTTAATTGGCTACCACGATCACAACTGGATGTGACAGAACTTAAACTTGATCTGTCAGCCTTGACTGGAAGGAAGGGTCAGTCAGAGAAATGGAAGAGAGGGGAGGGGCTGGAAATGAAGTTAGGGGATGGGAAAGGAGGATATTTGAAATTGGAGAACTCAATGTTGAGTCCTCCAGGCTGTAGGCTGCCCAGGCAGAACATGAATCCTGAAGAAAGGTTACTCCCGAAACCTTGGCTTCTCCACCTCCTGATGCTGCCTGACTTGCTGCGTTCTTCCAGCCTGCTACTTGTCTACTCTAAATGTGATCTGTTGGCTGTGGATTGACTTATGCTTATCTATGGCACGGGACTTCTGCTGCTTGGCATGCAAGCAGTTCCCTGTTGTAATTTCACCAGGTTTACACTATATGTTTATATATGTTCTGGGGCTGTTTCAAGTATGCTTTCCTACACTCTTCATTAACCAGGTTAATTCCTCAACTTGATGATAATGGGAGAATGGGGATATGGGAGGCCATGAGGTTACAGATTGTATTTGATTACATTTCAACTGCTGCAGCCCTCCCGGAAGGCCAGTTTTGCATTGCTGGATCTATTTGAAACCTATTGAATTTAGTACAGTGATAGTACCACACCACACAATGGAGAGTACACTCTCTGACAAGATGGGGCTTTATCTCCAGAATGATGGTGCAGTTTTGTCATGGATGGATGTGACTTATTACTTTGGACCTAACATCTATACTCTATCATCAGACCCAAACCCCTCCCCTTGTCCCACTCTAGACTTAACATCTATACTCCATCACCAGACTCAAACTTCTCTCCCTTGTTCCCTTGACCTGACCCCTGCCTGCCTCAGATCTCATTATCCCCCATCTCTTCCTGCCCCTAGCACTCAATGTTTTCCCCCATCATGCCCACTCCAGGACCTGACATGTCATCCTTCCTCACCGAGGATCAGACCTGAAACCTCCCATTCATCATGAACTACTTTAAACACTTCATCACTTCCCAGAATGCCTTATTCCCTGGAACCCTACACACTGCTTACATGGCACCCTTCGTCCTGGTGCTCTACCTCCTACCACCTTAATTTCTCATCATCTGAATCTCACACTTGCCTTATCTACTTACCTTGAGACAGCAGCTATCGAAGTGGCTGTCTGTGATTCTAGACCTTTGCATTTCAGAATACAGCAACCGATGGCTGTGAAAAGAGACGGCTCTTTGTCCCCCCCCGACAGTTCCACACTGTAAAGGAATGGCCAGAATGGACTTACAGCTCTGCATTTCTGAGGAAGTACTGATTGGAATCTCTAGTCAGAAATGTGGAGCTGTGTCATGGTGTAGAAAAGGAGCAGAATGGCAGTCTGCATGAGATTGTCATGCTTCAGAAAATCCAGCTGTGAGTTATTTCCACTGCCAGCAACTTCAGGCTGGGGATCAACATTTCTCCCCTAACTTCAGAGTCCAAGTATCCCTCATAAAATTCATCCTCCATTCTCTCACCGGAATGAGTAGAATTGAGGATGCTGAGTGCAAATGTCTTCAATGTCTGAGACAAACATCATGCCATGAATAGAAATAAAACAGTTCTGGGCCTCCATAAATTTCCGACAATAACTGAATTACAGTTGCAGGATAGTGTTAAGTTGACACTTAGCAACATCTTTTTAAATTGACAAAGCAATTACAAGCATTATCCCTCAGAGGGGAAACACAAACTGTCAGCCATCCTTTAACAATTTAAAGCCCAACTGCACACCTGCTCTTCACACTGGTCCTGTACCATTACCCAAAGGGGAAACACAAGATAGTTCCTCAGTTCGCTGTGAAGATGCTAGTGGAGGCTGGCACTGCTCTACCCTGCTGACCGATTAAGGAGATGATGTCAGCAGACTCGATTGAGTTCACAGCCCATGTCAGAACAGTGACCTAAGTGCAGCACAGTCCACATCTGGGCTGGAAGGAGGTTAATGATCTTCTGAGCTCTGCAAGCATAAGTGACAAGCTCTTCTCTTCAGTAACACACACACACACACACACACACACACACACACACACACACACACACACACACACACACACACACACACACACACACACACAGGACCCCTGCTCAGTCTAACTCTGCATTGGCTCATACCTCTCACCAGTAGTTAAAAATCACACAACACTAAGTTATAGTCCAACAGATTTATTTGGAAGTCTTAGCTTTCGGAACACTTCTCTCACCAATATTCATGGATAGCAACTTTCAGTATTGTATATAACATGCCCACTCAACAGCTCTTGCCCACCTCATCCTACCAACCCACTCCGTCTTCTGTGCTTCATACTCACTCACTGGGGTCACCTCATCATGTCTCCCCTGTCTGAATCATCACTAACCACTCTCTCATCCACCAAACAAAATTGCCCCACACCTCTCTGCCCACCCAGTCCTACCCCACCTCAACACCCAACCATTGTCTCATTGCAGGAAAAATTGACCCAGCTCCTGGATTAATGTTTCACTAACCCTTTGACTGACGCAGCTGTAATCCCCGGACTGATTACATTTGATGTGCAGGACTGAACATGGCCATTCCCCCTTGACTGAAATCAGTCAGACCCCCTTGACTGACTGTCAGATACCTCCAAACTGACCGTAGTCCCACTTGATCTTGCTAAGATCATTTTCAGACGTAGCCATTTGGTTGAGGGACATGCAGTGTATTCACCCCATAAGCTATTGGTACATGCTGTAGACGTGACATTGACTTAGCACCATGCCATATAGCACCATTTTCATCCTTTGATGGTTCAGTGCTCCCAACTATGACAAGCTTCCTATGTTCCCTCTGCAAGCCACAGAAGCTGACAGCCTGTAACTGAGCAATGACGAGTTTGTGCACTGAAAGGAAATGCAAGCCAGAGCATTTCACAGCCTCCAAAAAAGTGAATACGTGATAAAGTGAGGATAAAAGCCATAAAATACATCCTGTGTACATGCATGAGATACATCTGTGTCACTGCATGGAAAGTGACCTGCCAGAAGCATGGAATGGTAAATGTCCTGAAGGGCTGAGGTGATGTGAAGAAGGGCAGAGAACAGGCATGATGATATGGTGAGGCTGGTGCTGACTTGCACAGATGAAAGGTGGAGGAGGGCAGTGTCCATGAAGCATGCAGAGATATTATGATGAAGTCAGAGCTGGATTAAGGCACAGAGAAGCAGGTGATGAGCTGTTACTGTCCAGTACCCACTCTGACTTGCACACTGGGGACTGGCACCATCTCGTTTCCCAGGGAAGGAAAGGAGAATTGGAAACTGCATAAAAATAAAGCAAGTTCATCTATTAATGCATAGAAATAAAGGTGTCTTTTCCCCAGGCTAGGGTAGTCCAAAACTAGAGGGCTTAGGTTTAAGGTGAGAGGAGAAAGATTTAAATGGGACCCGAGGAGCAATGTTTTCACACAGAGGATGGTGCGTATACAAAATAAGCTGCAGAGGATTTGGTAGAGACGTGTACAAATGCAATATTCAAAAGACATTTATTAAGATAAATGGACAGGAAAGATTTAGAGGGACATGGGCCAAAAGCAGGCAAATGGGATGAGTTCAGTTTCGGAAACCTCACTGGTAGGAATGAGTTGGGCCAAAGGGCTTCTTTCTGTACGAGATGACTATGAGCCAACACTCATTACTGAGTTTCTAAAGTCACTGTTCAAACTTGAGGAGTAAATCAGACTCCTTTTTCTTCAAATGGAGATTCTGATTTTAAAATTTCACCATATTTTCCCACATTTCTCACCATTTCCCACATTGTTTAAGGGAGAAAGATTTCTGTCCTTAAGCAAACAGCTTCATTCATCACATTGATGACAATAAATCCTATTAAGGCATTGCTTAATTTGTGCATGTTCATTATAACTTGTCCATTTTAATCAATGCTTGAATGCAAAACAGATTCCACTTGAATTGGCCGTGCTAAATTGCCCGTAGTGTTAGATGAAGGGGTAAATGTAGGGGAATGGGTCTGGGTGGGTTGCTCTTCGGAGGGTCGGTGTGGATTTATTGGGCCGAAGGGCCTGTTGCCACACTGTAAGTAATCTAATCTAATCAATTGACCCTGCTAAGATTATTTTCAGACTTGGTCATTTGGTTGAGGGATATGCAGTGTATTCATCCCATTAGTCCCAACCATGACAATCTTCCTACCTTCCCTCGACACTGAAAGCAATGCAAGCCACATTAAACCTGTTTTCTGGTCAGGATATGCAGACAGCTAGTAGATCAGGAAAGGGTCCCTTTAGAATTTGGAGGTTGGTTAGCTCTGTTGGCTAGATGGCAGATTTGTGAAGTATTGCCAACATCACAAGTTCCATCTAGCTGAGGTTATCCTAATGGTCCCTCCTTCACAACCTCTCTCCTTACCTGCTATGTGGTGACCTTCAGGTTAAACCACCATTAGTCATCTCTCTCTCGCTAATGAAAGAGCAGTCCTATCGTCTTCTAGGACAATGACACCTTTACCTTTTACTATAAAAGTAAAGATTATGTATCTCAGATTTAGGCAAATATGTAAATTAATTTACACAAAACTGGTTTCTATGAACTGCAAACAGCTAAATAACTAGCTAATCTATTTGATTGAGCTTAATTGATAAATACATATTAACTGGGACAGTAAGAACATCCACGTATTTTTAAACATGCCGACAAATCACTTACTTTATTTAGACAAGACTTATTATTAGGCTGTCAACTGAATCATAGCAGTTGAACAAATACTGCTTTGTCAACATACTCATGGTCTGAACTGAAACTTACACCTACGAGCATGTGAATCAGAAATCTACACTGTCTCTGAGCCAAGCTAATATTGTGCAATACTTGAGACACAACACTGATAAGATCAGACAATTTATGTGGAAAAACGGATGTTATTCCTGCCTGATCTTTGTCCTCAGCGATAATGTGTAGTCTACAGTATTGCATCACAATGTTAACACATTCCTCTGGTCTCTTGATTCAAAATTAATCTCGCTGATGCTTCAGTGTAATTTTTTTCCATCTTCTCCTCACATGCTTTGTCAACAATTTACCTGTCACCAGAAGGTCACCCGCCTTAGACTTGTTCTTTATTTTTCCCAGGAGTTCTGTGATCTCTTTTACTGCAGGAAGAGAAATGTAGAAAGTTGTGAGAATGAAAAATACAGTGTGTAAAGTGGAAGGAGAGTACACATTATTGGACAGTATGAGGCATGGATGTGAAATCACACAAAGATGAGGGCGCATAACTGTTCACAGTGTGACATGAGGAGATCCTCTGAGAGACGGAACGTGTCGAGCTGCAAGGACTACTGCTCAGAGCAATGCTGTGCAGGACAAGTCAGATCGTGATCCTTGGCATTTTGAAGTGTTATGCCACACATCTGTCCTGACCTCCTGAAATCCATAAACTTCCCTGGGATTTCCATCCAAGTCCAATTTGCTATTTCCACTTTCTCAGCCACTTCAATAAACACTTGTACTGTTAGAGAGGTCAGTCTCTTCTTCCTGTCCTTTGGTAATACTGGGCTGGATTTTCTAAGGAACCGTGATCTCATGCCGGTTACCATTCCAGCCCTTTTTTTAATGAAAGAGAGAGCCTTGCATTTCTGAAAAGAACATAGAACATAGAACATTACAGCACAGTACAGGCCCTTCAGCCCTCAATGCTGCACCGACCTGTGGAATCAATCTGAAGCCCATCTAACCCACACTATTCCATTCTTGTCTATATGTTTATCCAATGACCATTTAAATGCTCTTAAAATTGGCAAGTTTACTACTTTTGCAAGCTATGCGATCTATGCCCCTACTACTCTCTGAGTAAAGAAACTACCTCTGACATCTGCCCTATATCTATTACCCCTCAATTTAAAGCTATGCCCCCTCATACTAGCCATCACCATCAGAGGAAAAAGGCTCTCAATGTCCACCCTATCTTATCCTCCAATTATCTTATATGTCTCAATTAAGTTACCTCTCAACCTTCTTCTCTCTAAAGAAAATAGCCTCAAGTCCCTCAGCCTTTCCTCATAAGACCTTCCCTCCATACCAGGCAACATCCTATTAAATCTTCTGTGAACCCTTTCCTAAGCTTCCACATCCTTCCTATAATGCAATGACCAGAACTGTACACAATACTCCAAGTGCAGCCATACCAAAGTTTTGTACAGCTGTAGCATGATCTTGTCGCTTCGAAACTCAATCCTCTACCAATAAAAGCCAACACACCATATGCCTTCTTAACAACCCTGTCAACCTGGATGGAAATTTTCTGGGATCTATGTACATGGACACCAAGATCTCTCTGCTCATCTACACTATCAAGAAACTTACTATTAGCCCAGGACTCTTTATTCCTGTTGCTTCTTCCAAAGTGAATCACCTCACACTTTTCTGCATGAAACTGCTTTGCCATCGCTCAGCCCAGCTCTGCAGCTTATCTATGTCCCTCTGTAACCTGCAACATCCTTTGGCACTATCCACAATTCAACTGACCTTAGTGTCATCCACAAATTTACTAACCCATCCTTCTATGCCCTCATCCAGGTCATTTACAAAAATGACAAACAGCAGTGGACCCAAAACAGATCCTTGCGGTACACCACTAGTAACTGAACTCCAGGATCAACATTTCCCATCAACCACCACTCTCTGTTTTCTTTCAGCAAGCCAATTACTGATCCAAACTGCTAAATCATCCTCAATCTCATGCCTCTGTATTTTGTTCAATAAGCTACCATGGGGAAACTTATCAAGCGCCTTACTGAGCTCCATATACACCACATCAACCACTTTACCATCATCCTCCTGTTTGGTCACCCTCTCAAAGAACTCAATAAGGTTTGTGAGGCATGACCTACCTGTCACAAAACTGTGTTGACTATCCCTAATCAACATATTCCTTTCTAGATGATTATAAACCATATCTCTTATAAACTTTTCCAACATTTTACCCACAACCAAAGTAAAGCTCACTGGTCTATAATCCCTGGTGTATAATCCCTACAGTGACCAAATGAACAGCTCTGGTGGGCTAGCCAGCGAAGTTTGCAGTGCTGTGTCAGGGTTGATGATTGCTTTCTGGGTGGCATGATGGTACAGTGGTTAGCACTGCTGCTTCACAACACCAGAGACCTGGGTTCAATTCCCACCTCAGGCAACTGTCTGTGTGGAGTTTGCACATTCCCCCTGTGTTTGTGTGGGTTTCCTCCCACAGTCCAAAGATGTGCTAATTTGCCTGTAGTGTTAGGTGCATTAGTCAGAGGGAAATGGGTCTGGGTGGGTTGCTCTTTGGAGGGTCGGTGTGGACTTGTTGGGCTGAAGGGCCTGTTCCCACACTGTAAGTAAACTAATCTAATTACCAGGGTTGTTCCTACCCTCCTTCTTTAACAAGGGAACAACATTTGCTATCCTCCAGTCTTCCAGCACTGTTCCTGTAGACATTGATGACAGAAAGATCAAAGCCAAAGCCTCTGCAATCTCCTCCATGGTTTCCCAGAGAATCCTAAGATAAATCCTATCTGGCCCAGGGGACTTATCCATTTTCACATTTTCCAGAATTGCTAACTCCTCCACCTTGTGAACCTCAATCCCGTCTATTCTAGTAGCCCGTATCTCAGTATTCTCCTCGGCAGCATTATCTTTTTCCAGTGTGAATACTGACGAAAAATATTCATTTAGCACTTCCCCTATCTCCTCAGACTCCACGCACAACTTCCTGTTACTATCCTTAATTGGCTCTAATCTTTCCCTAGTCGCTCTTTTATTCCTGATATACCTATAGGAAGCTTTAGGGTTTTCCTTGATCTTATCCGCCAATGACTTCTCATGTCCCCTCCTACCACTTCCTAGCTCTTTTTTTAGGTCTTTCCTGGCTAACTTGTAATTCTCAAGCTTTCACTTCTCATCCTTATATACACTTGTTCTTCTCATAAGAAGAATTTTCACTTAAGGCTCCCTCAAAACTTTAGAGGAATAATTCCATTCTGGGAGATCTTTTCACAGTTTGTGTGACCTCCTTTTCACACTAATCAGAAAGTTGGGCACCAGGTGGTCCGGCAAAGTCTTCGGCTTAAATGACAACATGTGAAGGGTTCCTTGTGTGAAGGAATTGTCCAACGGAACATTTAATTTCTGAAATAATTCCTTCATTTTGCACTACAACGTGGGTTCCTCGTGCATACCCAGCACTGGGTTAACAACTGTGTCCGATAGAATATCTGTATCATTATTTTAGTTCAGTCTTTACAGTGCAACATGATCCTTATATAAGAGTCTATGACCTAGGAACAATCTTCCTGTGTGTCCTTTTCATTTTTCTAGAATAAATATGTCATTCAATCATTCCAACCCATGTTCAGAGCCTTCATCTAGAAATGATTTGGAGATGCCGGTGTTGGACTGGGGTGGACAAAGTTAAAAAAAATCACACAACAGCAGGTTATAGTCCAACAGGTTTATTTGGAAGCACTAGCTTTCGGAGCAACGCTCCTTCATCAGGTGGTTGTGGAGTACACAATTGTAAGACACAGAATTTATAGCAAAAGTTTCCAGTGTGCTATAACTGAAATTATACAGTGAAAAATCCCTTGATTGTTTGTAAAGTCTCTCATCTGTTAGAATGACCATGATAGTTTCACTTCTTTCATATGTAAATCACAAAACCTTTTTTAAAAGTTACATTCTCAGATTAACTGTAACAATTGGTTCTGGATTAGTGGTGCTGGAAGAGCACAGCAGTTCAGGCAGCATCCAGGGTGCAGCGAAATCGATGTTTCGGGCAAAAGCCCTTCATCAGGAATAAAGGCAGAGAGCCTGAAGGTAGAGAGATAAGCTAGAGGGGGGTGGGGGTGGGAAGAAAGTAGCATAGAGTACAATGGGTGAGTGAGGGAGGGGATGAAGGTGATAGGGAGGAGAGGGTGGAGTGGATAGGTGGAAAAGGAGATAGGCAGGTAGGACAAGTCCGGACAAGTCATGGGGACAGCGCTGAGCTGGAAGTTTGAAACTAGGGTGAGGTGGGGCAAGGGGAAATGAGAAAACTGTTGAAGTCCACATTGATGCCCTGGGGTTGAAGAGTTCCGAGGCGGAAGATGAGGCGTTCTTCCTCCAGGCATCAGGTGGTGAGGGAGCAGCAGTGAAGGAGGCCCAGAACCTCCATGTCCTCGGCAGAGTGGGAGGGGGAGTTGAAATGTTGGGCCATGGGGTGGTGTGGTTGATTGGTGCGGGTGTCCCGGAGATGTTGCCTAATGCAATCTGCTAGGAGGCACCCTGTCTCCCCAATGTAGAGGAGACCGCATCAGGAGCAACGAATACAATAATGGATGTGCAGGTAAAACTGTGATGGATGTGGAAGGCTCCTTTAGGGCCTTGGATAGAGGTGAGGGAGGAGGTGTGGGTGCAGGTTTTACAGTTCCTGCGGTGGCAGGGGAAAGTGCCAGGTTGGGAGGTTGGGTTGTAGTGGGGGGTGTGGACCTGACCAGGAAGTCGCGGAGGGAACGGTAATTACGGAAGATCAACTGTTCTACGCAGCCAACAAAGAGACAGGCATAGCTGGGGCCCATACGTGTGCCCATGGCTACCCCTTTGGTCTGGAGGAAGTGGGAGGATTCGAAGGAGAAATTGCTAAGGGTGAGGACCAGTTCAACCAAACGAATGAGAGTGTCAGTGGAAGGGTACTGTTGGAGACGTCTGGAGAGTAAAAAACAGAGGTCTTGAAGGAGGTGGAGGGCATGGGTGGTGTCTCGAACGGAAACCCTTCACCTCCTCCAAGACTTCCGTTTTCCCGGCACCCAACGCCTCATCTTCACCATGGATATCCAATCCCTCTACACCTCCATCCGCCATGACCAGGGCCTCCAAGCCCTCCGTCTTATCCTCTCCAGACGTCCCCAATAGTACCCTTCCACCGACACTCTCATTCGTTTGGCCGAACTGGTCCTCACCCTTAACAATTTCTCCTTCGAATCCTCCCACTTCCTCCAGACCAAAGGGATAGCCATGGGTGTACGTATAGGCCCCAGCTATGCCTGTCTCTTTGTTGGCTACGTAGAACAGTTGATCTTCCGTAATTACACCGGCACCACTCCCCACCTCTTCCTCCGCTACATTGATGACTGCATTGGCGCCACCTCATGCTCCCGCGAGGAGGTTGAGCAATTCATCAACTTCACCAACACATTCCACCCTGACCTTAAATTTACCTGGATCATCTCTGACACCTCCCTCCATTTCCTGAACCTCTCCATCTCCATTAATGATGACCGACTTGACACTGACGTTTTTTACAAACCCACCGACTCCCACAGCTACCTGGATTACACCTCTTCCCACCCTACTTCTTGCAAAAATGCCATCCCATATTCCCAATTCCTCCGCCTCCGCCGTATCTGCTCCCAGGAGGACCAGTTCCACCACAGAACACACCAGATGGCCTCCTTCTTTAGTGACCGCAATTTCCCTTCCCACATGGTTAAAGATGCCCTCCAACGCATCTCTTCCACATCCCGCACCTCCGCCCTCACGCCCCACCCCTCCAACCGTAACAAGGACAGAACACCCCTGGTGCTCACCTTCCACCCTACCAACCTTCGCATAAACCAAATCATCTGCTGACATTTCCGCCACCTTCAAAAAGACACCACCATCAGGGATATGTTTCCCTCCCCACCCCTTTCCGCCTTCCACAAAGACCGTTCCCACCGTGACTACCTGGTCAGGTCCATGCCCCCCTACAACCCACCCTCCCATCCTGGCACCTTCCTCTGCCACCGCAGAACCTGTAAAACCTGTGCCCACACCTCTTCCCTCATGTCTATCCAAGGCCCTAAAGGAGCCTTCCACATCCATCAAAGTTTTACCTGCATATCCACTAATATCATTTATTGTATCCGTTGCTCCCGATGCAGTCTCCTCTACATTGGGGAGACTGGGCGCCTCCTAGCAGAGCGCTTCAGGGAACATCTCCGGGACACCCACACCAATCAACCACACCGCCCCGTGGCCCAACATTTCAACTCCCCCTCCCACTCTGCCGAGGACATGGAGGTCCTGGGCCTCCTTCACCGCCGCTCCCTCACCAGCAGACGCCTGGAGGAAGAACGCCTCATCTTCCGCCTCAGAACACTTCAACCCCAGGGCATCAATGTGAACTTGGACAGTTTCCTCATTTCCCCTTCCCCCACCTCATCCTAGTTCCAAACCTACAGCTCAGCACTGTCCCCGTGACTTGTCCGGACTTGTCCTACTTGCCTATCTCCTTTTCCACCTATCCACTCCACCCTCTCCTCTCTGACCTATCACCTTCATCCTCTCCCCCACTTACCCATTGTACTCTATGCTACTCTCTCCCCACCCCCACCCTCCCCTAGCTTATCTCTCCACGCTTCAGGATCTCTGCCTTTATTCCTGATGAAGGGCTTTTGCCCGAAACGTCGATTTCGCTGCACTTTGGATGTTGCCTGAACTGCTGTGCTCTTCGAATAAAAAGTGAGGTCTGCAGATGCTGGAGATCAGAGCTGAAAATGTGTTGCTGGTTAAAACGCAGCAGGTCAGGCAGCATCCAAAATGCAGCAGGTCAGGCAGCATCCTTGGATGCTGCCTGACGTGCTGCATTTTGGATGCTGCCTGACCTGCTGTGTTTTAACCAGCAACACATTTTCAGCTGCTGTGCTCTTCCAGCACCACTGATCCAGAATCTGGCTTCCAGCATCTGCAGTCATTGTTTTTACCACTGTAACAAATGATGTTAGCCCAGATAAGATGCTGAAGGGTGTAGCCCCCTCTGTGCTGTTGTCTGTGCCATAATGTTTAGACTGATTCTAATCTAAAAATGAGTTAACAGACATGAAATCATGCAGTATTTGAGCAAAGTACAATGTAATTCTGCAAGTACAAATTCACCCCACAAATGTGTGTGTGTGTGTGTGTGTGTGTGTGTGTGCGCGTCAGTGTAACTCCCCATACCCACCCTAGACACACAAACACACACACACTTAACTTGGGAATGTAATTTTTTAAAAAACTTTTGTGATTCACATATGAAAGAAGTGAAACTATCATGGTCATTCTAACAGATGAGAGACTTAACAAACAAGGGATTTTTCACTGTATAATTTCAGTTACATCACACTGGAAACTTTTGCTATAAGTTCTGTGTCTTACAATCGTGTACTCCACAACCACCTGATGAAGGAGCAATGCTCCGAAAGCTAGTGCTTCCAATTAAATCTATTGGGCTATAACCTAGTGTTGTGTGATTTTTCACTATGATCTAGAAATTTTTTTTTGACAGACTTGCATTGTCCTCTCATTGTCCTTCTCTGATTAGCAGTGTACATGAAAGCAGCAAGTTCTAATGCTATTTCCAAGTTAAAGGACTTTAGCAAAGTCTACTACTGCATTAAATGAGTTTGTTTCCTTCTAACAGCCTTCCCAATTTGGGCCAGTTGGGATAAAGTACCCTTATAAGAATCTGTTTAATAACTCAACCAATTCCTTAAAATTTTGCACTCTACAACTTCTCCTGTCTCGGCCTTTAAAAGATCCACATTTACTTTTGATAATCTTTACATTTTTATGTATGATACAAATTTTTGCAATTTACCTGTCATGATTCTTGCTGGATTACTTTCATATATTTTCTCTCACTTTATCAATACTCCTGGGTTGAATTTGAAAACCAACTGAATCTTCAAGATCACTATTCTTCTCGGAAATGAAATAAGCCTTTTATTTAGATTAATTAGATTAGATTAGATTAGATTAGATTAGATTAGATTAAATTAAATTACTTACAGTGTGGAAACAGACCCTTCAGTCCAACAAGTCCACACCAACCCTCCGAAGAGCAACCCACCCAGACCCATTCCCCTACATTGACCCCTTCACCTAACACTACGGGCAATTTAGCATGGTCAATTCACCTAACCTGCACATTTTTGGATTGTGGGAGGAAACCGGAGCACCCAGAGGAAACCCACATAGACACTGGGAGAACATGCAAACTCCACACAGGCTTCTTTTTCTTTTATTCCAATGCTATCTTTCACATTTGCTTTTAGCCACACTTGTACCATTTTCCTGAGTGGATTACATTCCTTAAGAAAATGCATGTTCAGTACATGTTATGAATTAATTCTTTAAATGTCTGCTAATGCTTATTTACAATCATACTTCTCTTCAGGTTTCCAATGTTTAACAACTTAGCCCTTATACCAGTTGCAGTTGGCATTTTCTTAGCCATAATACCTTACTTAATCTAAATAATTTTCACATTCAGAAAAAACTAAGATAGAGCAAATTACTACAAATTTTGGAATCTGTCCTAAAGACAAAATAAATACTGGGTGGCACGGTGGCTCAGTGGTTAGCACTGCTGCCTCACAGCGCCAGGGTCCTGGATTTGATTCCAGCTTCCGGCAACTGTCCGTGTGGAGTTTGCACGTTCTCCCCGTGTCTGCGTGGGTTTCCTCCGGGTGCTTGGGTTTCCTCCCACGGTCCAATTATGTGCAGGTGAGGTGAATTGACCATGCTAAATTCTCCATAGTATTCAGGGATACGTGGATTCGGTGCATTAGTCAGGGGTAAATGTAGAATAATAGGGTAGGGGAATGGGTCTGGGTGGTTTACTGTTCAGAGCGTTGATGTTGACTTGTTGAGCCAAATGGCCTGTTTTCCACACTGTAGGGATTTTATGATCACGGCGAGTCAGGCAGCATCCAGGGAGAGAGCAAAATTTACTTAGCTATCATTTGTGTTTGGCTAACTACAATTTTTGTTTCAATTTTTCCTGGTATTTATGGTGGTTCATTTCTAACTCTGTTTTACTCATAGGTCTCATTGTTCCTATTGCACAATGTTCTATAACACAGTGTCACATGGGAATGCAACTACCATGTTATAAGAGAATTACCTGTATGTCAGGGGAAATGCCAGGTTCAGCTCTCTTACTCACACACAAAAATGTTTGACATCACCTACATGGCAAAAGTTAAGGTCATATAGAATTTATACCAAAACGGTTCCATAATAGTGTTGTGAATAGTAAAGAAGACTCAGAAACTTCAGAAAAAAATGCTTGGAAAAATAAATATTTTTCAAGAAGTTTGCGTAAGGAAAAATAAGCTGATTTCAGCAATATAGCTCAAGAACTGAAGTTTTATGCATAAACGTAGTTGTGAAATAAATCCCATGATTTCCGAGAATCAAAACTTTATGAAAGGGAGTTTGGGATTTCCATGACCTGTAAAAGGAAGCTAAAATAATTGTAAACAGAAATAATGACAACCAAAAAAGGCATATATACTTAATTATGGCCCAGTTATCATATACATAAATGCAAAATAGGCTAATTCAGCACGCCAATGAAACATTTGCCAAATGTGAATGAGTTTCTTTTTCTTTATTTATTGGATGTGGCCATTGCTGGCTGGTCAGCAGTTAGCGCCTGCTCCTTGTTACTCTGAAATGGTGGTGGTGAACTAAACCATTGCAGCCCACATGCAGTAGATTGACTCACAATGCTGTTAGGAAGGAATTCTAAGATTTTGACCCAGTGACAATGAAGGAACAATGATATATTTCCAAGTCAAGATGGCGAATGGCTTAGAGGGGAAGTTGGTGTTCCCATCTACCTTTGTAGATGCTGACCTTGTCTTTCCAGACAGAAGTGGCCATGGGTTTAAAATGTTCCCAGAATCTTTGGTGAATGTCTGCAGGACATCTTGTAGATAGTACACACTGCTACTTCTGGGCATTGGTGGTGGAGGGAGTGGATGCATGTGAATGTGAATGTAAGCATTGTGAACGGTGGAGAAAGTGAGGACTGCAGATGCTGGAGATCAGTCGAGAGTGTGGTGCTGGAAAAGCACAGCAAGTCAGGCAGCATCTGAGGACCAGGAGAATCGATGTTTCAAGCATAAGTTTTTCATCAGGATTTGAGAGTTGGCCGAAGGGGGCTGAGAGATAAATGGGATGGGGTGGGGTTGGGGGGAAGGTAGCTAGGAATGCGTTAGGTAGATGAAGGTGGGGAGTATGAAGGTGATAGGTCAGAGAGGAGGGTGGAGTGGATAGGTGGGAAGGAAGATAGGCAGGTAGGACAGTTCAAGAGGGTGGTGGATCTGAGATCAAGTGGGGGGGGTTCAGGAAACTGGTGAAATCCACATTGATCCTGTGTGGGTGGAGAATCCCAAGACAGAAGATGAGGCGTTCTTCCTCCAGGTATTGGGTGGCTAGATATCACATTCCTAACTATACTCCCCCGTCCCCCAGCCCCACTCCCCTCCCATTTATCTCTCAGCCCCCTTGGGCCACTCCATCATTCCTGATGAAGAGCTTATGCTCGAAACATTGACTCTCCTACTCCTGGGTTACTGCCTGACCAGCTGTGCTTTTTCAGTACCACACCATTGTGAATGGTGCTTTAAAAAGCAACTGCTTTGCCCTGGATGGTGTCAAACTTCTTGAGTGTTGTTGGAGCTGCACCCATCTAGATAAGTATTCCATCATACTCCTGACTTGTGCTTGATAGACAATTCAATGGATCTGGGGAGTCAAGAGATGAGTTACTTGCTGCAGTATTCCTAGCCGCTGACCTGCTTTTGTAGCCATTGTGTTTATATACTCTGTCCAGTTGAGTTTCTGGTCCATAGTAACCCACAGGATGTTGATAGTGAAGGAATTCCGTAATGGCACTATCATTGAATGTCAAGGGGCGGTGATTAGATTGTCTCTTATTGAAAATGGACATTTCCTGGTATTTTGGTGGCACTAATGTTACTGACCACATGTCAGCCCAAGCCTGGATATTTTTCATGTCTTGTTGCAATTGAACAGGGACTGCTTCAATATCTGAGGAGTTGCAATTGGTGCTGAACACTGTACAATCATCAGTGAACAGCTTGATTTCTGGTTTTATGACGGAGGGAAGGTCATTGATGAAGCAACTGAAGAGGTTTTGGCCTAGCACACTACCCTGAGGAACTTTTGCAAAAATGTCTTCTGGCTGAGATGTCTGACCTCCAATGACCATAACCATTTTATAATGTGCCAGGTATGACTCCAATCAGGGAGGGTGTGTCCCCAATTCCTAATGATTCTGTTTTTACCAGGCCTCAATGATGCCCAACTCAATTGAATATTGCCTTGAGAGTGACAGCATTCAATCGCACCTTCCTTCTGGAATTCAGCTCTTTTGAAGCAAGGCTGTAATGGGGTCAGGAGTTGAGTGGCCTTGGCAGAACCGAAACCGGGCATCGCTGAGCAGGCTATTGCTGAGCAGGTGCTGCTTGGTAGCCCTGCTGATGACACCTTCTATCACTTTACTGAGGACAGAGGGTAGACTGATGGAGTGGTAATTGCTTGGGCACAAAAGCCATTAATGATAATACAGGGGAGGTGAGATGGTGAAGTGTTCCCAGTGAGTGAATAGGTAATGTAGAAGACAGAACGAACAGTTAACAGTTTGGGAGGAAGATGTGGTAAAGGGCAGTTGAATGGACATGATGCATGCAATAAGAGTTATGGTGCATAAGTCTTGGTGACAGGCATGTGCAGTGGCAGAGGTAGAGTACATAGTGGCCCTCTGCACAGCATGAAAGATCATTAACCATCTTCCTGCAGTGCTGAGTGCTTCAGTCAGCTTACTGATGTGGGCCTCGAACTGATCCGGGCTGGCTACATCTATTGCTGTGGTCTCCTTTGCCAGTCAGCAGAATACAGCTTTGTCCTCATTTTCACCACCCTGTACAGCTGATCCATGTTGGTGAACTGAAGAGCTAACCAACCTTTCTGAGCTATTGGATTCAATGGCACTGACACAGGGTGACTCATTGTCAGCTCTAAGCAGGTCTTACTCTCACATTTCTTATAATCATTCTGCACTTTTAAACCTGAATTCTAAGTCTTTTAAAATTACTAACAATGTTTTCTTAACCCTACTTGCATGTCTGAAGAGTCTACAAATGCCCAGACCCAAGTATTACTGACACTGCCTCAGGAAGGCAGCTAACATTATCAAAGACCCTTTCCACCCCAGTTGTAATCCCTCCCAATCTCTTCCATAAGGTAGGAGACACAAAAGCTTAAATACATGTACAGATAGGTTCAATTATAGCTTCTTCCCCATAATCCCTATCAGGAAAGCCTTTGATAAGGTTCCACATGGTCAGCTGTCAGAGAAAATGCAGAGGCATGGGATTAAGGGTGATTTAGCAGTTTGGATTAGAAACTGGCTTTCTGAAAAAAGGCAGCAAGTGGTGCTTGATGGAAAATGTTCAGCCTGGAGTCCAGTTACTAGTGGTGTGGCACAAGG
Organism: Hemiscyllium ocellatum; assembly: GCF_020745735.1. Lineage (NCBI taxonomy): Eukaryota > Metazoa > Chordata > Chondrichthyes > Orectolobiformes > Hemiscylliidae > Hemiscyllium > Hemiscyllium ocellatum. The sequence goes on along the minus strand of NC_083406.1, from coordinate 2,300,260 downwards.
ATCTGTTTTGGGACCACTGCTGTTTGTCATTTTTATAAATGACTTAGACGCGGTCATAGGTGGATGGGTTAGTAAGTTTGCAGATGATACTAAAGTCAATAGAGTGATGGACAGTGTGGAAGAATGTTACAGGTTGCAGGGGGACTTGGATAAACTGCAGAGTTGAGCTGAGAGGTGGCAAATGGAGTTCAATGTAGATAAATGTGAGGTGATGCACTTTGGGAAGAATAACAGGATGGCAGAGTACTGGGTCAGTGGAAAGATTCTTGGTAGTGTGGATGTGCAGAGGGATCTTGGAGTCCATGTACATAGATCCCTGAAAGTTGCCACCCAGGTGGATAGTGCTGTTAAGAAGGTATACAGTATGTTAGGTTTCATTGGTAGACGGATTGAGTTCCAGAGCTGTAATGTCATGCTGCAACTATACAAAATGCTACTGTGTACAGTTCTGGTCACTCCATTACAGGAAGTATGTGAAAGCATTGGAAAAGGTGCAGAGGAGGTTTACCAGGATGTTGCCTGGTCTGGAGGGAAGCTCTTATGAGGAAAGGCTGAGAGACTTGAGTCTGTTTTGATTGGAAAGAAGAAGCTAAGGGGGGATTTGACAGAGACATACAAGATGATCAGAGGATTGGATAGGGTAGACAGTGAGAGTCTTTTTCTGAGGATGATGACGTCAGCCTGTACGAAGGGGCACAACTACACATTGAGGGGTGATAGATTTAAGACAGATGTCAGAGGCAGGTTCTTTACTCAGAGTGTAAGGGCGTGGAATGCCCTACCTGCCCATGTAGTTAACTCAGCCACATTAGGGAGATTTAAACAATCCTCAAATAAGCACATGGATGATGATGGGATAGTGTGGGGGGATGGGCTTAGATTAGTTCCTAAATTGGCACAATATGGAGGACCAAAGGGCCTGTTCTGCGTTGTATTGTTCTATGTTCTATGCTTTTCACTTCTGAATGGACCTCGAAAATGTCAAATCTAATGTTGATCTGCTTCTTGTAAAACTACTTTGCAGCGTAATGTTGTATTCCTCACTCTGTTTAATCATTCTATGATCTTTGTATGTAATGATCTGCCTGTACCTCACACAAATCAAAACTTTTTACTGTACCTAGGTACATCGAGTCAAAGACTCATACTGCGCAGAAACAGATCCTTCAGTCTAACCAGTCCATGTCAATCATAATCCCACACTAATCTAGTCCCACCTGCCTGCTCCTGGCCCATATCCCTCCAAACCTTTCCTATTCATGTATTTAAACATTGTAACTGTAACTATGCTCATTCCTTCCTCAGGAGATTCATTCCAAACATGAACCACCCTCTGTGTAAAATTCATGTCTTTAAATTTCTCTCCTTTCACCTTAAAAAATTGCCCGTGGTCTTAAAATCCCCCATCCTAGGAAAAAGACAACTATGATTAACTCTACTTATATCTTATAAACTTTTAAAAGGTCACCTCTCAACCTCCTGTGCTCCAGTGAAAAAAGTCCCAGCCTATCCAGCCTGTCTTTATAACTCAAACCTTCCATACCCGGCAACATCCTCGTAAATCTCTTCTGAACCCTCTCCAGTTTAATCATATCCTTCCTATAACTCAGCGACCAAAACCAAACACAATATTCCAGAAGATGCCTCATCAATAACCAGTACAACCTCAACATGTGTCCCAACTCCTATACTCAGAAGGCAATGAAGGCAGGTGTGCTAAACATCTTCTTAACCAGCCTATCCACATATGATGCAAACTTCAAAGAAATATGTACCTGCACCCATAGGTCCCACTGTTCTACAACAAGACCCAAGGCCCTACCATTAATTGTATAAGTCCTACCATTGGTGTTGTACCAAAATGCAATATCTCACATTTATCCAGATTGAACCCCATCTACCATTTTTCCACTTGTTGACCCATTTGATCAAGATCCCTTTGTAATGTTAGAAACCATCTTCACTGTTTACCATGCCATCAACTTTGTGACAATAATAAATTAAATCAAATCATTACCTCAGGGTAGTGGTGCAGCAGCGCAGTGTGAAGGTCATTTCTTAGCTTGTTATGCCACTAGCAACATGAACATTGCAAAGTCCCAGCTGCAACAAGCAGGAATATTCCTGAAGAAAGGCTTTTGCCCAAAATGTTGATTTTCCTGCTCCTCGGATGCTGCCTGAACTGATGCTTTTCCAGCATCACTCTAATCTAGAATCTGGTTTCCAGCATCTGCAGTCCTTGTTTTTACCTTTCTCATACCCATGTGCAAAGAGGCTGGTTGTACATTTATGAGCTGAAGACGCTGTAGGCATCAGGTGTCATGAATTTTGCTTAAAAAATACTTTGCAAAAAATAAGAGAATTAAGCCCTATACTTTTAGTCTTACCTCATGATTTTATGCTGTACTGTTCTATGTTCTATGCTCTATACCATTTGGAGCTTTTTTTTTAACCAATTAGTTTATTGAAGATCAATGTAGATGCAAAAAAATTAACAATACATTAGTAATATATAAATACAGTACAGGGCTGAAGAGTTTCAGGCAAAAAATATCATGCCAGATGATGTATGGGCCTATTTTTGCCATGCCATTAATGATCAGAGAGAAAATAATAGACTTTCTATATGGAGTTAAGAGATGAAGCTGCTCCACATTGGGGAATAGAGCCATTACATCGACTGAAAGATTATTGTGAATTCAATTTTGATTTTAAAAAACTAATGAAATAATGGACATTTTTTATTCATTGCCACCCCATTAAAGCTAGTGCAGAGTTGCTGAACTGAACACATATAGTGCTGCTATGTCAAGTTAGATTTTTATTTTCTTGATAATTCAAAATCTATTTCCCTTTCAGCTTACAGCCTTTGGACACTCTGCACTGTTTTCTGAAAAATGGAAAGAAACAAACTTTGACTGAAAATCTGGTTGAAACTTTACAGGAAACACCTAAGATGATCCTCCCATGGAAGTGAAGAAGAGTTCTCCCAATGACTAGATGTTAGCTGTTTGGCAAATATAACAGGAGATTTGGCTGGTCGCTTTTCCTAACAACATAGTTGTGCATTGATACCATAAGAAATAGGCACAGGAACAGACCAATCTGAGGAAGTGGTTTTTAAAATTCAACTTCGTTCACAAGCAAATCTTCCTTCCAAACTTTCCACTCAGCTACAACAGTCAAAGGTCATCTTCCCTAACTTTAAGAAAATGTTCTGTTTTATTACGTAATATGTGGGAGACTCTCCCTTCGCGTGTTTCATACTTCTGTTATTTCTTTGTCTAAATATAAAGTGCACAACAAAACGAGTGTGTGTAACGCCTCCAGCTCCGAGATGTTGGTGATATCACTGCAACCGGTTGACAGAAATGTTGGTCATTCTCCCCCTGTCAGACACGCTAGGATTGTGCAAGATTCCTCATCAACTGCCTATAAAACCCGGGCAATTCAGAGACTCAGCCCATGACGAGTCTTCTCCAACGGAAAGATGACCTCCATGAAGATTGTCGTTCCTTTTGTATTTGTTTATCTCTCAGTGTGTCTAGCCCTTCCGCTGAGTTCCACCACGGAACCAGTTAGCGAACAGGACTGGAACCAATGTCGGGTATAATATATACCACCAGCGAATGCATATATCGATGCACTATATATATATATACATATATATAAAGATAATATATAAAACATTCATCGTGCATTAAAATCAACGAAACTAAAAACTCAATTTCGTTGAATTTGAAATAAAGGGAGAAAATTTTCATTCAGCTTTGAAATAAACTTTGTTTTCCTTTTCGAACTAGAAATACCTGCAGAGATTTTACAACCTGACAGAGACCGCTTTGAGAAAAGGCAACGACGGATTAACGAAGAAGATCGAAGAAATGCAAGAATTCTTTGGTCTGCAGGTAACAGGCACCCTGAGCCGGGAGACGCTGGCAGAGATGGCCAAGCCCCGCTGTGGGCTGCCGGATGTCCAGCGGTACAGTTTCTTCCCGGGGAGGCGGCGCTGGCTGAGGAACACCATCACCTACAGGTAGCTATTGCGGGGGGGGGGGGGGGTCAGGCTCACATCAGCAGCTAGCAAGTGAAAACAAGCGTTTACAAAGCAACTACTTATCCACCTCCTTCTTCCCGGCTAGAATTGAAAAGTATACGTCCAAGCTGACCAAGCGGGAGGTGGACACTGTGATCACCCTGGCTTTCCAGCTCTGGGGCGATGTCACTCCCCTGACCTTTGTCAGGCTCTACTCGGGAGAAGCTGACATCAGGATTTCGTTCGCAAGTCGCAGTGAGTTCAGCAATTCCGTTTGCTTCCTCCTGTTTTATTTTCCTTCCTGCTGTTTAATGTTTGGGTGCTGTTTACTCCTAGATCATGGGGACCCTTACGCCTTCGATGGAGAGGGCGGTGTTTTAGCGCACGCTTTTGCTCCTGGACCCAATATCGGCGGCGATGCTCACTTTGATGAAGATGAAAGGTGGACGTTGTCAAGATTTGGTGAGGAGTTTCCCAGGACTGAAATGGGAGAGGGTTCAACCGAGAGTATATCTAACTGTTCATGCACTGACCCATCACATGGACGGTGAAAAATGACGAGGCGCTGGCATTTTGTAATTTTAATTCAAATTTAAAACGACAAATGTTAAATTGGTTTCGGGAGGTGCTCATGGAATAGTTCTTACAATGCATATTCTTCACTCATTTCTCATTTCCAAACCGTTCATAGCTAGCGTTTTGTTTAAGCTTCATCAATCTGTGTCGCTTCACCATGTTCGCAGGAATTAACTTGTTCATTGTCGCTGCCCATGAGTTCGGCCATTCTCTCGGACTGGGTCATTCAAAAGATAGATCCGCTTTGATGTTTCCCACCTACAACCCCGATTCCTATCAAAGCATCGACACGTATCGTCTCTCAAGGGACGACGTGAGAGGCATCCAGGTTTTGTACGGTAAGTTGAACATTGTGCTCACTGAACTATATAGAATGTAGAACATTACAGCACAGTACAGGCCCTTCGGCCCCCGACATTGTGCCGACCTGTGAAACTAACCTGAAGCCCACCTAACCTACACTGTTCCATTCTCACCCATATGCCTACCCAATGACCATTGAAATGCCCTTAAAGTTGGTGAGTCTACTACTGTTGCAAATGTGTTGCTGGTCAAAGCACAGCAGGTTAGGCAGCATCTCAGGAATAGAGAATTCGACGTTTCGAGCATAAGCCCTTCATCAGGAATAAGAGAGAGAGCCAAGCAGGCTGAGATAAAAGGTAGGGAGGAGGGACTAGGGGGAGGGGCGATGGAGGTGGGATAGGTGGAAGGAGGTCAAGGTGAGGGTGATAGGCCGGAGTGGGGTGGGGGCGGAGAGGTCAGGAAGAGGATTGCAGGTTAGGAGGGCGGTGCTGAGTTGAGGGAACCGACTGAGACAAGGTGGGGGGAGGGGAAATGAGGAAGCTGGAGAAATCTGAATTCATACCTTGTGGTTGGAGGGTTCCCAGGCGGAAGATGAGGCGCTCCTCCTCCAGCCGTCGTGTAGTTGTGTTCTGCCGGTGGAGGAGTCCAAGGACCTGCATGTCCTCGGTGGAGTGGGAGGGGGAGTTAAAGTGTTGAGCCACGGGGTGATTGGGTTGGTTGGTTCGGGCGGCCCAGAGGTGTTCTCTGAAGCGTTCCGCAAGTAAGCGGCCTGTCTCACCAATATAGAGGAGGCCACATCGGGTGCAGCGGATGCAATAGATGATGTGTGTGGAGGTACAGGTGAACTTGTGGCGGATATGGAAGGATCCCTTGGGGCCTTGGAGGGTAGTGAGTGTGGAGGTGTGGGCGCAAGTTTTACATTTCCTGCGGTTGCAGGGGAAGGTGCCGGGGGTGGAGGTTGGGTTGGTGGGGGGTGTGGATCTGACAAGGGAGTCACGAAGGGAGTGGTCCTTGCAGAACGCTGATAGGGGAGGGGAGGGAAATATATCCTTGGTGGTGGGGTCCGTTTGGAGGTGGCGGAAATGGCGGCCGATAATACGTTGTATGCGCAGGTTGGTGGGGTGGTAGGTGAGAACCAGTGGGGTTCTGTCTTGGTGGCGGTTGGAGGAGCGGGGCTCAAGGGCGGAGGAGCGGGAAGTGGAGGAGATGCGGTGGAGGGCATCGTCGATCACGTCTGGGGGGAATCTGCGGTCCTTGAAGAAGGAGGCCATCTGGGCTGTGCGGTGTTGGAATTGGTTCTCCTGGCCGCTTACTTGCGGAACGCTTCAGAGAACACCTCTGGGCCGCCCGAACCAACCAACCCAATCACCCCGTGGCTCAACACTTTAACTCCCCCTCCCACTCCACCGAGGACATGCAGGTCCTTGGACTCCTCCACCGGCAGAACACAACTACACGACAGCTGGAGGAGGAGCGCCTCATCTTCCGCCTGGGAACCCTCCAACCACAAGGTATGAATTCAGATTTCTCCAGCTTCCTCATTTCCCCTCCCCCCACCTTGTCTCAGTCGGTTCCCTCAACTCAGCACCGCCCTCCTAACCTGCAATCCTCTTCCTGACCTCTCCGCCCCCACCCCACTCCGGCCTATCACCCTCACCTTGACCTCCTTCCACCTATCCCACCTCCATCGCCCCTCCCCCTAGTCCCTCCTCCCTACCTTTTATCTCAGCCTGCTTGGCTCTCTCTCTTATTCCTGATGAAGGGCTTATGCTCGAAACGTCGAATTCTCTATTCCTGAGATGCTGCCTAACCTGCTGTGCTTTGACCAGCAACACATTTGCAGCTGTGATCTCCAGCATCTGCAGACCTCATTTTTTACTCGAAGAGTCTACTACTGTTACAGGCAGAGTGTTCCATACCCTTACTACTTTCTGAGTCAAGAAACTACCTCTGACATCTGTCCTATATCCATCACCCCTCAATTTATGGCTATGTACCCTCGTGCTAGCCATCACCATCAGAGGAAAAAGGCTCTCACTGTCCCCCCTATGTAACCCTCTGATTATCTTATATGTCTCAAGTAAGCCACCTCTCAACCTTCTTCTCTCTAACAAAGACAGCCTCAAGTCCCTCAGCCTTCCCTCATAAGACCTTCCCTCCATACCAGGCAACATCTTAGTAAATCTCTTCTGAATCCTTTCCAAAGCTTCCACGTCCTGAGGTTGCTGAGGGAGGTGAGAGAGGAAATGGGGCCCTGACAGATATCTTTGTAGCATCCTTAAATACAGAGGAGGTGCCAGAGGACTGGAGGGTTGCTCATGTTGTCCTCCCATTCAAGAAGAGTATTAGGGATATTCCAGCTAATTACAGTTAGTGGTGGGAATGTTGCTGGAGAAGGTGCTGAGGGATAAAATCTAATTATATTTGGAAAAGAATGGGCTTATCAGTGATAGCAACATGGTTTTGTGTGGGGGAAGATCATGCCTTACCAAGGTAATAGAGTACTTTGAGGAAGTGACCAGGTTGATAGATGAAGGAAGGGCTCGAGATGTCATATACATGGACTTTAGTAAGGAGTTTAATAAGGTTCCTCATGGTAAACAAATGGAGATAGTGAAGTCACATGGGGTGCAGGGTGTTCTGGCTAGGTGGGTAAAGGACTGGTTGAGTAACAGGAGACAGAGAGTAGTAGTTGAAGGGAGTTTCTCAAAATGGAGAAAGGTGACCAGTGGTGTTCCACAGGGGTCAGTGCTGGGGCCACTGTTGTTTGTGATATACATAAATGATCTGGCAGAGGGCATTGTTGGTCTGATCAGTTAGTTTACAGATGAATCGAAGATTGGTGGAGTAGCAGAAATCATAAGGGACTGTCAAAGAATACAGGAGGATATAGATAGACTGGAGAGTTGGGCGGAGAAGTGACAGATGGAGTTCGATCCAGGCAAATGTGAGGTGATGCATTTTGGGAAGTCTAATTCTAGAACGAACTATACTGTAAACAGAAGAGCCTTGGGGAAAGTTGACGAGCAGAGAAATCTGGGAGTTCAGGTTCATTGTATCCTGAAGGTTGCTGCGCGGGTGGATAGAGTGGTCAAGAAGGCATATGGTATGCTCGCCTTCATCAGACGGGGTATTGAGTATATGAGCTGGCAGGTTATGTTAAAATTGTACAAGACATTGGTTCGGCCACATTTGGAATACTGTGTACAGTTCTGGTCTCCACATTACCAAAAGGATGTGGATGCTTTGGAGAGGGTGATTAGAATAGATTCCTGACAGCATGGAGACAGGCCCAACAAGTCCACACCAACCCTCCAAAGAGTAACACATCCAGACCCATTCCCCTTTTTTTATCCCTCACTTTGGGCAATTTAGCATGGCCAATTCACCTAGCCTGCACATCTTTGGATTGTGAGAGGAAACAGGAGCACCCGGAGGAAGCCCACGAAGACATGGGGAGAACATGCAAACTCCACACAGACAGTCATCCCAGGTGGGAATGGAACCCAGGTCCCTGGTGCTGTGAGGCAGCAGTGCTAACGACTGAGCCACTGTGCCAGCCCAAAGAAGGGTACTGAGAAGGTTTATGACCTTAGTGTCATCCACAAATTTACTAACCCATCCTTCCGCGCCCTCATCCAGGTCATTTATAAAAATGACAAACAGCAGAGGCCACAAAACAGATCCTTGTGGTACACCACTTGGAATTGAATTCTAAGATGAACATTTCCCATCAACCACCACCCTCTGACTTCTTTCAGCTAGCCAATTTCTGATACAAACCACTAAATCACCCTGAATCTCATGTCTCTGCATTTTGTGCAATAGCCTACTGTGGGGAACTGATCAAATTCCTTACTGAAATCCATATACACCACATCAAATCCTTGACCCTCAGCCACTTGTTTGGTCACCTTCTCAAAGAACTCAATAAGGTTTGTACTCTTCGGAGGGTCAGTGTGGACTCATTAGGCCGAATGGCCTGTTTCCACACTATGGGGATTAGATGGATATCAGTAAATCTTTCTAAATAAATGTGATAGACTCTCGGAACTATTTCATGAGATTAATATTACTTATATTGCATTTAAAATGCTGCATGATTCTTGCATTTTACAAGTAATTTCCAAATTATTATAACAATAATAAAATTTTACATCATAGAAAGAATTCTTACAATACATCCTGCAGGTTTCTCCTCATTTTCCATTCAGCCCCATCCCTTTGCTTTTTCTCCAATTTATCTTACATTTCTGAAACTATTTCTCAGTAATAGGTATCCATAGAGTTTAGAATTCTTTATTTGCTTCAAACGTAAATTTACCTTAATTACTTTTAAAATTTATAATTCTTCTTATTTACCAAATACTTTAAATTCTCCTGCTGTACTTTAGGAGCTCGTCAAAATCCAAGACCAACACAACCACAGCCTAAACCACCTCATCCAACAAAAACTCCGGACAAGTGTAATCCCCAATTGTCATTTGATGCAGTTACTAGTTTACGTGGAGAACTTTGGTTCTTTAAGAATGGGTATGAACAGTTTTGAATATATTTATTGTAGCTATTACACTAATGTTATTAATGCTTAAAATATTTGATCATTTATTTAGTTATTATATAACTAACACTATGATTTAGTATGTGTTGATCCATTGCACCAAAGGAAAATAGCAAAATTTAACATTTGTTATGCATTTCTAACTTCAGATGAGATTATCCAGAGAGACAGCAAGCAAACATGAGATATTCCTGTAACAAGATATGGTGAATAAGGGAAAATATCTGATTGCATCATGGAATCTCATTCTGAGTAAAATAGACAGAAGCACTGGCAAATTATCAGCAGCTGAGTGCAAGAGGACTATTTTCAGTTATGAGGATAGATTTAAGGAGTTGGGATTCTTTTACATGGAGAGGGAAAGGCTGAGAAACATTTGAGACTCAGAGGGCACAATTTTAAAGCACTTTGCAAAAGAACCAAATGCAAGATGAGAAGCTTTTCCACAGAGCAGATTGTGAGAGTTTGGAATGCATTGCGTTGAAGTGTGATAGGGTGGGGGCAGGTTTAATTGAGGAGCTCGAGGAGGTGTTAAATGCAGCATTACTGGAAAAAGACAGAAGAATTAAACTAAGCCAATATGCTCAGGGAGCCTCTGCAGATACAATGGGCTGAATTATCTCCCTCTCCACCATAACAATTCTGTGATGCCATGATCAAATTTTAGAGGAGACCAGTACTGCAAATTACAAATACACTATGTAATTATGCAATAGTCACACAGCCCGAAAACAGATTCTTTGGTCCAACTTGGTCTGCACCAAACTAGATATCCCAACCTGACCTAATTCCTTTGGCAGCATTTGGCCCATACTCCTCCAAACCCTTCCTATTCATATCCCCATCAAATGCCTTTTAAATGTTTTAATTGTACCCACCTCCACCACTTCGTCTGGGTGCTTTTTCCACACACATAACACCCTCTGTGTAAAACCTCACACCTCAGGTCTTTTTAAAATCTTTTTCCTCTCAATTATCACCCAATCCATGTCCCTCATGATTTTACAGGTCTCTATAAGGTCACCACTCAGCCTCCAACACTTCAGGATCTTGATGGAATTGATTTTCTGAGATTAGATCTATAAAAACTGCACAGCATTCGCATCCAATCGTACAAAGCAGGTTTGAATTACAGGCTTATTTCCAAACAGTTGCTACTAAAATGTTCTGTATTTTAAGATTGATGGTTATGTTTGTAAATTGCACTGTAGGCTTTTTTTAAATTTCAGGTTAGCCTCAGTGCTGATATTTTGGTAGATTTGATTACCAATGACTACATTACATTGTACCTGTATAGATTCTGGATTTTAAAAAATTGTTTTTAGTAATTAAATAAACCTTCTTATTGCTTAGAATCGTTTGGCGGAAACATTATCAACGTCAAGATGTGACAGCTGTCCCAATCAGATATATTTTTCCAAATATTCGGTCAGTAGATGCTGCTGTTGAATTCAAGAACAGAGATGTGGTGGCCCTTTTCAAAGGTTCTAGAATTTTGATACTATATTTTACACACAATTTGCAGATTGTTCTAAAGTATTGCATGATCAGTTCAAATCATAGATTAAAATTAAGCTTGCACATTAAAGTTTGTAAGAAAAATCTACAGATCTGTTTCTTCGTTTGTTTGGCAGATGAGTGTAGAATGAAGAATGCCATTTCTTGCTTTCTGCTGCTACATTTTCTGCTAAGCATTTGTTAACTTACTGAATACTTCTTAAATGTTCTGAAGTTTTGCCCTATCTCATCACTGTTGATTAAAATCTTTGTTAAAACCCCTTAGGATCAAAATATTGGCTAATTCAAGGCTTCAGGATTTTGAAAGGTTATCCTAGGAGCATCAGATCCTTTCAATTTCCAAGATCTGTTACACACATAGATGCTGCCCTATATGTCAAGGAAACAAGAAAAGTCTTATTCTTTGTTGGAAATAAGTATTGGAGGTAAGTATGAGTTTAATATGCATTTCCCATTACTCAGGAATAAATTAAATTTCTTTCACAATCTAAATAACATTTCTAAAACAGGATCAGTTAACTCAGTTGATTGGGTGATTGTTTTGCAATGCAGACTAATGGCAACAGCATGGGTTTAATTCCCACGTTGACTAAAGTTTTGATGAAGGGTTCTTTTACTCAACTTCTCCCCTTTCCTGAGATGTGGTGACCTTCAGTTAAACCACCACCAGCTAATGAGAGAACACACTTATCACAAGACTATTGTGACTTTACCTTCACTTTCTCTAAGACTTCTTCAAAGCTTATTATTCTGGGAAAAGACAATATTAATAGAATTACTATTTTAATAATATTGACTTATGACAAAGACTTAGATAATAAAAATAAAATAATTGGCAAGATAGATATGTTTCAATGATCCTTTATTTCAATGTTATTTTATTATCCTGTATTTAGTTATAATACATGGAAAAATCAAATGGACAGAGACCACCCAAGAAGAATAGTTGATGACTTTCCAGGAATCGGAAACAAAGTAGAATCAGCATTTCAAAGCAAAGGTGAGTTCTGGAGGAATGGAATATTCAATATTTTGAAAAACCATGATAGTTTAGTTTTGATTTATATTTTGTACTACATTATTACATTGTAAAATATTTTTAAGTTTTGTACTTCTTTTATCTCCAGGCTACTTCTACTTCTCTAATGGAGCCAGACAGTATGAATATGACTACAGGAACAAACGCACTGTCCGTGTTCTGAGGCCAAATGATTGGCTAAACTGCAAATAGGGAATAATAAGTACTTTGTTTAAATAGTTATCTGATGCAGTTTTCATTAAAATATTATACTATTTCATTTTAGGTTACAATTTGATTGCTTCATTGTGGTATGAAAATGGCATTCATTTTTAATAATTGTTAAAAGTTACCAAACAAATGCATCACATTTTATACAATTTACTTTAAACTATGTTGAACATTCTTTTCTGTGAATCATAATATACATAAGTATACAATGAAGATTTGACCCTTCTGATCACGATGGCAATGGAATAGCAATTCAGCATGTGGGCTCCTGAGCCGAAAGCTCATCTGCTCCCCCTGCTTTTACTTTTCTATCATTTTTTTCTCTTTTATTTTTAAATTTCAACCTTACTTACCTTCTGTGGAGAGCTCGGCCAGCATTTAGCTGTCCAGTGTGTTGGAGGCAAAGTTTGTTCCTTGTGGTGGAGGGAGTTGAGTTTGTGCTCCTGAAGGCAGCAGCAGCAGCAGAGGTGGATGAGATTGTGTTCCTGGCAGTGGTAGTGGAGGGGGGTGAGGTTGTGTTCCTGGCAGTGGTAGTGGAGGGGGGTGAGGTTGTGTTCCTGGCAGTGGTAGTGGAGGGGGATGGGGTTGTGTTCCTGGCAGTGGTAGTGGAGGGGGATGGGGTTGTGTTCCTGGCAGTGGTAGTGGAGGGGGGTGAGGTTGTGTTCCTGGCAGTGGTAGTGGAGGGGGGTGAGGTTGTGTTCCTGGCAGTGGTAGTGGAGGGGGGTGAGGTTGTGTTCCTGGCAGTGGTAGTGGAGGGGGATGGGGTTGTGTTCCTGGCAGTGGTAGTGGAGGGGGATGGGGTTGTGTTCCTGGCAGTGGTAGTGGACGGGAGTGAGGTTGTGTTCCTGGCAGTGGTAGTGGAGGGGGGTGAGGTTGTGTTCCTGGCAGTGGTAGTGGAGGGGGGTGAGGTTGTGTTTCTGGCAGTGGTAGTGGAGGGGGGTGAGGTTGTGTTCCTGGCAGTGGTAGTGGAGGGGGGTGAGGTTGTGTTCCTGGCAGTGGTAGTGGAGGGGGGTGAGGTTGTGTTCCTGGCAGTGGTAGTGGACGGGAGTGAGGTTGTGTTTCTGGCAGTGGTAGTGGAGGGGGGTGAGGTTGTGTTCCTGGCAGTGGTAGTGGAGGGGGGTGAGGTTGTGTTCCTGGCAGTGGTAGTGGAGGGGGGTGAGGTTGTGTTTCTGGCAGTGGTAGTGGACGGGAGTGAGGTTGTGTTTCTGGCAGTGGTAGTGGAGGGGGGTGAGGTTGTGTTTCTGGCAGTGGTAGTGGAGGGGGGTGAGGTTGTGTTCCTGGCAGTGGTAGTGGAGGGGGGTGAGGTTGTGTTCCTGGCAGTGGTAGTGGAGGGGGGTGAGGTTGTGTTTCTGGCAGTGGTAGTGGAGGGGGGTGAGGTTGTGTTTCTGGCAGTGGTAGTGGAGGGGGGTGAGGTTGTGTTCCTGGCAGTGGTAGTGGAGGGGGGTGAGGTTGTGTTCCTGGCAGTGGTAGTGGACGGGGGTGAGGTTGTGTTCCTGGCAGTGGTAGTGGAGGGGGGTGAGGTTGTGTTCCTGGCAGTGGTAGTGGAGGGGGATGGGGTTGTGTTCCTGGCAGTGGTAGTGGAGGGGGGTGAGGTTGTGTTTCTGGCAGTGGTAGTGGAGGGGGGTGAGGTTGTGTTCCTGGCAGTGGTAGTGGACGGGGGTGAGGTTGTGTTCCTGGCAGTGGTAGTGGAGGGGGGTGAGGTTGTGTTCCTGGCAGTGGTAGTGGAGGGGGGTGAGGTTGTGTTCCTGGCAGTGGTAGTGGAGGGGGGTGAGGTTGTGTTCCTGGCAGTGGTAGTGGAGGGGGATGGGGTTGTGTTCCTGGCAGTGGTAGTGGAGGGGGGTGAGGTTGTGTTCCTGGCAGTGGTAGTGGAGGGGGGTGAGGTTGTGTTCCTGGCAGTGGTAGTGGAGGGGGGTGAGGTTGTGTTCCTGGCAGTGGTAGTGGAGGGGGGTGGGGTTGTGTTCCTGGCAGTGGTAGTGGAGGGGGGTGAGGTTGTGTTCCTGGCAGTGGTAGTGGAGGGGGATGGGGTTGTGTTCCTGGCAGTGGTAGTGGAGGGGGGTGAGGTTGGCCCCAGTGTCCAGTGCAGGACGCGGCAGCTTCATCAGCAGCTGAATTGCCGAGATCGGCCCAGCACAGACCCGTGGCAGCAGCAATGTCAGTCAAGACACGGCGACTCAGTGGTTGGCGCTGCTGCCTCACAGCACCAGGGTCCCAGGTTCAATTCCAGCCTTGGGCAACTGTCTGTATGGAGTTTGCACATTCTCCCTATGTCTACAAGGGCTTCTTCTGAGTGCTCCGGTTTCCTCCCACAGTCCAAAGATGTGCAGCTTAGGTGAATTGGTCATGTTAAAATGCCCATTGTATTAAGTGCATTAGTCAGAGGGAAATGAGTCTGGGTGGGTAATCCTTTGGAGGGTCGGTGTGGACTGATTGGCCCTCAAGGCTGGCCAACTGCGTCACGCTGATGATGATGTTGTGTTGGAGCGGTAAAGACCAGATCCAGGCCCATGGCTAAGCATTTAAGAAAGATTGTGATGTTAAACATTTAACTTTATTTCCTTATTTTTCTACTTTGCATCTAAGATTTTGTATCTAGGTATCTTTGTATCTAAGGTGGGACTGGAGAATGGTGACTTTGATCATTTTTCACTGTCACCCCATATCTCTGTACCTGACAATACATTGTACTACTAAATTCTAATTCTAATTAAAATATGCAGGCTTAATGAACAGACAGAAACAAGATTAATATATAGTTAATATTTTTGGACTGTATGTGTTTAGTCTATTTCTAATATTTTAATATTGGTTAATGCTTAAATACTGCTCTTCTATTCTGAGCACTGTTTCAAATAACATAAAATCACCATTTACTCAGCTCTTTTTGTGGTGTACATTACATTACATGCTCAATTGTGAATTTTAATTCATCGCAAAATAGCAATAGAATGGCTGTGTTGATTGCTCATAACTGAAGTGTTATTAAATTGACCCCATATGTTCTTCAAATAATTTTTCACAATTATAGAGGATATATAATAATATATATTATATATATTATATCTTGTGAAGATCTTTGCATCCTCGCTCTCCACTGGAGTCAAACCTGAGGACTGGAGGGAGGCAAATGTAATTCCTCTCTTCAAGAAAGGAAATAGGGAAATCCCCGGCAATTACAGACCAGTCAGTCTCACGTCTGTTGTCTGCAAGGTGTTAGAAAGGATTCTGAGGGATAGGATTTATGACCATCTGGAAGAGCATGGCTTGATTAAATGCATTCAACACGGCTTTGTGAGGGGCAGGTCATGCCTCACAAACCTTATCGAGTTCTTTGAGGATGTGACTAGAAAAGTTGATGAGGGTCGAACTGTGGATATGGTGTATATGGACTTCAGCAAGGCATTTGATAAGGTTCCCCATGGTAGGCTTATTCAGAAGGTCAGAAGGAATGGGATACAGGGGAACTTAGCTGTCTGGATACAGAATTGGCTGGCCAACAGGAGACAGCGAGTGGTAATAGAAGGAAAATATTCTGCCTGGAAGTCAGTGGTGCGTGGTGTTCCACAGGGCTCTGTCCTTGGGCCTCTACTGTTTGTAATTTTTATTAATGACTTGGATGAGGGGATTGAAGGATGGGTCAGCAAGTTTGCAGATGACACAAAGGTTGGAGGTGTCGTTGACAGTATAGAGGGCTGTTGTAGGCTGCAGCGGGACATTGACAGGATGCAGAGATGGGCTGAGAGGTGGCAGATGGAGTTCAACCTGGATAAATGTGAGGTGATGCATTTTGGAAGATCGAATTTGAAAACTGAGTACAGGATTAAGGATAGGATTCTTGGCAGTGTGGAGGAACAGAGGGATCTTGGTGTGCAGGTACATAGATCCCTTAAAATGGCCACCCAAGTGGACAGGGTTGTTAAGAAAGCATATGGTGTTTTGGCTTTCATTCACAGGGGGATTGAGTTTAAGAGTTGTGAGATCTTGTTGCAGCTCTATAAAACTTCGGTTAGACCGCACTTGGAATACTGTGTCGAGTTCTGGTCGCCCTATTATAGGAAAGATGTGGATGCTTTGGAGAGGGTTGAGAGGTGGTTTACCAGGATGTTGCCTTGACTGGAGGGCTTATCTTACGAAAAGAGGTTGACTGAGCTCAGACTATTTTCATTGGAGAAAAGGAGGAGGAGAGAGGACCTAATTGATGTATACAAGATAATGAGAGGCATAGATAAAGTCGATAGCCAGAGACTATTTTCCAGGGCAGAAATGGCTAACACAAGGGGTCATAGTTTTAAGCTGTTTGGAGGAAAGTATAGAGGTGATGTCAGAGGTGGGCTCTTTACTCAGAGAGTTGTGAGAGCATGGAATGTGTTGCCAGCAGCAGTTGTGGATGCAAGGTCATTGGGGACATTTAAGAGACTGCTGGACATGCATATGGTCACAGAAATTTAAGGGTGCATATATGAGGACCATTGGTCAACACAACATCGTGGGCTGAAGGGCCTGTGCTATGCTGTACTTTCTATGTTCTATGTTCTATGTTCGAATCTGAATTACCATTATTCATGAATAAACTGAATATTCTAGAGAAATTCAGCAAGTTTCACAGCATCTATCTCTTTCCATAGTTGCTACCAAACCAGCTGTTTCCCAGCACTGTCTGTTTATATTTTACTTAAAAATCACACAACTCCAGGTTATAGTCCAACAGGTTTATTTGGAAGCATTAGCTTTTGGAGCACTGTCCTTCATCAGGTAACTGTGGAGCAGGATCATAAATCTTGTGATCTTAAGCTACCTGATGAAAGAGCAGCGCTCCGAAAGCTAATGCTTCCAAATAAACCTGGTGTGTGATTTTTAACATTGTCCACCCCAATGTGCTCCTCCACGTCTTGTATTTATTTTAGATCACCAAAATCCACAGAATTTTGCTTTTGATTTTATTCATCAATTTGCTTAATGATCATTCACAATTTGCACTTGACCCAAGATTTGATCATTTGCAAAGGAGAGAAGTGTGGTTAAGTGTTATAGCTGAACTTCTAGCAAATTGAAAAATATCATTTTTTTGCTGGTATGTTTCATATGTGTAGGCATGTTGAACCTATTGAATGTGAAATCTTAATTTTACCAAAGCATTTGTATTTAAATCATAATCAAAGTTTATTGTGATGGGAGAATAAACGTCTTTATCTGAACCTCGTGATCACACATTCGTCATTGGTTTACTTACCAGTTCCAGTTTCAGATAATCTTACAGTCATGCGAGCACAGGTTATAAACCTCACAGAAATATTTGTCCTGGATCAGCAATGTAAAATATCAATGTTTTCTGTAGATGTCCAGCAAATGGTCAGGGAACCACCAAAAGGGAAATCCTACTGACCATACTGTCACCCACCCAACCTGTCACACATCCAACTGTCCATGACAGAATTGGTTAGGATGACCACTACACAGCCCTTGTGGAGATAAAATCCCATCTTCAAATTGAGAATACTTTCCATCCTATTATAGGACGCTACAATCATACTAAATTCGACAGATATTGAATAGGTCTAGCAGCTCAAAACTGAGCATTCATCAATTGGTGTAGCCATCATCAGCAGCATAAGTGTATTCCCACACAATTTGCAACCTCATGGCTCAGTATATCTCCCAATCTACCATTATTATAAAGTCAGGGGATCCTGCTTTCAGGAGAAATGCAGCAAGAACAGCATCACACATACCTAATAATTAGCACGTGGAGATGCCAGTGTTGGGCCTTCAGGACATTCAGTCTCTGATCTTCAGGTAAGCATCCTCCAAGGCAGCCTTCTAGATACACAACAACGCAGAATCACTGAGCAGAAACTAATCACCAAGTTCCGTACCCATGGAGACAGTCCCGACCATGATTGTGGGTTCATGTCGTTACATGTGACCCCATTAGACATCTGCATTTGTTAAATCTTCCTAACTGTCCTGCTTTGACACCATCACTTTGATAAACTATTATGAACTCTTTACCTTAATTAGTTTGTACAGTTTTGTGTTACTTGTTACTTTGGTTAGACCCTCAGCATAGAACATAGAACAGTACAGCACAGAACAGGCCCTTCAGCCCACGATGTTGTGCCGACCAGTGATCCTCATGTATGCACCCTCACATTTCTGTGACCATATGCATGTCCAGCAGTCTCTTAAATGTCCCCAATGACCTTGCTTCCACAACTGCTGCTGGCAACGCATTCCATGCTCTCACAACTCTCTGTCTAAAGAACCCGCCTCTGACATCCCCTCTATACTTTCCTCTAACCAGCTTAAAACTATGACCCCTCGTGTTAGCCATTTCTGCCCTGGGAAATAGTCTCTGGCTATCGACTCTATCTATGCCTCTCATTGGGGTAAAAACAATGACTGCAGATGCTGGAAACCAGATTCTGGATTAGTGGTGCTGGAAGAGCACAGCAGTTCAGGCAGCATCCAAAGTGCAGCGAAATTGACGTTTCGGGCAAAAGCCCTTCATCAGGAATTAAGGGCTTTTGCCCGAAACGTCAATTTCGCTGCACTTTGGATGCTGCCTGAACTGTTGTGCTCGTTCAGCACCACTATGCCTCTCATTATCTTGTATACATCAATTAGGTTCCCTCTCCTCCTCCTTTTCTCCAATGATTTCAGTCAACCTCTCTTCGTAAGATAAGCCCTCCAGTCCAGGCAGCATCCTGGTAAACCTCCTCTGAACCCACTCCAAAGCATCCACATCTTTCCTATAATAGGGCGACCAGAACTGGATGCAGTATTCCAAGTGCAGTCTAACTGAAATTTTATAGAGCTGCAACAAGATCTCATAACTCTTAAACTCAATCCCCCTGTTAATGAAAGCCAAAACACCAAATGCTTTCTTAATAACCCTGTCCACTTGGGTGGCCATTTTATGGAATCTATGTGCCTGCACACCAAGATCCCTCTGTTCCTCCACACTGCCAAGAATCCTATCCTTAATCCTG
This sequence comes from Hemiscyllium ocellatum, assembly GCF_020745735.1. Taxonomy (NCBI): domain Eukaryota; kingdom Metazoa; phylum Chordata; class Chondrichthyes; order Orectolobiformes; family Hemiscylliidae; genus Hemiscyllium; species Hemiscyllium ocellatum. Next base: position 2,281,031 of record NC_083406.1, on the reverse strand, counting down.
TACTCAGCTTTCAAATTTGATCTTCCAAAATGCATCACCTCACATTTATCCAGGTTGAACTCCATCTGCCACCTTTCAGTCCATCTTTGCATCCTGTCAATGTCCCGCTGCAGCCTACAACAGCCCTCTATACTGTCAACGACACCTCCAACCTTTGTGTCATCTGTAAACCTGATGACCCATCTTTCAATCCCCTCATCCAAGTCATTAATAAAAATTACAAACAGTAGAGGCCCAAGGACAGAGCCCTGTGGAACATCACTCACCACTGACTTCCAGGCAGAATATTTTCCTTCTACTACCAGTCGCTGTCTTCTGTTGGTCAGCTAATTCTGTATCCAGACAGCTAAGTTCCCCTGTATCCCAATCCTCCTGATCTTCTGAATGAGTCTACCATGGGGAACCTCATCAAATGCCTTGCTGAAGTCCATATACACCACATCCACAGCTCGACCGTCATCAACTTATCTAGTCACATCCTCAAAGAACTCCATAAGATTTGTGAGGCATGACCTGCCCCTCACAAAGCCATGCTGACTGCATTTAATCAAGCCATGCTCTTCCAGATGGTCATAAATCCTATCTCTCAGAATCCTTTCTAACACCTTGCAGACAACAGAGGTGAGACTGACTGGTCTGTAATTGCTGGGGATTTCCCTATTTCTTTTCTTGAAGAGAGGAATTACATTTGCCTCTCTCCAGTCCTCAGGTATGACTCCAGTAGAAAGCGAGGATGCAAAGATCTTCGCTAGTGGCAAAGCAATTGCATTTCTCATTTCCCAAAGCAGCCGAGGACAAATCTGGTCCCCAGGCCTGGCGACTTGTCAATCTTAATGTTTGACAAAATTTTCAGCACATCAGCTTCCTCCATCTCTATCCATTCCAGCATGTACACCTGCTCATCAAAGGTTTCATTCACTACAAAGTTCGTTTCTTTCATAAAGACAGAAGCAAAAAACTCATTTAGGGCTTCCCCTACCTCCTCAGACTCCACACACAAGTTCCCTATGCTATCCCTGATCGGCCCTACTCTTTCTTTAACCATTCTCTTATTCCTCACATAAGTGTAAAATGCTTTTGTGTTCACCCTAATCCATTCTACCAAGCCTTTCTCTTGCCCTCTCCTGGCTCTCCTCAGATCATTTTTGAGCTCCTTCCTCGCCTGCCTGTAATCCTCTAGAGCTGAATTTGACCCTAGCTTCCTCCACCTTATGTAAGCTACCTTTTTCCTTTTGACGAGACGCTCTACCACTCTCATCATCCAAGGTTCCTTTATCTTACTCCTTCTTGCCTGTCTCAGAGGGACATATTTATTCATCACTCGCAAAAACTGTTCCTTAAACAGTCTCCACATGTCTACAGTGCCTTTATCATGGAACAATTGCTCCCAGTCCATGCTTCCTAACTCATGTCTAATCACATCATAGTTTCCTCTTCCCCAATTAAATATCCTCCCATTTTGCCTAATCCTCTCCTTCTCCAGAGCTATGTAGAATGTGAGGCAGTAGTGGTCACTATCACCAAAATGCTCTCCACGACAAGATCTGATACCTGCCCCCACTCGTTTCCAAGCACCAAGTCTAGAATGGTCTCTCCCGTTGTCGGCTTAACAACATACTGAGTTAGGAAACCCTCCTGAACACACCTTACAAAAACAGGTCCATTCAAATATTCTGCTCGAAGGAGGTTCCAATCAATATTGGGAAAGTTAAAGTCACCCGTTACAGCAACTCTACTACGCCCACAGATTTGCAAAATCTGCCGACCTACGCTTTCTTCCATCTCCCTGCTGCTATTGGGGGGGCCTGTAGTAAACCCCTAACGAGGTGACTGCTCCCTTGCTGTTCCTAATTTCCACCCATACTGACTCGGTAGGCAGACCCTCCTCGACAATGGTAAGTTCTGTAGCTGTGATACAGCTACACCCCCTCCTCTTTATCCCCCCTCCCTATTCTTTTTAAATGCTCTAAACCCTGGAACATCCAGCAACCATTCCTGCCCCTGAGAAACCCATGTCTCTGTTATGGCGACAACATCATAGCACCAGGTACTGATCCATGCTCTAAGTTCATCACTTTTATTCCTGATACTCCTTGCGTTAAAGCAAACACACTTTAACTGATCCCTTGGTTCCTTCCCAGGAAAATCCTTCCCACTAGCTGGTCTACCTCTTGCTATTGCCTCATCTGCAACAAATCTCACCTCCGGTATACAGCTCAGGTTCCCACCTCTCGCCATACTAGTTTAAACCCTCTCGAACTATTTGAGCAAACCTTCCACCCAGGACATGTGACTCTTATACTTATTGTGTTATCCCAGTCATTTGGTTTGGTTGCAGCACCACCTAATTTTAACTTTTTTGATATATATCTCTCTGCCTCATTTAATCGAATTATAGGCCATCCTTTCATTTGTTATTCAGCTGTAGACACCACCTAACACTGTTATTCACCTACAGAAACCTATTGTGCAGGCTGTCCACAATCCACTCACACCTTTTGTTTGATCTTTTGACCTCACTGCCCATTGATCTCACTTAGAGTCATAGAGTGAATCATAGAGATGGACAGCATGGAAATGTACATTGCCATCTATGTACATTTTTTTACACCCGTCGATCCAACCCGTCCATGCTGACCAGATATCCCAACCCAGTCTAGTCCCACCTGCCAGCACCTGGCCCATATCCCTCCAAACCCTTCCTATTCATATAGCCATCCAAATGCCTCTTAAATGTTGCAATTATATCAGCCTCCACCACTTCCTCTGGCAACTCATCTATACCCACACCACTCTCTGTGTGAAAAAGTTGCCCCTTACGTCTCTTTTATGTCTTTCCCCACTCACCCTAAAACCTTTCCCCTTTAGTTCTGGGCTTCCCAACCAGAGGAAAAGACTTTTCCTATTTATCCTATCCTTGCCCCTCATAATTTTGTAAACCTCTATAAAGTCACCCCTCAGCCTCCGACGCTCCAGGGAAAACAGCCCCAGCCTGTTCAGCCTCTCCCTATAGCTCAAATCCTCCAACCCTGGCAACAACCCTGTAAATCTTTTCTGAAACCTTTTAAGGTTTGCAACATCTTCGAATCAGTCCTTGCCTTTCCAAATACATGCACATCCTGTCCCTCAGGATTCCCTCCAACAACTTGCCCACCATCGAGGTCAGGCTCACCGGTCTATAGTTCCCTGGCTTGTCCTTACCGCCCTTCTTAAACAGTGGCACCACGTTTGCCAACCTCCAGTCTTCTGGCACCTCACCTGTGACTACCGATGATACAAATATCTCAGCAAGAGGCCCAGCAATCACTTCCCTAGCTTACCACAGAGTTCTCAGGTACACCTGATCAGGTCCTGGGGATTTATCCACCTTTACCCATTTCAAGACATCCAGCACTTCCTCCTCTGTAATCTGGACGTTTTGCAAAGTGTCACCGTCTAGTTCCCTACAGTCTATAACTTCCACATCCTTTTCCACAATAAATACTGATGCAAAATATTCATTTAATATTTCCCCCATTTTCTACAGCTCCACACAAAGGCCACCTTGCCGATCTTTGAGGGGCTCTATTCTCTCCCTAGTTACCCTTTTGTCCTTAATATGTAAAAACCCTTTGGATTCTCCTTAATTCTAATTGCCAAAGCTATCTCAAGTCCCCTTTTTGCCCTCCTGATTTCCCTCTTAAGTATGCTCCTACTGCCTTTATACTCTTCCAAAGATTCACTCGATCTATCCTGTCTATACCTTATATAAGCTTCCTTCTTTTTCTTAACCAAACCCACAATTTCTTTAGTCATCCAGCATTCCCCATACCTACCAACCTTTCCTTTCACCCTGACAGGAATATACTTTCTCTGGATTCTTGTTATATCATTTCTGAAGGCTTCCCATTTTCCAGCTGTCTGTTTACCTGCGAACATCTGTCCCCAATCAGCTCTTGAAAGATCTTGCCTCATACTGTCAAAATTCTCACAGCATTGTCCTTTGATGTGAAGGGCACTGCTTGTCACTGGCCACTCGGGTGTTTCCTTTCTTCCTGGTGGTGGAAACTGAATAAGGATTCGTGCACCTTGTGTCTCTCACTGTGTCTCACATCTGCACACACACAACATAGGTGCTGGGGAAAAATAATAAGCACTACTGCAGTTAAGAGGTAGTGTGGGGGTAAATAAATTTTTTTTTAAAACAGGAGTGTCAGACATTCTAACACTCTGAGGGAGCTGTATCATTGTCAAAAAAAAATTTAAATACTGTCAAAATTGGCCTTTCTCTAATCTAGAACTTCAACTTTTAGATCTGGTCTATCCTTTTCCATCACTATTTTAAATCTAATAGAATGATGGTCGCTGGCCCCAAAGTACTCCCCCACTGATACCTCAATCACCTGCCCTGCCTTGTTTTCCAAGTGTAGGTCAAGTTTTGCACCTTCTGTAGTAAGTACATCTACATACTGAATCAGAAAATTGTCTTGTACACACTTAACAAATTCCTCTCCATCTAAACCTTTAACACTATGGCAGTCCCAGTCTATGGTTGGAAAGTTAAAATCTCCTACCATAACCACCGTATTATTCTTACAGATAGCTGAGATCTCCTTACAAATTTGTTTCTCAATTTCTCTCTGACTATTAGGGGGTCTACAATACAAATCCAATTTGGTGATCATCCCTTTCTTATTTCTCAGTTTCAACCAAATAACTTTCCAGAATGTATTTCCGGGAATACCATACCTCAGCACAGCTGTAATGCTATCCCTTATAAAAATGCCACTCCCCCTCCTCTCTTGCCTCTCTTTCTATCCTTCCTGTAGTATTTGTGTCCTGGAACATTAAGCTGCCAGGCTTGCCCAACCCTGAGCCATGTTTCTGTAAATGCTATGATATCCTAGTCCCATGTTCCTAACCATGCCCTGAGTTCATCTGCCTTCCCTGTTAGGCCCCTTGCATTGAAATAAATGCAGTTTAATTTATTAGTCCTACCTTGTCCCTGCCTGCCCTGACTGTTTGACTTGCTTCTGTTCTCAGCTGTACCTTAGGATTCTGTTGATCTCTTTCCTCACTATCTCCCTGGGACCCACCCGCCCCACCTTACTAGTTTAAATCCTCCTGAGTAGCTCTAGCAAATCTCCCTGCCAGTACATTAGTCCCCGTCCAATTTAGGTGCAATCCGTCCTTCTTGTACAGGTCACTTCTACCCCAAAAGAGATTCCAATGCTCCAAAAATGGTTCTCTGTAATCTCCCTTCAGAATCTCAACTTTTTCTCTTCCTATGTTGTTGGTTCCAATGTGGACAATGACCTCCTGCTGGCCCCTCTCCCCGTGAGAACATTCTGCACCCTGTCTGAGACATCCTTGATCCTGGCGCCAGGGAAGCAACACACCATTCTGCTTTTTCTCTGCTGGCCACAGAAACGCCTGTCTGTACCTCTGACTACAGAATCCCCTAACACAATTGATCTCTTGGAAGCTGGCGTATTCCTCATTGCATTAGAACCAGTCTCAATACCAGGAACTTGGCTGTTTGTGCGACATTCCCCTGAGAATCTATCACCCCCTGCATTTTCCAAAACAGCATACCTGTTTGAAATGGGTATATCCACAAAAGATTCCTGCACTAGTTGCCTACATCTCTTACCCTTCCTGGAGTTAACCTATCTATGTGACTGTATCTGAGACTTTCCCCCTTCCTATAACTGCCATCCATCACATACTGTTGCTGTTGCAAATTCCTCATTGCTTCTAACTGTCTCTCCAATCTATCCATTTGATCTGATAAGATTTGCATCCAACAGCATTTATGGCAGAGATAATCCGCAGTAACCCTTAAATTCTCTTCAAACTCCCACATCTGACAAGAAGTACATATCACTTTATTAAAGGAGACATTTTTGCTCCTTCACGATGTACAGATCCAGAAAATAACACCGTATTATTCCTCTACAAAACACTGCCCCAGGTTAAATTAATAATTGTGGCTTATATTTTAAGTTTAATCAAGAGACATATCTGTAAAAACATATAATCAAGAAGGAACACACTCTACACACTACTGCAGCCTTTCTGTTGGACACACGTAAAACAACAATTAATTTATCTGATTCTGTGCTGTGATCTTCACCCAAACAGGTTACTCCAAGATTAGTTGTGAATTTCACTGTTTGTTAATTTTCCCAGATGCACTCGATGTCCAGCGATATATGAATTCAAACAGCAAAATGGTAACTGTGCAGGTTCTCTCTCTCTCCTGCACTGACCTCACCATGTGCTTCCTTTGTCTGTTCTTCTCCCTTTTAAAACTGCTGTTGTTTTGACTTTTTTTTTGCTAAGTTCCAAAACAATGCAACAGCATATAAAACAGTAATTGCTGCTCCTGGAATTCAAGGAAATCACCTCCAGCCCCTAAAATACCTCAAAAAAAGATGCAGCTGTTACAGCCAGAAATTTTTCCCATCGTCTATCTTGGATTACCCAGAATTCTTCCTATAAACTCTGTGCCTGTGCGCTTCTCTCTCACTTCACCTGATAAAGGAGCAACACCGAAAAAGCTTGTGATTTCAAATAAACCTGTTGGACTATAACCTAGTGTCATCTGACTTCTGACCTAAAAGTTAGGGGTCAACCTGGTGAAGCTACAAACCAGGTCAACTTGTGGCACAAATTGCACATACAACAAATGATACACAGGACTAAACAACTCCCCAGCCAATGTAACAAATCTAAGCTCGGCAGTCCACCAGATCCAGAGGTGGATAATTAAACAGCACACTATCATCTTTTCTCAATGACAAAAGATAAGGCTAGAGTAGTTGCGAACAATCTTCAGCCAAGCTCATTCAGAAAGTAAGGAGTATAGGATACAGGGAAACCTATCTGTCTGGATACAATAAAAAATCACACAACACCACATTATAGTCCAGCAGGTTTATTTGGAAGTACTAACTGCCTGGATACAGAATTGGCTGGCCCATAGAAGACAGAGGGTGGTGGTAGATGGAAAGTATCAGCCTGGAACTCAGTGACCAGCGGTGTTCCACAGCGATTTGTTCTGGAACCTCTGCTCTTTATGATTTTTATAAATGACTTGGATGAGGAGGTAGAAGCGTGGGTTAATATGTTTGGCGATGACATGAAGGTTGGTGGAGTTGTGGATAGTGTGGAGGTCTGTTGTAGATTGCAATGGGACATTGACAGGATGCAGAGCTGGACTGATAATTGGCAGATGGAGTTCAACCTGGAAAAGTGGGAAGTCATTCACTTTGGAAGGCCAAATTTGAATGCAGAATACAGGGTTAAAGGCAGGCTTCTGTGGAGGAACGGAGGAAACATGGGGTCTGTGTTCATAGATTCCTCAAAGTTGCCACCCAAGTTGATAGGGTTGTTAAGAATGTGTATGGTATGTCGGCTTTCATTAACAGGACAATTGAGTTTAAGAGCCATGAGGTTATGCTGTAGCTCTATAAAGCCCTGGTTAGACTACACTTGAATATTGTGTTCAGTTCTGGTTGCCTCATGATAGGAAGGATGTGGAAATTTAGAGAGGGAGCAGAGGAGATTTGCCAGGATGCTGCCTGGACTGGAGGGCATGGCTTTTGAAGAAAGGTTGAGGGAACTAGGGCTTTTCCCATTGGAGTGAAGAAGAGTGAGAGGTGACTTGATAGAGGTGTACAAGATGTTGAGAAGCATAGGTAGAATGGATAGCCAGAGACTTTTTCCCAGGGCAGAAATGTCTATCACAAGGAGACATAATTTTAAGGTATGGAGGAAGGTTTTAGGGGAGATGTCAGAGGTACGTTCTTCACTCAGAGTGGTGGGTGCATGGAATGCACTGCCAGCAGTAGTAGTTAAGTCAGAGACATTAGGGACATTTAATCAACTCTTGGATAGGCACATTTAAGTTAGTACAATGAAGGGTATGAAGGTTAGTCTGATCTTAGAGTAGGATAAAAGGCCAGCACAACACCGAGGGTTGAAGGCCCTGCGCTGTGCAGTATTGTTGTATGTTCGATAATTGCTGGCTGAATGATCCATCTCAGCCTCCTCCAGAAATCTTCAGCAGCAATCCTCCACTAATTTGATTCCACACAATATCAAGAAATGGCTGGAGGTACTGAACATTCCAAAGGTTATGGGTCCTGACAATATTCTGGCAATAAATTGAAGACATGTGTAGCCAGGTTGTTCCTATCTCACATGGCATCTATCCAGCAATTGTCCTGTGCACAAAAACCTGGACAAATCCAACCATGCAAACTACAGCTAATCAGTTTACTTTCTATAATCTATAAATTGATGGGAAGTGTCACCAACAGTGATATGGAATAGCAAATGCAAGAAAATAGCCTGATCCATGACGTTCAATTTGAGGGTTTCACAGGGGCATTCAGCTTAAGACCTCATTTTAGATTTAGTGAAACATGAACAAAAGGACTGAATCAAGAATTGAAGTGACAGTGACTACCATTGACATCAAGGCCCAGTTTGACCAACTGTGTCATCAAGAAACCCTGGCAAAACTAGAGTAAGGGGTTCAGGACAGAAAACGCACCGCTAGTGCAAAGAAAGATGAAGATGGATGTTGTCAGTAATCTCAGCTCTCAGACATCCCTGCAGGAGTTCTTCAGAATAGGCATTTTTCTAATTAACCTGCTCAGTCTGGTTCGCATATATCTCTAGGCCAAGTGGGATTTGAACCCAGGCCCCCTGAATCAGATGTAGGGACACTACCACTATATCACATAAACCCTAGTTCCTCAGTGTAATGTACAGGCCCAACCATCTTCAGCTTCGAGGTCAACAAACTTCCCTCATAATAAAGTCTGACATGGGAACATTCCCTGATGGTTGTGAACATGTGTTAACATTATGCAACTCCTCCATTACTGAAGCTGTCCAAATGTAGGAAGAACTGGATGATAACCAGGTTTGAGCTGACAAATAGCAAATAACATCACATCACACAAGTGCCAGGCAACGTCTACAATGAGAGAGAATCTAGCCATTACCCCTTGACTTTCAATGACATTGCCATCACTGAATCTCCCACTGTCTACATCCTGGGAGTTACCAATAATCAGAAAATAAACTTGACTAGTTATTACACAGTGTCTACAAGAACAGGTCAGAGGCTGGAAATCCTGCAGTAGGTTACTCACCTCTTAATTCCCCAAGCCTGCTCACCATCTCTACAAGGCACAAGTCAGGAGTGTAATGGAATACTCCCCACTTCCCTGGATGGGTGCAGCTTCAACAACCCTCAAGAAACTTGACACCATCCACGACAAAAGAACCCGCCTGACTGATGCCACATCCATAAACATCCACTCCCTCCAGCACCAACACTTAGTAGAAGCAGTGTGTGCCCTCTACAAGATGGAGTACAGAAATTTACCAATGTTTCTGAGAACACCCCAAACCCAAAACTAATATCATCTAGAAGTACAGTCTCAAAGATACATAGGAATACCACCTGCAAGTTTCCTTCCAAGCCATTCACCATTCTGACTTGGAAATACATCATCTCTATATTACTTCAGTGTTGCTGAGTCCAATCCCTAGAAGTTAGTATTATGAGAATCAAGGGATATGAGGAGATATGTGGGTGGCATGGTGGCACAGTGGTTAGCACTGCTGCCTCACAGCGCCTGAGACCCGGGTTCAATTCCCGACTCAGGTGACTGACTGTGTGGAGTTTGCACGTTCTCCCCGTGTCTGCGTGGGTTTCCTCCGGGTGCTCCGGTTTCCTCCCACAATGAACTCAGGTGAATTGGCCATGCTAAATTGCCCGTAGTGTTAGGTAAGGGGTAAATGTAGGGGTATGGGTGGGTTGCACTTCGGCGGGTCGGTGTGGACTTGTTGGGCCGAAGGGCCTGTTTCCACACTGTAAGTAATCTAATCAAAGCAAGAGAATGGGATTGAGAAACTTATTAGCCATGATTGAATGGTGAAGCAGACTCAATGGGCTGAATGGCCTAATTTCTGCTCCTTTGCCTCATGGTCCTATAAGACTGAGATGGATTAGTTCTTGAGTAAGTTCCTCCACAATGGTATTGTGGGTTTACCTACCCCAATGCACTGTGGTAATTCAAGAAGGCGGATCACCTCCACCTTCTCAAGGGACAACTAGTGATGGCTAATAAATACTGATACAGCCAGTGGTGCTTATGTCCCACTAATGAATAAAAAAAACATTGTGCAATACCTTTCTCATGATAGCCAGTAGAATGAAAGGATTCCTAAGAAATATACTTTTTACCCTTCATTCTTCAATAATCTTTCGATATTTAAACATCTGCATGGAGAGCTGCATGCCCTAAAATGCTTGTTGAAACCTGTAAGATCCAGCAGCATTTCTCATCAGAACAACGGACTCTGAGGAAGAGAGAGCATATGAACAATATTTTGCACATCTCCCAACCTTTACTACCTGTGCCACAGGGTAGTGATAACGAGGGCAAGTGTAGCTGAACACATGGCTGCAGAACTGGTGTAGGAGGGAGGGCTTCAGATATGTGGATCATTGGGATACCCTTTGGGGAAGATGGGAATTGGAAAAGGAGGGTGGGTAGTACCTGAACTTGAAGGCCACCAATATCCTGGGCGGGAGGTTTGCAATAGCCCTTCGGATAGTTTAAACAAGCTTGGCAGAGGGATGGGTACTGTAGCTATAGATCAGAGGATGGGGTAGCCTATAGAACAGGCAGATATAGCAGAGGATGGGGTAGCCTATAGAACAGGCAGATATAGCATGCAGAGAGTCTGTGAGGAAGGATGGACAGTTTGATAGGGCAAAGTTGCAGTCAGTTTGATGGGTTAAGATCTTAATGCAAGAAGTGTCAGGAATAAGAGTGCTGAACTTAAAGCATGGATCAGTGCTTGGAATGTTTCAACTATGATGTTGTGGCCATCACAGAGACTTGGATATCACAGGGGCAGGAAGGGTGTGATATTCCAGGGTTCAGATGTTTCAAAAGGAATAGGGAGGGAGGTAGAAGAGGTGGGGAAAGGCGTCGCTAATCAGGGATAGTATGACAGTTGCAGAAAGGGAGGTCATCGAGGAGGATTTGTCTACAGACTCAGTATGGGTGGACATCAGAAACAGGAAAGGAGCAGTCACTTTATTGGGAGTTTTCTACACACCCCCAATAGTAACAGAGACATGGAGGAGCAGATTGGGAGGCAGATTTTGGAAAGATGAAAAAGTAACAGGGTTATTGTCATGGGGTCTTCAACTTCCCCAATATTGATTGGAACCTCCTTAGTACAAATAGTTTGGATGGAGCAGATTTTGTCAGGTGTGTCCAGGAAGGATTCCTGACTCAATATATAGATAGCCTGATTAGAGGGGAGGTCATATTGGATTTGGTGCTAGGCAACGAACCAGGTCATGTGTCAGATCTCTTGGTGGGACGCTGTTTTGGTGATCACAATTCCCTGATGTTTACTATACTTGTGGAGAGAAATAGGAGCAGATGGTATGAGAAAGTATTTAACTGGGGGCGGGGATTCACAATGCTACTAGGCAGGAACTGTGGAGCATAAATTGGGAACAGATATTCTCAGGGAAATGCATGACAGAAATTTGGAGGTTGTTTAAAGAGCACTTGTGAGAGCTGGATAGGTTTGTGCCTCTGAGGCAAGGAAAGGATGGTAGGGTGAAGGCACACTGGATGACAAGAGATGTCAAACATCTAACAAGAGGAAAAAGGAAGCTAAATTAAGACAGAACTCTAGAGGATTACAGGGTAGCCAGGAAGGAACTGAAAGTTGGACTTGGGAGAGCTAGAAGGGGGCAAGAAGAAGCCTAGGCAGGATTAAGGAAAACTCCAAAGTGTTCTACACTTATGTGATGAACAATGGGATGGCCAGAGTGAGGGTAGGGCTGATCAGGAAGAGTGGAGGGAACTTCTGCCTGGAGTCGGAGGAGGTAAGGGACTGTTCACTAGTGAGAGGGACCTTGTTGTTTGCGAGGACAGCATGAAATAGGCTGATACAGGTTGATGTTAGAAAGAAGGATGTGCTGGAAAGTTTTAAAAACCTGAGGATAGATAAGGCACCTGAGCCAGATGGGATACACCCTCGGTTAACCACAGGAAGCAAAGGAAGAGATTGCTGCACCTGTGGCAATGACCTTTGCATCTTCACCGTCCACTGGAGTAGTACCAGATGATTGGAGGGTGGCAAATGTTGTTCCCTTGTTCAAGAAAGGGATTAGGGATAATTCTGGAAACTACAGACCAGACAGCCTTATGTCGATGGTGGGCAAATGATTGGATAGGAATCTGAAAGACGGGATTTATGATTATTTGGAAAACCATAGTTTGAGTAGAGATAGTCAGCACGGCTTTGTGAGGGGCAGGTTATGCCTCACAAACCTCATTGAGTTCGTTGAGGATGTGACAAAAAGAAAATTGATGAATGTTGAGTAGTGGACGCATCGTATATGGATTTTAACAAGGCGTTTGATAAGGTTCCCCGTGGTAGGCTCATTCAGAAAGTAAGAAGGTGTGTCATAAAGGGAAATTTGGCTGTCTGGATACAGAATTGGATGGCTCATAGAAGGCAGAGGGTGGTAGCAGATGGAAAGTATTCAGCCTAGAGCTCGGTGACCAGCAGTGTTCCGCAGGAATCTGTCCTGGGACCTCTGCTCTTTGTGATTTTTATAAGTGACTTGGATGAGGAGGTAGAAGGGTGGGTTAGTAGGTTTGCTGATGACATGAAGGTTGGTGGAGCAGTGGATAGTGTGGAAGTCTGTTGTAGGCTGCAACAGGACACTGACAGGATGCAGAGCTGGGCTGATAATTGGCAGATGGTGTTCAACCTGGAAAAGTGGGAAGTCATTAACTTTGGAAGGTCGAAACTGAATGCAGAATACAGGGTTAAAGGCAGGATTCTTGGCAGTGTGGAGGAACAGAAGGATCTTGAGGACCACATCCATATATCCCTCAAAGTTGCCACCTAAGTTGATAAGGTTGCTAAGAGGCGTACGGTGTGTTGGCTTTCATTAGCAGGGCTAAAGAGTTTGAGAGCCTCGCGGTTATTGGAGATAGTGAGGAAAGAGTTCAATCTGAGACTGATCCAGTTGAGAACAGAAGTGAGTCAAACAGTCAGGGCAGGCAGGGAAAAGATAGGACTAATAAATTAAACTGCATTTATTTCAATGCAAGGGGCCTAACAGGGAAGGCAGGTGAACTCAGGGCATGGTGAGGAACATGGGACTGGGACATCATAGCAATTACAGAAACATGGCTCAGGGATGGGCAGGACTGGCAGCTTAATGTCCAAATACTACAGGAGGGATAGAAAGGAGGCAAGTGGGGTGGGGGAGTGGTGTTTTTGATAAGGGCTAGCATTACCGCTGTACTTAGGGAGGATATTCCTGGAAATATATCCAGGGAAGTTATTTGGTTGGAACTGAGAAATAAGAAAGGGATGATCACCTTATTGGGGTTGTATTATAGACCCCTAATAATCAGCAGGAAATTGAAAATCAAATTTGTAAGGAAATCTCAGTTATCTATATGAATAATAGGGTGGTTATGGTAGGGGATTTTAACTTTCCAAACATCGACTGGGACTGCCATAGTGTTAAGGGTTTAGATGGAGAGGAATTTGTGAAGAGCGTACAAGACAATTTTCTGATTCAGTATGTGGATGTACCTCCGAGAGAAGGTGCAAAACTTGACCTACTCTTGGGAAATAAGGCAGGGCAGGTGACTGAGGTGTCAGTGGGGGAGCATTTTGGGCCCAGCGATCATAATTCTATTACTTTTAAAATAGTGATGGAAACGAATAGACCAGGTCTAAAAGTTGAAATTCTAAATTGAAGAAAGGCCAATTTTGACGGTATTAGGCAAGAACATTCAAAAGCTGATTGGAAGCAGATGTTCGCAGGTAAAGGGATGGCTGGAAAATGGGAAGCATTCAGAAATGAGATAACAAGAATCCAGAGAAAGTATATTCCTGTTAGGGTGAAAAGAAAGGCTGGTAGGTATAGGGAATGCTGGTTGACTAAAGAAATTGGGGTTAAAAAGTGAGGTCTGCAGATGCTGGATATCAGAGCTGAAAATGTGTTGCTGGTTAAAGTGCAGCAGGTCAGGCAGCATCCAAGGAACAGGAAATTCGACGTTTCGGGCATAAGCCCTTCATCAGGAATTCCTCATTCCTGAAGAAGGGCTTATGCCCGAAACGTCGAATTTCCTGTTCCTTGGATGCTGCCTGACCTGCTGCGCTTTAACCAGCAACACATTTTCAGTAAAGAAATTGGGGGTTTGGTTAAGAAAAAGAATCAAGCATATATCAGGTATAGACAGGAGAGACCGAATGAATCCTTAGAAGCATCTAAAGGAAGTAGGAGTATACTTAAGAGGGAAATCAGAAGGGCAAAAAGGGGACATGAGATAGCTTTGGCAAAAAGGGTTAAGGAGAATCCGAAGGGTTTTTATAAATACATTAAGGGCAAAATGGTAACTAGGAGATGGGGGAGATACTAAACAAATATTTTGTATCAGTGTTTACTGTGGAGAAGGACATGGAAGATATAGAATGTGAGGAAGTAGATGGTGACATCTTGAGAAATGTCCATATTACAAAAGAGGAAGTGCTGGATGTCTTGAAACACATAAAGGTGGATAAATCCCCAGGACCTGATCAGGTGCACCCTAGAACTCTGAGGGAAGCTAATGAAGTGATTGTTGGGCCCCTTGCTGAGATGCTTGTACCATCGATAGTCACAGGCGAGGTGTCAGATGTCTGGAGGTTAGCTAACATGGTGACATTATCTAAGAAATGTGGGAAGAACAAGCCAGGGAACGATAGACCAGTGAGCCTGACATAGGTGGTGGGCATGGACAGCCCCCTGACTGACAGTCACACAGCCTCCAGACAGACAGACACAGACACAGCCTCCAGACAGACAGACACAGGTACAACCTCCAGACAGACACAGACACAGCCTCCAGACAGACACAGCCTCCAGACAGACACAGACATAGCCTCCAGACAGACACAGCCTCTAGACAGACACAGACACAATCTTCAGACAGACACAGCCTCTAGACAGACACAGACACAGTCTCCAGACAGACACAGCCTCTAGACAGACACAGACAGACTCCAGACAGACACAGCCTCTAGACAGACACAGACACAGTCTCCAGACAGACACAGCCTCTAGACAGACACAGACACAGACTCCAGACAGACACAGCCTCTAGACAGACACAGACACAGCCTCCAGACAGACACAGCCTCTAAACAGACACTGTGTACAGTATAGTAAACATTTTTGTTAGCCTTTGCTCAAGCCCCTTCCGGCATGATCACTTTGTTTAGTAAAATCTCTGTGATTTTCATGAAGTGAGTGTTCTCCCTGTGTTGGGTTGTTGACCGTCCCCTCACTGATTCCAATCTCTTGGCACCGGAATACTAATTCTGCTGCTGCCCAAATGCATTATCTTTGGTTAACTAAAGGACGACCTAGATGGCATCTGTGCTCACCATCTTTTTTGGCAAATTTCAGCTTTTTATTTCCTCTTATTGTTATTCATTCATGAGATTTACTTGCCACTGATCCTTATTTGGCATTGAGAAGGTGATGATGAGTTGCCTTCTTGAACAGCTATAGTTCATCTGGTATGTGGATAAACATGTTACTTTTAGGAAAAAGGTTCCAGATTAATAATGCAATGGCAGTGAAAGAGTGGCATTATAGATCATTGTAGGGTAGTATATGGCTTGTCGGTGTTTTTATCCACTAGATGGTAGAGGTAATTGATTTGGAAATTGCACCACAAAATGCTGATGGTACATGTTTCAGCTATGAGGCAGCAGTGTTGGATGAGGCAAAAGTTTAAGGTGGCACATAGAGGCCAGTTCTGAAAGGTCCTCAGACCCAAAACATTATCTCTGATTTCTCTGCACAGACAGTTCATAAGTTCATAAGATATAGGAGTGGAATTAGGCCATTCAGCCCATCGGGTCTGCTCCACTATTCGATCATTGCTGATATGCTCCTCACTCCCATTTTCCTACTTTCTCCTCATATCCCTTCAACCCAATACCAATTAAAAATCAGTTTCACTCCTCATTAAATCTATTCACTGTCCCAGTATCTACTGCATTACGGAGTAGCAGATGTCACAGATTCACAGCCCTTTGGGAGAAGGAGTTTCTCCTCAACTCTGTATTAAATTTGCTACCTAAGACAATGGCCTCGCATCCCAGAATGCCCCACAAGAGGAAGCATCTACTCCAGCCTATTTTATCAACACCTTTCATTACCTTGAATCCTTCAAATCCCCTCATTCTTTTAAATTCCAGAGAGTAAAGGCATAAACTGCTCAATCACTCTTCATATGATAAACCTCTCATCTCTGGGATCAATCTAGTGAACTGTCTCTGAATTGCCTTTAATGCCACTACATTTTTCCTCAAATAAGACCCTGAGCCTGAGCTCCTCCAGCAATTTCTGTTTTTGCTTCAGACTTCTATCATCCGCAGTTAGTGTTTATTTGTGTACAGTTCAGGTCTCCTTTCTCGAGGAATGATGTGACTGCTTTGGAATCGGTGCAGAGGAAGTTCACCAGGTTGATTCCAGACATGAGGGGGTTGCCCTATCAGGAGAGGTTGAGCCGCCTGGGATTGTACTCGCTGGAATTTAGAAGAATGAGAGGAAATCTTATGGAAACACATAAAATTATGAAAGGGATAGATAAGCTAGAGGCAGGCAAGTTGATTCTGCTGGTGGGTGAGACTAGGTCGAAGAGACATGGCCTCAACATTAGGGGAGTAGATTTAGAACAGAAATGAGGGGGATATGCATATCCCGGAGAGTAGTGAATCTATGGAATTCTCTGCCCAAGGAAGCAGTATCGGCAGCTTCATTAAACATATTCAAGAGACAGTTGGATGGGTTTTTGCATGGTAGGGGAATTAAGGGTTATGGGGATAATGCAGGTAGGAGGGGCTGAGACGAAATGCACAGCAGGCTCGATGGGCCAAATGGCCTACTCCTGCTTTTATTATTGTGATACTATGAAATTTCAGGAGAATTTATAATAGGGAATGAGAAAAATACCAGCAATCTCCCAGAACTAGAGATCCACATTGCTAGGGGGAAATAAGAAATTCAAGGAAATTAACATTAGTAAGAAGATTGTAATGGATAAATTAATGGGGCTGAAAATTATAGAATCCCCAGGACCTGATAGTCTACGTCCCAAAATGAAGAAAAAGGAGGCTACAGAACCATGCCAACTGCTGGAGCAGGACCTCTGACATGAAGTGGGAGGGAGTCATCCTGTCCTAAAGCCAACACGGTGACAGCTGCACTAAACTTTTATATAATTGTCTGCATCAAGCAGTCATGAGGAACCTGTGTGGGGTCTCTCAGTCCTCAATATACAAATGAATCAAAGCTGTTGCTGATGTAATTTGTGCCAGATCAGACTGCCCCATCTCATTTTCTCATGATGAGGCTAATGCTGCAGTTGGACGGTGGGGTTGGCAACATAGTTGGCTTCCTGCAGGGAGAAGGCATAATAGACTGTGCACACATAACACTGAGGGAACTATATCTTAATGCAGCTGACTCCATCAGCAGAAAACAATTCCATTCATTCAATGCATAATTTGATAACTCTTATGTTAAGAGGCTTTACAGGGTTACTGCTGAGAGGATGCTTCCCCTCTAGGAACAGAGCGCATAATCTCAGAATAAAAGGCACCAATTTCAGACTGGGGAAGAATTTCTTCTCTCAGAGAGTTATGAGTCTTTAGAATTCCTTGCCACAGAGAGCCGCGATAGCAGAGTTCTTGTATGAGATAGATAGATTCTTGGGGAATTAGGAGTTATGGGCAAAGAAGAAGGAAGATGTTAGGCTACAATGGGTATTGGGGAAAGAGTAGCACTTCCTTAGACAATGTTATAAGATGGCAAATGGCTAAGGACGGTAAAACTGTATTGCTTAGTTCTTAGGTAGCAATATATGTACAAATGTGCACTTACATATGCAATGAATCGTCAACCAAATTTGCCCTGAGAGGTGTTTGGTTGTAGTTGCCCACCCACTATGTGCATGCTGAAGGGCAACTCCAGCTTGCCAGCAGTTTTGAGTGGGTAATGGCTGGACTTTAAAGATGGTGTCAGTACAAGGGACACTTCTGCCTATGGCAAGTGGGGGAATAGAACAATCGAGGCATATGAGGGTGTGATGCATAGTTTTGGGAAGAGAGCATGAGAAAACCTACTTCACCTTGCAGAGATAAACCCTCTGTGAAATTTGCTCAAATTAACAATGCACTGATTTCTGATAACACTCAGCCCACTGTCACTGAGACTGTGAGGCAATTCACGATGTTAGGTTTGATATGCAAGTCATAGAGATGTACAGCACAGAAAAAGACCCTTCTGTCCAACTTGTCCATGGCAACCAGATATCCTAAGTTAATCTAGTCCCATTTGCCTGCACTGGGCCCTCTAAACCCTTCCTATTCATATACCCATCCAGATGCCCATTCCATACACGTACCACCCTCTGTGTGAAAAGGTTGTCCCTTTGCTCCCTTTTAAATTTTTCCCCTCTAACCTTAAACCTATTGGATGGAAAAAAAGCTATGGCTGTAAGAGTGCTCCTTTTTTTGAGTTTATTTTTCAGTGTTGGGGCTGATTTCCTCAATTTCTTGGAGCAGTAATTACTGTTGTTTTGTTTTTACAACTTTCAGGATTTCTTTCAGATCGAAGATGTTCCCTGTCAGAGTCTATTTGACATTGAGCATAATACACCCTTCAGCATTACTACTTTGAAGCCCTGTTTATCCTGTCCAGTCACTCTGACTGGCAGAATTGTCATCCACTTTAGATCTATTCTATGGAATTCATTTCCTCTCCATTTCACCCTCTCTTGATCAACTTTTACACCGTTCTAAAATTCATCATTCTGACCAAGACTCCGCTCTTGCTCAGTATCTGTTCATTTTTTACGCTTTCCTCTATAACGAATTGTGGAACATTTTCCACATTCCTAAATGGAAGATATGGTTGTTCACAAATTCAACACGGGTCAGCATGAATATATCCTTTGCTAAGTGCCATCAGCATATTGCTATTCATACAATGCATGTATTTGTGTTTCAATGCAGAACAATAGAAGATGAGATCATGTAAATGCCTGAATGGCAGTCCCAACTCTTGCTGCATGAAACTAACTGGGCAGAAATGCTGGTTTAAGCATTGGAATGTCCAGTAGCAGCAGCTCATAAACATGCTGGCTGTCTTTAAATCACTGTGGTGCACGCTTTGAAAGATGTGCGTGCATCACACCTTCACAAGACTGGTACATTTTGATCAAAAAGTATTTAATTTTACAAAGTATATAGGAGCCATCTGTTATCCCTTTTCTTGTATAATTCTGAACGAGAATCCAATATCTGTACAGTTTACTTTTCTTTGTCTCATTCCACTTGTTGCTCCTCTCCTGCTGCTAAATTACCGCTTACAGTACCAGTGGGAGTAATTGAATCACGATGCTATATTGTACTGAATGCTGCTAGATTTAGTGGGATTTCCCTTACATCATTAAGAATGTGCCATGAGGTACAGCTTGTTTCATGTTTGAGTCTGCAGTCAGTCTCTGTATGAACTAAGATAATGTCCATGCCAGCTACAAATTAAATGAGTCGAGAGTCTATTGCTGAAAACGCACAGCATCCAAGGAGCAGGAGAATCAACATTCCAGGCATAAGCCCTACATGAGGAGAGCACTGATCTCCAGCATCTGCATTCCTCACTTTCTCCTCCAGATTAATTGACCACATCATAAATATTTAATTGATGGTAATAATATTAGAATTAAGTGTGTTCCAACACTGAACGCAAGACTGAACATCATGGAGTTAGGAATTAGAGTGCCATTTCATGAGCATAAAAGGGACCAGAGAATATTAATTTAACAGCAGAGAGGTCTACGATTATTTTATACAGCCCCACTGCTGAACATATTGGGTCCATGTTTAAGCACCTTAAATATTATGATGGGAGCTAAGACCTATTGAAGGACCTCTTGACAAAATTAATTACCAATAGGTAAAAAAGTCATCAGTCTCGTACCATACACTTAGAATTTTACAATGGCCTCCATAGCAGCCACTAAAAGTTAATTAGATTATATTACTTACAGTGTGGAAACAGGCCCTTCGGCCCAACAAGTCCACACCAACCCTTCGAAGCACAACCCACCCAGACCCATTCCCCTACATTTACCTCTGCCCCTAACACTACAGGCAATTTAGCATGGCCAATTTACCTAACCTGCACATTTTTGGACTGTGGGAGGAAACCCACGCAGACACGGGGAGAATGTGCAAACGCCACACAGTCGCCTAAGGCGGGAATTGAACCCAGTTCTCTGGCGCTGTGAGGCAGCAGTGCTAACCACTGTGCCGCCCATGGTGTTAGCCTTTTCTTAAAAAGAATTATTTCTGTGGAGCCAGAGGGATTGGTCACGCTCTTCCCAAATTTACTAAGCCTGTCTTAACTTTCCTGACCACATCACAATATTTAGGCATTTATTTTAATTGACCATATGGATGTTTTCAAATCAACCTGTTCAGAGATGTTACTAAACATCTCTGGAGTGGGTGGGACTGAACCTGGATTTTCTGGCACAGAGGTAGATGCACTGCCACTTAACCACAAGAGCCCGCAAATTTAGCGTACATACTTACAGAAACGTCATATCAAGCTTCTTCCATCCATCTAGGATCCATTACACAACGCTGAAAGTGTTTGTATGCATGGAAATCTCTGCCTAGGCTAACATTTGTTGCCCATCCCTAATTGTACGAGAAAGTAACAATGAATTTCTTTTGTAAACTTCTGCAGCCTGAGGTACAGGCACAAGCACAGTGTAGTTAGTAATCTTTTTTCATCTTTTAATATCCAATTGTTACACAAATCTTGCACACTGCCCTTCAGAGGTTTATTAATACATACATCATGAATAACAGTCAACATCACAGGGAACAACTGTTATGCCGGTGTTAGTTGATCTCTCATCTCCTATCCCATTGTTGTCAAGGAGGTTTGGAAAATTATCCAGCAAACTTTGTTCTCCTGGTCCCAAATTCCAAACTACTTAGATGTATTTCATGAACTTCTTTTGTCCATCCAGTGTTCCTTGTGAATATGGATGACATTTATGAGATTTATCCTTGGGGTACTTTATATTTAAATATCGGCAATGGCTTTAATTTTGTGCCATTCACCATCACACAAGGTGGAACCACTGTGAACTGTGTCTTCTCATGGCCAGTTGTCTTTTCAAGGGTGGTTTTATCAAGAATCTTAGTATCAGTCATTTTACTGGCAATTCAACTTTTCTCAGTTTCATCTATTATTTCAGGGCAAGCCAGTCAATATGTATTCTTCCCATAAACTGGATGACAAAACAATGGCATTGATGATTTTATCAACAAGTTCAAGGGGCAAACAATATGAAACTTTTGTTCACTGACGGAATTTTGTCCTAAGTCATGCCTTTTTACAAATTTTCTATATGTCTTGGCTCTGGCCTTGAATTCATAAATGCCATTTTTCTCCATTTCTCTGACACCATAGTCAGATGACCCATGAGTAATTATATGTCAATTTTGCTGATGCTCATTGATTCATTCTACCACATTTTTCCTCAGTTTCAGTTGCACTTATGTACTTTATCTAGATCATGGTGACAAAGCATAATTTCAAAGTTGTGGAAGGTACAAATCTTGGAAGCATTGTGAGCAGTGAGGGGCTACATGGGTAAATGGGTAAGTGAGGGGCTACATGGGTAAATGAGCAGACAGATGACAGATGTACTTCTTTGTGGAAAATCATTCTGGCCAGAAGAATTTTGATATAGCATGTAAAATAAAGGGTACAATTTAAAGAGAGTGCAGCAATCAAGTTGGAGTCTCACATTCAGCTCTGGACACTGTAGAGATAATGAGAAGGCATTGGAAAGCATTTAGAAAAAAATTCATGTGAGTGAGTTATTCCAGGGAAGAGGAACTTCCATTATGAAGAAAGACTGGAGAAGTTAGTAATATCTTCCTTGAAGAAGGTTGAAAGAAGATTTAATTTGGTTTTCAAACTTATGAGGGTTCTGGACAGAGCAGATAGACAGAAACTTACTGCTCATGGATGTATCAAGATTGAGAGGGCACAGATTTATAGCAATTGTAAAGAAACATCAGAACAACAGGATGAAAATCTCATTCACCCAGTGAATACTGGTAGATAAGATCTGGAATGCACTGTCTGAGAGTATGACAGAGGAGAAGTCAATTGAAGCTTCCAGAAAGGAATTATACTGCTATCTGAAAAAGAAGATTGTTCAAAGTTATGAGAACATGGCAGGAGAATGCCACTAAGTGTGCTGATCTTTCAGAGAGCTATTGGAGACACAATGGGCTGAGAGAACTCCTTCTGTACTGTAACAAATATACGATGCTGTGAGAGCAAAAGTTAGGTTTTAAACAAAAAGGTCATGGCGCTGATTTTTACACAAGGTTGTGTTTCACATAACTATACACAACAAAACACAAAGTATTTCAAGGACAACTTAAAATATTACAACTTAAGATTAACTACTTGCTAGTAGCAATCTGTATGTTTCATCTAATTTTACAGATGTTTTAAATACTTATAGCTAAAGCAATGTTCAAATGACACCATAAGACATTCTCTTGAATTTACTGAAACCACATCTCATAGATTATGAAATAAGGAAAGAGGCGATAGCCTGAAGCTAACAGTTGCTGCTATATTTATGCTTTATGTCAGAAAATGGCCACACCTTAGGAATAAAAATTGATCATTTAGATTGAGTTTTATTTCCGTGATTTTCTTTTCTTTCTTCATCAAGTAAGGATACATTCTAGTGAAGTATTTCATTTTTAATCAATCCATTTCAGGAGAGCATTCCATACCAATTATCAGTGTAAGATTTCCCTATCAATGTGATTTGACAGAGGCGTTTAAACATTTGAAGGGATGGAAATGACTGTTTCCAGTGGGTGCGAGCTTTACACAATAAGGCATAGATACAAAATTCAAATAGTAGATTTAGTGTAGCAGCAACAAACCATTTCATACAGTGATGAGAGGCTTTGGAATAGGTTACTACAGTCAACATTTGAAGCAGAAAAGAAAGCATGATGAAATTAAATGCTTGATGAGCAATCAACAGACCAATGTCAGACCTTCCTAAGGATTGAGGACTCCAGACTCAGAAGGTAATTGACAATTAATTGCCATCTGAGCAATCAGGGATGGACAATTAATACTGGCCGAGCCAGAATCACACACGTGCCACGAACAAATAACAAAATGCTCTCTAAATAATTGATTTGCTTCCTTTGCACAAACATTAGAATGTGGAATCATAAAATAACTTTCTCTCCAGCTTATAGAATGATAGAATCCCTACAGTGTGGGAGCAGGCCATTAGATCCATCAAGTTCACCAGACATATCTGTGTAACCCTGCACCAATCCACCCTGACCTGCACATCTTTGGAGTGTGGGAGAAAACTAGAGCACCCAGAGGAAACGTACCAAGACACGGGGAGAATGTGCAAACTGCACATAGGCAGTTCCTTGAAAGTGGAATCACAGGTAGACAGGATAGCGAAGAAGGCATTTGATATAGTTGAAATACTTGCCCTTATTGGTCAGTGCATTGAGTATAGGAGTTGGGAGGTCATGTTGAGGCTGTACAGAACATTGGTTAGTCTACTTTTGGAATACTGCATGTAATTCTGGCCTCCTTCTTTAGGAAAGACATTGTGAAACGTGAAAGGATTCAGAAAAGATTTACAAGGATGTTGCCAGGGTTGGAGGGTTTGAGCTATAGGGAGAAGCTGAATAGGGTTATTTGCCTGTAGTATCAGAGACTAAGGGGTGGCCTTACAGAGGTTTATGAGATCATGAGGGGTATGGATAGGGTGAATTTCCCTGTGGTGTGGAAGTCTAAAACTAGAGGGCATAGGTTTAAGGTGAGAGGGGAAGAGTTAAAAGGGACCAAAGATGCAACTTTTTCACACAAGAGTGTGATGTGTGTATGGAATGAGCTGTCAACTGAATTGGTGGAGGCTGATACAATTGCAACATTTAAAAGACATCTGAATGGGTATATGAATAGGAATAGGTTTGGAGAGATATGGGCCGGGTGCTGGCAAATGGGATGACATCAATTTAGGATATCTGGGACTAGATTGGTTTAGGATATCTAGTCAGCATGAACAATTTGGACTGAAGGGTCTGTTTCCATGCTTTAAAACTCTGTAATTCTACAACAGTCACCCAAGGCTGGGATCAAACTTAGGTCCCTGGCACTGTAAGGCTAACCACTGAGCCACCATGTTACACCCTTATGAGGAAGTCTATAATAAGTAAAACCACAGATCTGTGAAATGCATTATATTATTGTTTAGGATTGTCATCAAGTCAATATGCAGGGATCCTGTGCTGGTTGGAGACACACAGGGGATGAGGTTCACTCCAATGGCAGAGCCAGCTTCAGCTTCCACATTCAACTCTACCCTCTTCCTAGAGATGTTGCCAGACTGCTGGGTTCCTCCAGCAATTTCAATTTTTGTGGCATATTTCCAGCATCTGCAGTTTTTTAGATTAGATTAGACTTACAGTGTGGAAACAGGCCCTTCGGCCCAACAAGTCCACACCGACCCGCCGAAGCGCAACCCCTACATTTACCCCTTACCTAACACTACGGGCAATTTAGCATGGCCAATTCACCTGACCCGCACATCTTTGTGACTGTGGGAGGAAACCGGAGCACCCGGAGGAAACCCACGCAGACACGGGGAGAACGTGCAAACTCCACACAGTCAGTCGCCTGAGTTGGGAATTGAACCCGGGTCTACAGGCGATGTGAGGCAGCAGTGCTAACCACTGTGCCACCGTGCCGCCCACCAGTTCTTCATTTTAAATAAATTTTTACAGGGTTTAATCATTTCCATTTGACAACTCTAGCCAGAATCATAAATGAGTCATTTTGGTACAAAGATCCATAAATGTACTTGTGAAATTTTGAAAACTGTAATAACACCTGCAGTAAAGCCATTGCATGAGATCACCCAAATACTCACAGACTGATCCACTCCCCCATAAACCATCATCAAACAAGGGTATCAAATATCAGATGCAAAACAAACATGATTAAACAGACAGAAAAGCTGATTAAGCTCTCAGCATTTTTAATGCCTACATCACAGAAAAGGTGGAATGGGGTGAATTTAAATTCAGCTTGCTGTGCTCCACTTACAGCTAACACAGAGAGGTCTTGGATATTTTACTGCTTTCCCTGAATATTCCCATCCCTAACTGAGGCAGGTCAAAGAGTGTTCTCCAAAACCTTGTTTTGGAAATCAAATTTTTGAGAGAAGCCCACAGCAAAACTATTTAAGGCAAAATCAAGCATAGTATTTATAACACAACATCTACAATGCAGGCTGTAATGATTGGAACAAGATCAGCCAGGTGGTTCTCACTGAATATGAGTTCCATGATTGGCGCTGCTAACCTGGTCTAATCAGAGCCCTGACTGACAGATATAAACAGGAGTGTCAGGGGTTCTGCTCACTCTAGGAGCCAGCTCTGAGCTAGCTGGGTCAGGATCATGGATGCATGTATAAATAAAGTGAGATTTGGTGATGGATGTTGTCCTTCTTGGAATTATTTCATAGGGAAATTGTTTAGTTGTGTGATGCACGCATAGGCACTCAGGAAATTAAGGAAGACAGTATAGGAGAGTGAAGCTAGAGTGCAATTGATAAGAGTAAGCATCGATCCAGAGGTAATAAAAATTAGTTTGTATGAGTTACAACTTCCCAGAAGCAGGTGTACAATAATTGGTGAGCTGGGTCAGGTAGTCTTCAGGAATGACTGAAGAAGGGCTCATGCCCGAACGTCGATTCTCCTGCTCCTTGGATACTGCCTGATCTGCTGCGCTTTTCCAGCAGCACTTTTTCAGCTCTTCTCTCCATCCAGGCAACATCCTAGTAAATCTCCTCTGACCCCTTTCCAACGTTTCTGCATCCTTCCTATAATGCGGTGACTAGAATTGTACGCAATACCCCAAGTGCGGCCGCACCAGAGTTTTGTACAGCTGCAACATGACCTCATGGCTCCAAAACTCAATCCCTCCACCAATAAAAGCTAACACATCGTATGCTTTCTTAACAGCTTTATCAACCTGGGTGGCAACTTTAGGGGATCTACGTACATGGACACCGAGGTCTCTCTGCTCATCCACACTGCCAAGAATCTTACCATTAACACAGTATTTATTATTCCTGTTGCTCTTTCCAAAGTGAATCACCTCACAATTTTCCGCATTAAATTCCATTTGCCACCTCTCAGCCCAGCTCTGCCTCTGTGCCCCTCTATAACCTGCAACATCCATTGGCACTATCCACAACTCCATTGACCTTAGAGTCAGCCACAAATTTGCTAACCCATCCTTCTATACTCTTATCCAAGTCATTTTTATAAATTACAAACAGCAGAGCCCCAAAACAGATCCTTGTGAAACATCAATAGTAACTGGACTCCAGGATGAACATTTCCCATCAACTAGCACCCTCTATCTTCTTTCAGCTAGCCAACCTCTGATCCAAACCACTAAAACACTCTAAATCCCATGCCCCCATATTTTGTGCAATAGCCTACCGTGGGAAACCTTATCAAACTCCTTACAGGAGCCCATATACACTACATCAACCACTTTACCCTCATCCACCTGTTTCGTCACCTTCTCAAGAACTGAGTAAGGTTTGTGAGGCACAACCTACCCTTCACAAAACAGTGTTGACTATCCCTAATCAACTTATTCCTTTATAGATGACTATAAATCCTCTCTCTTATAATCTTTTCCAATACACTACCCGTAACCAAAGTTAAGGGTCACTGGTCTACCATTACCAGAGTTGTCACTCCTCCCCTTCTTGAACTAGGGGACAACATTTGCTATCCTCCAGTCTTCAGGCACTATTCCTATGGACAATGACAACAAAGATCAAAACCAAAGGTTCTGCAATCCCCTCAATGGCTTCCCAGAGAATCCAATGATAAATCCCATCTGGACCAGGGGACTTATCTATTTTCACACTTTTCAGAATTGCTAACATCTCCTCCTTGTGAACCTCAATCCCATCTAGCGTAATATCCTGCACCTCAGTATTCTCCACAAAGTCTTTTTTCAGTGTGAATACTGATGTAAAATATTCATTTAACACTTCCCCATCTCCTCAGACTCAATGGACAACTTCCCACTATTGTACTTGATTGGTCCTAATCTTACTCTAGTCATTCTTCTATTCCTGATATACCTATAGAAAGCTTTAGGGTTCTCCTTAATCCTATCTGCCAATGACTTCTCATGTCCCTTATGGCACTCCTTAGCTCTCTCTTTAGGTCTTTCCTGATTAACTTGTAACTCTCAAATGTCCCAATTGAGCTATTACATCTCATCCTAACATAGTTAAAAATCACACAACACCAGGTTATAGTCCAACAGGTTTAATTGGAAGCACAGTAGCTTTTGGAGTGATGCTCCTTCATCAGGTGATTGTCATCCTAACATAAGTCACCTTCTTCCTTTTGGACAAGAAATTCAACTTGTTTAGTAAACTATGGCTCCCTCACTCGACCACTTCCTCCCTGCCTGACAGGTACATACTTATCAAGGATACACAGTAGCCGTTCCTTGAATAAGCTCCACATTTTAATTTTGCCCATCCCCTGCAGTTTCCTTCCCCATCCTATGCATCCTAAATCTTGCCTAATTGCATCATAATTACCTTTCCCCTGGCAATAACTCTTGCCCAGCAATATATACCTATCCCATTCCATGGCTAAAGTAAACATAACCGAATTGTGATCACTATCAGCAAAGTGTTCACCTTCCTTTAAAACTAACACTCAGTACCAAATCCAATGTGGCATTGCCTCTTGTTGGCTTGTCAGGACACCATCCTGCATGCATTGGACAAACACTGACACATCTAAAGTACTTGAACTATAGTATTTCCAGTCAATATTTGTAAAGTTAAAGTTCCCCATGACAATTACCCTGTTACTCTCTCTCCTGGCCAGAATCATCTTTGCTATCCTTTCCTCTACATCTTTGGAACTATTTGGAGGGCTATAGAAAACTCCCAATAGGGTGACCTCTCCTTTCCTGTTTCTAACCTCAGCCAATACTACCGCAGTAGACGAGTCCTCAAAAGTCCTTCTGTCACAGTAATACAGTCCTCGATTAACAATGTCACATCTCCCCCTCTTTTACCATCTTCATTGTTCTTACTGAAACATCTAAATCCCAGAACCTGCAACAACCATTCTTGTCCTTGCTCTATCCATGTTTCCAAAATGACCACAAAATCAAAGTCCCAGGTACCAACCCATACTCTAAGTTCACTCATTTTATTCCAGAGGCTCTGGGGTTGAAGTAGACACACTTCAAACCACCTTCTCGCTTGCCAGTGAACTCTTGCAACCTTGAAACCTCATTTCTAATCTTGTTACTCTCAACTTCCTGGACACTGCAAGTATAATTTAGATTCCCATCCCCCTGCTGAATTAGTTTAAACCCTCCCAAACAGAATTAGCAAATTTCCTTCCCAGGATATTGGTTCAGGTGTAGAGATCCCACCTACCCCAGAATGAGCCCCAAATCTCCACATATCCAAAACCCTCCCTCCTGCACCATCCCTGTAGAGAAGTGTTCAACTCCTCCCTCTCTCTATTCCTCACCTCGCTAGCACATGGCATGTAACAAACCAGAGATAACAACGCTGTTTGTTCTAGCTCTAAGTTTCCACCCTAGCTCCTTGAATTTCTACCTTAAATGCCCATCCTTTTTCCTATCTATGTCGTTAGTAGCGATGTGGACCATGGCTTGGGGCTGTTCCCCCTTCCACTTCTGAGAGACAGAGATGGAAACTTTAAGGCAGGTTATTGACTAAGCCTGAGGTCTTCCTCCCTCATCTGAAGGTCAAACAGCAAATAATTCAGAATCATAGAAATATATACTTAAACAGGCAAACAAAACTAAAGTTTAGTTAAGTAACAAAGGCAAGCATTTCAGATGTTGAGGGTCCATCTGTTGGCAAGTTGGAAAATCATTAAGCTCCCTCATTACAGCTTCCATTGTAAGGTGAAGAGATAACTGTAAAAGCATTAGCACCTATTTTAACAATGGGTTTTGAAACTTTCTTTTTTACAGAGCTGACAGGAAGTGTCCGAATCACCCCTAAATGCTTTACATCAGCTTTAAGTGGAAAATCTATACACTGTAGGTCATTCAGAAAGTTCTGGAAATATCATGTAAACAGTCTTTGTCATTTTATGACTCCAACAGACTGTCCATTTATAAAAAAAATTAAACATAAAAATGTAGATGAGAATACACTTTTCTTTGGGAGTTTTCTTCATGCCTATATTTTATATCGCCCAATGTTACTCTCCAGTCTGCTTTCCAACTTAATTCTTTTCTTAAGTTTCATTTTACTGAATACCATTGATGTCCTAATATATCTCAAACATCTTGACAATCATCTAACTTATTAACTTCATGCATTTTTCCTGTTAATTTTCCCTTATAAATTTCTATGATTCTAGTTATAAATAAAATTGCTAATATAAATTTGTCAGGCTGTAGTTCCACATTTCATTATTGAATACAATAATTGCAACTATTGACAGACTGTTTAATAAAAATATGAGGACACAGCATTCAATGATTTGTGGTGCATCATATACAGGGCAGTGAACATGTATCTGGTAAGGCAACATTTGATTTCAGAGTTGTGAAACCACAAAGTCTTGGATACTGAATGAAAAGGAGAAACTTTGCTGAACATCCACCCTGTTCATTGTTGCTTTGAAACCAATGCCGGAGTGGCTGGCAGATGCATTTCAGATTCTGGATTAGTGGTGCTGGGAGAGCAGGCTGACCAGTTCTCAAATGCAGCAGCATTCAGAAAGGCTTTTTCTTCACTCTACGTAATGAACAAAACACAAACCTCAATAGATTGTGGAGTATAGTCCAACTAAGAAGTCAATCAGGATCAGTCAATGCCTCCATCTCCAAAACCGGTGGTAACAGAAGACAAAATTGACAGCATTTTGTTGACTGATTTTCAGATCACAGAGCCTCTCCTGGTCTTTTAAACATCAAATTATTCCTTGAGGAAGGCAAAGCTTTGCTGTGAAACCAAAAGATGACAAATTCTTCAGCTTTTGTGTCAAGTGTGTCAGCCACATGATAAACTCTGCTCAAATTACAGCGAGCCCTGTGAAATTCTCAATCAAACTTACCAAAACAAGTTTGATTGTTAAAATAAGATACAATACCATTTCATTGCTGCTCTTTAGGATTTTCACACATGAAACTGTACAGGAACAAACAAACAGATTTTAGAAAAGGAGGAAGTGGCATGGAGCCATCTGGAGAAACTGATTTTGAAGCAAAAAAATCAGTAGAAAATGCTCCCAGACTAATTTTCTGCCAAAGATAGTTGCCCTGATTCAGTGTAGAAATATGTGGAAACATGTGTAGGCTGCACAGTTCTTTATCTCTTGTTACTGGGACCATCTGTTTGTAGATAACTAATTTATTGTGGAAAGTAGTTTTCAGATGGCTTAATATAGAATATCAAGCCTTTGTTCTCTTTCAGATTATGAAATCATATCTAGCATTGTCCTTCTATTGACATTTTCTGGAGGAAGCAAGTGAATCATTAAAATTGGTCAGTGTATTTTTAGTTCCGCCATGTGTCATCACAGCCTTGGAGGGCCAAAGGGCCTGTTCCTGAGCTGCACTGTTCTTTGTGCTTTGTATTTGGCATTCGTACAAAGCACAAATACAACCAATTGCTTTTCGTTTTTTTGAATCATTCGATGTGATCATTCGATAAATACTAAAGGAACTCAATCTTATTTGCTACAGCAAGGTTCATAAATTAAATCTTCCATCTTTCTGTACATTTCTCTAGTTGTCCTTGATGTCTCTTAAAAGTTTTGTGGATGATATCTTGAGGTGCATCATCATTTTATAAATACCTGGCAACAGCACAGCAGTAAAGAGTATTTGGATGCAAACAATTTTTGTGGGGTAAACATTAACTTCTGCAGTATCATTATGCTCCTCTGTTGCAAAATCATCCAACACCCACCCAGTGTAAGTTATACATGATATCATTGGCTACTTCAGTGGGAATACAATCATACTGGGAATTACCCAAACTGCTGACATATTAAGGAGTGATCTAACTCACCCATGGTTCCAGTCTACATTGTTCCAGGTATTTTGCAATATTTAGTCTTTGATTGTTGTCCATTTATGGTGGAGCTGAGAGTATCAGTGAGGATGGGAAGGGATATAGTGAAACCTGCAAAATCTATTACAATGCACCAGTCATCTCTTGCATAATTCTTCAGCAGCAAATATCAAAGCCTTACCCTCTTCCTATTTTTCATCACTTCCCTTCAGCAAAATCATTTTTAAAAATAAGAGGCCATTCATTTAATTGAGAGAGGTGCACAGTGTAATGATTAGAACAAATTCATCCAGGTCAACCTCATAAAATATGAGTTCCCTAATTGGAGCTGTTAATCTGCTGCAATCAGGGAGCTCTGGCTAACTGCTATAAAAAGGAGTGTGCACCTCACAACCTGAGCTGTCTCCAGAATTTTAGTTTTGTCCCTTTTAAGGACATAAAAAGGCAGGCCCTGTATTGACTGCTGCTGCACACCGTCCACCTCTTCTCCCTCATCCACTGTCCGGACACGCCTTGGCGTGCCCATTTGCCACCGGGCGATGGAGATCCCCAGTGGAGGGCTCTCTATGCGGGAGTCCTCTCCCTTTCTCTCGGGGATCTGGGGTGAAGGGTGCTGCACGCAGCAGCCCCCTGCAACCGCAGATTGCGGTGGTTCACGGACTCCCAGCCCAACTGCTTGTTCTGTGGCGCTGTGGAGTCCGTGGACCATGTGTATATTGGGTGTGGGCGTTTGCACTCCCTCTTTGATTTTCTCAAAAACCTCCTTCTCTGCTTTTGGTTGGCGTTCAGTCCCACGTTCCTGATCTTCGGGCACCTGGTACGGAGGAGGGAGGGCAGTTCTGAAGACCTCCTCGTGGGTCTGCTCCTGGGCCTGGCCAAACTGGCCATAAACATGTCCAGGCAGCGGGCCATGGAGGGGGTCGTTAGGGCCGACTGCCTGTCCCTCTTCTGCGGTTACGTTAGAGCCTTGGTGTCTCTGGAGAAGGAGCACGCGGTGTCCACTAACACCCTGGAGTTGTTCAGGGAGAGGTGGGTGCTGCAGGGAGTGGAGTGCATCATTTCCCCCTCCAACTCTATTTTGATTAATCCCTGCCCTCCCCTTCACTGTTTGATCTCGCAGCATTGCCCTTTGATGTGAAGGGCACTGCTTGTCACTGGCCACTCAGGTGTTTCCTTTCGTCCTGGTGGTGGAAATTTGAATAAAGATTTGTGCACCTTGTGTCTTTCACTGTGTCTCACACACAACATGGATCAAAAACGAGAGAAAAAATAAACAGGAGCATTCGAGGTAGTGTCCTGCGAGTTGGCTTTGAGAGAGTTGGATTAGTGTGTGCAAGGACTCTTCTCTTGATTGTGTCACAGGACCAGCTGCCCACAACAAAAGATTTAAAAAAACAGGAATGTCAGGGGTTCTGTTTACTCTCAGAGGTGGCTCTAAGGAAGCCAGACCTGTGTCAAATACACTCCACATGGAAATAAAGAATGATTTGGCAACATCATAACCAGCTTCTGTGGAGTTATTTCCATAACAATAAGTAGAACTTGCATCACTAATTAAATATAATTACTGAGAGCTCCTGAGAGCTTTACAGAAAACATCTGCTCTGCGTAAAGGTTGGTGTACAAATCAGATACGTCCACCCAAAGAATGTAATGTCATCATATTGGGTGAAGCCCATGCAATTTCAGCATTACCTCTTTCAGAAACATTACCTTGTCCAAACAACAGCATCTTTTAAACATCCTTGATGTATCCCAGTTGGAGTGGGGGTGATCTTCTAACTTTTTGATTACCAATTCTGGAAAAACTGTCCCCTTTGCGAGAAAGAAATGTAAACTTCTAGATAATGTAATGTTTGAAAACTGGTCTTTTGAATACAACTTCCTTGGTTTTTCACCATCCAGGAAGACTTATAGGTCCTTCTGCACTTTGCATCACCCTGTGATATTCTTTCAGAGTAACTAACAGCTTCCAACCCCCTCTCTTTTTCCACCCCTCCCTGGGTAGATGCCATGATGTTGTTGGTTAAAACGGTTAAGGTGATGTAATTAGGTTTTGTTTTCTGGCGCAGATTCAGATTCTTCACATCAATAACTTGGAAGTAATAAAAGGAGGATGAGAAACACTTTCTCAGAAGATGTCGATGATTATAAGCATTTGCATTCTCTTTAAAATCCTGAACATGACTCACTGAACAGGTGAACATCAACATGTTTACTGGCTTGTGGCGATACTCTGGCAGTTCCTGCATCTCCTAAGTAGAACTTTGAAACTGCAAATATATTTTTCTCATGAGAGATTGGAAGTTATTCTTTCCTGGTATAAGTATATTTTCCTATTTATTGAGATCAATTGATATTTTGAGATCAATGTAGATAGTGAGTCCTCGATTTCCAGTCTGTTTCTAATATTTTAAGCTGATGCAGCCTTTTAAACGATGCAGTTTCTTTCTTTTTATTCATTCATGGAATCTTACTTGGGCCAGCATTTATTGCCTTTGAAAAGGTGGTGATAAAAAGTCTTCTTGAATTACTGTCATCCGTGTGATATCTGCACACCCATATAGCTGTTACTAAAGGAATTCTGGTGTTTTTAACCCAGTGGTAGTGAAGGAATAATAACATATTTCTAAGTCAGGATAGTGTTTAGCTTGAGAGAAACCAGCAAATGGTGGTGACCCATGTGCCCTTTTTTTTGATTGTACTGATAAGGTTTGGAAGGTGCTGTTAAAGGAGTCATGGTAAGTGCTGCAATGCATCATGTAAATGGCACCTACCGCTGCCACTGTATGATAATTATAGAGCTGTGAAAACTGATGTTGGTGGATGGTTAAACAAGCAGCTGCTTTGTCCTTGATGGGGTTGGGCTTCTTGCGTGTTTTGCAGTTGCACTCATCCAGACAAACGGCCTGCAATCCAGCAGATGGTTCAGTTCTCTAATCTCAGAGATGGTCATTGCCTGACAAAGCTTACCTGCTGCTGATTAGCCCAAGCCTGAATATTATTTAAGTCCTGGCGTGTATGGACATGGACTGCTCTAGCACACTTAACTCTGTTGCAGCTGAAATTGGAAAATTGTTGGAAACTTCCCAGTACATAAAAGGCGGCTCTGGGCTGTGAAAATTGTATTTGTTTCTGACAGCATCAGGTGCACCTTCAGGAATCCTACCCATTGTATTTCCAGTAGTCTGAGGAAAATCAGTTAAAAATACCTTCAATACCTTTTTTGAACATTTTCCAGACCATTTTCCATAGTTTCACCAAAGTTGCTGCATTACTACAGAGAATTCTGAAAAAGACCGCACTTTTAAGGCAACTTGTCAACTTCATGACATGTTACATCCTCACATCAAAGATCTCCATCTCAATTTTAAATCAGTGCAGCTTATTTACACAGTCAGTGAGTTGAACTGTAACAAACAGCCAGTTAGCTATATACTCACATATATAATCGTCTAACAGTAACAAAAGTAAACATAAATGCTATAGGCTACCTGTAAATTGAGATATCATATCAGTGTAAATCATTAATATTTTTAATAAATGTCAAGATATCTTTCTCAACAAGAACACAGTTTTTGAGGCTTTGTTACATGTGCTGACATAAAAGCAAGCACTCAGAATATATCCTGGAAGTGGCATTTTACCCTACCGAAATCATTTTGTATCAAAGACAATTGAAATGGACTCTATGCTAGTGATAATTTATACAATTGTTCTTCAAATGCAATTCTCCAGTAATGCTTACTGCATAGTCATAGAGATATACAGCATCAAATCAAACTCTTTGATCCAACTCGTTCATGCTGACCAGAAAACCTAACCTAATCGAGTCCCATTTGCCAGCACCAGGCCCATATCCCTCCAAACCCTTCCTATTCATATACCCATCCAGATGCCTTTTAAATGTTGTAATTGTACCAGCCTCCACCACATCCTCTGGCAGTTCATATTATACATGTACCACCCTCTGTGTGGAAAAAGTTGCCCCTTAGGTCTCTTTTATATCTTGCCCCTCTCACCCCAAACTTATGCCCTCTAGTTCTGGACTCCCCCACCCCAGGGATGTGGAGCAGGTTGGACAGGGTTGAGAGGGTCAGATAGAGGTCAGGGTTGGATGGGGTTTGGGGCACGGACATGTTGGGGTTGGGGGTGGTTCAGATGGGGGCAGGGTTGGAGGGGTTCGGACAGGATTGGCATTGGGGGGCTCGGACGAGGTCGGGGTTGAGGAGGTCGGATGGGTTACAGGTTGGAGAGGTTTGGACAGGGTACAAGTTGGGGGGGTCGGATGGGAACAGGGTTGAGGGGTTCGGTCAGGGTCAGAGTTGGGGGTTCGGAGTTGGAGGGTTCGGACGGGGTTGGAGTTAGGAGGGTTGGACTCGGGAGTGGGGTGTGGGGTTGGACAGGGTTGGGAGGATGAACGGGGGAATGGGGTTGGGCGGATGAACAGGGAAATGGGGTTGGACAGGGTTGGGGGGATGAACAGGGGACTGATGTGCTGCTTCGTAGTCTCCTGAACGGGAGGGGACATAACAAATGCTCGCTGCGTCAATCCCATTGAACTGATGTGGGGAGGGTTCAGTAATGCTGCAGGTCACTTATACACAAGTGTGTTTCTGCTCAGAGACAAACCTGAGACAGAGAGAGGGAGCAAGGCAGGCAGAGCAAGGAAAAAGGAAACTTCAGAAAACTCCAAACCCCAGAGGAGAAGCATTGAATCAATTAACTGAATAATCAATTATCCAAACAAAATAGTACCCACCCATCTTGTTCAGATAATCGTGGTTCCTCTGTATCCCTGTCCAAGAAGCTTTCAACAACATAGCTCGAGGGATCATCAGAATGCACTGGTCTTTCCAGCACATCAAGATGATGATCCGCAGAGAAGTGAGGCAACATTGAGAATCCCAGCAAATTGTAATGTTATTTCTGATATCTTGTTTCATTTCTGAGAAAAAAAATAATTTTAATGGTTAATTATAAATACTTCTAAAACACATTTCTACAACATGAAAAGTTTATATGTGATACATAAATGTTTAGTAACAAAGATGGAAAATAGTTAGGAGGAATTTAAATGTTTGCTAAAAGTATTCAGTTAACCTGAAGCATTATGATCAAGTTGGAGCTTGTATAAGAATGTGTCTCTCATTTTTTTTTATAACAAACAGCAACATTTCATTTGGGAAGAACGCTGCTGGAGGCTATCTTAGGGTAAATTCCATTCAGATAGATTCAATAAGCTCCTGAAAGAGGATTTACAGGAACCAGCAGAACGTGTAGTTTGAAATAGAAGGGGTGGGCAAAGACCATTCCACTCCATTGCCATTTTTCAATGTGAGCTCATGCTGGACAGGAAATTCATGGACAGTAGGTGACGTGGCCTGGTGTTCAGAAGCTACTGGCAGGAAGTGATGCAACAGCCATTTCACCACCTGATGCAAAAGGAAAAGCTGTTGCCATGCTTTAAGCACCACTACCACCCGTGTGTGCTGATCAGAGCAAGGTCTTGTGTCAGCTGTCATTCCTACAACTATCCAGTGAAGTCCATGCCTTCAAGGTACCATGCGACTCTCAATAGCCAGCAACTTTCCAAGTCACAAAAAACAGCAGGCAGCAAACAAACATAACAGCTAACAAACAGCTCGATCATGCTTACAAGAAAGCCCCAGTGCAAATGTACTCTGTGAATATTTTTTTTGGACTACTCAAGAAAAGGAAGATTTCTTCCCCAAGATCAGGAAGAAAAGACCTTGCTATTTAGTCAAGAACACTTGGATGGAGGTCGCAGAAGAGAACAGAAACCATGGGGTCATCCAGAGAACCTGACTATGTGATGTACGTACATCAACAAACCCCTGTCTCCATTGATGACCAGCAAGTTTGCAAATGCTGGGGAGCTTGTGGTAATGGATTGAGGCTGCAGATTTCCTTATTATTCAATGATGGAATATGGGTGTGGCTGGCTGGGTCAGCATTTATTACCCATCCCTAGTTGCCTTTAGAAGATAATGGTGAGCTGCCTTTGCAGATCATGTACTGTAGATGGATTCACAATGGCATTAGGGAGGCAATTCCAGCAACACTAAAGGAACGGTGATGTATTTCCAAGTCAGGATAGCAAGTAACTTGAAGTGAAACTTGCAGGTGATGGTGTTCTATGTATCTGTTGCCCTTGTCTTCCTAGACGGAAGTGGTTGTGCGTTTGGAAGGAGCATTGGTGATGGAGAGAGTGGATATTTGTGGTGCCAAACAAGCAGGCTGCAGGAGTCAGCCGGTGAGTTACTCACTGTAGCATTCCTAGCCTTTGACCTGCTCTTGTAGCCATGTATTTTTATGGTTAGTCCAGTTCAGTTTCTTTTTATATTAGATTACTTACAGTGTGGAAACAGGCCCTACAGTGTGGAAACAAGTCCACACCTACCCGCCGAAGCGCAACCCACTCATACCCTACATTTACCCCTTACCTAACACTACGGGCAATTTAGCATGGCCAATTCACCTGACCCGCACATCTTTGGACTGTGGGAGGAAACCGGAGCACCCGGAGGAAACCCACGCAGACACGGGGAGAACGTGCAAACTCCACACAGTCAGTCGCCTGAGTCGGGAATTGAACCCGGGTCTCAGGCGCTGTGAGACAGCAGTGCTAACCACTGTGCCACCGTGCCGCCCATAATCAAGGGTAACTCCCAGAATTGCTGTGTTTATTGTGAGGTGTATTTATTACATATATTTGTTACAAAAACAGTGAAAAGTGCCGTGTAATGTTGTCACTTACCATTACCATCTTAACTCACAGAAATAAATCAGACATAGAGTATAAAGAAAGAAAAATAAGGAAATAAAGTTAAAAGTTCAATATTAGAGTGTTTTTAAAGTGCTTAGTCATGGGGCCTGGATCCGGGCTGTTCCACCCTGACAGTGAGACAATCGCCAGCATGAAGCAATCAACCAGCCTCGAATCCCTTTGCCGCACTGCTGCCACAAAACCATGGTGCCATTCTTTGGCACCATCTTACCTCTACCACCGACAACTCTGCCATGAGTCCATACTGGGCTGATCTCAGAAATGCAGCAGCCAATGAAGTTGCCGGTCCTGCTCTGGGGACTGGGCCTAAACTTGCCTCCTTCCGCCATTGCCGGTAACACGATCACACCTACCTCTGCCAGCACTGCTATTGGAACAAACCCTGGTCTCCAACGCTGGACACCTTGATGTCATCCAAGCTCTCCACAAGGAGTTAAATTAGGTAAATATTTAATAAAAGCAAAAAAAAAAACAAAAGAAAACTGGTTGGAGCAGATGGGCTCTAAACTGCTGGGCTCAGGAGCCCAAATGCCACGTTGCTACTCCCCTACCATCTTGACAGTATGGATTCAGTGATGGTTAGATTCTCTCATGTTGTAGATGGTCATTGCCCAGCATTTATATGCTACTTGCAAATTCTGATGCTACTTGCCACTTGTCAGCCTAAGTCTGGATATTGACTAGGTCTTGCTGCATTTGGACATGACTGTTTCAGTTTCTGATGAGTCGTAAATGGTGCTGAATATTGTGCATTCATCAGTAATTATCCCTATCTCAGACCTTAAGGTACAAGAAAGATCATTGATGAACAGCTGAAGATGGTTGAACCTCAGAAACAATCTTGAGGAACTGAGGGACAGTGGTATTGTCCCTACTTCTGAACAAGGAAACCGTGGATCACGTCACACTAGCTCCAGAAACTCAACAATGCTTCTACTTCCTCAGGGGTCTAAGGAAATTCAGAATGTCCCTAAAGACATTTCCCAAATTTTATAGGTGTTCCACAGAAAGCATCCTATTCAGAGGCATCACAGCTTGATATGGCAACTGTTCTGCCCAGGACCAGAAGAAACTGCAGAGGGTTGTCAACACAGCCCTATACATTATGCAGACCAACCTTCCATCCATTGACTCAGGAAGGCAGTGAACATAATCAAAGACTCCTCCCACCCAGTTGTAATTTCTTCCAACCTCTTCTGTTGGACAGAAAATGCAAAAGCTTGAACACACATACCAATAGATTCAAGAACAACTTCTTCCCCACTATTGTTAGACTTCTAAA
This sequence comes from Hemiscyllium ocellatum, assembly GCF_020745735.1. NCBI lineage: Eukaryota > Metazoa > Chordata > Chondrichthyes > Orectolobiformes > Hemiscylliidae > Hemiscyllium > Hemiscyllium ocellatum. Next base: position 2,241,601 of record NC_083406.1, on the reverse strand, counting down.
TGGATTTAATGTTGAATTTGCTTTTTGTACACCTCCTCTTCTATTGTCACATGTACCTAGGTACAGTGAAAAGTTTTGTTTAGTGTGCAGTACAGGCAGATCATACTTACAAAGTAAATTAGGGTAGTAGAACAGAACAAATATCTGCCTGTAATGCACGCAAAACAAAACTTTTCACTGTACCTAGGAACACGTGACAATGATAAATCAAATCAAATGTGTATTAACATTTCTGAACAGGTTGATTAGAAAATACCCTGAGGAACTTTGCTTCTGTTGTCAGGACATCTTGTATGTAGAGACAGGAATCAATTTTGTGGTTTGGAACAGGCTGCATCTCAAGTCTGTGGCTTGCTCTTTTAGTGCTCACTCACTTTGAACCAGGCAACTTTTCATGATTGTCAGCAGTCATCAGTCAAGGGGATGAACATGTTGCTGTATAGCACTGTGCTACATCAGTGTTGCATCCACATCATGTTCTAGCTGTGTACATACCAAACATGCTACATGTGCTTCAACTAAATAGTCATCTTTTAGAAGCTAAGAGAATTAATCCTCAGTCAAGTCTATCGAGTCATCATTCAATCAGTGGGTCCTAGAGCAGTAATCAAGGTTGGCCTCTGTTATTGGCGGCAGGAGTGTGGACATGGTTAGTCAATAGCTTGTATGGTCACCATCAAGGTGTTCATGTCTCTCCAGTCCAGAGAATAGGCCACTGTTCTGAGAGTCCATCAAGGTGGGATCATTTGGGGCCACTGCTGTGGGAGGGAAGCTTGGAAACTCAATTGTCGTGATTGGAGGCAGAATGCTGAAATGCAGGGGGGAATTACAATAGTGGAGGGGGGACATATATTAGGGAGGGTAGACGATATTGAGGGAAAGGGGTAATGCAGGAAGGAGATCATCTGAAGTCAGCACTATCCTGGCTGTAATGGGGATCATTGGAGATTACAGAGGAAACTTGATTATTCGAATGCCAATTATCCGAAGGAGATCTCGAGGTCCCAATGGAAACATTACATCAAAGATGTGTTTCCAACAGTGATCGCGTCTTTTGTTTACACTGATTAAACAGGCACCGTCTCTCAATGATTGACCTCCCGCCCTCCTTCCCTCCCAACACTTTCTTTGGAGTTCTACAGAGAATTGCACCCTAAACCACCTTCCCCCACCCCACCCCCCACTGCCTCCCCCTCTCTCCAACATTGTCCTGTACAGAGCAAATATGGAACCTTTCAAAAATTTGCAGTACAAAGGTGTGTGTGTGTGTGTGTGTGTGTGTGTGTGTGTGTGTGTGTGTGTGTACCTGTGTGCTATTTGGTGACTTATCCCACAAAGACAGCAGCAGCAGTGTTGTTGTTGGTGTGCAGGCCAGACGCCCCTGAGAGGGGTGGGGGTGTAGATAGGGAGGACTCGAACGCTTTGAGCTGAGGGAGGGGGATGGTGCGGGGTTGGACCGGGTTGGGAGCGGGATCAGGTTTGGACCAGGTTGGGGGTGGGGGCTCACGCGTTTGGTGCTGGGGAGCGGGCATGGTGCTGGATCGGGCTGGGGGTCGATTTTGGACGGGGGTGGTGGGGACGAAAGGGGAGCGGTGTTGGGGGCAGGGTTTCTCGCGGTGTGCGCTGCTGCCGTCTCCTGAATAGGGAGCAGACTTTAAAACTCCGAGCTCCAGAGGAAAGGCATTTAATCGATTCACCGAGTAATCAATTATCCGAATGAAATAGTGCCCGCCCATCAGGTTCGGATAATCGAGTTTCCAATGTAGTTGATCTGGCATATTCATATAATAATGTTTTGAGCAAGAGGTTTAAAGTAGGGAAATCAAAATTTAGATAGAGGGTTTAGTTGGGGTCCTGGGGATGTTCAAAGCCCATGGAGTTAATAGGGAGTACTGTCAAGAAGGAAATGTTTGTTTCTGGGGTGGGGGGGTCACCAATAGTAAGAGCCTGAGCCTGACATTCACTCTTACAGAATGACTACCAGTATCATGCTGTAAATAACAAGTGCAACATAGAATTGAAAATGGTTGTGACCTCTGAGAGGGAAGTATTTTCAATTCTGATAATGTGAGGTCTTTCAAAGGGAAGTGGACCCACATTCTTGTTAGCACTGCATGCTCTGTGAACCTTAGACATGGTTTGTGTGTGGAAGTGGTGGACGCAGGTACTGTTACAACATTTAAAAAGCATTTGGAAAACTGTATATGGAATAGAAAAGATTTGTAAAGATATGGGCCAAGCAGACAAGTGAGGCTAGCTTAGTTTTGGAACATGGTCAGCATAGACTAGTTGGACAGGAGGATTTGTTTCCATACTATATAATTCTATGACTCTATGACTCTATTAGCCTACTGTATTCAGTTCAAATCCTTGCCCCACGTACTCTTGACCATATATACCACATTATGATTCAATTTCACTAATGGTTGTGATGCAAAAGCAATTTTGTCACCCAGAAAGATCAACCTTAATTGCCAAAATGGTAGACACATTCCAAAGTCCCATTTCCTGCATGCGGTGTTGCAGCCACTACTCCACACCTTGGACCATCAAACCGATAACGTTATGATAGCTAGAATTTGTACCTTCAATATTATAGCTGCAGTTAAACAGATATTTGCACACACAGCTGATGAAGAAAGTGAACAAATATCTACAATAGTGATAATACAATTACAGTGACCTAATTCTCATGCCACCTATGTACCCTCAGGAAGTCTTTCTTCTTTGCCTCCCACTATGTCAGTTCCAAGCTGCACTGCTGGGTTAGAAGAGCTTTGCCTGACAAAGGAGCACACTGGTCTTGGAAGTTCTGTTTATACGACCCCGGAGGTATTTGCATCTAGAGGACCCAGAAATACAGATAATGTCCTGCCCATAGAAGGAGGTCTTGGTGCCTCATCCCCTTGTTGACTTGCCATTTGTGCTGAGCACCAATGCCGGAGAAATGGAGTGCAGGTCTGTACCTAAATCCAACAGGCTGAGAGTACTGGATCTGGCTCTCCTTGGCAGCCACCAAACTCTTGAAGGAAGCAGCCAAATGCATGTCTGAGGCAGCAGAGTCCAATTGTGATGCTGCAGCTCTGCAATCTTTGTGTCAGATTTCCCAGTATCCCTGCCAAACCTATGCTTGTGCTGCTCCTGTCTCTCTTTGTGTATGTCAATCGTCCCTGATTGCTGACATCATGGGGACCGCTTCAGCCTCGCCCAGAGCAGATATCTGTTTTCAGCCAGTTCTCCAAGTACCAGCGGCAAGCCGCTTCTTCCAAAATCAGCTGCAGAGATGTAGCAGTGAAGGGGTCACCAGCAGGTGCTACCCATTCTAATCTTGATCAAATGCCCACCAAGGTGTCAGTATCTGTGCTGGAAGGTGCAAGAGGCTGCCTTATTGGTGCATTCTCTGAGGCATCCATGCTCTTGTCCTCAGAGGTAGAATGTGTTGCAGCAATAACCGTTTGATGGTGGAGACCGTGGTAATGTCACATTGCAAACAAGAACTAGAGGTTCAGGAGGCATGCCAATAATACATTCATAGTGGAGGTTATAGGAGAAAGTGCAATGAAGGATCACAAGAAGCACAATAGAATTACAGAATCCCTACAATGCAGAAAGAGATTATTTGGCCATCAAGCCCATCCCAAAAGTTTCCTTTTCCATTGTCAATCATTCCTACTCTGCACATCTTTGGACCACGGAAGGAAGCCAGATCATCTGGCAGAAACCTATGTAGACTGGGGAATAATATGCATATTCCATACAGTCAGTCATCCAAGGCTAGAATCAAACTTGTGTCCCTGCTCTGTGAGGCACCACTGTTAATCTAACAAACAAGCAAAAAAAATCTTGATTGTTGATTTTATACAAGAGTATACATTTTAACATGTGTACCATAAAGGTACTGAAAGGAAGTGTGAAATTGTTTAACCCCTTGACAGGGAAATTAACAAGTTGAATATAGAGGCTGGATATTGTCTATATGGACTTTATTAAGTCGGTTGACAAGATTCTGCATGATAGATTGGTTAATAAGGTTAGATCACATGGAATACAGGGAGAACTAGCCATTTGGATGCAAAATTGGCTCAAAGGTATTGAGAAGAGATTGGTAGCGGAGGGTTGCTTTTCACACTGGATGCCTGTGACCAGTGGTGTGCCTGTGACCCGTGCTGGGTTCACTGCTTTTCACCATTTATATAAATGATTTGAATGTGAATATAGGAGGCATGGTTAGTATGTTTGCAGATGACACCAAAATTAGTGGTACAGTGGATAGCGAAGAAGGTTATCTCACAGTACAAGAGGATCTCATTCAGATGGGCCAAGACCCGAGGGGAGGCTGAGAGAGTTTAACTTAGATAAATGTGAAATGTTGCAGTTTGGTTGGGCAAATCAGGGCAGGACTCATACTTAATGGTAAAATGAACAAAGAAACCTTAGAGTACATGTTCATAGTTCCTTGAAAATAGAATTGCAAGTAGACAGGGTAGTGAAGAAGGCATTTGGTACCTTTGCCTTTGTGGGTCAGTGCATTGAGTAAAGGAGTAAGGAGGTCATGATGCAGCTGTACAGGACATTGGTTAGGCCACTTTCGGATTATTGTGTTCACTACCAGTCTCCCTGCTATAGGGAATATGTTGTCAAACTTGAAAGGATTCAGAAAAGATTTACAAAGGTGTTGTCAGGGTTTGATCTATAGGGAGAAGTTGAATATGCTGGGGCTAATTTCTCTGGAACATTAGAGGCCGAGGGGTGACCTTACAAATCAGAGGGGCATGAATAGATTACTTACAGTGTGGAAACAGGCCCTTCAGCCCAACAAGTCCACACCAACCCGCCGAAGCACAACCCACCCAGAGCCATACCCCTACATTTACCCCTCACCTAACACTACAGGCAATTTAGCATGGCCAATTCACCTGACCTGCACATTTTCTTTGGACTGTGGGAGGAAACCGGAGCACCCGGAGGAAACCCACGCAGACACGGGGAGAATGTGCAAACTCCACACAGACAGTTGCCTGAGGTGGGAATTGAACCTGGGTTTCTGGCGCTGTGAGGCAGCAGTGCTAACCACTGTGCCGCCCAACAGGGTAAATGGTCATGGTATTTTTACTTGGGTAGGTGTGTCTAAAACTAGATGTACGTATAAGGTGAGAGGGGAAAGATTTAAAAGGGACCTAAGGGGCAACGTTTTCACACAGAGGATGGTGCATGTATGGAATGAAATGCAAGGGGAAGTGGTGGAGATGGGTACAGTTACAACACTGAAAAGACATATGGATGGGTACATGAATAGGAATGGTTTAGAGGGATATGGGACAAATGCTGGCAAATGGGACTAGATTAATTTTGGATATCTGGTCAGTATGGACGAGGTGGACCAACAGTGTGGTGCTGGAAAAGCACAGCAGGTCAGGCAGCATACGAGGAGCAGGAGAATCGACATTTCGGGCAAAAGCCCTTCATCATTCCTTTTCTAGCTCCACATTCTTGACTCTAATCTCCAGCATCTGCAGTCCTCACTTTTGCAGAGTTGGACCAAAGAATCTGTTTCCGTCTGTACAACTCTGACAGGCAGACAGAACATTGATCTGACTGAACACTGTTCTCCCACACCATCTAGTGGCAGTCACAAAAGTTTTCAACCTATCGTATTCTTGGCTTCATATTTGTAATACTGTATCCTGGCAGCCCTGAAAAGTTCACATTTCTGCGTAGGCACACCTCGTGAAATGCTAGGTGAGCAAAAACACAGGGAAGCCCAAATAAACACAATAAACGAGTGAACAGGTTGGATTGACGTCACTCACAGTGCCACCAGCAGCACTGCCCATCCGTGATTTCATTACAGACATGCTTGAAACATGGAGAAAAAGAGATGAAATTCACAGGTGAGGTAAACTGATCACCTATTTGACATCAAGGCTACATTGACCAAGTTGCCATAGAAAAACTAGAGTCAACCGGAATGAGGGGGATGTCTCCAATAGTTGGAATCACAGCTAGCCCAATGGAAGCTGTGATGGCTACACCATCGAGGCCAAAGCAGCCCACCTGATTGGTGCCACATTCGTAAATATCGACTCCTTCTATCACCAATGTACAGCAGTGTCAGAATGTAGCAAATTGAATATGCACTGCAACAATTCACCAAGGGTCCTTTGATAACATCTTCCAAAACCATGATCACTACCATCTAGAAGGACAGCAGTTACAGGTGTAGTGATTGGAACCAGGTATACTTGTTGACTATGAGGTACTTGATTGGGGTATTGTCCTGGGTCAATCAGAAAAGCCCTGGCTGACCTATATTACCAGGAGATTAAAATAATCTCATTTCAGACTGACTCTGAGCTGGCTGGCCACAGCCAATGGTACGGTTGTATGAGTCCCAGCCTTTGTGCTGCTCTTTTAGTATGTGCGTTGCAGACTGAACCTTTGTCTTGGATTGAGCCTTTGTGTGTGTACAGTGCCTTCATGAGTGGATCGTGTCCTTGTTTGTGGACTGGGCTTCTCTGTGTAGACCAGGCCTCCATGCGTGGACTGTGCCTTTGCATGTTCCCGTGTGTCCCCCATATGTAGGTGTGTGTAGGCTGACCAATGTGTGTTTAAAAAAAAGTCATATCAACGGCCCTGTGTGTTGGCTGGCCGATTGTCCTGGGAATGTATGTTTGTCTGTGATATTTTGTACTACAGTTTGAAATGAGATGTGTTTCTATACAGTTCTACATCAACATCTCTGCTCTTCGGCGAATTGTCTTGATGTATAGTGACTCGCGTGTGAGACACTGCAACCTTATCTGGACTTTGGATTTACTCCTTAAGCTGAGATGTCTTTCTATAGAATGCTCTATACTGATGTCTTTGTCTTTTGGTGACTTGTTTTGTTATGTAGTGACTGGCACTGTGTTGTGTCTGTGACACCATAACTTTGAATTTTGAATAAAAGAGAAGATAACCAGTGGAAGAAGAAGAAAATAAAATATAACCAGGAGATTAGAATTTCCTCAATTCAGAGGACTGATTCTGAGCTGGCTGGCGACAGCCAGAGTACTGTGCACTGTGTACTGTGCTTCAAAAGTTAGTGCTTCCAAACAAACCTGTTGGACTATAACCTGGTTTTATGTGATTTTTAACCAAGTAAATAAAGAGAGACTTGGTGACAGAATACCAGCCTCAACGGGGAATACACACCACCTACAGGTCCCCTCTAATCCACACACCATCTTGACTTGGGATAATATTATTGCTCTTTCAGTGTCACTGGGGTTAAATCCTGGAAACTCTACCTTACCAGCATTGTGGATCTACCTGCATCAAATCAGCTGTCGTGATTCAAGAACATAGCATATTAACAGCTGCTCAAAGCAAACAAGGATGGGCAATAAATACTGACCCAGCCAGTGGCTCACACATTCCTTGAATGGATTTTTAAAAAATCACCAATATATGCTAAAACCTCATATATGATCCAATGAAAGCATTAATCAGTCAAGTACTTTAAATTGCCCCAATATTATTTTCCTTCCAAACTTTTCTTCTTTTCAACCTCCATTTCCAGAGGCATCATTAATATTAGTACATGGTTATATGGCAGCAGCAACTGTACAGTACCTTCCCTACATGGATGTTATTTGTGTGTGTTTGTAAAGATGCGAGAACTACTATAGTCAAAGCTGTCCTTAGACTTAATTATTACATTTCACATGCAAATTTAAAGCAGCAGCAATTTGGCAGTACAAAACTTAAGTATTTATGTGCAATTCTGGTCTCCTTCCTATCAGAAGGATGTTGTGAAATGTGAAAGGGTTCAGAAAAGATTTACAACAATGTTTACAAGAGTTGAAGGGTTTGAGCTATAGGGAGAGGCTGAATAGGCTGGGGCTGTTTTCCCTGGAGCATCGGAGGCTGAGGGGTGATCTTATTGAGGTTTATAAAATCATAAGGGGCACAGAGAGAACAAATAGACAAGGTCTTTTCCCTGGGGTGAGTGAGTCCAGAACAAGAGGCAGTGGGTTTAGGGTGACAGGGGAAAGATATAAAAGGGACCTAAGGGGCAACTTCTTCACGCAGAGGGTGGTATGTGTATGGAATGAGCTGCCAGAGAAGTGGTGGAGGCTGATACATTACAGCATTCAAAAGGCATCTGAATGGGTATATGAATAGGAAGGGTTTGGAGGGGTATGGGCCAAGTGCTGGCAAATGGGACTAGATTAGGTTAGGATATCTGGTCAGCATGGATAGGTTGGACCAAAGGGTCTGTTTCCATGCTGTACATCTCTATGACTATTATTAAAACAAAACATTTTGCTGAAGCTTTTTCAGGATATTCACAAGAATAGTAAGAGAAAATGGGCAGCTTTCTGAGAAGCAAATGTGTTTGGTTAGCAAGAGGACTCTGACTAGGGAGGCACTGCTGTGGAGAATTCATTCTCAACAAAACGTATCATTTTCATCAATGAAATCTGAAGCAAGCTCTCATCAAGTGTTCAGATATGCGCCCTTTACCCACCTGGCCACTTGGAATGCCATAAACATTCATGCAATGTATACAGCATGCTCCTATCTTCCAAAATACATGCTGCATGATACTTTGATGTACCTTTTTGAATAAAGTTGCTGTGGAACATATTAACAAAGCAAACAGACATTATTTATAGACCAAATTCTCACAAAACTTCAATCAATAATGACATTACCATTGATCAATCATTGACATTTCTAAGTTCTTTACTAGCATGCTACACAATGTTTTAAATTTATTCAGAAAAAATATAGTGTACTATGACAAATCTGAAGAAGCACATGAGTACTAGTGAAAGAAGCAAGAATGGAATAGTCAGCCATGAAGAAGTATCCCTGATTGTTTTTGTTTCCTCTGTGCACATCATAGTCCTAGTCATAGAGTTGGAGACAAAAACCGATCCTTTGATCCAACTTATCCATGACAATCAGATATCTCAAATTAATTAAATTAAATTAATCTAGTGTCATTTGCCAACATTTTACCCATATTCCTCTATGTCCTTTCTACTCGTGTACCCATCCAGTTTTAGGCTCACTGACCTTGGGAAAAAGGCCTTGGCTATTCACCTTACCCATGCCCTCATAATTTTATAAACAGATCATTCCTCAACTTCCAATGCACCAGAGAAAATTATCCCAGCCTATTCAGCCTTTCACTATAGCTCAAACCTTCCAATTGTGGCAAAATCCTTGTAAATCTTCTCTGAGCCCTTTCAGGTTTGACGTCTTTCCTACAGCAGGGAGCTCAGAACAGAAAATAGCATTCCAAAGGTGGCCTAACCAAGTAGTGCCATGGTGGCTCGGTGGTTAGCACTGGTGCCTCACAGCGCCAGGAATCCGGTTTTGATTTGACCCTCTGGCAACTGTCTGTATGGAGTTTGCACATTCTCCCTGTGTCTGTGTGGGTTTCCTCTGGGTGCTCCAGTTTCCTTCAACATTCCAAACACGTGTAGGTTAGGAGAATCGGCTGTGCTAAAATTGCCCATAATGTTCAGGAGTGTGTGGGCTAGGTGCATTAGTCAGGGGCAAATATAGGATAGGGGGAAATGGGTCTGGGAGGGTTATCTTCAGAGAGTCAATGTGGACTTGTTGGGCCAAAGGGCCTGTTTCCACATTATAGGGATTTTATGATTCTACATATAGACTCTACGAATGTCCTGTACAGCTTAATTATGGTATCCCAATGCTTATACTCAATGCACTGACCAATAAAGGCAAGTGTACCAACCACCTTCTTCACTAACATGTCTACCTGTGACTCTACCTTCAAGGAATTATGAACCTACATCCCAAGATCTCTTTGTTCGGCAACACACCCCAGGACCCTACCATTAAGTGCATATGTTCTGCCCTGATTTGCCTTTCCAAAATGCAACACCCCACATTTATCTAAATTAAACCCCATCTGCCATTCCTTGGTCCATCAGCCCATCTGTTCAAGGTCCTGTTGTACTTTGAGGTAACCTCCTTCACCCTTCTGAGGAAAGGTCACTCGACATGAAATGCTAACTCTGACTTCTCTCCACAGATACTGCCAGACCTGCTGAGCTTTTCTAGCACTTTCTATTTTAACCTTCTTCATTGTCCGTTACACCACCACTTTCGATATCTGTTAAATGCATTACAGCCACTCATGCTGCATCCGTCTCAGAATTCTGGAAATATTCCTCAGGGCTTTCTGGAAGTGGATATTTAGCATTTTAGTTTGACAGACTCTGAGCCAGATTGAACAGTATTCTGCTGCTGAGCTGACCAATGTCAGTTAAGGCTAGTATATTGTGTTAAAAATGCTGCCCGGTGTTTCCGTTTTTAATTCACTCTCATCTTGACCTTGCTCCAGTTCTGTACAGTGCTGCTGGCAGGTTGATGTATGATCAAGAGTGATGATCTTAGGGCATAGTGAGTGGTCAGCAACAGAACTAGATGTGCATTTGCTTCTTGACTTATGAGTTCTTCAGGTGGAATACATATATTGCAGAGTTGTATTTGTCTTAATGAAGTCTCCAATTTCTGAAGTGAGCCTCTACAATATTCTTTCTCTTATTTTGCAAAAAGTGAACATTTGAAGAGCCTGTTGTGGAAACGAAAACATTAAAATTTAGTAAGAAACCTCTTACTGTAGCTTCAACTTTTCATTAAGGTGCAAGGGAAAGCAAGATTATGTGACATTGTATCACTTCCTGTGATGATATACATTGCTTGATTATCATATTACACAGTTACAATTACTCTATTCTACTATTATCTTCACAAATTCATTGGTTCAAGTAACATTTCCACTAGACAAATGCCAGGCAATGACCTTGTCCAGTACAAGATAATATTATCACTGTCCCTTGATATTCAATAGTGTTATCATCACAGAATCCTGAATCCCCCACTATCAACATCCTTTGGATTACTTGACTAGCAACTCAACTGGATATGTCACATAAACATAGTGACTATAAGAACAATTCAGAGGCTGGGAATACTGCATTGAGTAACTCAAATGTGAATCCCCAAAGCCTGCCCACTGTCAACAAAGTACGACAGCAGTATATTGAAATATTCCCACTTGCCTGGATGGGTTTCAATAACACTACAAAAGCTTAACACTGTCTAGGGCAAAGCATTGATCCACTCAGTCACAATGTGATACAAGAGCACAAGCTGTGGTGCAATATTTAAAGGAAGCATGACTTAGCAACAAATGTGAATTCTCCTCTTCAAGTCCCATAGGCATATTGTATATCTGCTGTTAGAATTGATCCATAGGAATGGAAGGATGCATAGTCCAGGTAGCTGTAGGAGTTGGTGGGTTTGAAGTAGATGCTCATGTTGAGATGGAAATGGAAACTCCTCTGATGCTGCCTAACCTGCTGTGCTTTTCCAACGCCACATGTTTCAATCCTGGTGTTGCATATCAACCAGCTGTCCCTTATGAGCCATTGGATCAGTCTGAAGACAGACCTGCTATGCCCAGAGATATCAAAGGCACCTTACAAGGCCATGTATGCAATCAACACAGTTGAAGGTCAGCAGCCTTTCACCTGCAATGCTAATGCTTCTTGATTATCCCTTTAAATAGCACTGGTGCAGGTCCTTCCTGCTACTGAAGGTATAATGCATGATCAAGCAAGGGCAGGAGCAAGAACAGGAAATGTTGATGTCACCATTTGTCCACTCTGTTTATTTCCAACACGTTCAAAATTGCTGCATAATCATCAAGATAAGTCAATTTTGCACTGTTCCAAATGTTTGTGTGCAGAGTGCATATACCTTTTTGATTCCAAATAGTGCACGTAGTGCTAAATCTATGAGCATAATGGAGTCAGTGGCACAGTGGTTAGCACTGCTGCCTCACAGCACCAGTAGACCTGGGTTCAATTCCCGCCTCAGGTGACTGACTGTGTGGAGTTTGCACGTTCTCCCCGTGTCTGCGTGGGTTTCCTCCCACAGTCCAAAGATGTGCGGGTCAGGTGAATTGGCCATGCTAAATTGCCTGTAGTGTTAGGTAAGGGGTGGATTGTGGGTCGGTGTGGACTTGTTGGGCCAAAGGGCCTGTTTCCACACTGTAAGTAATCTAGTCAAATTTTTCAAATAGCAGAAGTAACATGTAAAGCTGTGCTGGATACTGTGATCAAAATATTTAATTTTAAAATCAACACCAGACATTTAGAATACTGAGAATTAATACAAAAAGGGCATGTTGAGTGTAGTTGCAGATTTTGAGCTCATGATATCATTGAAACAAATTAAAAATGTTGCACAATCAATCAGAAAAAAAGATAAGATTTTTAAAGTTTGTCACTCAAGACTAAAATGTATTATAATTGTTTGACCTCTGATCTTCTTCCACAATTTTGTATTTTCATAACTTGCTGTTTTATAAACTTTCTTCAGTCCACAATGCCTTTGAACTTTCAGCAGCAAATTCTCCACCCCTCTTAGTAACAAGCTTCTCCTCGAAATGTCGATTCTCCCGCTCCTCAGATGCTGCCTGACCAGCTGTGCTTTTCCAGCACCACACTCTTCAATACAGCTTAAATTTGATAAAGTGGAAAAGTGCCTGGGTGTGTCCTCTCAAAGTCCAATATGACCATTTTCTGCATCATCACTTGACTCTTAATCAATAGTAAAGTTTGAAGATGTCACTGACAGTACTGATAAGTGACACATATTTCCAAATAAACTGCTGACAGATGCTCACTTTGAGTTTTACCAAGACCACATGACTCTGGATCTCATTGCAGCCTTTGTCGAATCATAGTCATAAGAGTTGAATTCAAAGCAGAAGTGAGTAACTGCACTTGTCATCACCGAAGCCATTTGACTGAATGCGATAACTCATGTTTTCTACTGTAATGTTTGATGATTCCAAATTGTAACCTCATAGCACATTATAAGGGCTCAAACTAAAATTGTGTCTTAAATATATGATTGATTATTCTAACTTCAGCACATTTTAAGGTGGTGTTATTTAATTATCCAAAACTAAAGTGCTTCGGTTGCTGGAAATATGAAATAAGAAGTCATATTCTGGAATATGCTTACGAAGAGAGAAAAATGAGAGAAAAGCAGAGTTAACATTTCAGGATGTCTTTTGCTATCTTCTGACAAAATTGGATGGGAGAAATCAGTGCCAGCATGGGTAGGGTGTTGTCAGGTGTTGGGGAGACAACGTGCTAGTGCATTCTGTAGAGTTTCTCCAGCAATTTCAGGTTTTGGTTCAGGAGATTACAGACGGAGGGGATGGAGGGGTCTGTTAGGTTATGTTAATAGAAGGTAGTGTCAGGATGAGGGGGTAGCTTTTGAACACCTAGTTTCCATAAGTATAGGGTCGTAGAGGGGGTCAGATGCTGGGGGAAAGGAATTTGTCAGGTTATAGAGGGGAGATGCCCAGTCTTTTTTTTCCCCAGGGAGAGGGAAATGTCGGGTTCCAGGCATTCAGAGGTTTTGATGAAGAGTAACTGGACTCAAAACATTAACTCTGCTTTCTTCCCACAGATGCTTCCATAGAGTCAGAGAGATGTACAGCACAGAAACAGACCCTTCAGTCTAACTCATGCATGCCAATCAGAAATCCTAACCCAATCTAGTCCCATTTGCCAGCACTTGGCCCATATTCCTCCAACCCCTTCCTATTCACATACCCATCCAAATACCTTTTAAATGCTGCAATTGTACCAGCCTCCACCATTTCCTCTGGCAGCTCATTTCATACATGCACAACCCTTTTATATCTTTCCTCTCTTACCCTAAACCTATGCCCTCTAGTTCTGGAGTCTCTCATCCCAGGGAAAAGACTTTGTCTATCTTTCCTAACCATGCCCCTCATGATTTTGTAAACCTCTATAAGGTCACCCCTCAGCCTCCGATATTCCAAGAAAAACAGCCCCAGCCTATTCAGCCTCTCCCTATAACTCAAATCCTCCAACCCTGGCAACATCCTTGTAAACATTTTCTGAACCCTTTCACATTTCACAACATCCTTCCAATAAGAGGGAGACCAGAATTGTATGCAATATTCCAAAAGTGGCCTAAACAACATCCTGTACAGCCACAACATGACTCCCAATTCCTATACTCAATGCTCTGACCATTAAAAATAAGCATACCAAATGCCTTCTTCACTATCCGATCTACCTGTGATTCTACTTTCAAGGAACTATGAACCTCAGACCTGCTGAGTTTTCTCCCGCAATTTCTCAACCAAAATTTAGATGTCAGGTGCAGGGGAGGAAGAGGTTCATTAGGTCATGGTGACAGAAGACAGTGTCAAGTTCTGTATGGATAAGGGATGTTTCAGGTCCCAGGGAAAAAGGGTAGTTGTCAGTTCCTGGCAATACAGCGTGGTGTTAGATCCAGTGGTGGGGCAATATATTGAGTCCCAGGTGCAGAGTTTAGGGATGTGTGGTTCAGGATTTGTCAAAAGTTGGAGGATCTGTTAATTGGTTTCTCAGCAGTTGGAATATGTATTTATTAGTCTTAACATTTCCTAAGTAACCATTTACTTAACTGCAGTGAAACCCACTGAATTATCCGTATTAAATGCATAGTTTTGGAGATTTGCATGCCAAGAGAATTGCTCGATGGAATGTTCAATTTCCTGGCCAATTCCTTTAGAGTCTGCTATATCAAGGATTGAGGAGGATCCTGATGTAATTCCCATTTATGCTGCAGAAACAACTATACAGCAAAAAGGAAAATGTGGGCCAATATGTTGCAAACTAGTGAGTAAAAGCAGCTAGTAAAAAGTGAGGTCTGCAGATGCTGGAGATCAGAGCTGAAAATGTGTTGCTGGTTAAAGCACAGCAGGTTAGGCAGCATCCAAGGAACAGGAAATTCGACGTTTCGGGCCAGAGCCCGAATTCCTGATGAAGGGCTCTGTCCCGAAACGTCAAATTTCCAGTAAAAGCAGCTATCACTGCAAAATGTAACCAGTGCATTGAAACATTACAACCAGCAACTCTGAAACAGGGGTTGAAGTATAAGGTTTTTTTAACCTTCTGTAATGAAGGTAAACAAAGCTGTTTGAATACATTTAACACTTCACAACTGTCCATGTGATGTTGCCATAATCTTAAGACAAAGGCACCATAAGAAGTCTTTCAAGAAAGTGTGATGCTGGAAAAGCACATCAGATCAGGCACATCCGAGGAGCAGGAAAATTGATGTTTCGGGCAAAGCCCTTCATCAGGATGCTGCCTGACCCGCTATACTTTTTCAGCACCAGACTCTCAATTCTAATCTCCAGCATTTGCAGTCCTCACTTTTGCCTTTCAATAAAGCCTGTTAGGCAGGCAGGAAGTTGTCACGCATGGCAGCCATGGTTTACTAATGAAGTTGAATTTCTTGTCAAGAGGAAAAGGCAGCTTATGTTAGATTAGATTAGACTAGGTTAGTTACAGTGTGGAAACAGGCCCTTCGGCCCAACAAGTCCACACCGACCCACTGAAGCGCAACCCACCCAGACCCATTCCCCTACATTTACCCCTTCACCTAACACTACGGGCAATTTAGTATGGCCAATTCACCTAACCTGCACATTTTTGGGTTGTGGGAGGAAACCAGAGCACCCGGAGGAAACCCACACAGACACGGGGAGAATGTGCAAACTCCACACAATCGCCTGAGGCGGGAATTGAACCCGGGTCTCTGCTTAGGATGAGATGTGATGGCTCAGTTAGGGCACTTGAGAGTTTCAGGTTAGCCAGGAAAGACCGAAAGAGAGCGCTAAGATGAGCTAGGAGGGGGCATGACAAGTTGTTGGCGGATAGGATCAAGGAAAATCTTAAGGCTTTCTATAGGTATATCAGGAATAAAAGAATGACTAGGGAAAGATTAGGGCCAATCAAGGATAGTAATGGGAAGTTGTGTGTGGAGTCTGAGGATATAAGGTAAACACTAAATGAATACTTTTCATCAGTATTTACACTAGAAAAGAACAATGTTGTTAAGGAGAATACTGAGATACAGACTACAAGATTAGATGTGATTGAGGTTCAAAGGAGGAGGTGTTCACAATTCTGGAAAGTCTAAAAATAGATCTGGGCCGGATGGGATTTATCGTAGGAATCTCTGGGAAGCCAGGGAGGAGATTGCCGAGCCTTTGGCTTTGATCCTTATGTCGTCATTGTCTACAGGAATAGTGTTAGAAGACTGGATGGTTGTATATGTTGTCCCCTTGTTCAAGAAGGGGAGTAGAGACTGGTAATTATAGACCAGTGAGCCTTACTTTGGTTGTGGGTAAAGTATTGAAAGGGTTATAAGAGATAGGATTTATAATCATCTAGAAAGGAATATGTTGATTAGGGATAGTCAACACGGTTTTGTGAAGGGTAGGTCATGCCTCACAAACGTTATTGAGTTTTTTGAGGGTAAAGCAGTTGATGTGGTGTATATGGATTTCAGTAAGGCATTTAATAAGGTTCCCCACAGTAGGCTATGTACAAAATACGGAGGCATGAGGTTGAGGGTGATTTAGTGGTTTGTATCAGAAATTGGCTAGTTGAAAGAAGACAGAGGGTGGTGGTTGATGGGAAATGTTCATCCTGGAGTTCAGTTACTAGTGGTGTACCGCAGGATCTATTTCGGGGCCACTGCTGTTTGTCATTTTTGTAAATGTCCTGAATGAGGGCATACAAGAATGGATGACACTAAAGTCGATGGAGTTGTGGACATTGCTGAAGGATGTTGCAGGTTACAGAGAGACATGGATAAACTGCAGAGCTGGGCTGAGAGGTGGCAAATGGAGTTGAATGCAGAAAAGAGTGAGGTGATTCACTTTGGAAGGAGCAACAGGAATACAGAGTACTGGGCTAATGCTAAGATTCTTGGCAGTGTAGGTGAGCAGAGAGATCTCGGTGTCCACTTACATAGATTCTTGAAAGTTGCCACCCAGATTGATAGGGTTGTTGAAAAGGCATATGGTGTGATGGCTTTTATTGGTAAGAGAATTGAGTTTCGGAACCATGACATCATGTTGCAGCTGTACAAAACTCTGGAGCAGCTGCTCTTGGAGTATTGCGCACTGCATTATAGGAAGGATGTGAAAGCTTTGGAAAGGGTTCAGAAGAGATTTACCAGGATGTTGCCTGCTATGGAGGGAAGGTCTTATGAGGGAAGGCTGAAGGTTCTGAGGCTGTTTTCGTTAGAGAGAAGGTTGAGAGCTGACTTAATTGAGACATATAAGATAATCAAAGGGTTAGATTGGGGGGATAGTGAGAGCCCTTTTCCTTGGATGGCGATGGCTACCATGAAGGGACATAGCTTTAAATTGATGGGTGATAGATAAAGGACAGATGTCAGAGGTAGTTTCTTTACTCAGAGAATAGTAAGGGTGTGGAATGCACTGCTTGCAACAGTAGTAGACTTGCCAATTTTAAGGGCATTTAAGTAGTCATTGGATAGGCATATGGATGAGAATGGAACAGTGTAGGTTAGATAGGCTTCAGATTGGTTTCACAGATCGACGCAACATTGAAAGCCGAAGGGCCTGTGCTGCGCTATAATGTTCTATGTTCTAAAGCATCAAGAATTAAGTCTGCTTTCTCTTCAACTGAAATTAAAAATCACACAACAACAGGTTATGGTTCAACAGGTTTAATTGGAAGCACACTAGCTTTTGGAGTGACGCTTCTTCATCAGGTGATAGTGGAGGGTTCGATCGTAACACAGAATTTATAGCAAAAATTTGCAGTGTGATGTGACTGAGTTACGTTGCACTTTGCTCAAAAACTGCATACATTCATGTAGAACTCTGAGCTCAAAAACTGCATGAATTTATGTAAAACTCTGTTATCTCACTTTTTAGATTAGAATCAATCTAAACATCAGGTCATAGACAGAGAACACAGGGGACTAACATCTTCAACATATTGTCTAGCTATCACTATTGTTAACAGCTAACCCGAGAATGCAACTTTAAAAAAAAGGTTTTGTGATTTACACATGAAAGAAGTGAAACTATCACTATATTCTAACAGATGAAAGGCTTAACAGACAATCAATTTTTCAATGTACAGTTTCAGTTAAATCTCACTGCAAATTTTTGCTATAAATTCTGTGTTACGATCGAGCCCTCCACTATCACCTGATGAAGGAGCGTCACTCCAAAAGCTAGTGTGCTTCCAATTAAACCTGTTGGACTATAACCTGGTGTTGTGTGATTTTTAACTTCGTAAACCCCAATCCAACACCGGCATCTCCAAATCATGTCTTCAACCGAAGTTTTATAGATCTACTCCATCTCCTGGCCAATGTAAGTAATTGCTTGTTTCAGATATGGATATTTTTAAAAGGTGGGAATTCGACTTGAATAAAAGATTAATTTGATACCGCGCAGCTCAAAAATATTTTGATAGGTATAAACACTTGATGCACTTTTTCACTTTACCTATATTAAATTTTCAAACAAAACGTTTGTATTGAGTTATTTACAGATTTCTTGAGGCAGGCAATATTTGAATCGACCTGGACCCAATATACCGGCCACTGCAGCGGACAGCTGGAAGTGACAACCGGAAGCGGCAGAGACAAACCACTATAAATGCCGGAGGAAACATCACAGAAGCGCTTCACAGGAGGCTCCCAAGCACTGAGGATGTCACCTAGACAGGGGATAAAACGTCTGCAACACAAATTCCCAGCTCGGCGAATAGAACCACAACAACGAGCACCCGAGCTATAAATCTTCTCCCAAACTTTAAATATTTGAATCACTTCAATAATTTTGTTTTTGTGTGCAAAAAGCTTTTCTATCATTTTTTGGACTTTAGGCTAATATTTAAAACTATAAAAGCACATTGCAGATTTTTTCCTTAAAAAAGATAAATATCACACTTCCAAGAACATGTAAAGAAATGGTTGACTGATCAGCTTTAAATCACAAGTGTTTGTTATGTGGATGGGTCCAAGACTTGCTAATTATATTTTTTTTAATTGCAGTGGTGCCTTTGAATTGAAAATAACAATTAGAATGGCATCGAACTGTTAGTCAACCAAAACTGGTCGTAATCAATGGAGACTGATTTAATTCAGATAGATGCAAGGTTCAAGTCCCACTCACTCCAGTGTCTCTGAACTGGTTGTTTAGAAAAAATAGGTTAAATAAAAAACTTTCCAAAAATTTAACAAGACTAGTTGGTGCTGTTAACAGGCATTGTATGTAAATATTCAATTGGATACACAGGTGTTTTTACTGGTGGTGGTTACTATTTTAAAAAAAGACAGCATTAATCAATGGACCATCTTGTGAAGCAGTGGTAGTATCCTACAAGAAAAAAAGATAAAATCAGACAGATGGGACTCTTGTGTCATAGTGCAATGTTCCTGTCCTTGGACCAAGAGTTCAAGTCGCTACCTGCTCCATGGGTGTGTAATAAAATTCTGAACAGGTTGATTAGAAAGTTAGGTTAAATAACAAAAAAAAACAGACAGATAATCAAATTATTATTAAGCTGATAGAAGACAACTTGAGCTGAGATATTTTATAATTAACCTGTTCAGAGTCATTGTTACACACTTCTAGAATAGGTAGGACTTGAACCCAAGCTTTTTGGCTCACAGGTAGGAACACTACTTCTGTGAGTTTAAAACTCTGCTAACCAATCAGGATTTCTTATTTATTCACATCTATAAATGGATTCAAAATAATAAGCAGCAAAAACTGTGAAATATTGGTTGGTTAAATACAAACTTGTTTGAGTGGTAATTGTGTCCATGTTTGGGTGGATATTAAAACCCAGCCAAATCCATAACAGGTCCCTTGCTCACAATCAGAAGGACATTTGAGCAATTGGTGTGATCAATTTAAGCATCCCTGCTGTCACTCTGTTAAAATTAGTCGATTTATAACAGACTGAGAATCAAAGTGCATTTTTGAAAGAAATGTATTCCTGCAACTAAAATCCACAGATGCCAGCCCCAAGTCAGATATGACTCTTCCTTGTAGTTCCCACCTACCTCTGATTTCTTTTTATGGCATAATGGCAGGCTGTATCATGCTCATAGAAATAGAATATCTATCATTAAATACAATTCCAAAACTGACATCACTGAAACAGAGGGTCTCCATTTTAATTTCATTATTATTTGCAGAATATCATTGTGCACAAAATGGCTGTCAGGTTTTGTCTTTCCAACACTGACTATAAATAAAAATACTTAATCAATTGTAAAACACATTAAAACATTGTGAGATCATAATTGGGACAATGTAACGCAAGTTTGTTCTTTGTATTTACTAATTCTGTTAAATATGTTATTGTTGCTGCCCCACATCATTTTACCTCTTCTATTTGTTTTTGCTGCTGAGCCAAATATTTCATAACTAAGACTTAGTTTTGATGCTGAGGCAGAAGACCCTTGAAGTTGTCCAATTAGTTTCTTAAAATGCAACGTATCTGTTCGTTCAACCTTGTTCACCCAGTTTAATGTCGCGCTGCCTTTAGACATTCCTTAATTTTTACAATTATAAGAAAAATTCTCATATTTGAATCAGATTGGAATCGACAACAGCCTATTTGGCTGTAAGCGTTGGCAGAAAGCTGTTGAATTGCATGATCTGTTTCTGTGCTGCAGAGTTCTATATAAATGCCATTCCTAATATGTAGTAAAAAATGAGGTCTGCAGATGCTGGAGATCACAGCTGCAAATGTGTTGCTGGTTAAAGCACAGCAGGCCAGGCAGCATCTCAGGAATAGAGAATTCGACGTTTCGAGCATAAGCCCTTCATCAGGAATGAGAGAGAGTAGCCAGGCAGGCTAAGATAAAAGGTAGGGAGGAGGGACTTGGGGGAGGGGCGATGGAGGTGGGATAGGTGGAAGGAGGTCAAGGTGAGGGTGATAGGCCGGAGTGGGGTGGGGGCGGAGAGGTCAGGAAGAGGATTGCAGGTTAGGAGGGCGGTGCTGAACTGAGGGAACCGACTGAGACAAGGTGGGGGGAGGGGAAATGAGGAAACTGGAGAAATCTGAATTCATACCTTGTGGTTGGAGGGTTCCCAGGCGGAAGATGAGGCGCTCCTCCTCCAGCCGTCGTGTTGTTGTGTTCTGCCGGTGGAGGAGTCCAAGGACCTGCATGTCCTCGGTGGAGTGGGAGGGAGAGTTAAAGTGTTGAGCCACGGGGTGATTGGGTTGGTTGGTTCGGGCGGCCCGGAGGTGTTCTCTGAAGCGTTCCGCAAGTAAGCGGCCTGTCTCACCAATATAGAGGAGGCCACATCGGGTGCAGCGGATGCAATAGATGATGTGTGTGGAGGTACAGGTGAACTTGTGGCGGATATGGAAGGATCCCTTGGGGCCTTGGAGGGAAGTGAGTGTGGAGGTGTGGGCGCAAGTTTTACATTTCCTGCGGTTGCAGGGGAAGGTGCCGGGGGTGGAGGTTGGGTTGGTGGGGGGTGTGGATCTGACGAGGGAGTCACGAAGGGAGTGGTCCTTGCGGAACGCTGATAAGGGAGGGGAGGGAAATATATCCTTGGTGGTGGGGTCCGTTTGGAGGTGGCGGAAATGGCGGCGGATGATACGTTGTATGCGGAGGTTGGTGGGGTGGTAGGTGAGAACCAGTGGGGTTCTGTCTTGGTGGCGGTTGGAGGAGCGGGGCTCAAGGGCAGAGGAGTGGGAAGTGGAGGAGATGCGGTGGAGGGCATCGTCGATCACGTCTGGGGGGGAATCTGCGGTTCTTGAAGAAGGAGGCCATCTGGGCTGTGCGGTGTTGGAATTGGTCCTCCTGGGAGCAGATGCGGCGGAGACGAAGGAATTGGGAATATGGGATGGCGTTTTTACAGGGGGCAGGGTGGGAGGAGGTGTAGTCCAGGTAGCCCAAGATAGAGATGGAAAGGTCTAGGAAGGGGAGGGAGGAGTCTGAGACAGTCCAGGTGAATTTCAGGTCGGGATGGAAGGTGTTAGTAAAGTTGATGAACTGTTCAACCTCCTCGTGGGAGCACGAGGCAGCGCCGATGCAGTCATCGATGTAGCGGAGGAAAAGGTGGGGGGTGGTGCCAGTGTAGTTGCGGAAGATGGACTGTTCCACATATCCTACGAAGAGGCAGGCATAGCTGGGGCCCATGCGGGTGCCCATGGCAACTCCTTTAGTTTGGAGGAAGTGGGAGGATTGAAAAGAGAAGTTATTCAGGGTGAGGACCAGTTCAGTCAGTCGAAGGAGGGTGTCAGTGGAAGGGTACTGGTTGGTGCGGCGGGAAAGGAAGAAGCGGAGGGCTTTGAGTCCTTCGTGATGGGGGATGGAGGTGTACAGGGACTGGATGTCCATAGTGAAAATAAGGCGTTGGGGACCGGGGAAGCGAAAATCCTGGAGGAGGTGGAGGGCGTGGGTGGTGTCCCGAACGTAGGTGGGGAGTTCTTGGACTAAAGGGGACAGGACCGTGTCGAGGTATTGGGAGATGGCCCGAGATAGAAATGGAAAGGTCTAGGAAGGGGAGGGAGGAGTCTGAGACAGTCCAGGTGAATTAATATGTAACCCAGATTTTCTGTTAGGAAGTTGCCTATTTTTCTAAATGTAACCCCTAAACACTTCCCTAAAACCCATAGCATCAATTGTACCTGTATTAGTTCATAAATACATTAATACCTGTATTCATTCATAAATACATTAATACCTGTATTCATTCATAAATGATCAATCAAAATGGCAGCAGAGTAATGGCTCCTGAGCTGGGGCTCATACACTTGAACGCTTTTCTTTTTTGTTGCTTTTTTCTTATCTTTTTTCCTGCTTTTCCTTACCTACCTCTTGTCCTGAGTGCAGATGGCATTGGTGGTGGCAAGTGGCTGGTGCCGAAGATCAGCAACTTCTTTGTTGGTTGGATCCAGTGGCATTGAAGCTGTGGCGGAAGGACATCACACTGGCATTAACAAGGTGGGCCCAGTAACTGAAGATGTGACTCTTATGTTGGTGGGTACGGCAGTGAGGTGATGGTGGTGGAAAAACAGCCCCGCAGCAAAAGATGGTGTCTGAAGAATGGTAACTTCAACATTGGTTGGTGTAGATGACAGCGTGGTAAACAAGGATGGATGGCCACTCTTTAAACTGGATCTTTCTAACTGTTTTGTTATTCATAATATATTGAAAATGGTGCTGGATTGCAGCAAATGGAAAACATTTTCACTGTAGTTTACTGTTCTTCTCACTAAAATTTACACGACAATAAAATCATTCATTCATTTGAATTGTCATCTCATGATTGCAAAGCATTTGGTTCTCCTTGTTGCAGAATATATGATGTTTTCCATGTTAATTGCATGGTGTCAATGTGTTCCTTCATCTTATTCAAATAATTTATTTAATTTGGATAACCGGGTCAAAATCCTAGAATTCCCACCCTATGGCACTGTTGGTCAAGCTACAGCACATGGACTTCAAAGGTTCAAGAAGGCTGTTCACCATTATCTTCTCAGGGGGAACTAGGGATAGGCAATAAATGCTAGCCAATCAGTGACCTCCACATCCCACCAGTGAATAAACAAAAACCCACACAAGCATAAAATATAGGAGCAGAATTAGGCCATTTGGCCCACAGAACCTGCTCCACCGTTCAATCATGGCGGATACGTTTCTCAACCCATTTTCCTGCTTCTCCCCGTAATCCTCAATCTCATTAACAATCAAGGACTCATCTATCTGTTTTAAAAATGAAACACTGCTGCAGCTATGGCCATTCAATGAAAACCTAAATGAATCCTAGCTCATCTTCTTGGATTCTTTCCGCTCAAGTAGCTGACCAGAATACCAAACAATTAATTACCTTTTTGGATGGGGTACTTCTTTCCTAACATATCTTCCCAGTCATCGAGATGTACAGCATGGAAAACAGACCTTTTGGTCCAACCCGTCCATGCTAACCAGATATCCCAACCCAAACTAGTCCATCTGCCAGCGCCCGGCCCATATCCCTCCAAACCCTTCCTATTCATATAACCATCCAGATGCCTCTTAAATGTTGCAATTGTACCATTCTCCACCACATCCTCTGGCAGCTCATTCCATACACGTACCACCTTCTGTGTGAAAAGGTTGCCCCTTAGGCCTCTTTTATATCTTTCCCCTCTCACCCTAAACCTATGCCCTCTATTTCTGGACTCCCCAACCCCAGGGAAAAGACTTTGTCTATTTATCCTATCCATGCCCCTCATAATTTTGTAAATCTCTATAAGGTCACCCCTCAGCCTCTGAAGCTCCAGGGAAAACAGCCCCAGCCTGTTCAACCTCTCCCTGTAGCTCAAGTCCTCCAACTCTGGCAACATCCTTGTAAATCTTTTCTAAACCCTTTCGAGTTTCACAACATCTTTCTGTTGGGAGGGGAACAGAATTACACGCAATATTCCAACAGTAGCCTAACCAATGTCCAGTACAGACGCAACATTACCTCCCAACTCCAGTACTCAATACTCTGACCAATAAAAGAAAGCATACTAAACTTCACTATCCTATCTACCTGCAACTCCACATTTAAGGAGCTATGTTCCTGCACTCCAAGGTCTCTTTGTTCAGCAACACTCCGTAGGACCTTACCATTAAGTGTATAAGTCCTGCTAAGATTTGCTTTCCCAAAATGCAGCGCCTCGCATTTATCTGAATTAAACTCCATCTACCATTTCTCAGCCCATTGGCACATCTGGTCAAGGTCCTGTTGTAATCTGAGGTAACCCTCTTCGCTGTCCACTACATCTCCAATTTTGGTGTCATCTGCAAACTTACTAACTGTACCTCTTATGCTTGCATCCAAATCATTTATGTAAATGACAAAAAGTAGAGGGCCCAGCACCGATCCTTGTGGCACTCCATTGGTCACAGGTCTCCAGTCTGAAAAACAACCCTCCACCACCACCCTCTGTCTTCTACCTTTGAGCTAGCTCTGTATCCAAATGGCTAGTTCTCCCTGTATTCCATGAGATCTAACCTTGCTAATCAGTCTCCCATGGGGAACATTATCGAACGCCTTACTGAAGTCCATATAGATCACATCTACCATTCTGCCCTCATCTATCCTATTTGTTACATCTTCAAAAAACTCAATCAAGTTTGAGAGACATGATTTCCCACACACAAAGCCATGTTGACTATCCCTAATCAGTCCTTGCCTTTCCAAATCCATGTGCATCCTGTCCCTCAGGATTCCCTCCAACAACTTGCCCATCACCGACATCAGGCTCACCGGTCTATAGTTCCCTGGCTGGTCCTTACCACCCTTCCTAAACAGGTGGCACCACATTAGCCAACCTCCATTCTTCTGGCACCTCACCTGTGACTATCAATGATACAAATATCTCAGCAAGAGGCCCAGCAATCACTTCACTAGCTTCCCACAGAGTTCTAGGATACACCTGAGCAGGTCCTGGGGATTTATCCATCTCTATCCGTTTCAAGACATCCAGCACTTCCTCCTCTATAATATGGACATTTTGCAAGATGTCACCATCTATTTCCCAACAGTCTATAGCTTCCACATCCTTTTCCATAGTAAATACTGATGCAAAATACTCATCTAGTATCTCCCCCATTTTCTGCAGCTCCATACAAAGGCTGCCTTGCTGATCTTTGAGGGACCCTATTCTCTCCCCATTTACCCTTTTGTCCTTAATATATTTGTAAAAACCCTTTGGATTCTCCTTAATTCTATTTGCCAAAGCTATCTCATTTCCCCTTTTGTCCCTCCTGATTGCCCTCTTAAGTATACTCCTACTTCCTTTATTTTGGATTAGTGGTGCTGGAAGAGCACAGCAGTTCAGGCAGCATCCAAAGTGCAGCGAAAATTCCTGATGAAGGGCTTTTGCCCAAAACGTTGATTTCTCTGCACCTTGGATGCTGCCTGAACTGCTGTGCTCTTCCAGCACCACTAATCCAGAATCTGGTTTCCAGCATCTGCACTCATTGTTTTTACCTCCTACTTCCTTTATACTCTTCTAAGGATTCACTCAATATATCCTGTCTATACCTTACATATGCTTCCTTCTTTTTCTTATCCAAATCCTCAATTTCTTCAGTCATCCAGCATTCCCTATGCCTACCAACCTTTCCTTTCACCCTAACAGGAATATACTTTCTCTGCATTCTTGTTATCTCATTTCTGAAGGCCTCCTATTTTCCAGCCATCCCTTTACCTGCGAACATCTGCCCCCAATCAGCTTTTGAAAGTTCTTGCTTAATACTGTCAAAGTTGTCCTTTCTCCAATTTAAAACTTCAACTTTTAGATCTGGTCTATCATTTTCCATCACTATTTCAAATCTAATAGAATTATGGTCGTTGGCCCCAAAGTGCTCCCCACTGACACCTCAGTCACCTGCCCTGCCTTATTTCTCAAGATTAGGTCAAGTTTTGCACATTCTCTAGTAGGTACATCCACATACTGAATCAGAAAATTGTCTTGTACACACTTAACAAGTTCCTCTCCATCTAAACCTTTAACACTATGGCTGTCCCAGTCGATGTTTGGAAAGTTATAATCTTCTACCATAACCACCCCATTATGCTTACAGATAGCTGAGATCTCCTTACAAATTTGTTTCTCAATTTTCCTCTGATGGTTAGAGGGTCTATAATACAATCCCAATAAGGTGATCATCCCTTTCTTATTTCTCAGATCCATGCAAATAACTTCCCTGGATGTATTTCCGGGAATATCCTCCCTCAGCAGAGCTGTAATGCTATCCCTTATCAAAAATGCCACTTCTCGTCCTCTCTTGCCTCCCTTTCTATCCTTCCTGTAGCATTTGTCGCTTGGAACATTAATCTGCCAGTCCTGCCCATCCCTGAGTCATGTTTCTGTAATTGCTATGATATCCCAGTCCCATGTTCCTAACTGTGCCCTGAGTTCATCCGCCTTCCCTGTTAGGCCCCTTGCATTGAAATAAATGCAGTTTAATTTATTAGTCCTACCTTGTCCCTGCCTGCCCTGACTGTTTGAGTCACTTCTGTTCTCAACTGTACCAGTTTCAGACTGATCTCTTTCCTCATTATCTCCCTGGGTCCCACCTTACTCAGTTTAAATCCACCTGAGCAGCTCTAGCAAATCTCCCTACCAGTATATTAGTCCCCTTCCAATTTAGGTGCAATCCATCCTTCTTGTACAGGTTACTTCTACCATAAGAGATTCAAATGATCCAAAATTTCTCCCATACACCAGCTCCTCAGCCATGCATTCATCTGCTCTATCCTCCTATTCTTGCCCTCAGTAGCTCATAGCACTGGGAGTAATCCAGATATTACTAGTCTAGAGGACCGCCTCTTTAAATTCCTGCCTAACTCTGTAATCTCCCTTCAGAATCTCAATCTTTTCCCTTCCTATGTCGTTGGTTCCAATGTGGACACTGACCTCTTGCTGGCCCCCCTCCCCGTGAGAACATTAGATTAGACTTACAGTGTGGAAACAGGCCCTTCGGCCCAACAAGTCCACACCGACCCGCCGAAGCGCAACCCACCCATACCCCTACATTTACCCCTTACCTAACACTACGGGCAATTTAGCTTGGCCAATTCACCTGACCCGCACATCTTTGGACTGTGGGAGGAAACCGGAGCACCCGGAGGAAACCCACGCAGACACGGGGAGAACGTGCAAACTCCACACAGTCAGTCGCCTGAGTCGGGAATTGAACCCGGGTCTACAGGCGCTGTGAGGCAGCAGTGCTAACCACTGTGCCACCGTGCCGCCCACATTCTGCAATCTCTCTGAGACATCCTTGATCCTGGCACCAGGGAAGCAACACACCATTCTGCTTTTTCACTGCTGGCCACAGAAATGTCTGTCTGTACCTTGAACTAGAAAATCCTCTAACACAATTGATCTTTTGGAACCCGACATACCCCTTGTTGCATTTCAGTCAGTCTCAATACCAGAAACTTGGCTGCTGTCTGTGTTACATTCCCCTGAGAATCCATCACCCCTACTTTTTCCAAAACAGCATACCTGTTTGAAATGGGTATATCTACAAAAGACTCCTGCACTAGCTGCCTACCTCTCTTACCTTTCCTTGAGTTAACCCATCCATGTGACTGTATCTGAGACTTCCCCTCCCCCCCTTTCCTATAACTGCCATCCATCACATACCATTGCTGTTGTAAATTCCTCATTGCCTCTAACTGTCTCTCCAACCGATCCATTCTGATAAGATTTGCAACCAACAGCATTTATGGCAGATATAATCCACAGTAACCCTTAAACACTCTTTACATCTGACAAGAAGTACACATCACTCTACTAAAGGCCATTTTTGGTTCTTCACAATCTACAGATCCAGAAAATAACATCGTCTTAATTGTCTATAAACACTGCCCCCAGTTAAGTTAATAATTATGGCTTATATTTTAAGTTTAATCAAGAGATATATCTCTAAAAAAACATATAATCAAGAAAGAACCCAATCCATTCATTACTACAGACTTTCTGTAGGCCACTCTTAAAACAACAATTAACTTATCTGATTCTGTGCTGTGAACTTCGCCCAATAGTTCCTCCAAGATCACTTGAATTTCACTGTTTGTTAATTTTCCCAGATGCACTCTGATGTCCAGCAATACATGAATTCAAACAACAAAGGCAGTGTCAGTTTCTTTCTCTCTCTCCTGCACTGACCTCACCATGTGCTTCCTTTGTCTGTTCTTCTCCCTTTTAAGACTGCTGTTGTTTTGACTTTTTTCCCCCAAAGTTCCAAAACAATGCAATAGCATATAAAACAGTAATTGCTGCTCCTGGAATTGGAGGAAATCACCTCCAGCCCCTAAAATACCTCAAAAAAGGAACAGCTGTTACAGCCAGAAATTTTTCCCGTCGTCTATCTTGGATCACCCAGAATTCAATTCTGCAAAATCTTGTTGTATTCTTGAGCAGCCTTGGATTGTAAAAATGCTGGCTGATGCAAACTTAGGTTTTATATGTCCCAGCCATTGAAATTTCAACTCAACTATGTTCCAAATTAACACAATAACAACTTAACTCAAAATTTACCAAAGATTTTTCAGTTTTTAAAATTGTTTTGTGATTCATGATTTATTACTTTAAAGGATGTTGCTGATACAGGTGGAATTGCTAAGCACGTTGTTTTGGAGTAGCAGTTATAATTGAACAATCTACACCAAAAACACTTATTTTAAAACATACATTTGCAAAAATGAAATTGAAACCATGTGACAATGAGATCATGAGATGCCCATTATATTCACAGTCTTGTTTTGCCATGCAGCACTCTGCCCTTTTAAACACTTTTGTGCCAAGCATTTTTGGGTATCTTAACTATGTGACTATTCAAGCGAGAGTGGTAAGGTTATTCAACTTCAAGGGAATGACAGCCATACCTAATTCCACTCTCACATAATCTGCACACCAATGTGCTTTCTAACAGAGGTGACAGGATACTAAAAAGCATGACTGCAAGCTATTTGCCATATTGCTATTGGTGACCCAGACATACTGAAAGTTTAGCATCTCTTTTCCACTGAGCTGAGTTTGCATGAATCAGTATTGATGAGGAATTGAGCTACAGAATTTTTGATAATACAATTAGTTTATTTTAAATTGGGGAAGACATGTTACAATCACATTCTGGATAAGTGGAGCTGGAAGAGCACAACAGTTCAGGCTGCATCCAAGAAGCAGTGAAATTGACGTTTCGGGCAAAAGCCCTTCATCAGGAATAAAGGCAGTGAGCCTGAAGCGTGGAGAGATAAGCTAGAGGAGGGTGGGGGTGGGAGAGAGGAGCATACAGTACAATGGGTGAGTGGGGGAGGGGAACACCAGGTTATGGTCCAACTGGCTTATTTGGAAGTACTAGCTTTCAGAGCGCTGCTCCTTCATCAGGTACCTGCAGAGCAGGTTCTTAAGACACAGAATTTATATCAAAAGATCTCAGTGTCATGCAACTGAAATAATATATCAAACAAACCTAGATTGCTGTTATGTCTTTCATCTTTTAGAATGGGTTGCAGGTTTCAGTTCATGAATATGTAAATCCTAGAACTTATTTCTAGTCATGTTCTCAAGATAACTTAAGGTTTTATAAAAAAAAGTGACATCTCAGCTTGGACAATGCACTAAACATGTGAGGTTAGAGTCTGCCTGCATCCCAATCTTGAGCCAGACTGGTTCTATTTCCAAAGTAGAAATTTATAAAATGCTGCATGGATTTACTGCTTGCTTTGACTGCCTGCAGATTGTGTTCTTTTTGAACAAAATAGAATGTATCTGCAATTACATTCACCCCATAGACATATATGTATGTGTGCATGATGCATGTGATAGGGGGCGCAGGGGATGATAGAGTATGTGTGTGTGTGAGAGAGAGTGTGAGTGTGTGCAAGAGTTTACATGTGTGCTTCCAAATAAACATATTGAACTATAACCTGGCGTTGTGATTTTTCACTTGGTCCATCCCAGTCCAACACCAGCACCTCCACATACATTGGGTAGGCAAAGTATTAAATGTGCTAATGTAAGAACAAAAATTACTGGAGATGAAACATCATTGACTTTAAACATTAACTCTATTTCTCTCCACAGATGCAACGAACATGCTGAGCTTTTCCAGAATTTATCATTTTTATTTCAGATTTCCAACATGCACAGTACTTTGCTTATGTTGTAATTGGGCTATCCTGGGTTCAGTGTTCAAACAAGTACAATTTCTAATTTACATAAATGATCTGGACTGAAAGATACATTGCAAGGAGGTTAAAGTGGCAATCAAAACGGAAAACATTCAGCTTAAAATCGAGTGTAAACTGGACAAAGCAAGTACGTGGGATCAGGTAAAACAGCAAAAGCCAAATTCAAAGATCTGCACATTTGATTTAAAAAGTAAGCAATATTTAGAAGCTGATTTTAACTTGGCAAAATTGATATTAATGTGATTGTTTTGGAAGGTTGGACTTTCCATAAACACCACTGTTCAGCCACTGTCAATTTTAAATGGGGCAACCACTTGTTTGTTTAAGCACCGACCTATTTCAAATACTAAATGGAAATATATATGTAGACATCTAGCATTCTTATTATAACTCTATATCTGATCCGGGGTTTGGGTTGGATTTGTGGGAGGGCTGTTTGTTCAGGTCTTAGCAGAAGCAGTGACACAATGAGTCCAGAGATGGGTGAGCCCATAATTGTTCCATTGATCTGTTCATGTATTTGGTTGTTGAATGTGAAGTGTGTCATAAAGCACAGGTTGAGTTTGAGTACACAGTCCTTGTTGATAAGTTTTCTGTCATGTCGGAGTCTGTTCTGTATGTCCAGGAGTTTAGATATTGTCTCTGGCCAGAGTTTAGGCAATTTGAAATGTCTGCAAATCAACTTTCCAACTCTGTGAACACACCCACAACTACGACAACTAGCAACTGAGCTACAAAATTTTACACAAACCTTGAATTCTTAAATGTTACTCCACCACCATGGGCTGTTATTAAGCCTTATTATGGTGTCGTCTTAAACAACCTTTGGAAATCTACCAATTCCCCTTTATCCATCCTGTCTGTTACTTTCTCAAAGAATCTAATAAATGTGAGAACCATGATTTCTCCTTCATGAAGCTATACTGACTCAGGTTGATCATATTATGCATTTTAAATGTTCTGCTATTACCCTGATTATAATAGATGCTAACAGCTCTTAATGACAGAGGTTAAGCTAACTGGCTTAATGTTACCTGGCTTTTGTCTCTCTCCCTTTTTTGAGCAGGTCTTGAGAATAGCCTGTACAGTCAACATTCCCATTTACTTGCTTGGGAACTTGCAATCAAAATGCTTTGCCTGAGCTAATGTGCTACAGCAAAAACCCATTGATAAAACAAACAGGTTGCTGACACATCACTGAGAGCAGAAATTACCAAATATAATGAGGCAAATTTCTAGTCATTATGCATGCTTAGAACCTGTATTATGAAGGAAATTTGTGGCGAGTGTCTTTGTAGGAGTTGTCACATGCTCTGCAGACTGCAGTACAGAGACTTTCCTATACAAACAAATAACCAGGGCTCGAGGACTCTATTTCAAGCAATACGTTTAGGGTATTTTGTACCGACTTAAATGACTCCAGATGATCAATGTACTGAAACAACAATCAATTCCAATTCAACTGTTTCAGCCTCTACACAACTGTATCCGTTCAATCTGTTCCTGAAGCTTTGGAAAGATTGTTATGCCCCTGAGTGCAATTGCTGTATAAACAGATCCAGATAACAAGAATCGATTTCAATACTCGTATACAGTTGTTGATGTCTCTGAACCCAAGAAGCTGTCTGTGGGAGGCATAAATTCGTAATACCTGGGTGATCGTCATTCTTTTTGGGAGGTGGGAGGGCAGGGCAGGATAATGATAAACATTAGCTGGTGGAGATCTTCGAGCTTTATGTACCCCATCAGATTATCTCTGCTAATAACGTACAATATAGTCTGAACCCTGGATTGATGAACAGAAGCAGCTGTCTTCTATTAAACCTTTGGATTCACACGTTATATTTGATTATTCTATTGCTTTCACCCAACAAATTCTTCATACTTAAATAGTAGCTTTCTATTTGTGATTTCTATGATGTACAACAGATACAGTAAAAATGAGACCGTGTTCCTACACATACAGCACAAACTACACACTCGGACACAGCATAAAGTATAAAACATGCAAGTTACAGTTTAACAGAAGAATGATAAACAATAGACTTTTTCTAGCAGCAATTCGAAGTCATGGAAAGAGTTTCAGATAGGAAAGAGTCTGATCAAACTGTGTTAAAGAGCCTGATGGCTTGGCGAAGGAAAGAGACTGAATGCTCTGGTATCTTCTACCAGAAGGCAGGAGAAGAAGAATTTGAGGGAGGGGTGTATGGGATCTCCCACAATGCTCTGAGCCTTTCGGATGCAGCGTGTGGTGTAAATGTCTGTAATGGGGGAAAGGGAGACCCCTATGATCTTCTCAGCTGTTCTCATTATCCATTGTAGGGTCTTACAATCCATGATGGTGCAATTCCTGAACCAGGGAGTGATGCAGTAGCTCTGGGTAAGCTGAATGAACCCTCTGTAGAATGGGGTGAGGATGAGGATTTGGAGATGGGTTTTCTTCGGTCTGCGCAGGAAGTAGAGATGCTGCTGGGTTTTCTTGGCTATGGAGCTGGTGTTGAGGGTCCAGCTGAGATTCTCCGCCAAGTGTGTTACAAGAAATTTGGTGCTCTTCACGATCTCCACGGGGGTGCCGTCGATGTCCAGCGGAGAGTGGTCGCTCCATGCCTCCTGAAGTCAACAGCCATCTCTTTCGTCTTGTGCACATTCAGGGAGAGGTTGGCTCTGCACCAGTCCATTAGTGCTGCACCTCCTCCCCGTATGCTGTCTTGAGGGGCCCCTGTGCTCTGTGTGATGGTGTTGGAGATGCTGTTCCCAATCCGGGCTGACTGAGGTCGCCCATTCAGAAAGTCCAGGATCTAGTTACAGACTCAGCTTTCCAATCAGGTGCTGAGAAACGAGTGTTAAATGCAGAACTGAAGTCTACGAATGGTAATCTGACATAGGGGTCCTCCTTCTCCAGGTGGGTGAGAGCCAGGTGGAGGGTGGTGGAAATAGCATCATCTGTTGAGTTGGGTCGATCCGCAAACTGCAGGGTGTCCAGTGAGGGGGAGCAGCAGGGCCTTAATATGCCTCATCACTCAACACTTCATGATGATTGTGTAAGTCAACAGGGCAGTAGTCGTTGAGACAGGACACTGAAGATTTCTTTGGCACAGGGACAATGGTAATGGCCATGAAGCAGGTTATAACTATGGCACAGCTCAGGGAGATGTTGAAGATATCAGTGAGATCTGCCAGTACGCCAGAGCATTCTCTGAGCACTCTGCCAGGGATGTTATCTGGTCCAGCGGCCTTATGTGGGTTGACTCTGCATAGAGTTTTCCTCATGTCAGCTGTGGTAAGTTCTACCTACACCCCCAAATGGACAGTATGTGGTTCAAGGCAGCTCAGCACCAAATTCAAGGGCAACTAGAAACAGGTGATGAATGTTGGCCAAACCAGCAAAGTTCATAATTCCTAGAAGAATTAGAAAAGTCTCACTACTAACTGTAACCTTTAGTGGGTTGAAAAAAATATTTCAACATTTTAATTTCCTTTCTGAATAGACATTCCAAAAAAAAGTTTACATGCACACAGTTTATTTCAGACTATCTTGAAGAATTGCCCTTTCATAATAATTTTATGATTTGTGTGTTAGGAAAGATGTAAAACTTTCATTTATATTTTGCGTTCAGAAGATGGGAGATGGTGTCAGATGGTTTGTTTGCATGCATTTGTAAAAATGGTTTACAACTCTTTCAGTTCAGTACATTGAAAACAAATTTTAAAACTCTGGACATCAGAAACAAAATCAGCAATTGCTGGAAAGACTCAGCAGGGCTGGTAGCATCTGTGGAGAGAAAGCAGAGTTAATGTTTTGGATTCAATGACAAAAGAAGGGTCAGTGGACCCTAAACATTCATCCTGCTTTCTCTCCACAGATGCTACCAGACCTGAGTTTTTCCAACACTTTGTTTTTGTTTAAAACTATGCTATAGCCTAGTGACAGAGTTTCAGAGACAGAAAGAGATATCTGGAGATCAGTTAATGTGTGTGTGGGTTTGCCAAAAAAATGCAGCTGGAGGCCTGAGTTTAAAGAACTTGTGTTTGCTCTGAAGTTAACATAATAGTGAGTTTAGTTTGCAATTTGATTTAGAAGTATCAAGAAGAGTCGCCTGCTGAAGGAATCTAGTCCATATGCAGAGATTTTCCAGAAGGGAATGAATTAGTCTGTGCAAGAAAATCTGGTTTCAAGATAGTGGTAAATCTTCATTAGAGTTTTGATGTTTGCAAGGATATTGCTGGGATAAAAGGACACCGATTTATGAAATCTTGTCAAAATTATTTTTGAGTGTAATATAATTAATATCTTGCTCATTTTGAATTGAATTGAATTTATGGTCATGTGTACCAAGGCACAGTGAAAAGCTTTGTCTTGCGAGCAAGACAGACAGATCACAGAGTTAAGTAGCATAGATAGTAAATAATAGGTAAACAGCAAAACAAAAACACAAGTACAGGCAAATGTTAAGAGTTTGAGAGTCCATTCAGTATTCTAATAACAGTAGGGTAGAAACTGTTGCAAAACCGACTGTTGCGTATGTTCAGGATTCTGCACTTTCTGCAACCTCTACCATCGGGGAGAAAATCATTGCCAGGGTGGGATGGATCTTTGAGAATGCTGATGGCCTTTCCTGGACAGCGGGCCTGATAGATGGATTCTATAGATGGGAGGTTGGCATTTGTGATTGTCCGGGCCAAGTTTACCACTCTCTGTAACTGCCTCCAATCTTGAATGGTATAGTTGCCATACCATGTAGTGATGCATCGAGACAGTATGCTCTCGATGGTGCACCTATAAAAGTTGGTAAAGGTATTCGCGGTCATGCCAAATTTCCTCAGCTGCCTGTGGAAGAAGAGATGCTGTTGGGGCTTTGTAACTAGTGCCACCTCCAAACAGACCCCATCACCAGGGATATATTTTCCTCCCCTCCCCTATCAGCATTCCGAAAAGACCATTCCCTCCGTGACTCCCTCATCAGGTCCACACCCCCCACCAACCCAACCTCCACTCCCGGCACCTTCCCCTGCAACCGCAAGAAATGCAAAACTTGCACCCACACCTGCGGTGGCACAGTGGTTAGCACTGCTGCCTCACAGCGCCTGAGACCCGGGTTCAATTCCCGACTCAGGCGACTGACTGTGTGGAGTTTGCACGTTCTCCCCGTGTCTGCGTGGGTTTCCTCCGGGTGCTCCGGTTTCCTCCCACTGTCCAAAGATGTGCGGGTCAGGTGAATTGGCGATGCTAAATTGCCCGTAGTGTTAGGTAAGGGGTAAATGTAGGGGTATGGGTGGGTTGCGCTTCGGCGGGTCGGTGTGGACTTGTTGGGCCGAAGGGCCTGTTTCCACACTGTAAGTCTAATCAGTCAAAACCTCCTCCCTTACTTCTCTCCAAGGCCCCAAGGGATCCTTCCATATCCGCCACAAATTCACCTGCACCTCCACACACATCATCTATTGCATCCGCTGCAGCTGATGTGGCCTCCTCTATATTGGGGGGACAGGCCGCCTACTTGCGGAACGTTTCTGAGAACATCTCTGGGACATCCGGACCAACCAACCCAACCACCCCGTGGCTCAACACTTTAACTCCCCCTCCCACTCCACCAAGGACATGCAGGTCCTTGGACTCCTCCATCGCCAGACCATAACAACATGACGGTTGGAGGAAGAGCGCCTCATCTTTCACCTGGGAACCCTCCAACCACAAGAGATGAACTCAGATTTCTCCAGTTTCCTCATATCCCCTCCCCCACCTTGTCTCAGTCGAATCCCTCGAACTCAGCACCGCCTTCCTAATCTGCAATCTTCTTCCTGACCTCTCCACCCCCACCCCACTCCGGCCTATCACCCTCACCTTGACCTCCTTCCACCTATCACATCTCCATCGCCCCTCCCCCAAGTCCCTCCTCTCTACCTTTTATCTTAGCCTGCTGGACACACTTTCCTCATTCCTGATGAAGGGCTTATGCCCGACACATCGAATTTCCTGTTCCTTGGATGTTGCCTGACCTGCTGCGCTTTTCCAGCAACACATTTTCAGCTTTGTAACTAGTGCATCCACATGAAGAGTCCAAGAAAGCTTGTTGTGGATGACCATGCCCAGGAGCTTGACACTGCACTTGTTCCACTCTGTGCTGTTAATGTGTAGCAGGGCATGAATACTATCCTGCCAAAAGTCAATAATGAATTCCTTGGCTTTGCTGGCATTGAGTTAGATTGTTCTCAGTGCACCATTTTTCCAGGTCTTCCACCTCCAGTCTGTACTCTGTTTCATCACCATCTGAGATTCAACTGACTATGGCATTTGTCTGGTATTTGGCGACGGAGTTATGGGAATACAGTGAGTACAGTAGGGGGCTGAGTACGCACCCAGGGGGCTCCAGTGCTGAATGTTAGTGACGATGAAATATTGTCCCCAGTCTTCACTGATTGTGGCCTGTGGGTCAGGAAACTGAGGATCCAGTTGCAGAGAGTGGGGCTTAGTCCAAGATCTCACAGTCTATCATCAGTGTCAAGGGGATAATAGCTGAACTGTAGTCAAAGAGTAGGACTCTTACGGAGTGTTCTTGGTGTCAAGATGTTCTAGGGAGGAGTAAAGGGAAAGTGATATGGCATCTGACGTGGATCTGTTTGTCCGGTAGGCAAATTGGAGTGGGTCAAGAGTAGTGGGGAGGCTGGAGTTGATTAATGCCATGACCAACCTTTCGAAGTACTTCTTGACCACCGAAGGTAGGGCCACTTGGGTGGTAGTCATTGAGACATGCTGCATGAGCCGCCTTAGGCACAGGGATGATGTTGGCCCTGTTGAAACAGGCAGGGACAATGGCCTGCTGCAGAGAGAGGTTGAAGGTATTAGAGAAGATCTCTGCCAGTTGATCAGCACACATCTGGATAGCAATAACAGGATAGGTCAGAGTCAGCATGGATTTATGAAGGGGAAATCATGCTTGACTAATCTTTTGGAATTTTTTGAGGATGTAACTCTGAAGATGGACAAGGGAGATCCAGTGGATGTAGTATACCTGGAACTTCAGAAAGCCTTTGATAAAGTCCCACATAGGAGGTTAGTGAGCAAAATTAGGGCACATGGTATTGGGGGCAAAGTACTGACTTGGATTGAAAATTGGTTGGCTGACAGGAAACAAAGAGTAGTGATAAACTGCTCCCTTTCGGAATGGCAGGCGGTGACCAGAGGGGTACCGCAGGGATAGTGCTGGGACCGCAGCTGTTTACAATATATATTAATGATATAGAAGATGATATTAATAGTAACATTAGGAAATTTGTTGATGATACAAAGCTGGGTGGCAGGGGGAAATGTGAGGAGGATGTTAGGAGATTACAGGGGGACCTGGACAGGTTAGGTGAGTGGACAGATGCATGGCAGATGCAGTTTAATGTGGATAAATGTATGGTTATCCACTTTGGTGGCAAGAACAGGAAGGCAGATTACTATCTAAATGAAGAAAGTGAGGACTGCAGATGCTGGAGATCAGAGCTGAACATGTGTTGCTGGAAAAGCACAGCAGGTCAGGCAGCATCCAAGGAGCAGGAGAATCAACGTTTCGGGCATGAGCCCTTCTTCAGGAATCAGGAAAGATTCCTGAAGAAGGGCTCATGCCCAAAACGTCGATTCTCCTGCTCCTTGGATGCTGCCTGACTTGCTGCGCTTTTCCAGCAACACATTTTCAGCTACTACCTAAATGGAGTCAAGTTAAGTAAAGGGGCAGTACAAAGAGATCTGGGTGTTCTTGTACACCAGTCAATGAAGGCAAGCATGCAGGTACAGCTGGGAGTGAAGAAAGCTAATAGCATGAGGGATTGAGTATAGAAGCAAAGAGGTTCTTCTGCAGCTGTACAGGGCCCTGGTGAGACCGCACCTGGAATACTGTGTACAGTTCTGGTCTCCAAATTTGAGGAAAAACATTCTGGCTGTTGAGGGAGTGCAGTGTAGGTTCACGAGGTCAATTCCTGGAATGTCGGGACTATCTTATGTTGAAAGATTGGAGCAACAGGGCTTGTATACCCTTGAGTTTAGAAGACTGAGAGGGGATCTGATTGAGACGTATACGATTATTAAAGGATTGGACACTCTGGAGGCAGGAAACATGTTTCCGCTGATGGGTGAGTCCTGAACCAGAAGACACAACTTAAAACTAAGGGTAGGCCATTTAGGACAAAGATGAGGAGAAACTTCTTCACCCAGAGAGTGGTGGGTGTGTGGAATGCTCTGCCCCAGAAGGCAGTGGAGGTCCAGTCTCTGGATTCGTTTAAGAAAGAGTTGGATAGAGCTCTCAAGGATAGTGGAAATCAAGGGTTATGGGGATAAGGCAGGAACAGGATACTGATTGAGGATGATCAGCCATGATCATATTGAATGCTGGTGCAGGCTCGAAGGGCAGAATGGCCTACTCCTGTACCTGGAATTAGATTACTTACAGTGTGGAAACAGGCCCTTCGGCCCAACAAGTTCACACCGACCCGCCGAAGCGACAACCCACCCATACCCCTACATATACCCCTTACCTAACACTATGGGCAATTTAGCATGGCCAATTCACCTGACCCGCACATCTTTGGACTGTGGGAGGAAACCGGAGCACCCGGAGGAAACCCACGCAGACACGGGGAGAAGGTGCAAACTCCACACAGTCAGTCGCCTGAGGCGGGAATTGAACCCAGGTCCCTGGCGCTGTGAGGCAGCAGTGCTAACCACTGTGCCACCATGCCGCCCTAACAATTGTCTATTGCTCTGAGTGCATGGCCTGGGACTCCGTCTGGTCCTATAACTTTCCTGATTGACACGATGGAAAACTGATCTGACCTCTGATGCAGTGATTGTTGGGATAGGTTTGTCAGGACTTGTCGGAATAGGTGTTACCCCTCCACCGAGATTCTGCTCGAAGCGAGCATAGAAGGCATTGAGACAATCTGGGAGGGATATGTCATTGTCTTCTATGTTGCACTGTCTCTTATTAGAACCTTTGATGTCGTTGAGTCCTTGC
This sequence comes from Hemiscyllium ocellatum, assembly GCF_020745735.1. Classification (NCBI taxonomy): domain Eukaryota; kingdom Metazoa; phylum Chordata; class Chondrichthyes; order Orectolobiformes; family Hemiscylliidae; genus Hemiscyllium; species Hemiscyllium ocellatum. The sequence continues at coordinate 2,201,992 of NC_083406.1, read as the reverse complement.
TGTAGTTGTCGGGTGTCTGTCTGGGTCTCTAGGTTGGATCGGTATTGGTCCATGGCTGTCTTAATGGCTCTGCGAAGGTCATACTTGGATTCTTTATACTTGAGTGCATCTCCTGATCTGAAGGCCTCACGCCTGGTTTTTAGCAGGTTCTGTATGTCCTGATTCATCCAGGATTTCCTGTTGGGGAACATCTGGACTGACTTCCTCAGTATACAGTCCTCCACACACTTGCTGGTAAAATCTGTGACGGTGGTGACATACTCGTCCAAAGTACCTATGAATTGTTTGAACATGGCCCAATCAGCCGATTCCAGACAGCACTAGAGTTGATCCTCTGCCTCCTCCTACCAGCACTGGACCTGTATCCACGAGGGGGTCTCCTGCTGGTGATACTAGGCAACACCTACCTTAGATTGGCTTGATTGAATTCACCAGTTACAATAAACAGGGCCTCGGGGTGGTCCGTCTCCAGGGTGTTAGTGGTGGAGTACAGCAGATCCAGAGCTTCCTCAACCTTTGCTTATGGCGGTATGTACACAGCAGCAAGTATAACAGCAGTTAGCGGGAAATTCCGGTGGTAGATAGAAGCAGCGGCATTTGATGGTAAGGAGTTCAAGGTTTGGGGAGCAACGGCTGTCCAGGGTTGCAAGGCCCATGTACCACAAGTTGTTGATTAAAAAGCAAACCCTTTCACTCTTTGTCTTACCTGAGGAGCTGGACGGTCCATACGATGGATAGAAAAATCCTCAGCCTGAAATGCGCAGTCGGGATGAGCCAGGTTTCTGTGAAGTAGAGTGTGCAGCAGTCCCAACGTTCCTGTTGGAAGCTGAGCTATGATCTGAGTTCGTCTATCTTGTTCTCCATAGATTGTACATTTGCTTGGAGTATGCTAGGAAGGTGGGGGGGGTCTTGAAATCACGTAGTCTCAGTCTAACTATCAGGCTGGCATGCTTACCCCGCTTCCTTGCAGGTTTCTTACATTTGACTGGTCCGGTGGTCTGGTGGAGTGGATTCTGACTGCTTCCAGGTAAGTGATCCTTCCTTGGACCCTGTGGAGCAGGTAGATTGCAGTTTGATGTATTTTTGCAGAGGGTCTGCTTAGGACCCAGTGTAGCAGGTAATTTACAATGTTTTTTTAACCAGAGGGAGTATGCTTAGGAGCCAGTGGAGAAGATAGATTTCTGCTTATGTTTCGAGTTGTCCAGTTAGTTCCTCATTTGAGTTGCTGCCGATTTGCTGCTCCAACTCCAGCCATGTTTTTTGCAGAAGTGTTTGGGCTGTTCTCCAGGTACCTTCTGATAGACTTCATGTCAGGCAGGTGTCTTATGGGGTTGGGAGTGTTTTATGTCCGTTGTCCTTCCTGGGGCAGGTCTCTCAGGTTCCTCCATTTTCCAGCAGGCCCCAAGCCTAGGCTGCCTCCGGCTGGCCTGGTCTAGTTTTCTTGGTGTTCGAATGGTCGTGGGCACCACGTGGTGTGCTGCCTTCATCCAGTAAGCTGGCTTTGAGGAGCGGAGGAGCCTCAAACCTTTTGGGTTTAGATAAGAGAGAGTCATTAGTAATTTTTAAATGCATGCTATTAAGTTTAGAGTATAGAAGGACTGTAGGAAATAGAAAATTTAGATCTATACGCAGGAGCTCGCAAGGAGTAGACTGTATCTGGCGCCATCTTGCTGTCATTTAATGAATGTTTTATTCTTTTGTGTTAAATGTGCATTTGCAGACTCTTGCGAAAGTGTTCAGTAACTGATCTCCACATTTATAGAACCAAATTAGAACTGGTTTCACACCAGATTTCATTCTTGACATCAAACTTGTCCAATATTATCAGCTGGGATCATAACATAATTGAGTCAAAAATGTCTGTTTAAAATTCACCAAAGATCCTTGGACAGCACCTCCAAACCCTTGCTCACTTCTATCCAGAAGGACAAGAGCAGTAGGTACTTGAGAACACCACCATCCTACCGTTCCTTTACAGTTGTTGGGTCAAAATCATGGAAATCCCTCCCTCCTGGCATTGTGGGTCAACCCTCAGCAAGTGGACTGCAGCAATTCAAGAAGGCAGCTCACCACTACCACCTCAAGGGCAAATAGGAATGGGGGGCAAATAGGAATGGGCTATCAATGCTGGCCAGCCCGAGATGCCCAAGTCCCACCAATGAATAAAAAGAAAACTAACTGTAATGCTGAACGTTTCTTTTAGGTAAAATTGTTCCAAATGTATTAGACAGATACATACGTACAGAATTAGTAATTATCAGTCATTTACTACTTACAAAACCACTAGAGAGTTAGTTACATATGAATGAGCTACAGCATCAAACTCAAATGACTACGTTTCTGATTCTGATGTGACTGTCAGTGTAGTAAAAACAACTTTATTTGTTTACTTATTTTTAGTGCAACATTGAAAGCAGTCTGTGCATCTGTCAGCTGGAGAAATTTTCATACAAGTCATAAAGAATGACTATAACTGCAGTTTTCATATTGCAAATGTAGCAAAAATGGATGGTATTTAATTTAAATCATAGTTTACATGGCATCAGCAGGATAGACTTTCAGCCAAAGTTTCATGGTATAATAGGGGACATAATTAGTTTTTTTTATCTTTTTTCAGATCTTGCCTATGCTTGAATATTTCACCAAGAGAACAAATATGTGAGCTAGTGCTAAACTTAGTTGTCAGCCATGGCTCAGTGGTAACAATCTCACCTCTGAGTCAGAAAAGCTCAGGTTTGCAAGTCACACTTCCACATACTTAATCACCATGGCACAGTGAAAATAATACCATACTGTTAGAGATGTTGTCTTTTTAACATCTTATTCCCTTATTATCTTTTCTGTTTGTCTATCAGTATGATTGGGTGCAGCCCCAACATCCACAGTGGAGGTGGAGGCAGCCTTTTGATTGATATGTCTTGTTGACTGTGCTAAGTTTGGCAGAGACCCTCTGGGATTGGGGCCTGGCAGACCCTGGCCTGCTTAGAGAGTCTCGTGTTCAGATGTAGGTGAATTTCCTCTCCAAGAGGTAATGAGATCACTGTCAGAGTGGAGGTTGAATGGTAAGGCATCACAGTGTCTCTGGGTGAAATCTCAAGAGTGCTTGGTTGGTTGCTCATCTCCCTCTGCATTCTCAATGGCAACTCCCTAATTCCTTACGAAGAGGCACCTGAGGCAGATTGAGGTACTCATCCACACCCCCCCCCCATGTTGGCATTAATATTCTGCACCCATTACTATAGCATAGTGTGCAAGACTAACGTCATATCCTGCGACTATTGTGTATTCTGTTTCCATGGAACCAGTCAAGTTTTCACATGGGAGCCACAACAGTAGACAAACTGGGGAGGGAGCAGGATACGATGGCTTCAGCTTACATTCTAATCCATTTGTGGCTTGTGGCATGTTTGTTGTTGATCCCCTGACTGACTTTGCATCTTCAATAGGTCACTTATGGCTCATCAACATGGGGTTGTGTGAGGGCCGGCTTTCCTTGGATGTTGCTTCCTTCACAGGTTGCGAATCAATGTCAGTGATAAAGTGACCAGCTTGTGATTACCCTAACCTTATTCGAGAAGATACACCCACCAAAATGAATGTTTCTGCTGGTGGAGAGTGCAGGTACCTGGGAGACATCATCCTCAGAGATGGTGCTAATGGGGTCCTGGAGTTTGAGGAGGAGCTGAGGGAAGGCCGTCTCCCCTTTTGTTGGTCACTAGTACGTGGAATGGAGTAGAGAAAGAATTTGTTTTTCAGTGTAAACTCACTTATTTGAACTGCTGTCTTCCTCTGAGAGTCCTATCTCTCCACCTGCTTGAGCACAGTCACAGTTCTCCCCCTGCCAACCTTCTCCTGGAAAAGGATGAAAATGCAAATATTCCCGCCCATTCCCATTGGTCTAGGTCTGTCCGTTCTGTCATGGACATTCTTGTCCTGCAGGCAGATAAACAGGAATGAGGGGTTGAGTGTATCCCAATAGGTCTATAAGCACTTCATAAGTATGCATAGCGATGTAAACCCTTCCCTGGTAAGTGATTAATATGCACAGTCCTGCATCAGTAGAACATGAACAGTATAAGATGGCTATCACATATACATTAACAAATGATGGTTCTGAGGCTTGCACATGGGCACTCTAAGCTGATATTACTCTGCATTTGCGGTTAGATCGCAGAATGTGGTGTGTGTCAATTTGCAGTGAGTACAAGGTACCCTTGCAAAACACAAGAAATTGTTCATTCTCTTCATACAGCCAGTGACGGTTCACTGAACTGAGGCCATTTTCTATCGGTCTGAAATATCTCTGGTATTGGTGATGGTGGAAGAGGGAGGGAACAGGTGAGGAGTCACCAACACAGGCTGAACCTATGGCCTGGCTTTCAGTGAGTAAAGAGTTGTTTGGTTGCCTTTAAATATGGTGCCCAGACTTTTTGATCCCAGAAGATATTGCAGGGTCAAGAACTTCCCTTCTTCTTCCCCCAAATGATTCGCCATTCTCTGTGTTTTTTTAATGTTCATTTGTGGAATGTGGATTTCACTGGCTGGCCAGCATTTGTTCCCATCTCCAGTTGCCCTTGAGAAAGTGATGGTGAGCTGCCGCCTTGAACTGCTGCAATGCATCTGCTTTGTTGACCCACTAGCTGCTTCAGTGTTGTTGGACCTGCACCCATCCTAGCAAGTAGGGGGTATTGCATCACACTCCTGACTTGTGCCTGGGAGATGATGGCCAAAACGTGGTGGTGGTGGAAAAGCACAGCTAGTCAGGGACCATCCAAGGAGTGGGAAAGCCTCACAACACCAGGGTCCCAGGTTCGATTCTAGCCTCTGGTGACTGTGCAAACTCCACACAGACATTCTTCGTGTCTGTGTGGGTTTCCTCCGGTGCTCCGGTTTCCTCCCACAGTCCAACGATGTGCTGGTCAGGTGAATTGGCCATGTTAAATTGCCCATAGAGTTAGATCAGTCAGAGGGAAATATATCTGGGTGGGTTACTCTTCAGAAGGTCGGTGTGGACTGGTTGAGCCGAAGGGCCTGTTTCCACAGTGTAGGGAATGTAATCTTAAAAAAAACTGTTCAGGAATTTGTGTGGTGTGAATGTTACTTGCCACTTTATTAGGAGATTATGCTCAAAACATCAACTCTCCAGTTCCAGCTGTGCTTTTCCAGCACCACACTTTTTGACACTGATCTCCAGCATCTGCAGTCCTTAATTTATCCTTGTAGATGATGGACTGACTTTGGGAAGTCAGGTGGTAACGCACCGGGGTTTTCCTAGCCTTTACTCTTGCAGCCAGTGTGTATATGGCAAGTCCAACTGAATTTTGGATCAATGGTAGCCCCCAAGATGCTGATAATGGAGATTCCATGATGGTAACAAATATCAGGGGCAGCGACCATAATTCTATTCATTTTAAAATAGTGATGGAAAAGGATAGACCAGATCTAAAAGTTGAAGTTCTAAATTGGAGAAAGGCCAATTTTGACGATATTAGGCAAGAACTTTTGAAAGCTGATTGGAGGCAGATGTTCGCAGGTAAAGGGATGGCTGGAAAATGGGAAGCCTTCAGAAATGAGATAACAAGAATCCAGAAAAAGCATATTCCTGTCAGGATGAAATGTAAGGCTGGTAGGTATAGGGAATGCTGGATGACTAAAGAAATTGAGGGTTTGGTTAAGAAAAAGAAGGAAGCATATGTCAGGTATAGACAAAATAAATCGACTGAATCCTGAGAAGAGTATAAAGAAAGCAGGAGTATACATAAGAGGGAAATCAGGAGGGCAAAACAGGGACATGAGATAGCTTTGGCAAATAGAATTAAGGAGAATCCAAAGGGTTTTTACAAATATATTAAGGACAAAAGGGTAACTAGGAAGAGAATAGGGCCCCTCAAAGATCAGCAAGGCAGCCTTTGTGTGGAGTCACAGAAAATGGGGGAGATACTAAATGAATATTTTGCATCAGTATTTACTGTGGAAAAGGATATGGAAGGTATAGACTGTAGGAAAATAGATGGTGACATCTTGCAAAATGTCCAGATTACAGAGGAGGAAGTGCTGGATGTCTTGAAATGGTTAAAGATGGATAAATCCCCAGGACCTGATCAGGTGTACTCGAGAACTCGGTGGGAAGCTAGAGAAGTGATTGCTGGGCCTCTTGCTGAGATATTTGCGCCATTGACAGTCACAGGTGAGATACTGGAAGACTGGAGGTTTGCAAACATGGTGCCACTGTTTAAGAAGGGTGGTAAGGACAAACCAGGGAACTATAGACTGGTGAGCCTGACCTTGGTGGTGGGCAAGTTGTTGGAGGGAATCCTGAGGGACAGGATGTACATATGTTTGGAAAGGCAAGGGCTGATTAGGGATAATCAACATGGCTTTGTGCATGAGAAATCATGTCTCACAAACTTGATTGAGTTTTTTGATGAAGTAACAAAGACGATTGATGAGGGCAGAGCAGTAGACGTGATCTATATGGACTTCAGTAACATGTTCGACAAGGTTCCCCATGGGAGACTGATTAGCAAGGTTAGATCTCATGGAATTCAGGGAGAACTAGCCATTTGGATACAGAACTGGCTCAAAGGTAGAAGACAGAGGGTGGTGGTGGAGTGTTGTTTTTCAGACTGGAGGCCTGTGACCAGTGGAATGCCACAAGGATCGGTGCTGTGCCCTCTACTTTTTGTCATTTCCATGGATGTGAGCATAACAGGTTCAGTTAATAAGTTTGCAGTTGACAACAAAATTGGAGGTGTAGTGGACAGCGAAGAGGGTTACCTGATATTACAACAGGATCTGGACCAGAGGGGCCAATGGGCTGAGAAGTGGTAGATGGAGTTTAATTCAGATAAATGTGAGGTGCTGCATTTTGGGAAAGCAAATCTTAGCAGGACTTATACACTTAATGGTAAGGTCCTAGGGAGTGTTGCTGAACAAAGAGACCTTGAGGTGCAGGCTCATAGCTCCTTGAAAGTGGAGTCACAGGTAGATAGGATAGTGAAGAACGCGTTTGGTATGCTTTCCTTTATTGGTCAGAGTACTGAGTACAGGAATTGGGAGGTCATGTTGCGGCTGTACAGGACAGTGGTTAGTCCACTGTTGGAATATTGCATGCAATTCTGGTCTCCTTCCTGTTGTAAAGATGTTGTGAAACTTGAAAAGTCTCAGAAAAGATTTGTAAGGATGTTGCCAGGGTTGGAGGATCTGAGCTACAGGGAGAGGCTGAACAGGCTGGGGCTATTTTCCCTGGCGCATCGGAGGCTGAGGGGTGACCTTATAGAAGTTTACAAAATTATGATGGGCATGGATAGGATAAATGGACAAAGCATTTTCCCTGGAGTCGGGGAGTCCAGAACAAGAGGGCATAGGTTTAGGGTGAGAAGAGAAAGATATAAAAGAGACCTAAGGGACAACTTTTTCACGCAGAGGGTGGTAAGTGTACGGAATGAGCTGCCAGAGGAAGTGGTGGAGACTGGTACAATTGCAACGTTTAAGAGGCATTTGGATGGGTATATGAATAGGAAGGGCTTGGAGGGATATGGGCCAGGTGCTGGCAGATGGGACTAGATTGGGTTGGGATATCTGGTCGGCACGAATGGGTTAGACCGAAGGGTCTGTTTCCATGCTGTACATCTCTATGACTTCTACATCCAACACCAGATTTCAGCTATGTAATGCAAGATTCTGCCCTCATAGTGAAGTTGAGAGTTTGTGAAGTGTACAAATGCCATTGTGGGTCTCACCTGATCTCTGGTCAGAGAACTGAAGATGGAGATTATCATGCTGCGCATTCATCAGGAAGGTTTTTATCAAATCATCTGCTTTTAAACTTCACTTGATCTTTCGAAGATGAGCTTTCAGGTTTTATTTAATATCCGCAAACATTAATAGTCAATTATCACGCACCTATTATGTCAGCAAAGTGATTGTAGCTTCTCTTTAGTGCGTCACAGATACAAGATGTCAATAGGTCATTTTATTAAAGATTTCCTTCTCTTTAAAGTGCTATAAACTAAGCTTTCATGTATATCAAATTGAAAAAAAATACGGTCAAAGTTACTTTGACTCCAGAAATGACTGTGAACTAACTGGAATAAATAAATAAGATAGATTATAAGACATGCCTCACTAATGGTGACTGTGACAATTACCACTGCAAAATTTTACTTGATTCTCTAATATGTTTTCGGGAAGAAAATCTGCTATCTTTACCTAGTTTAGTCTCCATGTGGCTCCAGACCCATGGCAACTTAACTGACCTCTGAAAAGGTTTCATAAGCCACTTAGTTTAAAGGCAGTTAGCAATGGGAAACACATTGTCCTTGCTAGTGATCAATAAGGCTGAAAGCATTTTTAGAAATTCATGTACATTTGAGAGACGTTTAATAAGAATCCACAGATTATAACTAAAATAAAAGGATAGCAGAACAAATCTAAAAACCTGGAGGTAAAGACTCATGCCGTAAGAACATTAGAACAGGAGAGCATTCCAAAAGTGAATTTCCTGCCTATATATGATGAACCTTTAACACAAATTGTGCAACAATGGCATGATATTCTGCATTTCAGCAAATTAGAGTCAGTGTATTTTAATTTAAACTTCCTGCAGTACTATATAAGAACTGGTATGAAGGATCTATTTTAACTCCCAGGTTATAAAGTTACCAAGCCCGTGTATTTGAACTGATTAGTCGTCTTCTGCTTTTATATTTGTACAATGACATCAATATTTGAGCAAGACACTGCCTGAATAATCCCACCTTTGCATCACAACTAAATATTTTACACACCATTTTAAAACATTAACTTCTCTATATGACTGATCATTTCTGATAAAAATATTAAGCAAGTCAAATGAAGAGACAAATTTTGCAATAGATTCACAATAGCCATTGCCAAAGGTAAAAAAAAAGCCTCCAGAGATATTCATGGAGGATTGCACATGCTGAAATTCTTCACTTTAATATGTGGGTTTTTAAACCTCGAAACAAATACTTAGGAAAATGAAGATAAATAATTAACTCTCCCTTCAACAGAGGTACTTAAAAATTACTCAGTTACACTGGATGGAATTAATCTCGAGAAACAAAATCTTGCTGTTTCAAATGAAAACCATGAAAGCTTGGATACAAAGTATTTCAAATCAAGAGAATCATAAGATTGGACTGTGTTGAGTTGATCGATCTCAGACAGGATACATGCATTGGGACTAGTCAGTGATTGCACCCTGAATGAATGATAGAAAAGTAGCTTAAGCCTTAATTCTCAATTTTATCCAATGAAGAAAAATATACATTTGAAATATTCACTACATTTTCCCTTCCTGGATGCTGAATAACGTGATAGCTGTGTACTTGCTATTTGTTTTCATTTCAAATGTCCAATATTTTCTTCTTCATCCTTGAAAGATACATGCCCCCTCCCACCATTTTCAAACTGAGAATGAGATTGATGGTTATTAGCAAAAATCCCCTCAAGGTTAAAGATAATTCTACCATCAGTAGTAAGATACCCTTCAGTGTCCCTCTCGATGTGCTCCAATTTCCTCGTAATGGTGTGATATCATTTCACAGATTCAGATTGATTGCAGATTCAGTCACAGTTTCATTAAAAAGTTGACTTGGGAAGTTGTGTAAAAGGAGCTTCAAAGTATGAATCAAATATTTTTCATACAGGCTGCAGGAGCAAATTCTTGCTGCTTGTAACAAGTTAAACTTTTCTCTCTCTCTCTCTCTGTTTATGTCGTACCCTGTTGTCTAGGTTGTTAACCATGGCTTTCTACCCATCGCCATGCCATGGTATCACAATTGGATAAGGAGAACAGGCAGTTGCAAGCATTATCTCAATTGAAATGGTGTCTAACCTCATACTGTTGGTGTTATGGAGCAGCACATTGTAGTCAACTCAGCTTATAGGCCATTGAGTCAAGGTTCAGTATACATGTGCGAGGTGGTCCCATGAGCTCCCAGAAAGCCCTAGAAAAGTCAAATCACAAGGCAACCAAGGAAAGAAACTATACCTGTGTACTGAAGAGACAGAATCAATGAGAAGCTGTTCCTCCAATCGAAGGCTGCTTTGCTGCAAACATGGGAAGAGATGTAACCAGTGATTGGAGAAAGAGAGTAGTGAAAGGTTGGCTCACTAGGACACAAGAACTGTAGCAGTGAGTGATGCAGTGAGGGAGATTTGATGAAGGAAAGGCTGAAAGAGAGAGAGAGAGAGAGAGAGAGACAGCTTCAAGAATATGCAATAAAATGAGTTAGCTGTGACCTCATTAGTCCACAAAACATTTTTAGGGTGATGGTAATTTTTTTCCACCTCTTTTCCTTTGAAATGTGTTTGTGCATTTGTATGTGTTTTAGAGCTATTTAGAAGCGTAAGCATTTGTTCTGCTACTGACCAATATAAATAGATAATGATGTAATAATTGATTACGTTCCTTTTGATTGTAATTTTTATAGTCAGAAATGTACAGCACGGAAATAGACCCTTCGGTCCAACACGTTCACACTGACCAGTTATTCTAAATGAATCAAGTCCCATTTGCCAACACTTGGCCCATATCCCTCTAAACCCTTCCTATTCATAAACCTATCCAGATGACTTTTCAGGGTTGTAATTGTACCAGTCTCCACCACTTCCTCTGGCAGCTTATTCCGTACACGCACCACCTTTTGCGTGGAAAAATTGCCCCTTAGGTCCCTTTTGGTGCAACATCGAGAGCCAAACAGCCTGTACTGTGCTGTAATGTTCTTTGTTAAATCTCTCCCCCCTCACCCAAATCCTATGCCCTCTAGTTCTGGACTCCCCCATCCTAAGGAAAAGACCATGTCTATTTACCCTATCCATGCCCCTCATGATTTTATAAACTGTTATAAAGGTCACTCCTCAGCCTCCAATGCTCCTTATTAAGCAATCTTATTGATAACTTTTTTGTTTAAAATTGATGATTAATTGATTTAATTGGTCCTGTCAATAACTGAAGATTGTATATCTATTTTACATTATAACCCAAGATACAGTGGGACCAGAGCAACTATCTTGTCCTCTAGCCTCAGCTGTAACAGTACACCTATAAAGTGATGTAAGATAGGTGTTTTCCTGTATTTTGACCCAGCAACAACAAATAGTCTGTAATGAAAACCAAAAGAATGGATGCTGTAAAAGTTCAGCAGGTCTGATAGCATCTACGGAGAGAAATCAGAGTTCATGTTTCTGGTCCAGTGACCCTTCCTCACAACCATCTGAAAAGTATGTCCAAATAGGATGATATGCAACTTGGAACAGATTTTGGAGGTTTGTATCCGAGGAGTTGAGATGTTAGGCAGACTGTGAAAAGTTATTTTATTCATTCGTTTGATGGAGATATTGACAGCCACGTCAGCATTTATTGCGGATTCCTAACTGCTCTCTGGGCAATTAAGAGTCAACCACATTGTTGTGGAACTGGACTCACATGTAGGCCAGGCAAGGATGTTGGTTTCCTTCCCTATAGAATATTGAGAAAAGTCATCTGGTTCACTAGTGATCAGCAATGGATTTGTGGTAACTATTAAACACTTAACTCAGATTTTTATTGAATTCAAGTTTCACCACTATTGTGGCATGATTTGAACCACAGTCTCCAGATTAACAGCCCACCAATACTACCCCTAGGCTGACTCCTCCTTGTCTGTGGATACAACTTTGTCAGAGTTCTGCAATGCATAATATGAATTTACTAACTGTAATATCAAACATGGAGGAAGTAGATCTTTACAGTGGTGGATGGGATTAGATAGTGATTAGATGCCAATAGTTAATGGCAGAGGCATCAAGCAAAGAAACAAGTCTCTACAACTGGATCCTCAGCTTTCTGATCCCCAGCTTTCTGACCCACAGACCACAATCAGTGAAGACAGGTAATTACACCACCTCTGCAATAACACTAGAATCTTCCAAGGATGAGTCCTCAACCCCCTACTGTACTCCCTGTACACCCTCTAGTGTGTTGCAAAATTCCAAATGAACGGGCCTCTACAAATTAATTAAAAGCACCACTGTAGTGGAACGAATATCTAACCATGATGAATCAAAATACAGAAGGGAGATAGAGGTCTTGGTGACGTAGTGGGTGCAATGAGAATAATCTCTCTCAATGTCAGCAAAACTGAAGAACTTATCATTGACTTCAAAAAGGAAAGAGAACATGCTCCCATCTAAATCAACAGAACCGAGTTTGGGGGTGGAGAGTATCAAGGTCCTCGCAATGACGATAATAGACTACTGTCCTGGACTTCCAAATAGATGTGACAGTCAAGAAGGCACAACAACACCTCTTCTTCCTCAGGAAATTTGACATGTCCATTAGTACACTAACCAACTTCTACAGATGTCTGGGTGTATAACAGCCTGGTATAGCAACTGCTCTGCCCAAAACCATAAGAAACCACAGAAGGCGATATTCAAGCCCAGATCATCACGGAAGCCAACCTTTCATCCATTGACTCCATTTACATAGCTCATTGCTGCAGAAAAGGTGCCAACATCAAGGACCCATCACACTCCGATAATGATCTCCTGCAATCTCTTCCAACAGGCAGAAGATACAGAAGCCTGAGTACACACACCAACAGGTTCAGGAACAGCTTCTTCCTAGCCGTTATTAGACTGTTGAATAGACTGTCTAGCCTCAAATAATGCTAACAATGATCTTGCCTCACGTATGTCCTGTTCAATGTAACCTGTAAGCCTCTGTTTTGATCTGTACATGCTTGCTTACTATGTTCTTCGTATTCTGCTCGTAAACAATTCACTGATTTATTGTCATGTGTCCTGAGATACAATCAGTCAAAATGTGTAGAAAAGAGTGAATGGCAATATAATGTACATTTGGGAAAGCAAAATCAAGAAAACAATTAGAGTAATATAAAACCTCCCAAAAAATGGGAAACTAAATGGGAAGATTTTTAAAAATTTCTCTCATCCACATATTTTTACTTTTGTCTTGAATAAAGCTTTGTTAATTTTGAAAATCTCTCAAAAGGGAGGTGTATTGTTCAGAGTTACATCAATGCCCCCCAGCTAAGTGTATATCAGATATTAAACTAATACTTTATGGATAAAGTTTGCATAACCATATCACATAACACTTCCAATTTGAAATTATATGCATTGCAATACAGTTCAATTATTTTCACAAGTATGTACTGCACTCAGGTATCTAACCTTACTTGCAATTTACATGTTATATTTAAAAATTCATGTTAAACAATATGATGGGTGCAAACACTTCAGATAAAAAAATATATGCATGGGATGTGGGTAATACAGGCAAAGCCAACATTTCTTGTCCATCTCTAATTATCTTTGAAGTAAGGAGCCTAGTGGTCCGTTTAGGGCAGCTGAGATTGGGTAAAGGACATTAGAAAACCGGATTTTTTTTTACAACAATCAATACTAGTTAAAAACCGAGAGAACTGTGGATGCTCTATGTGGAATATAGGTAAATTAATGTTACTTCTGCAATTATAATTGATTATACAAAAGCAAATGAACTCACACCAGTGTGTAATTGTTTCAGCCAAGAGCTGAGTCAACAGGAATGGAAACTATGTGGAGGAAATGCATAATTTTTTTTGTATTAGCTAAAAATGTATGCAAGAAAGAAATGGGACTGCAAACCAATGGTAGAAATACAAGCACTAGATAAAATGCTGTGAAGAGAGGCAGTTAAACTAGAAATGCCTGTATAAACAGTAGGTATAAACATCTGTTTCCCATTTTTACAGAAACACAGGAACAAACCCCAATTAAAAGAGTCTTAATGATAAGATGCTGAGAGGGGCTGAACAGATGGAAGGAGTAGATAATGGTAAGGCAAAGATGTGCCCACAGCAGGATGAGGTCAAACGGCTTTATGAGGCCAGGAATAAGCATTTTGTCACAGACAAGGCCGGATAAGACAAGCGATAAACAGCAGTAATGGGTACCGGTCTTATGGAAGTGGAGGATGTAAACAGGGGGAGAACAATGAAATTTTAAAAAGTAGGAACTAAATTATATAAATATTGAGTATTTTTTGAATTCAGTGTGTTTTGTCCCTGCCTTGTGCACATCACACCAACTTGCAAGTGTGAAATAAATGACACTACTGATTCAGATCTTGTCTCGGACTGAAATTATTGAAGTGAGTGAGCTTTGTTTCTCACACTCTAAATGAAAAATAAAAACAGAAGTTGCTGGAAAAGCTCAGGAGGTCTGAGAGCATCTGCAAAATCTGTCCAGTGCTCCTTTCTCAGAATCCTACCTTCAGTGATGGTTACTGCTTTTGAGACTAGGTTTACTAAGTTTCACTGGTTAACATCACGGTATTTGAATGTACATCCTCAGCCCGTTATCTGAGTGAGATGGCACCAACCTTATTGACATGTTTGTGGGCACAGGCTGTATCAGTGAAGGATTGGTGCCGCGTCATCAGCTTACATACCCATTCCTGAAAGAAAGAAAAAACAAACCAAGGTTGGAGAAACTCGGCATGACTGCGGAGGGGGAAACAAAGTGTACGCTGAGGCTCCTGTGACCCTTCCTGCCAAGTGGCGTTGGCATAAGCGGGAGGCCAGGGCCAGAGAATCGACTTTACACACCGTCCTTCTCCTTTCCGCTTCGCGGCTGGGGGGAATGAGACAAGGCGGGACAGAGGGGAAACCTGAGTGAAACTAGAACTGAAACTGGGGCTTTGGCGGCGGAAAGTCCCGTGTCGAGGCCAATCAGCAACTGCCAACAGTTTGAAAAATAACCCTGGTGAGTGGGCGGGAGGAGATCGTCCGTTAACGATCAGCGCGAGGTTCCCGGACTGTGAGGGAGGGAAAGAGAAAAAAAAATCGAGTGAATTCTCGGAGTGCGAGGTGAATCAAGTAATCTTTGATAACAGGAGCAGTCAGAGAGACAGTGAGTATACCTAGCTGTTAATGGCGGAGTTTAAATCGGTGTTTTTTTTGTTGGTTGAAATACAAAATGGCGGCTCTGGGCCGGGCCTCGCCTCTTTCCGCACTTTCCATATTAGTCCTGGCTGCTGCTGGGCCGAATTCAAGGAATTTCTGACTCATTTGCAGATATTGGGTCAAACGGAGTTTTTTGGAGTTAGATCATTTGCTTGTCAGCCCTCGTCCAATTCACGTTGCGTTTAATTTTTGGTTTAACTCGGGACCAACTGTCACCTTTCAGGGTAAGTCGTCTGGATCTTTCCATTTTACTGCCCAGATCCTTTCTCTGTTCGTTGTCCGAGTTTGTGTAGACGGGACGCGCGATTCTGGAAAGACTGTTAAAGGTATTTTAGCTGATCTGTTCACAGACTGGTGTGGAACGGGTACGGTTTGAACCTGGACCTTCTGACCTTCATGACACTGAGCCACAGGAACCCCCTAAAACAGATTTGCCTGCTGCAGGACTCCAACTTGTTAAACTTGTGTTAATGCCCTGGAATTAGACACAGTAAGATCCAGACTTCGACATATGTTGCGATTTCTTCAGTATGGAGAAAGTGAGGATTGCAGATGCTGGAGATCTGTGGTGTGGTGTTGGAATAGCACAGCTCCTTCAGTGTCACTAGATCAGAGCTTTATTACCTCCTTAAGGACATTGGGGTCAAGCCACAGCACATGGACTGCATTAGTTTCAGAAGGCCCCTCAGTAGGTAAAAACAATGATTGCAGATGCTGGAAACTAGGCCCCTCACTACCACCTTCTCAAGGGCAACTAGAGATGGGCAATAAATGCTAGTACATTTGTGACATTCACATCTTAAGAGTGAATTGAAAAAGCTATGTGAAGCTGATTTTAAACCTTTGTGGGGAGGGGGCATGTTGGGGCAGTAATGAAGGAGGGAGAAACTGATTTTAACAGGAGCTAGGTACTGTTTTGGTACAGGCCTGGAAGGGGTGTTTGCACCATAATTCAGTTCAAAAGCAGTCTGAATGCAAGCATGTTTAATTTTGTAGCTGAAAAAAAAGTATCAGTCACTATATTAATGTAACAAACTTTTAACAATGGGGTGAGATTATTTTAGGGGTTCATTTTACATGATGAAGGTAAGACACTTATCACTCAGCTTTGGAAGTATGGTTTACTGCTTATATGTAATAAAATTGCATTCTGTATGTTGAAGATCAATCCACTTATAATATTTTGTTGTTGTGGAGTCATAGAAATGTACAGCTTGGAAACAGGCCCTTAAGTTCCAACTTCTCCATGCCAACCAGATATCCAAAATTAATCTAGCCCCATTTGTCAGCACTTGGCCCATATCCCCCAAAATCTTTCCTGTTCATTTTTCTATCCTGATACCTTTTAAATGTTGTAATTGTCCCAAACTCCTCCACTATCTCTGGCAATTCATTAGTTTAGAGAAATTTGGCTTGTTGAAGTTTTAAGCTGTTAAGAGATAAGTCACTGACTTTAAGTCAGTGTAACATTCTGTTGTTAGCATAAATGGAACTACAAAAGTGTGCAAGTATTGGTTTAAAGATGGCAGCAGTTAAATTTGTAAATTCAATAAATATCTGAAATTAAGAGTCTAATGACCGTGAAACCTTGCCAATTGTCAGAACAACCCACCTTGGTTCCTTCCTTTAGGCAAGGAAACCGCCATCATTTCCTGGTCTGGCTTAAATGTAACTCCAGACCCACAGCAATATGGATAACTGTTAACTGCCCTCTGAGATATTAGGGATGGGCAACAAATGATGGCTTAGTCAGAAGCACCTTCATCCGGTGAATGAATTTTAAAAAAGGGCTGCACCTAGGATATATTGGTTAAGTTACACTTCCTGATAAAGCTGATTTGCATGATTCAAATCTAGTGTATTCCCTGAAACAGCCACTTTACTGGAAAATATTTTTTCCCCGTATATTTACAAGTGGCAATCTGACAGTTTTGGTTATGGCAGAAATTTGGAGGAAACGTAAAAAAAAATTAATTGGGATTTTTTAAAAAACCCAAAAGTACTATGGATGCTGGAAATTGGGAATGAAAACAGAAATTGCTGGGAAAACTCAGCAAGTGTGCAGAGAAAGCGGAGTTGTCATTTTGGGTCCAGTGACTCTTTATTTTTTCTTTTATGACAATTTTTATTTTTGATTTTAATAAGGATGTCCACTTGTAAGAAATCTGATTTTAAAATGATTGAAATTAGGAGAATTATTCCATTTCATGGTAAAGTCTTTATAGTCTGAGGTCCATAGGGCTGCTTTTCTATTAGCGATGCAATTGATGGCGGTTTAACATGAGTGGTCATGCCTCATGCGAGGGGAGAACTTGAGAAGGATTGACCTTCATGGTGTATCTTCAACCTGTGGGAGCTTTACTAACTTACCGGTTCACAAGTGCTCAACTGAAAGATATGTTTTTAACTCATTGCTCACACTTCATCCAAATTCTATTTCTGTTAGCAATTTTATCAGTGGTGGTTTCGTATTGCCATCCACTTTTGAGAGCAAGACAAAGAGGTAGTCCCAAGCCTTCATCAGCCAGAAAGTGACTTGAAACCGTGTTGGAGCTGCATACGAGCCAACTGGCTCACCAGCTCCCATAAGTTGGCATGATTTGGCGATGCTGGTATTAAACTGGGGTGTACAAAGTTAAAAATCACACAACACTAGCATATAGTCCAACAGGTTTAATTGGAAGCACTGGCTTTCAGAGCACTGCTCCTTCATCAGGATATATTAGGAAAGAAAACGAAAAGCTTTGCTAAGGAAATGGATTTTAAGGACCACGTTGGAATGGAGTTGTGTGCCAGAATGAGTAATGAATGAGATGCTGGACAAAGTTGGGTGTGGTGGAGAGAGGAGGTGATGGGGAGGAATTGTGTTTTTTCCCATCCTGCTACTTTGTGTGTTCAACCCTACAGTTTCTTCATTCTTCAAGGTTCGTTCCACCTTAAACCTATTCATGAAATTGATTTCCACCAAGTTTCCAGCTTATATTCCAAATTCCAAACTCTGAAATATTGACCCAGAAATTCTGATCCAGGTCAGAAGCCTGATTGGATGAAAGATTTTGATCATTTCTACTCTGAAATTTCCTGAACATAAGCCTCCTATTAGGAAAACAGTTTGAGACCAATCCAGAAAACATTGCAGCCAACAGTGGAGTTAATGAGTACAGAAGTTCCTCCCCCCATCAGTAAGTGTGAAGTATCCACAGTTTAAATGTCCAGCATCTACTTGAACAGCTGCTGTGAAAAGATAAGTATATAATGGAAGGAAGTGAATGGCAGGTGGGCAGGTTGTGATGGATGTTCAGTTACCTAGATTTTAGTAAAGCATGTTTCTACTTATAATTGCTTTTTTTTATCTTGTTATCTGGAGAGAACACTTTCAGTCTAACACTTGGTTAAAACTGAACTATGCAGAAAGAATGAAAATAAAAAATTGTGGATGGCTGTACATCTGAAATGAAAACATTAAAATACTGGAGAAACTTAGAAGGTCTGGAAGCATCTTCGGAGAGAGAAGCAGGGTTCTAAAGAAATCATTTGTCATGCCCTCGCTGGGTAGCACACTGGAAATCAAACCCCATTGTTCCTGGGGTTGTCACTAAAGCTTTCAAAAATTTTTTATCTAAGTATGCAAAGTTCCCCCAGTTTTCCTGTCAGACTCCGATTGACAGAACATATGGACCAGATTTCTAAACTAAGAAACATTTTTTTCATTCATGGGGTGTGGCATCTCTGCTGAGGCCAGCATTTATTGTCCAGAGGACAGCAAGAGTCAACCACATTACCATGGGTCTGGAGTCACATGTAGACAGGACCAGGTAAGGATGACAGATTTCTTTGCCTAAAAGAATTAGTGAACCAGAGAATCAACAGTTGTGTCATGGTAGTCATTAGACCCTCAATTCCAGATTTTTTTATTGATTTCAAATTCCACCACTTGCCATGGCAGGATTTGAATGCAGGTCCCCAGAATATTAGCTGAGTTTCTGGAATAATAATCTAGTAATAATACCATGAGGCCAATGCCGCCACAATGGGCTATCAGCTGTCCATAGATAAAAATCTGACACCCTTTTAAATCCCCCTATGCATATACAGACAAGCAAAAAAAATCTTTGCTATGGGTGGAGGGAACAGTATATACTGGGTAAATAATTTGATTACACACACCCACCAGATTTGATTGAGTGTTACTTTTGTATGCTCACAACTTCACAGGAAACACTGAGTGACTGGTTAAAAAATTATAAAGTTTGACTTGTTGGTTAAAAGTAACAGCTCACAGCAAATGCTGGGAGAAAATAAATAGGCTTTCTTCAGACTTTAGGATTTTTTTAAAACTGGTCTGCCTCTTCATCAATTGGAAGGCTGATCAGTATCATCTACACCCATTCAGGAGACGATCATACAGTTGTTGTCAGGCTGATGGCCTTTGGCATCTGTAGCTGGTCACAATTCCACAAACCAATCATCAGCCTGTTGCTGACCAAACGTCACTTTGTTCACAGTCTCCTGGAGTTGCCTATCTGTGACCATCATCTCCCAAGGCTTGAACAAAGCAGCAGTATGAACACCACTCTCATTGGGTTTCAGTAACCTTTGAAAAATATGATCATTTATTATGGTCTCTATTCAGTCTGCAACCAAAATCAAGTAAATTTTTTTTAAAAATATGGTCACATGCTGGACTTGACGCATTAACTTTTGTTTCTCTCTGCACAGACTGAGAAATAGATTTATTCACTTTGGTGTGTTGTTCTTATTTTGGTTAATCAATTTGTAACATGAGATACAGAAATGCAATTAAGGGGAGGTGATTCCTTGTGCAACTAATCCAGCGACTTGGGTAATGTTCTGTTGGCCATGTTTTAAATCACAGTATCATTTTTATAATAATGAATGCCATGGGACTTCAATGTAAGCACCTCTGACTAGAGTTAGTTGGAATCGGAAGGATACTCTCCCATAATTGGAGACCTGTCTGGCTTAAAGAAACACGGTTGAGGTTATTGGAAGTCTATCATCTCTATTCTACAATGCTTTTGTTGCAGTTCATCAGGGTGGTGTCCTTGGCCCTGCCATCCTCAGCTGGTTTGTTGATGACCTACCCTTCACCATAAGGTCCGGAGTAGAGATGTTTGTTGATGATTGCACAATGTTCACCATTCGTGGCCTCTGGTACTGAAACAGTCAATGCCCAAAAGCATCAAGATCTACACAATATCTGGTTTTGTGCTGACAAGTAACATTCATGCCATGCAAGTGCCAGACAATCTCTCTTTCCAACAAGAGAGAACGTAGCCATCGCCCCTTAATGTTCCATGGTATTGCTATCACTGAATTCCGCCACTACCAACATCCTGGGGATTGCCATTGATCAGAACCAGAGCTGGACTGGTCATAAGAACATAGGACATAGGAGTGGAAGTAAGGCCATTCGGCCCATCGAGTCCACTCTACCATTCAATCATGGCTGATGGGCATTTCAACTCCACTTACCCGCATTCTCCCCATACCCCTTAATTCCTTGTGACATCAAGAATTTATCAATCTCTGCCTTGAAGACATTTAGCGTCCCGGCCTCCACTGCACTCTGCAGCAATGAATTCCACAGGCCCACCACTCTGTGGCTGAAGAAATGTCTCCGCATTTCTGTTCTGAATTTACCCCCTCTAATTCTAAGGCTGTGTCCACGGGTCCTAGTCTCCTTGCCTAACGGAAACAATTTCCTAGCGTCCCCCCTTTCCAAGCCATGTATTATCTTGTAAGTTTCTATTAATCCTCACCTTAATCTTCTAAACTCCAATGAATACAATCCCTGGATCCTCGGCCGTTCCTCGTATGTTAGACCTACCATTCCAGGGATCATCCATGTGAATCTCCGCTGGACACGTTCCAGTGCCAGTATGTCCTTCCTGAGGTGTGGGAACCAAAACTGGACACAGTACTCCAAATGGGGCCTAATCAGAGCTTTATAAAGTCTCAGTAGCACAACCCTCTTGAGATAAAAGACAACATTGCGTTCGCTTTCTTAATCACAGACTCAACCTGCATGTTTACCTTGAGAGAATCCTCGACTAGCGCTCCCAGATCCCTTTGTACTCTGGCTTTATGAATTTTCTCACCGTTTAGAAAGTAGTCCATGCTTGTATTCTTTTTTTCCAAAGTGCAAGACCTCGCATTTGCTCACATTGAATTCCATCAGCCATTTTCTGGACCACTCTCCCAAATTGTCTAGATCCTTCTGCAGCCTCCCCACTTCCTCAGTACTACCTGCCTGTCCACCTAACTTCATATCATCAGCAAACTTCGCTAGAATGCCCCCAGATTCGCTAGAATGCATCCAGATCATTAATATATAACGTGAACAGCTGCGGCGTCAACACTGGACCCTGCGGGACACGCTTGTTACCGGCTGCCATTCCGAAAAAACCTTTTATCCCAATTTTCTGTCAGACAGCCAATCCTCAATCCATACCAGTAGCTCACCTCGAACACCATGGGCCCTCACCTTGCTCAGCAGCCTCCCGTGTGGCACCTTATCAAAGGCTTTTTTGAAGTCTAGATAGACCACATCCACTGGGTTTCCCAGGCCTAACCTACTTGTCACCTCTTCAAAGAATTCCAACAGGTTTGTCAGGCACGGCCTCCCCTTACTAAATCCATGTTGACTTGTTCTAATCCGACTCTGCTCTTCCAAGAATTTAGAAACTTCATCCTTAATGATGGATTCTAGAATTTTACCAACAACCGAGGCTAATTGGCCTATAATTTTCCATCTTTTGTCTTGATCCTTTCTTGAACAAGGGGCTTACAACAGTGATCTTCCAATCATCCGGACTTTCCCTGACTCCAGTGACTTTTGAAAGATCTCAACCAATGCCTCCGCTATTTCCTCAGCCATCTCCCTCAGAACTCTAGGAGGTAGCCCATCGGGGCCAGGAGATTTATCAATTTTAAGACCTTTCAGCTTTTCTAGCACTTTCTCTTTTGTAATGGCAACCATACTCAACACAGCCCCCTGGCTCCCTTTAATTGTTGGGATATAACTCATGTCTTCCACTGTGAAGTCTGATGCAAAGTACTTATTAAGTTCTCCAGCTATTTCCTTATCTCCCAGCACTAGGCTTCCAGCATCAGTTTGAAGTTATGTATTGAAAGAAACTTTTACTATCATTTCTAATATTACTGGCTAGCCTACCTTCATATTTAATCCTCTCCTTCCTTATTTCTCTCTTTGTTATCCTTTGTTTGTTTTTGTAGCCTTCCCAATCTTCTGATTTCCCACTGCTCTTGGCCACTTTATAGGATCTCTCTTTTTCTTTAATACATTTCCTGACTTCCTTTGTCAGTCATGGCTGTCTAATCCTTCCCCGGATAATCTTTCTTTTCTTGGGGATGAACCTCTGCACAATGTCCTCAATTATACCCACAAACTTCTGCCATTTTTGCTCTACTGTCTTCCCCGCTAGGCTCTGCTTCCAGTCTAATTTCGTCAGTTCCTCTCTCATGCCCTCATAATTACCTTTATTTAACTGTAACACCATTACATATGATTTTGCCTTCTCTCTTTCAAACTGCCGACTGAACTCTACCATATTATGATCGCTGCTTCCTAAGCGTTCCCTTACTTTAAGATTTTTTTATAAAGTCTAGTTCATTACATAGCACTTGGTCCAGAATAGCCTGCTCCCTTGTGGGCTCCATGACAAGCTGTTCCAAAAAGCCATCCTGTAAGCATTCCATGAATTCCCTTTCTTTGGATCCACTGGCAACATTATTTACCCAGTCCATCTGCATATTGAAGTCTCCCATGATCACCATGACCTTGCCTTTCTGACATGCCTTCTCTATTTCCTGGTACATGTTGCGTCCCTGGTCCTGACCACTGTTATGAGGTCTGTACATAACTCCCATTATGGGTTTTTTTTGCCTTTGTGGTTCCTCAATTTCACCCACACAGACTCCACATCATCCGACGCTATGTCATTCAGTGCCATAGATTTAATTTTGTTCTTAACTAACAAGGCAACTCCACCCCTCTGCCCACCTCCCTGTCTTTTCGATAAATTGAAAATCCTTGGATGTTTAACTGCCATTCTTGACCTCCCTGCAACCACGTCTCTGTGATGCCTACTATATCATAATCATTCACGATGATCTGTGCCATTAGTTCATCTGCTTCAGTCATGTAAGTACTGTGGCTACAAGAGCAGGTCAGAGGCTAAGAATCAACCTAACTCATTTCTTGATTTCCCCAAAGCCTGTCTGCCATTTACAAGACACAAGTCAGGAGTGTGATGGAACATTCCACAGTTGCCTGGATGAGTGTGGCTTCACCAACTCGCAAGAAGCTTGATGCCATCTAGGACCAATCAGCTACCCAACTGTTACTTTTGTCACAAACGTTCATTCCCTCTACCACTGACGTTCTGTAATGTGTACGATCTATGAAATGCACCCCAGATATTCACCAAGGTACTTTAGACATCACATTCTAAACCCATGATCACCATCATTTAGAATGATGGGAACAGCACCACTTGCAAGTTTCCCTCCAAGACACTCACTATCCTGACCTGGAAGCATATCGTTATTTCTTCATTATTAATGGGTCAGAATCCTGCATTCGCTCCCTAATGGCATTATGACTGTACCTGCACCAAATCAACTTCAGAAGTTCAAGTGATTGCACATCTTTGTCAAGGGCAGCTGGGAATGGACAAAGAATGTTGAACCAGTTAGTGATTACCACATCCTCTGAGTGAATTTAAAACAAAATTTGCAGTCATTGTGAAGTGGTTAACAGCCCTGTAATTTGATAGTGAGTAATTTTGTCAAGATAAGTGCATTTCAGAATTGTAGAGTACAGAGAGGCCCTTTGGCCCACCAGTTTGTATTGCCAAAAATGTGCTAGTGTCTATGCTATTTCTATGTTCCTGTACTAGGCCCATAGTTTTGTGTTCTGACATTTTTGTGCTCATCCAAGTACCTTTTAAAGATTGTATGGGTTCTTGCCTCAACTACTCTCCCACACAGTGCATTCCAGGCCCCCTTCACCCTGTTGGTACAAAAGATTTTGCTCTCATCCCCTGGAAAGCTCTGGGCTTTCATGTTAAAGTTATGCACCTTGCAATTGACCTTTCAGCTAAGAGGCACAGCTACTTCCCATTCACCTGGCCAATACCTCCGAACCTTGAAGTATATTGGATTATGTGTAGAGTAATGAATTTTAACGGAAATATGCTTTAAAAGTATTTGATTATGTTGTGATGCTTGTCAGAATATTTTTGTGGTAGAATCAAATTTTTTGCTGATTACCTTATTTTTCCTATCATTTTCAGGTTTCTTTGGAAGATCGTGATAGGATTGCCCATTGTTGTTTTTCCGTGACATTAACTGTTCCAACTATGAAAATATACCAGTTTTAAAATTTGTAACTTAACTTCATAATGGCGGGCTAGACGCTCATGGGCACATTACCTTTTTTGGAAGGAGCTTTGTTTCTCTTTACTATCAGTTTAATCCTTTTTTTTAGGGAATACCTGCTACCATGTTAAATCATAATCCTTGCACTGATCATAGTTTATGAAATTCCTGTTTCCTGTGATCTCTTAATTTTTGCAATGCACCATTAACATGTTAGAACAAAAGCCTCTTAGCCAATGTTTGTCTGGTAATATAGCAAATAAGAAAGAAATGAAGAAAATTAAGATATGGATTTGTATCAACAAAAAATTTTCTTCTCTTTTGGAATTAAATTCAATTACATGAGCAAAGCCATCTCATAATTTTGGATATTAAAATGACAATTGCAACTAAGTGCACTGTCCTGAATGTTCAGATGTTCTGTTCTGAGTTTTCAGAATTTGAGGGGACTAAAAAGAGCCTCAAATAGACAAAAATAAATTTTAAATTTGTTTGAGTTTCTAAATTTTTCAACCAACATCACTAAAGCAGATCACTTGGTCTTACTCTCAGGCCTGTGGGACCTTGTCTGCCATGTTTCCCATGTTACAAATTATAACATTTCAGAGCTACTTGGGAGGATCCAAACTTACTTACAGTTAATGAGGTATGTCAGTCTTTTTCTTGGCTTTCTTCTTTCTTTCACAGAATTTCCTTTTTATTATGGATCTCTTTAACTCCGAATCAATAACTCTGAATCTTAATTTGCTTGAGCGGAAACCAGACCCTGAGCTTCTAGATATTCTTGTTCAGCATGCTGCTAAATGTCAGCAATGTGGGTTTCTCTTTTAATGGGGATGTTTTAACATTCTAATGATTTCAAAGTTGCCTAGGTTTGGGTTGGATTCATAGCTTTACTATTTAATTGCAGTCTGGCACACACCATCCACTCCCATCTATCTGACACCCAGTCTGACTTTAAATTTAGAAACATTTTTGTTTTGAAAAGCTGTTAACAAAGCTCCTTCCAAAAAAGGTAAGCCCTTATCCTATGAAGTACTCTTCATGAATATATTACAAAATCAGAATTTTGGCTACTTCAGAATTGGCAGAGATCAAGAACTGCAATATGATTTAACCTCAGAACTTTACCGAATTTCAACATTTGCACACTTTCCTTCAAACACTTTGGTGTCTGAAAGGAGTCTTGCACGTGCTGGATTCTATTACACTGGTGTCAGTGATAGAGTGCAGTGTTTCAGTTGTGGAATCACTGTTGACAACTGGCAAGTGGGTGATAATGCTTTTGAAAGACACAGAAGATGCAATCCAAGCTGCAGTTTTATTCAAAGTCTGCCTTTAGTTGAGCACTTTTCAGTTCGCTCCACATTTTCTCCACCAAGTGCAACCTCTTTGCAATCATCCTTTCGTGAAAATGGAGCTCAGATTGGATTAGAGTGTAGCAATCCTAGTGATCCAGGTGTCTCCAGAAGTGTGGAAGATATTTCTCATCAATTGAGATATCCGCAGTATAGTACAGCTATGTGTAGTGAAGAAATGAGACTGCGAACCTTTCAGAATTGGCCCTCTTATTCTTCTTTAATTCCTGCAGAGCTAGCCAAAGCTGGATTTTATTATACTGGTGAAGAAGATAGGGTTGCATGTTTTGTTTGTGGTGGAAAGTTAAGTAATTGGGAACCTGGAGATCATGCATCATCTGAACATAGAAGACATTTTCCTTCATGTCCCTTTGTTTTGGGGAATCCGATGGGCAATATTCCAATGAGTAATACAGAATCTCAAAGACTAGAAGAAAGGCATGGAATGGTTCGAGCTGTGCATCCACGACATCCTGAGATGCAATCTTATGATACTCGACTACAGACTTTTTTGAGATGGCCGGTCAGGAATTTTATTCAACCTGAACAGTTATCCAGAGCTGGATTCTACTATGTTGGTAATTTTGCTTTTTATGATTTATTTCACTCATAAATATTGCATTTAAAAATGTAATTAGAGCATCCAAATGTGACAGAAACACTGTTTTCATGTTTCGAGATTATTGGGTCATTTTAGCATTTGGGTCGGGGGAGCAAAGAGCTGACAAGATAATGTTATAAATTACTTATAAATGTTATTTTAATTGTTCTTAATTTGTAAATTTGTGCAGGTATATTGCCCATTTGTTGTCCATTTTTCAAAGCCTTGTTAGGAATGATAATACTTTCTTTTTACTATTTCTGATAACTTTTAAAAGTTCCTTAATAGAAAATTACTTAATTTACTGATACTGCAAAATAGTCTCGAAACATAGTAGAGAATTGACTGTATCTTGTTTAACTCTAGGGCAAAATGATGATGTGAAGTGTTATTATTGTGATGGTGGCCTGAGGAGCTGGGAGGCTGGAGATGATCCGTGGGTGGAACATGCAAAATGGTTTCCAAGGCAAGTTGCTCAGATGAGCTTTTAAACAAATATATAGGAACATGTTTCAAGAGAACAGTTGAATATCAGTGTTGAAAAAATTATCAACATGCTACTTTATTTCATGATTGCAAGTCCTACATGGATAAATTGTTTTGAGCTTAACTTTAATTTATATTTATAGATGACCCCTAATTTGAGGGAGAAAGCATTACCTCTTGCCACAAGTTGATTTCTAAGACAATAAGAATAGGAGTAGGCTATTCAACCTCTCCAGCTTGCTTTGTCTTTCAATAGTATTGGTCATGATACACATCCACTTTCCTGCCTTTTTCCCCATAATTCTTGAATCTCCTATTGATCATGAATCCTCTATCTCAGCTTTAAATATACACCACGACTGTAACTTCACAACTTCCTGTGTTAAGGAATTCGAAAGATATTCAGTCTGAGAGAAAAAAAATTCCCCCTCATCTGAGTCTTAATTGGTGCCCCTTTATTCCGAGACTATGCTCTCCGGCCTTAGACCCTCCTATGAGGGGAAACATCCACTTGGCATTTACTCTGTCCAACTCCTTCAGAATTTCTGGTTCAGTAAGATCACCTTCTAAATTCTAATGAGAAAAGACTTGGCATATTTAGCCTTTGTTCATAAGATAATCCCTCCATACCAGAGATTATCTTTGTGAACCTCGCTGAACTACCTTCAATGAAATATCTTTCCTTAAAAATAAGGGACCAAAACTGCTCACAGAACTACAGATGTTGTCTCACAAACACCTGTACAGTTGCAATAAGACCTCCCTATGCATATATTCCAGCCCCCTTGAAAAAAACAGCCAAGATTCTGTTAGGCTTCTTGATTACTTATTTGCACTTGCATGTTAGCTTTCATGCACAAGGGAGTGTGAATAGTTCAAACCTTTTTTTTTGTTAGCTCTGCAGAAATACAAGCTTAAAGTCTGAGTTTTTATGGTGATAAGCCTGTCATGATCACATTATACAGCATGCACAAAAATTGAGGTATTGCTATGAACAAAACCTATTTTTTTGAAAATGTTTTGTCTTGCACTCGACAGAATGATTTGTAAGAGTGCCAGTTCAGGGGGAGACCAACATGTGTGCTGTATGAGAGCAGTGAGTTGACTGTTTGGTATATGGATTCTAGTCAAGGCATTGCCATGGTGAATGCACAAATTAATTGACAGCTGTGAAGCTTTGTTTAAATTTTAAACCAGGTTGTCATTTAATTCATAGGCTGTATACCCGAAAGACTGCGAAATCATATCACAAAACATGTCCCTTAAATGTCTGAAACAAACAAGGTGTGCTTGCACAACAGAGTCCAAAATTTAGATGTGAAGTCAACATTTGCTGGATAATCCTGTGTGCAAAGACTTGCACTGGCAAACTATTTAGGATTGTCAGTCTGGCTCACAGTGTGAGTACTAGGTGTAACATATATTCATACTCTTGCCCTGTTTTAACTGAACAAAACAGGTGACAGCCATTCACTGGCTCATTTCTCAGGACAATGCACTTATCTTTCAAAATTTTGATTTGTTTATACCAAGATACAGTGAAAGGTATTGTTTTACATGCTATCTAGGCAATCATACGTTACGTAAGTATATCAGGGTAATATGGTGAATATAGTGTTACAGCTAAAAAGAAGATGCAGAGAAAGATCAACTCTAATAGTGGTCGGTTCAGAAGCTGTTGTGGAGAATTGTGGGGAAGAAGCTGTTCTTGAATTGGTTGCTACATGTTTTCCATCAGGCAGCAGATACAAAAGTTTGAAGCAAGTATAACTGGCTTTGATTATGTTGGCTGCTTTCCTGAAGCAATGGGAAGTATAGACAGAGTCAAGAAATGGGAAGACTGGTTTTTGTGGTGGACTGGGCTGCATTCACAATTCTCTAATTTCTCTCTGCCTTCGGAAAGTAGTCCCCAAACCAAGGTATACATCTGGATTTCTGTGGTGCACGTATAAAAATTGGTAAGAATCATTGTGGGTATGTCAAATTTCCTTAGCCTTCTGAGGAATGAGAAGCGTTGGTGTGATTTCTTCTGCCAACATGGACAAGGGCAAATTGCTGGTGATGTATACTCCTGGGAAATTGAAGCTCTCATTCATCTCCACCTCAGCAGCATTCTTCCAGACAGGAATATGTCCTCCACTCCGCCACCTGAAGTTGATGACCAGCTCCTTCATTTTGCTGACGTTGTGGGAGAGATTGTTGTCTTTGCACTATGCCATTGAGTTCTCTATCTCTTTCCTGTACTCTGTCTCGCCACTGCAGTGGTGTCATCAGCTGTTAACCCCTCTTAATTAAACCGAACACCCAGAAAAGCTCACCTTGCCTCATAATCTGTTAAAATAAGAGAAATCCCAAAGTCCACTATGTAAAGAAAATAACATCAATTTTTTTAACTCTAAAGGTGAGCATTAAACAACAACTATTCACAACTCTAAGCCCCACACTTTCTCTTAACTGCTTTATTACCTGCCTCCAACTCGATAACAATTTGCTGTTCCAATAAGACACTTATTAAAATTATATCAACTTAATTTCAAAACCACACAGCTGCTATCATCTTCTGTGACTTTTCTGGCTGCTGAATTCCCTGGGTTGACGTCAGTGTCTTTTTGCTGCGAGTATATTTCACATGAAAGGATATCTTTGATAGAGAGTGTTTCTTAATTTCTTGGATCTGTCTTGATGGCAGTTGCTCTCTCCAATTTTCAAAATACCTGCATTTTCTATCCGCAACATCTGATTGTCTCATTGGTTCAATGTTGGCAAAACAATAAATTCAAACATCATCTGTTTCGGTCTTTTTTCATGTGTACGTTGATAACATCGACTCTGCCTTACTATTACTCTTTTGATTTCTTTACTGATGCTAATCCAGACTGCCCACTAATGAATGGCAGATAAACAATCAGAAATTTCCTCCAGTTGTATATAGCGAAAGCTAAAACCATTGTTTTGAACTACACTGTAAGTGCCATTATTGACTGCTTCCCTTAAGATAAGAATCTGCAATAATGCCAGCCTGGTCTCAACCTGGTATTATTTCAGCTCTAAAAAAGCTTCCAACCTAATTCATCTGATTATCTAATTTCAGCTCTAAAATGATCCAACTTCATGTCTATGCCAGCGTATCTGTTGCTGAAGCTCTAACTTACACCTTTATTGCT
The DNA here is from genome assembly GCF_020745735.1 of Hemiscyllium ocellatum. Classification (NCBI taxonomy): domain Eukaryota; kingdom Metazoa; phylum Chordata; class Chondrichthyes; order Orectolobiformes; family Hemiscylliidae; genus Hemiscyllium; species Hemiscyllium ocellatum. Next base: position 2,171,976 of record NC_083406.1, on the reverse strand, counting down.
GCTGCATTTAAATATTCCAATATATGACTGCGTGCTCTGCAACATTTTAATTTATGAAGCTTGAGGTGGTCCAAAACTGCTGCCCCCGTTTTCCCAGAATCCTAAATGTTTTGGTGCTTACGGAAACCATTCAGCCCATCATGTCTGTGTAGTCTCTCCAAGTGGATATCATGACTTGCATCATTCTACTGCATTTGCACATGGATAATTAGTTAAATATAAAAACAAATGCCTTCTTGAATGCCTCAATTGAACTTGCCTCCATCACACTTACAAGTAATGCATTCCAGTCGTGAATCATTCATTGAGTTTTTTCTCATCATATTTCCTTCTTTTTCAGATCACTTTTATAAATCTGTGCCCCTTCCCCCTTTTATAAGTAGAAACTGTTTCTACATATCTACCCTATCATGCCCCTCATGATTTTTAAAACTATCAGATTTTCTCTTGACCTTCTTTCTAAGTGGGGCAGGTTTGACCTTTCAATCTATCCTCAGCCAGCATTTCTCATTCCTGTGTTTTCTCCAACGTGTTTAAGTCCTTCCTGTAGTGTGGTATCCAGAACTGTACACTGTACTCCAGCTGAGATCTAATACAGGTCATTCTGCTATAAACGACAGTTGCATTCCTCTACAACCCTGTGCTATAGACAGTTGCACTTTGGAAACCCTGTAGAAAATTGTGCTATCGCAGATCATCGTGGACAAATGGATATTGCAATTTTTCACGATGCATTATTCGTATTAGAGCCAGTTCAGGTGTCAAAGCGTGTTATACCAGAACGACTTGCAAGTGTTTTGTACAAGTTCAGCATAACTTCCTTGCTTATACTTGCCCCTATTAATAATGCCCATCTCAAGAAGGAACAGCGCTCTGAAACCTTGAGTTAAAGTTATCACCGTGATCTAAATGTTCACCCGTTGACACTGGATTTATTTGGTTCTTAAAAAAAATTAGATGGACCAAGTCTATGGAGCAAAATGTTGAATCCGTTTTGGTGGAGACCAGAAACAGTAAGGGGAAGAAGTCATTGGTGGGAATAGTTTGTAGGCCACCCAGTAATATTTCTACAGTGGCACAGGCAATCAATCAAGAAATATCGTGACGCATGTAAGAATGGAAAGATGATAATCGTGGGGGACTTTAACAAGCATGTTGATTGGCTGAATCAAGTTGGTAGCGGCAGTCTTGAAGAGGCGTTCATAGAACTCATCTGTGATAACTTTCTTGAACAGTATGTTACTGAACCTACAAGGGAGTGTGCAGTCTTAGATTTGGTTCTGTGCAACGAGACAGGTAAAATTAATGATCTCATAGTTAAAGATCCTCTTGGAAAGAGTGACCACAGTATGATTGAATGGCAGGTACAAATGGGGATGAAATAGTTTCATCTAAAACCTGGGTGTTAGTCATAAACCAGGGCGACTGTAATGGGATGAGGGAAGGAGTTGGCAAAGTTAGACTGGGAATTCAAATTATATGGTGGAACAAAAGAGACTTTTCACAGTGCTCAAGGAAAAGTATATTCCGGTCAAAAACAAAGGTAGCAAGGGTAGGAAGAGCCAGCCTTGGATAACCAAGGAAATAAAGAAAGGCAGCCAGATAAAAGCTCAGGCTTACAAAGTAGCCAAGGTAGTGGGAAACCGGAAGATTGGGAAAAGTTTAAAAAGCAACAAAGAGCCACAAGGTAAGCAATAACGAGAAAGGAAAGATTATGAATGCAAGCTAGCACAGAATATAAAAACAAGTATGGAAAGTTTACAAAGACATAAAATGGAAAAGGTTGGTTTAGGTGATACTTTGCAGGATGAGAAAGGGGAATTAACATTGGGTAATGCTGAAATGGCTGGGGCCTTGAATAACTATTTTGTGTTAGTCTTCACAGTGGAAGATGTGTCTAATGTTTCAAAGAATGATGATAAGGATATGATTGAGGGTGGGGGTGGGGTGAGGACCTCCATTCAATTGTTATCACTAAACGGGTAGTGTTGAGCAAACTTGAGGGTTAAGAGGTCAATAAGTTCCCTGGTCCTGATGGAATGCATCCCAGGGTGCTGAAAGGAAGCAGACGGTATTGTAGATGTGTTAGTGGTAATTTACCAAAATTCACTGGACTGGAAGACAATGAATGTCACGCTGCTGTTTTTTAAAAAAGGGTTTTGGCAAAAGCAGATACCTATAGGCCAGTTAGATTAACATCTGTAGGCAGGAAAATGCTCACAGCTATCATTTAAAAATATAGTAACAAGACATCTGTGTAAAGGGTTCCATCAGGCAGAGGCAGCATCGATTCAGAAAGGGAAGGTCACGTTTAAGAAACTACTGGAGTTCTTTGAAGATGTACCAAGCGCGGTGTTTGGAGGGGAACAGGTGAATGTTGTATACTTGGATTTCCCGAAGGCAGTCCATACAGTGCCATATAAAAGACTCCTCTAATTAGATAAGAATGCGTGGAGTTGTGGGGAATGTACTAGCATGGATAAGGGACTGGTTAACCAATCAACAGAGTGTTTGGATAAATGGGTGTTTCTCTGGTTGGAGATCAGTGTGAGCGGACTGCTGCAGGAGTCTGTGTTGGGATATATAAAACAAAAATGTGGAAGAGGAGACTAATTGCAACGTATCCAAATTTGCTGATAACACTAAATTGAGTGGAACGACAAACTGCAGAGAGATGTGGTGGGTCTGCAGAGAGGGTTAGATCAGTTTAGTGAGTAGGCAAGGGTTTGGCAGATGGGATGAATATGTTGGTAAATGTCAGGTTATCCTCTTTGGAGGTTAAAAATAATAGGTCAGAGTATTATTTAGATGGTGAAAGATTGCAGCATGTTGTTGTGCAGTGGGACTGAGTGATTCATACACGCACACTCCTAAAAGTAGATTTGCAGTTGCAACAGGTAATCAGGAAGGCAAACAGAATATTGGCTTTCATTGCGTGAGGGATTGAATTTAAAAGCAGGGAGGTTCTACTGCAAGTGGACAAGGTGTTGGCGAGGCAGCACCTGGAGTATTGGGCACAGTTCTGATCTCCTTACTTGAGGAAAGATATACTGGCTTTGGAGGTGGTGCAGAGGAGGTTCACAGGTTGATTTCTAACATGAAGGCATTACCCTATGAGGAGAAGTTGAGCCACTTGGGACTGCACTTGCTAGAATTTAGAAGAATGAGAGGGGATCTTAGAGAAACATTAAAATTATGAAAGGGATAGAGAAGATAGAGGCGGACAGGTTGTTTCAGCTGGTGGGTGAAACTAGGACTAGAGGACATGGCCTCAACATTAGGGGGAGTAGATTTAGGACAGGATGAGGAGGAACCGCTTTTCCCAGAGAGTTCTGAATCTATGGAATTCTCTGCCCAAGGAAGCAGTAACAGCAGCTTCATTAAATCTATTCAAGACACAGTTGGATGGGTTTTTGCATGGTAGGGAAATTAAGGGTTATGGGGATAATACAGATAGGAGGAACTGAGACGATTGATAGATCAGCCAAGATCTTAATGAATGGCAGAGCAGGCTCAATGAGCCAAATGGCCTACTCCTGCTTCAATTATTATGATGAGTCCAAACGTATATTCTTTGTTGGACTGGACGTGTATTGGTGTAGGAAATTCTTCTGCATGAAATTAAGGAATGCTTGCCCCCTCTGCCCTTTACAATTCAAGTATCCTGGTCTATGTTTCGGTAACGGGAAATTCGACGTTTCGGGCATAAGCCCTTCATCAAGGACTTATGCCCGAAACGTCGAATTTCCTGTTCCATGGATGCTGCTTGACCTGCTGTGCTTTACCAGCAACACATTTTCAGCTCTGATCTCCAGCATCTGCAGACCTCACTTTCTCCTCTATATTTCGGTAATTAAAGTTCCCCATTGTTATTTCTCTATATTATGGACATCCTTCTAATTTCCCTGCAGATTTGTCCTTCTGCATTCTTCCCACTTGCTGGGAGCCTGTAGACTATACTGAATGATGTATTTGCTCCTTACCTCGAGCCACATTGATTTAGTTCTTGAATTGAGTCATACAGCACAGAAACCGACCCATTGGTCCAACCAATCCATGTTGACCATAATCGCAAGCTAAACTAGTAGCACCTGCCTGCGCTTGGCTCACATCCCTCCAAACATTTCTTATTCATGTACTTACCTAATTGTCTTTTAAACTTTGTAACAATACCCATATCCACCACTTTCTCTGGAAGTTCATTCCATACACAAACCCCTCTCCTTGTTTCTAAAAAAATAATCCTCATGTCTTTTTTTAAAAATCTTCCACCCCTCACCTTTAAAAATATCCCCTGTAGTCTTGAAAACTCACCCTATATAAAAGAGAACTGCTATTCACCTTATCTGTACCACTCCTTTATTTTGTAAGCCTCTATTAAGTCAACTCTCAATCTCTTACGTTCCAATGAAAAAAGTTCCAGCCTCTCTTTATAACTAAAACCCATCATTCCCAGCAACATCCTGATAAATGTCTTCTGCACTCTCTCTCTAGCTATGACAGGGTGACTAAAATTGGACCCAATATCCTCTCACTCTAGCCCTGCAAGGCTACTGTTATCCAATTCTACCCGTCCTCCTTTCATTCCTTTCTTATACCTTGTATCTAGGAATCTTTAACACGAGTTCTTGCCCTTCCTGCAGTCAGACCTCCACTATCTTATTTCCACATGGTATTCAGCACTGTAACACGCCAGTCTAATTTATACTTCATGCCTTCATATACATGCACAGTAATCGTAATTTAAACTCATTATTTTCTCCATTAGTCCAATTTCACCCATTAACTTGTTGTTCAAAACAAGTACTAACATTTTGTTGTACAAAATGTCTGTCTTGAGTATTTGCAAACCTTGATATTCCATTATTCTCTCTAGGTTTCCACATCCCTTCTAAGTTAGCTAAAATTACACCCAGCAGTATTAGCAAAGCATCCCAGAAGGAAGTCAGTTCTAACCATCTTCAAATTTAACTTATCTGGCTTGTATGGGTGCCATCTTCCCCCAGATCCAGTTCCAGGAGTTCTTCCTGCATTATCTTTCCAACCATGCATTCATCTGCCTTATTCTCTTTCTAAACTCACTTGCAAGTGTCCCTGGGATTAATCTCAAAGTTGCTACATTTGTGGTTCTGCTTGTACCCAGCTTTCTAAATTCTGACTGCAGAACCAGGTCCCTCTTTCTTTCTTCCCAAATTATTGGTATCAATGTGGGCCATTATCTCTGGCTATTTACCCTCTCCCCTGAGTGTACTCTGCGTCTACGCTGTGACATTCTTGACTCTACACCAGAGGCAACGTACCTGAGAAGTCACATCTAAGGCAACAGAAATACCGGTCTGTTGCTCTAACTAATGAATCCCGCTCACATCCTTCCTCTTCCCCTTCTGTAGAGCCGAGCCACTTGTGATCCCAAAAAATGTAGTTCTGACTCCACTCCCTCATCAACTTCCAAAATAGAATTTCACTCATAATTCAGTTTTCTGAGGATTCCTGCATGTTTCTCTTGGATACCCATTCCATTTCTGCCTCCAGACCCCTGAGTTGCAGTGTGATCATGGAGATTCGCAATAATGACTTCAACTGCTGTTCGAGCTCTGAAATCTGGAACTCCAGTTTGTGCAGCTAGCCGCACATTCCACTTTACCAAGCTGGGTTGTCATGTTTAAATTTTAATTCCCTTACTTTAACTTTTATATCACTTGTATTTCTTTTATTTATGTTCTTCCCAACTTTCCCATATTGCTTGTGTTTCTCAATTAAATTCAATTATAGCTACTAATCAATGAACTTACTGGAAAAGAGTCAGAGACAAAAACCTCCTTTCTTCCCTTCACTAAACTCCTCATTCAACATGCCTCATTACTTACAGAAATCCTAATTCTCTTTCACCTCTCTGCTCAGTAATGTGCAGTGGCTCCTAATCATGCATTGATTTTTAAAGCTCTCATACTACTTTTCAAATCCTTACATAGAACATAGAAAAATACAGCGCAGTACAGGCCCTTTGGCCCTCGATGTTGCGCCGACCCAAGCTCACCTAACCTACACTAGCCCACTATCCTCCATATGCCTATCCAATGCCCATTTAAATGCCCATAAAGAGGGAGAGTCCACCACTGCTACTGGCAGGGCATTCCATGAACTCATGACTCGCTGAGTAAAGAATCTACCCCTAACATCTGTCCTATACCTACCTCCCCTTAATTTAAAGCTATGCCCCCTCGTAATAGCTGACTCCCTACGTGGAAAAAGGTTCTCATTGTCAACCCTATCTAAACAGCTCCAAGTGCCTGTTTTCAGTCTTCCTTATTTCTGTAATCTTCTCTAGTTCCACTCCCCCGAGTATCCCCAAATGCTATTAAATTTGGGTCTTCTCCACATCCTTACTTAGGTCACTGTGCCAGGTGGTGTAAGTCATATTTGCTGAAGTAAAGCCCCTGACAACTCTTCACCCCTGCCTTGTTTTCCTTCTTGAAGACATGACTGAAAACTTATGTGCTTAAAATAATTTAAAATCTGCTCTAAATATCTCAAATGGTTAGTCAGAGTCCTGCTTTATTATGCTCTTGTGAAAAGTTGTTGAACTTTTTTTTTTACATCAGTGGGCTTCAGATAAATCCTGAAAGCAATTTCAGCATATTTAACGTTTGAAATACATAGATTCTAAAAGTTCATCTGCTTGGGGGCAAGGTATGTGTACATCTGATGTTTGTAGGGATTAAATGGTCTATTTTAATGGAGAAATTATATGGTCATACTACTTTTCAGTGTCATCCCATATTTGACATTATGTACAAATCTGGTTTAATTTGCCAATATTTTCACTTCAGATGTGAATATCTCCTTCAAGAGAAGGGACAAACATTCGTACACCAGATCCAGACAAGGTTTCCAAATCTATTTGATCTTCAGGTAACCACATTTTATTGTAGAGTAATACCTTAAGTTTATTTTTTAAATCTGTTTGTCTCCCTTTCAAGTTTGTGAATTTTTTTTCCATTTTCTTTAAAGCTGCATTCCAGTTCGGATGACATTTTGGAGGAAACTCAGACCCCAGGTAATGTGGTGAACTTTGTGAAAACAGGAAATTTAAGTTTTTTAAAAAAAAACTGTTTGCTACAATTTAGTTCTTTTCCATTCACAAAATTCCCTTGCACCTATTTTGCATCATCAGTAAATTTGGATACATTTAATCCCGACCCACCCCACTCCCTTGATACTTTTTGGGTCTTTTCCTCTTCCTAGTTTTAAACTGGTGTAGTGTACGTTTTTTCTTCTGTATCTGTCTGCCAGTGAGTACAATTTGTCGATCTACTATCCCTAGATGACTTTGAAAGCTAGTGGTTCCAAATAAACTTGTTGGGCTATAACCTGGTGTGTGATTTTTAACTTCGTCCATCCCAGTCCAACATCGGCATCTCCAAACCATAAATAGGCAAGTTCTTTTACCTGGCGTTGTGGGAGTGCAGAACTAGAGGGCATTGGTTTAGGGTGAGAAGGGAAGGATATAAAAAGGGACCTGAGGGCCAACATTTTCACGCAGAGGATGGTGTGTGTATGGAAAGAGCTGTCAGAGGAAGTGGTGGAGGCTGGTATGATTACAGCATTTAAAAGGCATCTGGATGGATATATGAATAGGAAGGGTTTGGAGGGATATGGGCCAAATGCTGGCAAATGGGACTAGATTAGGTTAGGATATCTGGTCAGCATGGATGAATTGCAACAAAGGGTCCGTTTCAGTGCTGTACAATCTGACTTTATGACTCCATAATAGGGCTCTCCCTATAGTTCAAACCCTCCAGCCTTCTAAATCTGAACCCTTTCAAGTTTCACAACATCTTTCCGATAGGAAGGGCACCAGAATTGCAGGCAATATTCCAACAGTGATCTAACCAATGCCCTGTACGGCCGCAATATGACCTCCCAACCCCTATACTCAATGCTCTATCAATAAAGGAAAGCATACCAAATGCCTTCAAAGGGTTTAGAGGGACATGACCCAAATGTTGGCAAATGGAGCTATCATATATACTCAAGTAATAGTCAGATTTTTTTTGATTACTTTTTAAGGTTAAATTTATAAGGTTGACTCTTACATGGATAAAGGGCTTCCTGATGAAGGGCTTATGCCCGAAACGTCAATTTTCCTATTCCTTGGATGCTGCCTAACCTGCTGTGCTTTAACCAGCAACACATTTTCAGCTCTTACATGGATACTCTTTTTAATGGGCTGAAATTCATGCCTGTCAAAATTCATACTGTATCATTAGCAGAAGCCCAATTGATCTGTAAATGAATAAAGAAAAACAAACATTATTATGGTAATTCTGAAAACATGGAGCAGCACATGACAGCCAGCAGACTGGAAGACCAGGAGTGGAGCGGAACAATCAGCAAACTGGAAAGCTGGAGCAGGACGTGACGGCCGGCATGTTGACTCGTAAACATTGATCAGTTATCTGTGTAGAACTAGGGTCAACGTTTAGATGAGTTATGTGGAAAATTACAAGTTATTTGGCCAAACATAGGGGATTGACTTTTACGTGAGATCGACTATTCCTTGAGTATATGCAGTAGAATAATTTAGGATATCTGGCTGGCGTGGGCGAGTTTGATCGAAGGGTCTGTTTCCATGCTGTGCTGCTATATGACTCTAAATATCTTGTGGAAGTGCATGTACCTTACATCCCTTTCATTATGATTCTCATTCTCTGTTACCGCATCAAAAAGTTCAGTTGAGTTAGTTAAAACTGTTTCATTTATCAAACTGGTATTAACTTTACTTAAATAGTCCATATTTTGTTCTGGATTGTTTCTGATAGCTTTCCACTGCTGAGATTAAACTAGCTAGCCTGTAGTTGCTGAATTCATCCTTGCACTGTTTGAATAATAGATAGCATTTTAAATTCTTCAATCCTCTATTGCTAACCCTGCATCTATGTGGGATTGGACAATTCTGGTGCATCTCAAATTGTTTGCTCTTATTGCCTTCAGCATCCTGAGAGATCTGGCCTGGTGACTTCAACCACAAGTACGGCCAGCTTTTCACATATTTCTATCCGACTTTAGCTCCTCCTTCACTGTGAAATTGGCAAGTTTTCTTGATAAAGATAAATACGCAGTATGTGTTTAGTACCTGAGAATGCTGTTTGCATCCTGTTGGCCCCATCTGTCTTTTCACCACCCTTTTACTATTTGTGCCTATATAATTTGATCCTTTTGAGTCTTTATCACAATCTGGTGAATCTATGCTGTACTCCTTCCAAGTACAGTCTGTGCTTTCCTAAATGTCTTGTACCAAGATAGTGTGTTGCATTGTTTTGAAAGGCTTGAAATTCTAATTTACTTAGGATGCTTCTTGGAATTTCTTTTACTACTTGTGTTAAAAATGTACTTTACTGTGTTTAATTTTTCACAGTTGTTCATTTTGGAGCTGGGGAAAATAGATCAGAAGATGCAATCATGATGAATACGCCAGTGGTTAAGGGTGCTATGGAAATGGGTTTTGATCGAAGACTCGTAATGCAGAGTGTTCAAAGAAAAATCCTAACAAGTGGAGAAAATTATAAGTCAGTTATTGAACTTGTGACTGACTTGCTGAATGCCGAAGATGAAGAAAGACGGGAAGACAAAGAAAGAAGATTGGAGGAAGTAGCTGAAGGTATTTCAACCGTATTTGCCATGTCTCCGCTCGATTAATTATATCATTTATATCAGACAGCTGCATCGTTTGAATCAAGAATGAATGTTTAACTATAGTTTTGCAAGTATGAAAAAGTTACTGACTACTATAATGTTGGGCTGGGGTGGACAAAGTTAGAAGTCACATTACACCAGCTTATAGTCCAACAGGTTTATTTGAAATCACATGCTTTTGGAGCGCTTCTTTGTCAAGTGAAGTGAACAGTGATCTGAAAGCTGTAGTTTTTAATAAACCTGTTGGATTATAACTTGGTGTCGTTTGATTTCTGTCTTTATAATAAATCAACTATACTCATGAATTTAAAAATCACACAGCACCAAGGTTATAGTCCAACAGGTTTATTTGGAAGCACTAGCTTTTGGAGCGCTGCTCCTTCAGGCGATTATGGAGTATAAGATCGTAAAACACAGAATTTATAGCAGAAGTTTAGATCATGATGCAACTGAAATTGTATATTGAGAAAGACCTGGATTGTTTAAGTGTCGCATCTTTTAAGATGACCATGTTGGTTTCAGTTCGTTCTTCTGTTACATTCACAAACAAGCTTTATTGGCCCAGATAATGCATTGAAGCTGTGAGGTGCCCTGTGTGAGGTTGTCTGTGCCCCAATACACGCTCTCATACTCACTCACACACGCACCCTCTCACATACCCTCCCACCTGCGTGCATGCACAAGTTTTTGGGGTGAATTTGTACTTGCCCAATTTCATTTATTTTGCTCAAAAACTGCTTGAATCTATGTAAAATTCTGTAAATTCCTTTCCTAGAAATAGAATCAGTCTGAATGTTGGGGCACAGACAGCCTCACACAAAGCACCTCACACCTTCAATGCATTATCTAGGCTAGCATGGCAGCTATTGTTAAAGTTTACTTGAGAATGTAACTTCTGGGATTTACATATGGAAGAACTGAAACCAGCATGGTCATTCTAAAAGATGAGAGACTTAACAAACAATCCAGGTCGTCTTCAATATAATTTCAGTTACATCACACTGTAAACTTTTGCTACAAATTCTATGTCCTACGATCTTATACTCCACAACCACCTGATGAAGGAGCAGTGCTTCCAAATAAACTTGTTGAGCTATTGGTACCTCCAAATCAGTCGATACTTATGAATGATTTTATAATGCAATACAGTGGTTGAACTATTTCTTTCCAGGTGCATAATGGAATTTTAGTTGCTGTGTTGAAGTGACTTAAGTATATGACCCCTATATCCAGCTTTAATTTGTGGATTTTTGAATAATTATATCATTATATTTACTGTGTACAACAAGTTGTTGGTTTGTGCCACAAAGTTATGCGCAATGTAAGAAAGCTGTTGATTTAAGATTTCAACACATTTAAGGGAACATAAATGCTTAAAATTACACCAAAATCTGTTAATTTGGTTTTCAGTTGTACTGTGAAGTATTTTCAACTTCTTTGAAGTGACAAAGTTAATTTGGACAGAGGATTTTACTGATAAAGCCATTAAAGCCATGCAGCCGTCTCGCTAGGGTGGGATTGGTTCCAGATTTGATTCAGTCATGTTGAATCAGCTGATTTTTTTTTCTTCTTCTTCTTCATCTGAGGCAATGGTAGAACACTGTTTAGCTAGGGTCATTTAATGTGCATGAAAAACATTGACTTGCTGCTTTGGCTAAGGATTGATCTTGGCTTTGACATTTATGGTATACTCTTGGCCCTTCAAGCTCAAACTGGTGAAAATTTACTGTTCAAAATATAGGGAAGAGAGTGTTTGGTTAAGTTGACTCCTTCTAACATGAAACTAGAGTTGGGAGAGTATTCTTTTTGTGATTCTACTAAATTAATGACTTTTTTTGTATACGCATATGTTGAATCCTATTAGAGCACACAGAACCTGTATTAGCTAACATAATATTTCAGTGCATATGTTACAGTGCTGTGTTTCGAACACAATATAAGAAAGCTGTTCATTTAAGATTTCAAAACTTAAAATTTTGAATTTCCCTTTCTCCTTTGTAGATGATGTAATGCTACTGAAGAAGAATTGTGTTGCTTTGAGTCAGAATTTGACAAAAGTAATACCTTTACTTGATGATCTAGAAACACGATCTTTAATTAACAAATCAGAAAGTGAAACGATTAAACAAAAACCTCAGGCAAACGAACAAGCCAGAGAGCTACTTGATACAATAATTCGTAAAGGAAATGCAGCAGCTGAGGCATTTAGAGATGTCCTTTTGGTTAATGAGCCAGAATTGCATGAAAAGTTGTATGGTAAGTAATTAGTTGTGTCCTTGCACTCATCCCAGAACATTAGTTATGTCTGTAATTCTGTTGCTCTGCATTAAAATATAATTGAGTTTGCCTTCTAGTGTGCAGGGTTATATATATTCTTGGCAATTATGTTTTTTTTTAAAACCATAGTGAGATGCTGACTATATAGGGTTATTGCTGTCAAAATGCTTGCTGGCGTGACTGATGCTCATATCCTAATAAGTAGACTTTTGTTTAAAGTGAAGTTAGTTTTTATCTTTCTGTTTTTCCTTTTCAGCTGAATTTGATTTGGCTAAAGTTTAATTATTACGGAAACCAATTAATGTGAATGCTTTAGAAGGTGGAGGCTGGTCCAATTGCAACATTTAAAAGGCATCTGGATAGGTATATAAATAGGAAGGGTTTAGAGGGGTATGGGCCACGTGCTGGCAAATGGGACTAGATTAGGCTGAGATATCTGGTCGGCATTGGCGAGTTGGACCAAAAGGTGTGTTTCCGTGCTGTACGTCTCTATGATTCTAAAATTATGAAATATGCTGTAGATCCAGCAGTTTATGCAGCAAGTGAAATCAAGTTGATTGTTTCAGGCCTCTACTGAAGCCTTTTTTATCAGTCTGCTGCAGTCCCACTGGGCTATTTTTCTTTCACTCCTGTTGAGTCTTTTCCTACATCCAAACGTTGTGACTTTTATGTCGTGTGTAACTTTAACACCCCAATTCCTCCTTGCACACTATTTTGTTGCAGAACCTTCAGTTGGCTGTGCCTTTGTCCCCAACTCCTTTCTAAACTTTTAAAGTCCACCTTATCACTTGTTTTTGAAAAGGATACAAGAAGTGAATGTAAGTGACCCACTATGAATCCCTTTCCAACCCTGTCACTGTCCAACTTTTGAACAAGCGATTTCGGGATATTTCTGCATCTTAGATAAGTTTCAAGTCTGTACAGACTTCTTGTTCTGTACTGTGTATATATAATATCTCTAATCTGTTTCATATTTCAGTTAAAAAGAATTTGTCTTATTCAACATCAGATTTGATGGGTAAGTTTTTTTTTCTTGCTGCACCATTGCCTTCACATTAGATACAACTATACCTGTGCATTAACTATCAACAAATAGAACTTATAATTAAAAAATTGATATTCAATAATGTTCAATGAAGAGTAAAGGAAGACATTCTGGGAGCAATGAGGCGCACAAGGCAATGGGTCAAGTGCTGAGAATGTGATTAGAATTGTTAACTGTCGCTTTTGACTAATACACATTCAATGGGCTGAAGGGCCTTTTTCTATGCTGTAGACCTGAGATTCTGACAACATTAGAGATACCTAAAGCTGAAGTGTCAACCTGGCAAAGTGACAGTTCAGAACTGTTTACATGCCCAACAACAGTAGGTGGGCTGTCATTCCACAACCAATGGATCAGATGATAGTTCTGCAGTACTGCCGTATTCATCCATTTGTGAATGATGGGGGACAATTAAACCATTAACTGAGGGCTCCATTAACTTCCCCATTCTCAATGATGAATGAGCTTAGCAAATGAGTGAAAACAAGTCTGAAGTATTTGCATCATTCTTCAGCCATCAGTACCAACTAGCTGACCCACCTTGGCCTCCTGAGGTTCCGAGCATCCCAGAAATACTCCAACCATTTTAATTCGCTCCGTATGGTATTGAGAAATTGCTGAAGGCAATGAATGCTACACAGGCTATGGACACTAACTTGATTTTGGTAATCATACTGAAGACTTGTGTTCCAGAACCAAGTGCACACTTCACCACGCTTGGCTATTTACCTAAACTTTGGCGAAACATGTCTTGACCAGTTACCACCCTATCATTCTACTTTCAACAATCAGTAAAATGTTGTAAGATGTACAGGTGATTCTCCTAGAACACCAAAGTTGTGTTCCAGCAAAACCTTGCTTCATAGAAAATTCCTTAATATAAATAATGAGGCCTGTGGGGAAAAATAGGGCTAGGAACAGACCAGGAAAATAAAAATCACTCCTAATCTCTCACCACTCACCCAGAAGTCTAATTTAAAGTATAGCATAGCCTGAATGAAGGTATGAATCATAGTTATCAGTGAAACAGAAGTAAATTTAACACAGTACATTTTTAAAAATATTGTTAATGCAGGGACAAAGGGTCATCTTTTGTGCAAAAGTTAGCCTCCCTCGTACCTATTAAGCAACCTATATCACATTCTGTCATCATGCTCAAAACACTTCCTAACACCTGGCTTCTCTTCGGTGTTATTGTCTTTTACATTCACCACCAGTATTTTCAACACAGGATGCTAACATTCTCATGATTCTGCCCTTCCAATTTTTCAAAAAAGGGATAATCTAGGAGTAGTGTACTTTTCACAGGACGTTGCTCCCTGTACAGTATCTCTCACAGCTGCTCTATCGGCAGCTGTCACCAGGTGCACCGTTTCACATTTAGGCTGGCACTGATATTGGCGCATGCGCAGTTTGTGCAGAGACTTCAGCACAGACATTAGTGCATGCGCAGAATAAAGCACACAAAATGATCACCGCTGGAATCGCGTTACTATGAACAGAGGTAAGTGCTCTCAAACAAACCATTCCCTAATTCCTCAGCGACATTATAACAAAATCATGCTGCCAAAGTGTATATCATCTGAGAGCTACCTGTAGTTATGATATAGAGAAGGACATGCAAAGCAATAACCTGCTTGTTGGCACTTGTTCAAACAGGCATTAATGCTGAACTCCAAGGGTGAGAATGATTGCCATTGACATCAAAGCAGCATTTAACCAAGTTAGCATTTAGAAGCCCTAGGGAAACTAGAGTTAATGGAACAGAGTGTAAACACTTGCTGCTTGTTGAAGTTCTGCCCAGCACAAAGGAAGATTGTTGTGGGTACAGAAACGTCAATCATCTCAGCCCTGAGACATCACTGTAGGAGTTCCTCTGGTTACTGTCCTAGGCCCAATTATCTTCAGTTCTTTCCTCAATTACCTTGAAGCTTATTGATGTTTGAACAATGGTTAAGGTTGTTTGCAACTTCTCAAATATTGAAGTCGTCTGTGTCCATATGCAGTTAGACCTAGACAACATTCAAGCTTGGGCTGATAAATATCAAGTAACATTCATGCCAGACAATTAACATCTCCCTCAAGAAGGAATCTAACCATTTGACTTTAAGTGGTGCTACCATTGCAGAATCCCCCATTATTACCACGTTGGGGTTTACTATTGACTACATGCTGAACTGGACCAGCCATACAAATACTGTGGCTACAAAAGCAGGCTAAAAGGCTATGAATTCAACAGAATAATTTGGATCAGGTTGTAAGTTTGCTTGCTGAGGTGGTAGGTTTGTTCGTGGACGGTTTGTGACCATGCTAAATTAACACTCAGTGAGCCTCTGGTGAAGCACTGGAGTGCTGTCGCATTTGCTATTTGTCTCCGTTTGTTGTCGTGGGTGATATCCCTTGTGGTTGTTCTTCTGGGAGGTTGGTAGATGGGATCCAAATCAACATGTTTATTAAGAGTTCCTCCAGGAATTGCTGTGCGTGTTTTTGTTTAGCCTGTCCCAGGATGGAGGAATTGTCCCAGTCGAACTGGTGTCTCTCTTCATCTGTGTGTATGGATACTAGTGGTAGTTGGTGATGGCTTTTGGTGGCTAGTTAGTGCTCATGTAATCTAGGAAGATTTAAACAGTCCTTGGATAAGCACATGGATGATGATGATATAGTGTAGGAAGATGGGCTTAGATTAGTTTGCAGCAACATTGAGGACTGAAGGGCTGTATTGTTCTTTGTTCTATCCTGGTGGTTAGTTTCCTGCCCATCTGTCCAATGTAATATTTGTTGCAGTTCTTGCAAGGTATTTTGTGTCTGACGTTTTATTCTGCTGGTTGTTGGTAGAGTTCTTTAAATTCATCAGGAGCTGGTACAGTGTGGTGATAGGTTTGTGAGCTACCATGGTGCCTAGGGGCTGGAGTAGTCTGGTCGTCATCTCCGAGGTGTCTTTAATGTATGGCAGGGTGGCTAGAGTTACTGGGGTGTGTTGTCTTCTTGTTTAGGACTGTTGTGTAGTCTCACTTTCTGGTACACTGATGTACAGGATCAGCAAAGGAACTGCAACACAAACTGAAACAGCGAGTAGAAGACTCAAGCCACCACACCCATTCCTCCAAGGAATTCTTTAACATCATCAAAGACACCACGGTAGAGAACGACAAGGTCATGGTCTCCGTTGATGTGATGGTCCTAATCACATCCATAGACATCATCCTCGCCAGAGAACTGAATTGAATTGAGTTTATTGTCACGTGTACCAAGGCACAGTGAAAAGCTTTGTCTTGTGAGCAATACGGGCAGATCAGAGTTAAGTAGCAGAGATAGTAAATAATAGGTAAACAGCGGCAAAAACAAAAGCACAGGTACAGGCAAGTGCTAGGAGTTTGAGAGTCCATTCAGTATTCTAACAACAGTAGGGTAGAAACTGTTTTGAAACCGGCTGGTGTGTGTGTTCAGGCTTCTGTACATTCTTCCCAGTGGTAGAGGTTGTAGAAAAGCATTGCCAGGGTGGGATGGATCTTTGAGAATGCTGGCAGCCTTTCCTTGACAGTGGGCCTGGTAGATGGATTCTATAGATGGGAGGTTGGCCTTTGTGATTGTCTGGGCTGAGTTCACCACTCTCTGTAACCGTCCCCGACCTTGAATGGTACAGTTGCCATACCAGGCAGTGATACATCCAGACAGAGTGATCTCGATGGTATACCTATAAAAGTTGGTAAGGATATTCACCGTCATGGCAAATTCCCTCAGCTGCCTGAGGAAGAAGAGACGTTGTTGGGCCTTTGTAACCAGTGCATCCACATGGAGTCCAGGAAAGCTTGTTTTTGATGACCACTCCCAGGAGCTTGACACTCTTCACTTGTTCCACCTCTGTGCTGTTAATGTGTAGGGGGGGGGGGGGGGGGGGGGGGGCGTGAGTAACATCCTGCCGAAAGTCAGTAATGAGTTCATTGGATTTGTCGGCATTGAGAGCTAGTTTGTTGCCAGAACACACACTTTTTCCAGGTCTTCCACCTCCCACCTGTCGTCTGTTTCATCGCCATCTGAGATTCCGATGGTGAGAGATCGACTATGGTGTCATCAGCGAACTCGTAAATGGCATTAGTCTGGTATTTGGCAACACAGTCATGGGTATACAGTGAGTACAGTAGGAAACTGAGTACACACCTCTGGGGAGCTCCAGTGTTGAGTGTTAGTGAGATGAAATATTGTCCCCAATCTTCACTGATTGTGTCCTGTGGGTCAAAGAAACACTGGTCTCCCTGCGAGACGAACTAAGGTCAGCAACAACTCCATCAGCAAATTAGTAACCTGTGGCTCACGATCAACTTCACCTTCAACAGCAAGATCTGCAAACAAATCAATGGGATGCCTATGAGATCACCAATATCAGGGCTCTTGCCAGAAGCAGTTACTCAGAGGTCAGAACAAACAGCCCTTCCCACGATCCAGCCCAAGCTTTGAGTGTGCTATATGGATGACACCTTTGTCATCATGAAACATGACAAATTAACAGAAACCCATAAACACACAAACAACATCCTTACCAGAATAAAGTCCACCAAAGAGGAAGAGAACAACAACAGATTCTCCTTCCTAGATGTCACAGTAGAACGAAAAGCCAATGGAGAGCTGCAGACCAGTGTCTACAGAAAAGCCGCACACGTTGACCAGATATTCAACTACAGGAGCAACCATTCCAACACCCACAAAAAGAGCTGCATCAGGACATTATTTAAATGAGGTGCAATACACTGCACCACCCAGGAACTTCGAATAATGGAGGGAAAACACCTGTACAATGTATTCGGGAACAGTACCTGACAAGCGCAGTTCACAGATTCCTACACCACAGACCTAAACAAGGAGGCCCAACATGCCCTGAATCTATAACCACCCTGCCATACGTTAAAGGCATCTCTGAGATGACAACCAGACTACTCTGGCCCCTCAGCATCATGGTAACCCACAAACCTACCACCACATTGAAATAGCTCCTGCTGAATTTAACAGGCCATGTACCAATAATCAGCAGAACGAATGTCATATACAAGATACCCTGTAAGCACTAGCCACCAAAAAACATGACCAACTATCACTTATATCCATATACACATACAAAAAGGGACACCAGTTCGACTGAAACAGTCCATCCATCCTGGAACAAGCTAAACAAAGACACGCACGGGAATTCCTAGAGGCCTGACGTTCAAACCAGGCAATGGCCTAGTGGTATTATCATTGGAGCGTTAATCCAAAGACCCAGGTAATGTTCCAGGGACCTGGCCTCGAATCCCAGCACGGTAGATGATGGAATTTGAATTCAGTTACTGAAACTGAATTCAGTAAATATCTGGACCCAAAACAATGTGGTTGACTCTTAACTGCTCTCTGGGCAAATAGGGATGGGCAATAAATACTGCCTAGCCAGCGACACCCTCATCCTTTTCCAGAATAAAGAAAACCAGAACTCCATGAACAAACTTATTGATTTGGTCCCATTTACTAACCTCTCAGAAAAAGAACCAGAAGTGATATCCCCCACCACAACAGACCAAAAGCAGGATAGAACACCCTTCATTGGAGGCTCACTGATCGTTACCTTGAATGTATGATGAATTGTCTGAGAACAAATCTACCAGCTCAGCGAGCAAGCTTGCAACCTGAGCTACGAATCTTCTCCAAAATCGCAAAATGATTTGTCTCCTGTCTCCCCAGTCCCTGTCCACTATCTACAGGAATATGATGGAATGTTCTTCATTTGCCTGGATGATTGCAACTCTGAAACACTCTCTAACATATTACCATCCAGAGCAAAATTTTCCCAATTGGCTGGCACCACATCCAATCATTTACAAGTTTCCCTCCTTTCACCACAAAATACACTCTTATCACCTAAATGTACAAGGTCAGCTGTTGCATTGGGAGGTTATCACCTACAAATTTCCCTCCAGCTGTACTCCATCCTGAATTAGAACTGCATCACGTGCCTTCGTTGTCACTGTGTTAACATCCTGAAATTCTTCCAGACTGCACTAAATCCCAAGAGTTCATCATTTCACAAAGACCGCTTTCCACCACAGTCTTCGGCAGTTAGGGGATGGGTTAAATACTGGCCTGGTCAGCAGCATCAAACTCCATGTGTTGAATAAAATAAGTAAATCAAAGATGTTATAATTTAGGTTTTAAGAATAATGAAGAAGTTCTTCAAATGTCTTTCTGAAATTCTATTCCACATGGGCTGGATTACCTAATTACAGAGGAGCCTTGATTATCCAAAGGACGTGAGCAGGGAGTATTTTGTTTGGTTAATTGAATGCCAGAATACATAGTTTAGCCATGCGATCTTGTTCAGATAATCCGAAATTGGGATAATGGAGTGCCGGATAATCACGGTTTCTCTGTACTTCACTATGGAAATGTTAAATATTGTAACATTCAGACAATGAACTGTTAGTGCATGAGTAAGTTTTTGAAACTAATGAAACTTCTGTTTTCTTTAGGCTTGACCATGGAAGAACAATTGCGACGGTTGCAGGAAGAACGAACTTGTAAAGTATGTATGGACAAGGAGGTCTCGGTTGTGTTTATAATGTGTGGTCATTTGGTTGTTTGTACAGATTGTGCGCCATCCCTGAGGAAGTGCCCAATCTGCCGAGGTACCATCAAAGGAACAGTTAGAACATTTTTGTCCTAATCATGATATCTAGTTCCCTGATATGATCAGGAGAACAGTTAAATTGATGGGGTTAATCAAACTGGATGTAAAAAGTGAATTTGAGTGACAGCATGTACAGCCTCTTCATCTTTTAGCTCAGGAATAAATTGGAGTATCTGGTTAAGTAGTCTGATTATAATGATTGCCTCTTAAGTTTGCCTGAAATTTTCTGTAGTTCATACGTTCTTCCATATTCTGATCCAAATCATTTGTATAACAAACTAAATAGAATCCAGAACTTTTCTCTATGGTACACCACTTGGACAGGCCTCCAGTCTGAAGAGCAACCTTCCAGCACCACTGTGTTTCCTGCCATTAAGTGGATTTATGTATCCAAATTATGAGCTACCCCTGAATCCCATGTGACCTAACTTTACTAATTAGACTATCATTTGTAACCTTGTCAAAGGCTTTACTGATATCCAAGTACACAAGGCTATTGCCCTGCCCTCATTTATCTTTTGATAACATCCTCAAAAAACTCAATCAAGTTTGTGAGAAGATTTTCCTCACACACAACACTGACTACCCCTAATCAATTTATGTCTCTCAAAATGTCCATAAATCCTATCTTTCATAATCACCTTCAACAATTTAGGGCTATAGTTCTCCAGTTTCTCCTTACGACTTTTCTGAAACAAAGCTCAACATTAGCCATCATGTCATCAGGTACCTCACCCATAAATATAGATGATACAAATATTTCTGCAAAGGGTCTCACAGTTTTGTACCTTGCTTCCCACAATGTTCTGGGATAGGTTAGGTCAGGTCCTGGAGATTTATAGGCCTCCCAAACTTACTCTCGATGTTTTAATAAGTTCATATTACAAAATTTATTTCTCTGCATTCTCTGGACTCCAGACTTTAAAAAAATGCAAAATATTCATTTAGTATTGTTCCCATCTCCTGGGCTTCCAACACAAAGGCAAAAACTTTGATCTTTATGGGGCCCTACCCTCTCTGTAGTTACCCTTTTGCTCAATATATTTGTAGAAACTCTGGATTATCTGTCAATGCTATTTCGTGGCCCCTCTGCCTTCCTGATGTCTTTCTTAAGAATGCCCCTTCATTCTTTATATTGATTTGAATCCAGTTGTTTATATCTAAAATAAAATTCTCTTTTATTCTTGACTAGGACCTCAATATCTTTATTCATCAATTTTTCCTTATTCTGACCAGCCTTACCCTTTACTCTAATAAAAACAAATGTTCCTGAATTCTCATCATCATACTATTGAAATCCTCCCACTTGACAGATGTCTTTTTACCAACAGTCTACTCCAATCAACCTTTGAAAGTTCTTGTCTCACAATATTGGAATTTGCTTCACTCCTATTAAAAACCTTTTATGGAAGTTTTATCCCATTCCGTAACCACTTGAAATGCTTTCCATGATATGTCTATTTGTGTGCATAATGGCTTGGTTCACCAACTGCTCTGCCCACAACCATAAGAAATTACAGAAGGTTATGTGCACAGCACAGACCATTATGGAAGCCAACCTCCCATCAATAAATACAATCTGCACTTCTTGTTCATAGAATCCCTAACTGTGGAAACAGGCCCTTTCTCCCAACAATCCCACACGAGCACTCCAAAGAGTAACCCACCCAAACCCATTCCCATTACTGTACATTTACCCCTGACTAATGCAATTAACCGACATATCCCTGAATACTATGGGCAATTTAGTATGGCCGATTCATCGAACTGGTGGTACTTCGAATTGTGGGAGGAAACCCACGCAAACACAGGGAGAATGTGCAAACTCCACACACAGTCACCCGAGGCTGGAATCAAACCTGGGTCCCTGCTGCTGTGAAGCAGCAGTGCTAACCAATCAGTCACCATGACATGGAAAGGCTGCCAACATCATCAAAAACTCCTCTCTGTTAATACTGTCCTCCAACCTCTTCCATCGGGCAGAAGATACAGAAGCTTGAACATGGGAACCAACAGATTTAAGATTGCTTCTTTCCTCATTAGAGTGCTGAAAAGACCTCTCGTTTTAAATCTAATGTTGAACTTTCTTTTCTCAGTAGCTGTGTATGCTACGTATGCACACTATATGATCTATATGTCTTTGTTTGCTATGATCTACTTGTACTGTTTGCAAAACAAGACTTCATTGTACTTGGGTATATGTGACTTCACTGTACTTGGGTGCATGTGACTGGGTATATGTGACTTCACTGTACTTGGGTACATGTGACTGGGTATATGTGACTTCAGTATACTTGGGTGCATGTGACTGCAATAAATCAAATCAAAGAAAAAAGTGTGTTTTTATTTTGTAGTCTAGCAGAAGCAAATGCATTTCAGCATTGGTATGAAAGCCTTTTTAATTGTGCTATGCGGATGCAGATTTATTATGTTTCATCTTGTTCTCAACCAATATTCTGTTGAACATACAAGTGAGTAAAAACAAAAAGAACTGCAGATGCTATAAATCAGGAATAAAAACAGAAGTAGCTGGAAAAGCTCAGCAGGTCTGGCAGCATCTGTGAAGAGAGTCATCGAGTTAACGTTTCAGGTCTGGTGAGAAAGTTCTGAGGAAGGGTCATCAGATGCTGCCAGACTTGCTGAGCTTTTCCAGCTACTTCTGTTTTTATACAAGTGACTTCTTCTGTAGAATATGGGCAGAGCCAAATCAATGGCACCATAGGCAGTTTGGGCATGATAAGCATAAGTCTTTATTAGATGAAGACTCGTGAGGAGTGTAATCATGGTAAAGGATAATCAAATAAGTCCTTTTTATTTATTCATTCTTGGGATATGGGTATCGCTGGCTGGGCCAGCATGTATAATTGCCCAGAGAGAAGTTAAAAATCAATGACATTGCTATAGGTCTGGAGTTACATGTAGGCCAGACCAAGTAAGGATAGCAATTGCCTTCTGCAAAGGGCTTTATTGAACCAGATGGGTTTCTGACAATTGATATTGATTTCATGGTCAACATTAGACTCTCAATTCTGAATTTTTATATTGATTTTGTATTCTACTGTCTGCCATGGCAGGATTTGACACCAGACCCCAGAACATTAACTGGGGTCTCTGGATTAATAGTCAAATGTTAATACCAGAAGGAGAAAGTGGGGACTGCAGATGCTGAAGATCAGAGCCGAGAGTATCGTGCTGGAAAAACACAGTAGGTGAGGCAGCATTTGAGGATCGGGAAAATCAATGTTTCGGGCATTAGTCCTTCATCAGAAATTAATGTTTCGGCCATTCCTGATGAAGGGCTTAAGCCTGAAACGTTGATTTTCGTGTTCCTCGATGCTGCCGGAGTTAATACCAGTAGGCCATTATATGATTGAACTGAAGAACAAAAAGGGCAAATTGCACTTATAGAGGGTAGATTTTTAGAATCCCATACAGTTAAGTGGAAATGGAACAAATAAATAAGGACAAGATATTGTGCTAGGAATTGCATATCAATGATCTGTCTGTATTAACTTGAAGAGAAATAATGTGAAAGAAGCATAATTTTTTTTTAACTTTCATTCAGGAAAACATGGTAGTATTTCTGTAAGTTAGCTCACTGAGCCTGAAGGTTTGTTTTCAGATGTTTCATCACCATACTAGGTAGCATTCCTGATGAAGGGATTTTGCCCGAAACGTCGATTTTTTTTTTTTCCCTGCTCCTCGAATGCTACCTTACCTGCTGTGCTTTTCCAGCACCACTCTAATCTTGACATCATCAGTGAGAGTCTCTGGTGAAACGCTGGTGGTATACCCCACCTCACTATTTATAGGTCTTGGTTCCTTAAGGTGGATGATATCATTTCTGGTTCTTTTTCAAGGTCATTCTTAGAGGCATGGCACTCTCAGCAGAACTCTTATCACACACCGATTTAGATCCCATCCCTTGGGAAAAAAAACAGAAACGACATCACCCACCTTAAGAAACTAAGATCTATAAATAGAGAGGCGGGACATATCGCCAGCGCTTCACCAGAGACTCTCACTGTGATGTTACCTAGTCATAGTGACAAAACATCTGAAAACAAACCTTCCAGCTCAGCGAGCTAACTTACGGGCTCATCATTGACCTGAGCCACAAATCTTCTCAAAAATCGCTAATTTTAGCTAGTATGTAGCAAACCTATTGAGAGAACTCATTCTGTTCTTGAGAGTGAAACTGGGCTGGCACAAAGTCAGTTACAGCATTTCAATAGAGATATAGAAAGGAATGGTAGTTATAGCCTGCTCCCCTAACAGTGTGGGCAAAAGAGAGAAAGTTGGGGAAAAAAAGAGATTCTGGACGTCAAGGGAAAAAAAAATCATCCTTTTCCCTTAAGGTTTAAATAGCGAGCTGAGAATTTTGCCGATTAAAAACCAACTGCCTTCCCTCCATGTGTTTTCATCCCCGGTATTTCTCCTGCTGTTTACACACAAGTTCACCCTGACCCCGCTCCTCCCCCATCACCCCACCCCCAGTGCACCCTCCTTCGCTCTGTTGTTGCTGCTGTCGCTGTTCAGACTGACTTCAGTCTGGGGCCTGTTCCTTCCAATTATATTTGTGAGATATCTCCCAATCTTCAGCCTACAAATACAGCTGGGAAATGACTGATGCCATTTTTTGTTCCAGATTATATGTTTCTGCCTGTGATGAGAGGTGTTATATAGCTCAGGCAATAGGATTCTGTCATGTCACTGGCAACCCCCAGCTGAAGGGTATGTACATTGCACCTAGCATTACTTTGAGAGTGTCCTATCTTCAACTTGCCCTATCTCTCTTCATCAACCAAAAAAGCTTCCAATTTGTCAATGTGCCGTCTATCTGTGACCATCAGTGCCAGATTCTGGAGATGAACATTAGATAACTTTGATGTGGAAGTGACAGTGTTGGACTGGGTTGGACAAAGTCCAAAATCTCTCAATACCAGATTACAGTCAGAGTCATACAGGTGTAACTTGTCCATGTTGACCAGGTATCCTAACCTAATCTAGTCCTATTTGCCCATGCTTGGCCCATATCTCTCCAAATTCTTCCTATTCATCTACCTATCCAGATGTCTTTTAAATGTTGTAATTATACCAGCCTTCGCCACTTCCTCTGGTAACTCTGGTAACAAGTACCACCCTCTGTGTGAAAAAGTTGCCCCTTCGGTCCCTTTTACATCTTTCTCCTCTCACTCTAAACCTCTAGTTGTAGACTCCCTCACCACAGGGAAAAGACTTTGTCTATTTATCCTATCCATCCCCCTCATGATGAAATAAACCTCTATAACTTTCAACCCTCTGCCTCCAACACTTCAGGGAAAACAGCCCCAGCCTCCTTGTAGCTCAAATCCTCCAACCCTGGCAACATCCTTGTAAATCTTTTCTGAACCTTTTCAATTTTCACACCATCCTTCCGAATGCAAAGAAACCAGGACTGGATGCAATATTCCAACAGTGCCCTAACCAACATCCTGTACAGCTGCATCATGACCTCACAACTCATGTACTCAATACTCCGACCAATAAAGGAAAGGATACCAAACGCCTTCTTCACTATTCTGCTGACTCGGGATATGCAATAATGCAGAGAGGTCCAACAGGTTTATTTGAAACTGCAAGCTTTCAGATACCACGGTCCTTCCTCACTTCCATACTGCTGTGGGTCTGGGGTCACAGATAGGTCAGACCAGGTAAGGATGACAGAATTTTTTCCCTAAATGGCATCAGTGAACTAGATGGGTTTTTATAACAATTGACAGTCGTTACACAGTTATCATTAAGTCAGCTCTTCTCTAATTCCAGATTTTTATTGAATTCATATTTCATTGTTTACTATGATGGGATTTGAACTTGCACATTAATCTAAAGTTCTGAGTTGCTAGTCCAGTGATATTGTCACTTATACCACCGTTTCCCCAAAACTAAAACAAGTGGGTATTTCTTTTTATGAGTTTTAACAGTTGGTCTCTCAATCAACACACTTCAAAAGGTGGTGTCACGTATTATTAGAATCGTGCACTTCAAGTCAAGCCCCACAATCCAGCAATTGTCTCAAGTTTTTTAAAAAAGTTATCAAAGTATGCAAAGTCCCCAATTTATCTGTCTGATAAACTCAGGTTAACAGAAAAAATGAATCAGACTTTTCTATTTAACAAGAATTACTACGTATTACTAATAAATATATTTTAACTGCAGTCACACAACTATGAACTGGCAATATATAACCTGTAATGGCTACAACTCTATCCCTCTTCTAAAACTCCACAACAGACATAAGTAGACATAATGCATTGGTGTTATGAGCAGAAAAGAAGAAAATGAGGATGCAGTTCAATGATACCATCCCTCAGCATTCAATGGGGTTTTTCTTTCGTTTCTCAAATCTTCAGTTTTTGTTTCCTTGGTTCATTCATTTTCACTGGAAGTACAGAGTGACTGGTTCACAAATTATAATGTCTCTGACTTACTGGTTAAAAACCACAGCTTACAGCAACTAGTGGGTGAAAATAAACTGGCTTTCTTCAGACTTTAGTTTTTTTTTAACTGGAGAATGATGACAACATCCTTTCAGCCATCCAAAAGCTTCTGTCAGTCTTGTTCACACCCATGAACTGTTCAGCTACACAGGAGCCAATCAAATAATTGTTAGCCTAGTTGCAACACTGAGGGTAACTGAAGAATGCTTTACCATAGATAGGTATAAAGCAGTGTTTCCCAACCTTTTCAGTATCAAGGTGCACTGAATGAGACAAACAATTCTGCTCACTTTTTTCAGCTGAATTGTTTGCTAATAAATGTTAGATTGACTTGTATTTACGATAGTTATGGCCTTAATAGAAAGGTTTGCAAAGTAGTCCATAAAACAAGGTAGAGAAGGATCAAAAAAATGAATGCTTCAAATCCACTGGCAAAAAGTCAATTGACAGCACAGACACATTGAAACAATTGAGATTTTTAAAAACTATTCATGAACATAATAGATCAGAACGAAACACAATGTATATTTTAATTTACTGGGTTTTTGGAATTCTGTAACCTGTAGTTGTGTGCAGAGCCATTTGGTCTGGGAGGAATCTTGCTCCATGGACAAGTGCTCCGTCCTGTGGTGTTTTATGTACACCAATGTTGAAAATAAAGCTCACAAGATATGTTAGCACTGCTACCTCATGGTCCCAGGAGTTTGCACGTTCTCCCCGTGTCTGCGTGGGTTTCCTCCAGGTGCTCTGGTTTCCTCCCACAGTCCAAAGATGTGCAGGTCAGGTGAATCGGCCATGCTAAATTGTCCACAGTGATGGGTGCATTAGTCAGAGGGAAATGGATCTGGGTGGGTTACTCTTCGGAGGGTTGGTGTGGACTTGTTGGGCCGAAGGGCCTGTTTCCACACTGTAGGGAATCTAATCTAATCTAAAAATCACACAACACCAGATTATAGTCCAACAGGTTCATTTGGAGGCATGAGCTTTCGGACCACTGCTCTTCCATCAGGTGGTTGTGAAGGAGCAGTGCTCTGAAAGCTATTGCTTCCAATTAAACCTGTTGGACTATAACCTGGTGTTGTGTGATTTTTAACTTTGTACACCCCAGTCCAACACCAGCATCTCCAAATCTGACTGCCAAAACATGAATGTTTTGTCTGTAAATGGCATCTTAACTTATTTGATAGTATCGCAGTGTTTGTCAATTAGTCACTGCACATTCAGGTGCGGGACAAGTTTCTGTCCATGAAACTCTAAAGGCAACTGAGCTCTCGTTACACTGTCTCTGAAAGGTTCTTGCTTCGTTTTCTTTGGGGTCAGACAGTTAGAGAAATTGCCTCTTTTGAAAGAAACATAATCATTCCTACTTAGAATCTAAGATTTACATGAATGGCTCAACTAAAACAAATTTCAAAAGTATTCACTTTAAAGTCCTTGCTAACTTGTAAACGTGTTCAGGTGGACAGACCAATTCACCGGCCATTTCAATTGCACGCCTTTTTACTGCAAGTGCAGCGCCTTGCTGGAAATATAACATGCGATTATTGTGCATGCTCAGACGAATGTCTGGCCCTGTGAATGAGCAAGCAGGCTGTATAACCGAGCACATCGTCCTTTTGCGGCACATGCATGTTGACGAACATCAGCAGATATCGCCTTCAATAATAAACAAGAGGCTCTGGTGGAGATCGGAAGCACACATGTCGTCTCGACGCTCCGGTAAAGCAGGAGTGCTTCCCGAATTTTGCGACACACTTTTCACCTTGCTGCAGCACACCAACTGAAAAGTGCTGAGAGGCTGAAAGGTAGGAAAATGGAATTGAGGAATATCAGATTAACCATTTAATAACAGAGCAGACTTAATAAAACGAATAGCTGAAAATGTATTGCTAGAAAAGCGCAGCAGGTCAGACAGCATCCAAGGAACAGGAAATTCGATGTTTCGGGCCAGAGCCCTTCATCAGGAATGAGGAGAGTGTGCCAGGCAGGCTAAGATAAAAGGTACGGAGGAGGGACTTGGGGGAGGGGCGATGGAGATGTGATAGGTGGAAGGAGGTGAGGGTGATATGCCGGAGTGGGGTGGGGGTGGAGAGGTCAGGAAGAGGATTGCAGGTTAGGAAGGCGGTGCTGAGTTTGAGGGAATCGACTGAGACAAGGTGGGAGGGGAAATGAGGAAACTGGAGAAATCTGAGTTCATCCCTTGTGGTTGGAGGGTTCCCAGGCGAAAGATGAGGCGCTCTTCCTCCAACCGTTGTGTTGTTATGTTCTGGCGATGGAGGAGTCCAAGGATCTGCATGACCTCGGTGGAGTGGAAGGGAGCGTTAAAATGTTGAGCCACGGGGTGGTTGGGTTGGTTGGTCCGGGTGTCCCAGAGGTGTTCCCTGAAGTGTTCCGCAAGTATGCGGCCCGTCTCCCCAATATAGAGGAGGCCACCGGGTGCAGCGGATGCAATAGATGATGTGTGTGGAGGTGCAGGTGAATTTGTGGCGGATATGGAAGGATCCCTTGGGGCCTTGGAGAGAAGTAAGGGAGGAGGTGTGGGTGCAAGTTTTGCATTTCCTGCGGTTGCAGGGGAAGGTGCCGGGAGTGGAGGTTAGGTTGGTGGGGGGTGTGGACCTGACGAGGGAGTCACAAAGGGAGTGGTCTTTGCGGAACGCTGATAGGGGAGGGGAGGGAAATATATCCCTGGTGGTGGGGTCCGTTTGGAGGTGGCGGAAATGACGGCGGATGATACGCTGTATACCAAGGTTGGTGGGGTGGTAGGTGAGAACCAGTGGGGTTCTGTCTTGGTGGCGGTTGGAGGCGCGGGGCTCAAGGGCGGAGGAGCGGGAAGTGGAGGAGATGCGGTGGAGGGCATCATCGATCACGTCTGGGGGGAATCTGCGGTCTTTGAAGAAGGAGGCCATCTGGGCTATACGTTTTTGGAACTGGTCCTCCTGGGAGCAGATGCGGCGGAGACGAAGGAATTGGGAATATGGGATGGCGTTTTTACAGGGGGCAGGGTGGGAGGAGGTGTAGTCCAGGTAGCTGTGGGAGTCAGTCGGTTTATAGTAGATGTCTGTGTTGAGTCGGTCGCCCGAGCTAGAAATGGAAAGGTCTAGGAAGGGGAGGGAGGAGTCTGAGACAGTCCAGGTGAATTTGAGGTCGGGATGGAAGGTGTTAGTAAAGTTGATGAACTGTTCAACCTCCTCGTGGGAGCATGAGGCAGCGCCGATACAGTCATCGATGTAGCGGAGGAAAAGGTGGGGGGTGGTGCCAGTGTAGTTGCGGAAGATGGACTGTTCCTCATATCCTACGAAGAGACAGGCATAGCAGGGGCCCATGGCAACTCCTTTAGTTTGGAGGAAGTGGGAGGATTGGAAAGAGAAGTTATTCAGGGTGAGGACCAGTTCAGTCAGTCAGAGGGTGTCAGTGGAAGGGTTGGTGCGGCAGGAAAGGAAGAAGCGGAGGGCTTTGAGTCCTTCGTGATGGGGATGGAGGTGTACAGGGACTGGATGTCCATCGTGAAGATAAGGCGTGGGTCCCTCGTCAGGTCCACACCCCCCACCAACCCAACCTCCACTCCCGGCACTTCCCCTGCAACCGCAGGAAATGCAAAACTTGCGCCCACACCTCCTCCCTTACTTCTCTCCAAGGCCCCAAGGGATCCTTCCATATCCGCCACAAATTCACCTGCACCTCCACACACATCATCTATTGCATCCGCTGCACCCGATGTGGCCTCCTCTATATTGGGGAGACTGGCCGCCTACTTGCGGAACGCTTCAGGGAACACCTCTGGGACGCCCGGACCAACCAACCCAACCGCCCCGTGGCTCAACACTTTAACTCTCCCTCCCACTCCACCGAGGACATGCAGATCCTTGTACTCCTCCATCGCCAGAACATAACAACACGACGGTTGGAGGAAGAGCGCCTCATCTTCCGCCTGGGAACCCTCCAGCCACAAAGGATGAACTCAGATTTCTCCAGTTTCCTCATTTCCCCTCCCCCCACCTTGTCTCAGTCGATTCCCTCAAACTCAGCACCGCCCTCCTAACCTGCAATCTTCTTCCTGACCTCTCCACCCCCACGCCACTCCAGCCTATCACCCTCACCTTGACCTCCTTCCACCCATCACATCTCCATCGCCCCTCCCCCAAGTCCCTCCTCCCTACCTTTTATCTTAGCCTGCCTGGCACACTCTCCTCATTCCTGATGAAGGGCTCTGGCCCGAAACATCGAATTTCCTGTTCCTTGGATGCTGCCTGACCTGCTGTGCTTTAACCAGCAACACATTTTCAGCTCTGATCTCCAGCATCTGCAGACTTCACTTTTTACTTAATAAAACGAATAGCCTACTTCAGCTCCCACATCTTATAGTCTTATGAAAAGGGGTAATAATAAATTTTACAAAAATAAATATGTCCTATAACAAGTATTGAGGAAAATATACAAATCAGTTAAGTTGCAACACAAGCTTAATGAGGCTATAAAAACAAATGAAACACATGGATTTATTGTTGGAGGGTCAGAAAAGTAGGAAAGTTATGTAAAAGTTATCAAACTTTAATTAGGTTAGACATTGAATTGTTGTGTACAGCTTTGGCTACCACATCAAAATAGTGTAAGATTTAGAAGGATGACACCAAAAGTGAGTTTATAATCAGAAGCAAATTAACAGGTTCATTCTCTTTTCAAAAATAGGCTGAAGGCTTATCTATTAGAGATTGTGCAACTTTTGGATTGGATAGCATAGGCAAGAATCTTCTCACTGAAGGACAAGAGTAAAACTAGAGTTTATCATTATGACACTCACCACAAAACCAAATAGGAAATTTGAAAAAAAAATCCTTTGCCCAGAGAGTGGCAATGATGTGAAGGGGGATAATATGGATACATTTAATGGGTAGTTAGACATGGTGGAGAAATGAATAAGGGCTATGAATGAGGAAAGTTAGGAAGAAGTTCAAGTGGTGGATAAGTGTTGCGTGGTTGGAGCTTAAGTGCTTTATCTAGTAATATGGAACAATTTCCAAACCAAGAAAGTCCACATTGTGAATAAATCTACCGCCAAATGTGTGATTGCTTTATTACTGTTTTGAATCACAAATGTCATTGTATTTAGAATGGTATTGAAGATGGGCATTAAAGGAAAAGGTGTGTCCTCTGTATAAACCTCTCCCTTTCTTAGACAAATTTCTTTTTTTATAATGACTTTATGCAACATGGATGTTTTCAGTGGATTTTGGAATGCTTTTAGTAAACAATTTTTCACTTTATTCAGTATATAAAACCACCTAAAGTTCACACCTGGATAATTTTGCTAGCTTTGAAAATTTGTCATCCTAACTGTTTTAAAAAATATATTCATTCATGAGATATGGGCATCACTGTTAAGACCAGCATTAATTGTTCACCACAATTTGCCATTACAAAGGAAATGGCAGAAGAGTTGAATTGATACTTTGGATCTGTCTTCACTGGGGAAGACACAAGCAACCTCCCAGATGTAATAGTGGCTGAAGGACCAAAGATAATGGATGAACTGAGGGGAATTTATATTAGACAGGAAATGGTGTTGGATAGACTGTTAGGTCTATCCCAAGGTACTTAAGGAGGTGGCTCTAGAAATCGTGGACACATTGGAAAATGATTACCAATGCTCTATAGATTTAGGATCAGCTCCTGTGGATTGGAGGGTTGTCCCACTTTTCAAGAAAGGAGAGAGAGAGAGAAAACAGGAAATTATAGATCTGTCAGCCTGACGTCAATAGTGGGAAAGATGCTGGGGTCACTTATAAAAGATGAAATTATGACTCATTTGGATAGCAGTAACAGGATAGGTCAGGATAGGATAGGATGAAGGGAAAATCGTGCTTGACTAATCTTCTGGAATTTTTTGAGGATGTAACTATGAAGATGGACAAGGAGGAATTATTGTGTACTGGGCTTTTAGAAAGCTTTTGACAAAGTCCTACATCGGGGATTAGTGAGCAACATTAGAGCACATAGTACTGGGACAAAATACTGACTTGGATTGAAAATTGACGGGCTTATAGGAAGTAAAGAGTAGTAATAAACAGGCCCCTTTAGGAATGGCAGGCGGTGACCAGCGGGATACCACAAGGTTCAATGCTAGGACCGCAGCTGTTTACAGTATACATTAACGATATAGATGAAGGTATTAAAAGTAATATTAGCAAATTTGCTGATGACACAAAGCTGGGTGACAGGCTGAAATGTGAGAAGGATGTTATGAAAATACAGGGCAACTTGGACAGGCTGGGTGAGTGGATGGATGAATTGCAGATGCAGTTTAATGTGGATAAATGTGTGATTATCCATTTTGGTGGCAAGAACAGGAAGGCAGGTTACTATCTAAATGGAGTCAAGTTAGATAAAGGGGAAGTACAACAAGATCTAGGTGTTCTTGTACGTCAGTCAATGAAAGCAAGCATGCAGGTACAGCAAGTAGTGAAGAAAGCTAATGGCATGCTGACCTTCATAAGAGGAATTGAGTATAGGAGCAAAGAGGTCCTTCTGCAGCTGTACAGGGCCCTGGTGAGACTGCACCTGGAGTATTGTGTGCACTTTTGGTCTCCAAATTTGAGGAAGGACATTCTGGCTATTGAGGGAGCACAGCGTAGGTTCACAAGGTCAATTCCCAGAATGGCAGGACTATCATAAATTGAAAGATTGGAGTGACCGGGCTTGTATACAAGAGTTTAGAAGGATGAGACAGGATCTGATTGAGACGTATAAGATTATTAAAGGATTGGACACTCTGGAGGCAGGAAGCATGTTTCCGCTGATGGGTGAGTGCAGAACAGAGGATACAGTTTAAAAATAAGGGGTAGGCCATTTAGAACAGAGTTGAGGAGAAATTTCTTCACCCAGAGAGTGGTGGGTGTATGGAATGCTCTATCCCAGAAGGCTGTGGAGGCCAAGTCTCTGGATACTTTCAAGAAAGAGTTGGATAGAGCTCTTAAGGATAGTGGGATCGAGGGTTATGGGGATAAGGCAGGATACTGATTGAGGATGATCAGCCATGATCATAATGAATGGTGGTGCAGGCTCGAAGGGCTGAATGGCCTACTTCTGCACTTATTGTCTATTGTCAAAGCTGTTCAGAGGACAAAGACTACCATAACATCTCTTGGAAAGAAAAATATCTTTTATATTGAACAAATACATATATTGTTGCTCATTTTGTTTTTTCTGAAGCACTGTAACACAAGTCAGTGTTGTCGACTGTTAATTACCAACCAATTAAAAATGATATTTGGATACTCCGACTTCAGCTTAGCTTTTTAAAAAAACTTTAACCTCAACACTTATTTTATTCAAATGTAAATTTTTTTAAACATTTGTTGTCAAGATGAAAGCATTAAGTATTTTAAATGTCTTCCTTTGGTTACTAATTGTAGATTTTAAAATAAATAAATCAAAAATCCTCTTTGTACATCAAAAATCATACTGAGGATATCACCACTAGCTGGCAAGCCTGGTATTTATTCCCCATCTGTAATTGCTGAGGTGGTGGTAGAGTGTATGTTAGGTCTACATATAGCATTTTCTACTAAAATTAAATCCTATGGCCATAACCACACTTGAAGTTCAAAACTTTCTATGGATAACATTGATTTGAATAATTTTATCTGAAACTATTTCCAGCTCTGCTTTGTGAAAATCCATAGTACATCCCTGCCACTTCTGTAGTTTGGCCAGATTTTCTCACCTAGGGTTTCTTTTTCTCATTTGCTCCTGTTAATCAAATGTATGGCGTGACTCTTAAAAATACGCAGGTTGACAGCCAGTCAGAAAATGGAGCAGTTAACGATCTATCAATCTATAAGGGAACAAATGATTAGCAGACTCTTCAGCCCCTCAAGCCTGTGACCTACCTCCACATACCTGCCTTCGGCCCTTAACAAAATGTTTAGTCTGATGAAGATAAGCTAACAACTGATTTAGCATCATGGAAGGAAATTCAAAACGTGTATCACCTTTTCTGTGTAGAAGTGCTCCCTAACATCTCTCCTGAATGTGACATTTAGGACAAACAAACAATGCTCAGAACTGCCAATGCTAGAATTGGTGTCGTTGGGCATGGTTTACACTGGCACCAAAATGGTCACAAAGTAGACTCGACCATGCAATCTCAGCACCATTGCAAGCTAGAAAGGGTATGGTGTTTGAAACATGGCAAATTCTGTGTAATAACACAATGGAGTTAAAGAAGGCAGTCTTGAAATCAATAAAGGATCAATAAAACTTTTTAATTATTTTCACAACTACAGCAGTCAATTTTGTAAAAGTGCTTTGATTGTATAATACTTTGAGGTTGCTTGCTGATAGTGATTATAGCACCTCAGCTCACACAAGGCGTTAACATAAATCTGTTTATTCCTTGTGGCAACAACACCTGCTTTTAGAAGCAGCTGAGTAAAAATACGTAAATCCAAGTTCAGTGTTCGTACAACGCAGCAAAAGTCTGGTCTAAAATGTTTACTGTCTTGAAACTGCAAAATATATGACATTATCCATTCATATTTATGTACGTTCATCCCAATTTGTAGATAATCCTTTTTTTTGTAAGAGTAATCTGATTCAAAATGGATAGAATCAAGTCATTAGGAATATACATTACTAAAATAAATTTTAACAAGTTCTATACAGGTTCTAACTAATGCAATTTTGCAACTTCAACAGGGCAAGAAACAGAGAAGGCAGCTTACACAGAAGATATTTAAATTATTATAATTTCTAATAACATACTTGCTCAAAAGAGCTCAAAGAGGATGCTTTACATGCTGCATAGTTGATAGTTTAAAAAAAAGCCTTTATTTTGAAACAGTGGAAATAGTTTAACACCCATCTGCCTTATAAAGAATCAGTACAGAAAACAACATTATTTTTAAACAAGTTAAAATTAATTTTTAAGCAATGAAACAAACAAAAACCCAGTAAAACATAGTTGAGAAACTAGAAATTATAACTGGTGTCTTTCACAAGAAATCCTTCAATATATTTTAAGTGTAGACATGACCAGTAAAATATCAAAGGAATGTTATTAAAAATCTTATGCAGTAAAATCAACAGTCATAAAACAGAAGTAATTTATTAATGTGCAGGTACAACTTAGATAGAGTTTCTCTCTGCACAAAGTTCTGTTGACATTCTGATTGCTATATATAGAGTGAACATTAGAGACAATGGCCTTGAATAAAACAAAACTAAAGCTTTGGTTTTGGACATTTCAGCCAAATGAGAAAACCTAAAGCTTGAAGGGAAACAAGGTGGTTGTCTTTGCACCAATTAGATCATATCCAGGGCAATCCATACTTTGTTCTTTCATAGTCATGACTACAGCTTCAAAGTCTGACACCTGGTCACTAGATAACTAGTTAAGCTTAAGAGGCACTTGCAGATTTTAAAATTATATCTCATGTTTTGAAATCTAAAAACATTAATCCAATGCAACAATGCTCTTGGGTAGAAACTTTTATGGAAAAAGACAGTAATTTAATATGCAAAAATCTGAACAGATATTTTAATGAAAAGACAAATCTTGCAATCATAGATTCCAATTCATGGAAAAAGCAATGCTATCCCTTGGAGTTTTCATATTTGATGCTTAGATTATTGCCTCAGTTTCTTCACTGGAATATAAAAAAAAGTTAGTGCTTTTTCAATTATGAAGTAAACCACATTTTGAAGTAAATGTAAATTAAAACCAACAAATGAAAAAATCCACAAAGAACAAAGATTGAGGATGCTGGACACCTGAAACAAAAATGTTACTGGAGAACCTCACCAGGCCTGGCAGCATCTATAGAGAGAGGACAGTCATTGGTTTGAGTCCAATGATTCTCCATCCACTAGATTCTAAACAATGATTCTGCTTTCTCTTCTCAGATGCTGCCAGGTCCTGCTGAGTTGCTCCAGAAATTTCTGTTTTCCTTTAAGAAATCTATGAAATTCCTGATAAATTCAGAAACACATTTTATGATGAGTGAGTCCTGAAATCTTGACAATGGACACAATCCTAAGGTCCCTGACTTAAGTTACCAATTCATAGGCTTTCCGCCAGACATAACTGCAGATGTTAAATGCAATCATTCATATTTGGGCGAGGTTATGAAGAGTGTATGAATAATGAACTATCATTTAGTCCATTTTCAGTCATTGACATCTGAACCCTACTAGAAAATTCTAGATGCCAGAAATGTAGCAAAGCCTGGGTGTTAAGGGAATGAACAAAACGAAAAGAGCCTTCTTACTTGATGAGGTTAAATTACAAGTTTGAAATAAAAGAAATTGTGAACAAGTTATGTTTTTTTTTTCTCTCTGCAAATGCTGCAGCAATTTTTCTTCTTCATTTAGAGGGACTACACCATCAAATAGATTCAGAGATGGAAACACCAGAGGCAAGAGGTCAGACTCAAATAAAGTTTAACTTCTTCAAAATATCAAAAGTATAGTATTTGAAAAAGTAAGTCATTGACTCTATGGCAGTCACTAACTAAGGAAAACAATGATACCATTATTCATGAGCATCCTTCACATCAGCAAAATGATCTAATCACAACATACTTCACTGAACCTATATGTCAAGAAATACAGTAAGATGGTGATATTCGTATTTAATCTGCATGTTGGTAAATTCAGTTTTGAAATTTCATTCCCATTGTTGAAACTGACAGGAACAAACTACTGCAGATGCTGGAAACTGTACTGAAAACAACGAATGCTAGAGCTCTCAGTGGGTCAGATAGCATCCACGCAGAAAGAGCAAGCTAACATTGAGTCCAGATGACTATTCATCAGAGCTGAAACTCTCCTCATTTAGACTCTAAAGAAAAAAATCTGCCAGTTTCAAGCTGATGTTTAAAAAAGTTCTGTGATTTACACAGTTACATTCTCAAGTGAACTTGAGCAATAGGTTCACTTGAGAATGTAACTTTATAAAGTTCTGAGATTTAAATATGAAAGAACTGAAACCAACATGGTCATTCTTAAAGAGGAGACTTAACCAACAATCCAGGTCTTTTTCAACGTATAATTTCAGTTACATCACATTGTAAACTTTTACTAAAAAAGCTGTGTCTTATGATTTTATACTCCACAACCACCTGATGAAGGAGGTGCACTCTGAAAGCTTGTGCTTCCAAATAAACTGTTGGACTATAACCGGGTGTTGTGAGATTTTTAACTTTGTACACCGGCACCTCCAAATCTAGAAACACTGAATGGCCTGAAGGTGGATAAATCACCTGGACCAGATGGACTATACCCCAGAGTTCTAAAGGAGATAGCTGAAGAGGTAATGGAGGCATCAGTGGTGATCTTTCAGGAATCACTAGAGGACTGGAAAATCGCTAATGTGACACCCCTGTTTGAAAAGGGAGTAAGGCAAAAGATGGAAAATTACTGACCGATTAGCCTAACCTCAGTCTTGGGTAAGATCCTGGAATCCACTATGAAGGATGAGATTTCTGAATAGTTGAAAGTGTATGGTAAAATAAGGCAAAGTCAGCTTGGTTTTATCAAGAGGAGGCCATGTCGGACAAATCTGTTGGAATTTGTAAAAGTAACGAGCAGGTTAGACCAATGAGAGCCAATGGATATACCCACCTTCAAGAAGGCCTTTGACAAGGTGCCGCACAGAAGACTAGTGAGTAAAATAAGGGCCCATGGTGTCAGGAGAAAGGTGCTAGAATGGATAGAAGCTTGGGTGTCTGGCAGAAAGCAGAGTGGGGATAAAAGGGTCCTTCTCAGGACGGCAGCCAGTGCCAAAAGTGGTGTTCTATAAAGCTCAGTGTTGGTTCCACAACCTTTCACTTTATACATTAATGATCTAGATGAAATAACTGAGGGAATTCTGGCTACTTTTGCAACAATATAAAGATAGATAGAGGGACAGGTATTACTGGGAGGCTGCAGAAGGATTTGGATAGTCGGGAGAGTGATCAAAGAAGTGGCAGATGGAGGACAATGTGGGAAAGTGTGAGGTCATGCACCTTTGTAGGAAGAATAGAGGGGCATGGACTATTTTCTAAATGGGGAGAAAATTCAGAAGTCTAAAGTGCAAAGAGACTTGGGAGTTTGAGTCCAGGATTCTCTCAAGGCAAACTTGCAGGTCCAGTCAGTAGTTAGGAAGGCAAATGAAATGATGGCACTTTTTTGAGGGGGCTTGAATATAAAAGCAAGGATGTACTTCTGAGGCTCTACAAGGCT
Source organism: Hemiscyllium ocellatum (assembly GCF_020745735.1). Classification (NCBI taxonomy): domain Eukaryota; kingdom Metazoa; phylum Chordata; class Chondrichthyes; order Orectolobiformes; family Hemiscylliidae; genus Hemiscyllium; species Hemiscyllium ocellatum. The sequence continues at coordinate 2,133,605 of NC_083406.1, read as the reverse complement.
CTGGTCAGACCACATCGACTCAGATGTACAGCACGGAAACAGACCCTTCGGTCCAACCCGTGCATGCCAATCAAATATCCCAACCCAATCTAGTCCCATCTGCCAGCACTTGGCCCATATCCCTCCAAACCCTTCCTATTCATATACCCATCCAGATCCTTTTAAAAGGTTGCAATTGTACCAGCCTCCACCACTTCCTCTGGCAGCTCATTCCATACACGCACCACCCTCTGCATGAAAAAGTTGCCCCGTAGGTCTCTTTTATTCTCTTTTCTTCTCACCCTAAACCTATGCCCCTCTAGTTCTGGACACCCCCACCCCAGGAAACAGACTTTGTCTATTCACCCTATCCATGCCCCTCATGGTTTTATAAACCTCTAAGAGGTCACCCCTCAGCCTCCGACACTCCAGGGAAAACAGCCCCAGCCTATTCAACCTCTCCCTATAGCTCAAATTCTCCAACGTCCTTGTAAATCTTTTCTGAACCTTTTCAAGTTTCACAACATCATTCCCATAGGAAGAGAACAGAATTCCAAGCAATATTCAAACAGTGATTGGAGTATTGTGTGCAGTTTTGGGCCCAATATCTCAGGAAGAATGTACTGGCTCCATAGTATGTTCAGAGGACGTTCACAAGAGTAGTCCCAGGAATGAAAAACTTAACATATGAGGAACGTTTGAGGACTTGATGGAATTTAGAAGGATGGGGGAATCTAAGTGAAACATACAGAATACAGAATGGCCTGAACAGAGTAGATGTTGGCAAGATTTTTCCCATCGGTAAGAGAGACTAGAACCCGAGGGGATAGCCTTAGAGTAAAGGGAAGACCTTTTAGAGTGGTGAATCTATGGAATTCGTGCCACAGAAGGATGTGGAGGCCAGGTCAATGAGTATATTTAAGACCGAGATAGGTAGGTTCTTGAGCATCAAGGGGATCAAGGGCTATGGAGAGAAAGCAGGAGAATGGGGTTGAGCAACATATCAACTATCACTGAATGGTGGAGCAGACTCGATGGGCTGAATAGCATAATTTATGCTCCTTTGTCTTATGTTTGTGGTCTTATAGTTCACAGACCAGTGATTGAACCTGCAGCTTGAATCATATACTCACTTATTGTGCTATTGAGTCATCTTAAGGTTGGAATTTTTAACAACGCGAAGGGAGAAATCTTTAACAGCGCTATTTGTATTATACATGATATGGGTTTCTTACATTGTTCTGTACCGAGTGCCACTTCTGGAAATGCAAAATCTTCGTCCAAGGTAGAAAACAGCTATGACAGCCAAAGCCAACACAGTACCGCCTGCAAAGCTTCCAATATCAAAATGTGAAACAATGGACAAGGCAGTCGTAGAAATATCAGTACCTGAGAAAGCAACAGAGTAACAGCAATAATAAGAAGGATGTTTAACAGAAACTGGCTGTGCATCTTTTTGAACAAATTCTTTTAATACGGCTGATCATAAAGCCAAAACTGAAGCAGTGACTCAGATCAATAAATTCAGCTTTCACAACACATCGAGATTGTAAAGAAATGGTGTGGTAAGGATTTTTAATTGTTATCATTATCAACAGGAGTAGTGCCAGAAGACTGGAGGACAGCAAATGTTGTTCCCTTGTTTAAGGAGGGGAGTCGGGACAACCCTGGTAATTACAGGCCAGTGAGCCTTACTTCGGTTTTGGGCAAGATGTTGGAAAAGCTTACGAGATAGGATTTCTAATCATCTGGAAAGGAAAACTTTGAATAGGGATAGTCAACAAGGTTTTGTGAAAGGTAGGTCGTGCCTCACTAACCTTATTGAGTTCTTTGAGAAGGTGACAAAACAGGTGGATGAAGGTAAAGCGGTTGGTGTGGTGTATGTGGACCTCAGAAGGGCATTTGATAAGGTTTCACATGGTAAGCTATTGTACAAAATACAGAATTTCTGGATTGAAGGTGAGTTAGTGGTTTGGATCAGAAATTGGTTAGCTGGATGCTGATAGAGGATGGTGACTGATGAGAAATATTCATCCTGGAATTCAGTTACCGCAAGGATCTGTTTTGGGGCCACTGCTGTTGGTCATTTTTATAAATGATCTGCAGGTGGGTGTAGAAGAATGGGTTAGTAAATTTGCAGATGACACTAATGTAGGCAGAGCTGTGGATAGTGCCGAAAGATATTGTGGGTTACAGAGGGACATAGATATGATGCAGAGCTGGGCTGAGAAGTGGCAAATGGAGTTTAATGTGGGAAAGTGTGAGGTAGTTTACTTCGGAAGAAGGAACAGGAATGCAGAGTACTGGGCTAATGGTAAAATTCTTGGCAGTGTAGATGAACTGAGAGATCTCGGTGTCTAGGGCATAAATTCATGAAAGTTGCCACCCAGGCTGATAGGTTCTGAAGAAGGCATATGGGGAATTGGTGTTTATTTGTAGGGGGATTGAGTTTTGGAGCCACGAGGTCATGCTTCAGCTGTACAAGACATTGATAAGGCTGCACCTGGAGTATTGCATGCAGTTCGTGTCACCACATTATAGGAAGTATCGGTAAGCTTTGAAAATGGTTCAGAGGAGATTTACCAGGATGGTGCCTGGTACGAGGAAAGGCTGAGGGAACTGAGGCTGTTTTTGTTAGAGAAGGAGAAGGTTGAGAGGTGACTTAAATCGAGACGTATAAGATAATCAGAGGGTTAGAAACGGTTGTCAGCAAGTCATTTTTCCTCAGATGGTGAAGCTAACATGATGGGGCATAGCTTTAAATTGAGGGGTGATAGATTTAGGACGGATAGCAGGGGTAGATTCTTTACTCAGTAGTAGGGGCATGGAACGGCCTGCATGCAAAAGTAGAATGGTGCTGGAAAAGCACAGCAGGTTAGGCAGCATCCGAGGAGCAGGAAAATCAATGTTTCAGGCAAAAGCCCTTGATCAGTTTCCTGATGAAGGACTTTTGCCCAAACCATCGATTTTCCTGCTCTTCGGATGCTGCCTGACCTTCTGTGCTTTTCCAGCACCACTCTAATTTAGACTCTGACCTCCAGCATCTGCATTGCAGTCCTCACTTTTGTCTGCCTGCAAGAGTAGTAGAGTTGCTGATGTTAAGGGCATTTAAGTGGGCATTGGACATACATATGGATAATAATGGAATGGTGTAGGTTACATGGGCATCTGATTAATTTCACAGGTCGGTGCAACACTGAGGGTCAAAGGGCCTGTACTGTGCTGTAACATTCTATGTCTATGTTCTAAATGACTGAACCAATGAAGTCCACATTTCAAGGTTGGTTTGTTAAGGAAAATAAGGCAGTAAGGAGACTGCCACTGGGCTTCAGCCAACAATAAACTTTTTCTGAATGAGAGGCTGGATCCTTCTTAAACCTCCATTTGAAACAAGTCAGATCCATGCCGCTATCACTCCCACCCTTTCCCTGGACTCCAATCTTTCTACCAACGCACATTCTCTTCCCATGTTGGCCTCTAATAACATAGGACCAAACTTCTTTCAATCATCTCATGCAGAATGTTCTTACTTGTCTGTTTGACAGAAACAAAAACGGTGCCCCATTCACACTGTCCTTGCACCGCTACTTCACTGAGCACAGCAAAATGCCTGGATCAAGTTCTATATTTATCACTGAGTCAATTCTTGCTACTTCATCTGCTGTCACATAACATCCACACAGCAGGTTTAAAAATTAAACAAGTTTTTCACTTTCACTCCACTCTTCATTCAAAATTCCCTCGCAATATTTCAGCTGTTAACAAAACAATATCCAAGGAATCATTTCTTACACACCGAACAAAATACTCAAAATGGCAAAAAACCCAAAATTTTATCATAATCAATTTTGTCTAATTAAGAGTGTAGCTCCAAACTTTCGTCTTTAATCCTCTTTAAAGATACATACTTGTACTATTAGCAGAAGCTGCTGTGGTAGTAGTTTCCGTGCTACTCCTAGATTTGGTGGTTGCTGTTCTACCAGTTGGAAGCACAGTTGTTACAGCGATTTCTGTTTTGCTGGTTGTTTGTGCAGGAGCTGTATAGTTTGGAGATTCAGTGGATAGATGCACAGTTGTGTTAGAAGTAGCTGCCAGCGAAAAAAAAATCAATAGGTATTATTGGATGATGCAAAGATATCCTTTATGCATTACAGAAAATGCACATTAATACAATACAGATTAAAAACTGACCCAAAGCCAAAATATTAAATACTGCAAAGTAATTGTGGCCTGGAAAACTGGAAAAGTAACCCATTTAAAGACTGCTTAGTGGTGACAAAATATCCTTCTTGAATTTGAACCTCATTGACAACAGATTTCTGCCTAAGTACAAGTCAGATTTCTGTCAGTTTAGAAATGGGAAGTAATTTGTTGCCTTTTTTCCGTTTAATGAACTATCAATTGTTATTTGTTTCTATCGTTTCCACAGATAGAGTGGGAGAATGAAAGAGAAGAAGAAAGAAAAACAAAGCAGTGAGCAAAACTGAAATTTTTTAATGAAATGAAGAATGATAATAGAATCCTGACATTATGGAAACAGGCCCTCTGGCCCAACATGTCCACATCAACCCTCTGAAGAGTAACCCACCCAGACTCATCCCCTAGCCTATATTTACCCCCAACCAACACTGCCCTGAACACTATGGGCAATTTAGCATGGCCAATTCACCTGAACTGCACATCATTGGATTGTGGGAGGAAACCGGAGCATCCAGAGGAAACCCACACAGACACAGGGAGAATGTGTAAACTCCACACACACACACACTCTGAAATAGAGAAAAAGGTTTAAAAAATATATAATTAAATATTGCTCTGTGAGTTATTTTATGACATAGTTGTGAGCTGATAGCTGTAGATAAAAATCACAAGAACACAAAACTATTAGTTAAATAATACAAGACCATTTGTTGTAGGAACTAACTTATCTGCAAGGTAGTGAAGGAATGATCATGATAATGCTCACAACTAATCAAAGAGGTTGTTTATTAATTGAACATCTGAACATCCTGATAAGCCAAATGGTTCACCTTAGCAAATCCTGGGGGTAGGGACCTATCCAGTCTTTCCCCCCCGTCTCAAACACCCTTTTTTTCCCTGTCTGAAGGGACAGTTTATAAAATTAGTTTTTACTAGTACATGCATATGCAGATGGTTCATTATTATTTACCATATTTACAGTCTATCTGCAATAAAAAATAATTTTTATGATGTACAGAAACCTGGTCCATGCTGTCATCCAGGACTAAAATACAGGCAAACTGGGAAATTGTCAAAATTTTCAAAAATCTTTAACTTTATGATAACTCTGGGAACAGTGGGCAAAAGTGAGGACTGCAGATGGGAGAGATTAGAGTTGGGAGTGTGGTGCTGGAAAAGCACAGCAGGTCAGGCAGTATCCAAGGAGCAGGAAAATCGATGCTTCGGGCAAACGCCCTTCATCAGGAATCTTCCAGTGCATTACTCCACAGTGAGGCATAACAGTTTTGTTCCAAATACTACATTAATTTCAGAAAAGATCCATTAATTTTGTCTGTTTTCCATTTATTCATATTTGCTGCTGCTTTCCTATATTTGTGCAATCTTCTTCATGTCCCACTTTGTGGTTCATCTAAATAGCTGCCTTGCATTGCTACCATATCCTTTTGCTTTGCAAGCTCAAAATTTCCTCTTTATCAAATCCTTCCTACCTATAATTAATTTAAAATCCTCACTATAGCAAGAGTTCTTTGATTTGCCAATACAAAAGGTCTAGCACAGTTCAAATGTACAGTCCCATCAGAACAGCTGCTTTTGACCACAGGGGATAGATTTAAAGTAAGAGAGGGAAAGTTTAAAGGAGGTGTGCAAGGCAAGTTTTTTTTTACAGTGGTAAGTGCCTGGGAAGTGGGCAGTCAGAAATGTTAAAGACACATTTAGACAGATAGATGAACAGACAGGGAACAGAGGGATATAGACCATGTGCTGGTGGATGGGATTAGTTTAGAATAGCATCATGTTTGGCACAGACATGTTGGACGGAAAACCCTGTTCCTGTGCTGTACTGTTCTATGTTCTTGTGCTAGAGTTAGAGAACTGAAACCCATTCCTTCCATACCAAACAGTATCTATCCCTGCTAATAATAATGTCTTGGCAGCTTTTCAAATTATAAAATAGAAAAGCCCTCAGCATCTGCCATGTGGAAGAGCAGGGTCCTGCATCACAGGATTGCTTGCATTTGCTTAATCCAAGCAGAGAGGGAGGATCTGTAACCCTGACTGTCTACCTTTCTACTGTTGTGTCTCATATTTTCTGATGGTGACATGAGGCAAAATTGATTGGTGATTCGCCCAGCATTGGCAGGATGCTGCCATTAAAATGGTCTTAATTGCCCACTTAAGGTTCTCCACTAATGGCAGAATAGGAGTTGGGCCTTCTGGCCCAGACATAACTCTGATGTAATTGGAGAGGTGACAGAGTTGAAGTATGGTAAGAAATGCCCTTTGCATCTTCATGTTTGTCATCAGGGAGTGCAGAAGATTCTGCTCATGAATAGCAATAGAAACAGACTGATGCTAAATACTAACATGACTTTCAGGAACAGGTAGTTTGCCAGTGGTCAGTTGAGGAGGGAGATTGTCAGAGGTTATGTATTCCAATATCAATTGTGTATTGAAGGCCAGTTCCACAAAAGTTAAGGGGGAGTGGGCAGGGAAGGAAAAAACAACGAGAACATCTAGTCAGGATCAAGGAACAACTGTAGGACTCATAAGGTAAAGCAGTCATTTCTTTAAGGGAATTCCCTTCTCCAGATGCTGGCGCATTGGCAAGACCAAATACAGCAAAGGGTGACAAAACAGACAATAAGGACAACAAATAGTAACTATGAAAATAAACTTAAAAAAAGGTAGCAAAATGAGCACCAAAAGTTTTTACAATTACATACTGAAAGAGAGAGTAGTCAGGAGCAATATGGATCTCTAGAAAGCTAATAACAGTGATGTAGTCAATGGAAATAAGGAAATGGTGGACATGCTGAATAATTACAGCACATCAGCGTTAACAGTAAGGAACTGATTTTTCTGACAATTAGCAATGGTTTCATGGTCATCATCTGTGTCTTAATTCCAGATTTTATTTTTGTTGAATTCAAATTCCATTGTCTGCTGTGATGGGATTCAAACCTGGATCCTCAGAACATTAACTGGGGCTCTGGATTAACGGTCTCGTGACAGATGAGAAAAATTTGCTTCCCCTTCTGGGATAATCTAGGATAAGAGGGCACAATCTCAGAATATGAGCTTGTACATTTAAGTGAAATACAGACAAATTTCTTTTCTCAAAAAGATAGTGAACCTTTGGAATTCTTCAGCCAATTGGATTCACTTCCATGATTTCAGGAAATAGTTGGAGACACTGGATATTACAAAGGCTACAGGCCCTAGCGTTCCAAAACTGCAGAACTTGCCACTCCATAGCTGTTCCAGTACAGTTATAATGCTGGCATCCACCTGACAATGTGGAAAATTGAAGAGGTATGTTCTATATGTAAGAACAACAAATCCAACTGCCCAATCTAGGCTTGATATGTAAAGTGATGGAAGGTGTCAAAGATGTTATTCATGCCACATCCATAAGCATCCACTCTCAGATCAACGCTCAGCAGAAGTAATTTGTATAATTACTGCAGAAATTCAACAAAGATCAATAAACAGCACCTTTCAACCCCACAATCACTTCTATCTAAGGTATAAGCAGATACAGAGGAGCACCACCAACTCCAAGTTCCCTCCAACCCACACATAATCCTGAGATTTCCTTCATTCTTTATGGTCACTGGGTCACAATCCTGGAATTTGCTCCAAGGGGCCACCTAGAGCAGATGGACTGCAGTGGTTCAAGGTAGCAGCTCACCACCATCTTCTCAAAGGACAACTGGTTTGGGCAATAAATGCTGACCAGCCTGTGTTGCCCACGTCCAGTGAGTGAATTAAAAAAAAAAGATGGATGTTGAGATTGAGTCAGTAAATATATTCACAGTTCAGATAAGCAGAATTTTAAATCAACAAGTCAAGAATTATGAGGAATGGGCAAGAAAGTGTAGTTGAGGATTATTAAATCAATCATGATCTCATTGAATAGCATGGCAGATTAAATGGGCCGAATGGTCTGGTTCTGCCTTAACTTCTTACAGTCTTAAGAGATCAGTATGCCAGATATATCCTCAGGAAACTAATATTGCACTAGGGGCAAAATACACCTAAAGTTATTAACAGAAAATAACAAGAATAAAGAAAACAATGGCACTTAGATCCTCAAATATAACATCTGATTTTGTGAAGAAAATGCAAAGAATTCATCAACGACATATCTTCTACTGTATATAAAACTGACCTTCTTGATTTCATATTGGCCCCTCCTTTTCCTTAATTTCATTTGTAAAACCGACCTTTCCCCAATTTAGAATGCATACTTCTGGTGCACCCTTGACTTTTTACATAAACATTGAAAGAAAGAGTACGAGTAGGCCAGTTAGTCTTTCAAGCATACTTTGCCATTCAACATGGTCATAGCTGACCCTCGATCTGATCATATTCCCACTCTCTCGCTTTGAAACCTTTGGCCTCTAGAAATCTATTTCTTTCTTAAAACTATTAGGTGGCTTAGCCCCAAGCATTCTGCCTTTCCAAATACTCTCCATTCAAAAGCCTCAAGTGAACCGAGCTCCCCAGTCCCTTCAGGCCATGTGTTCCAGAGCTTAATGGCAAATGTGCAAGTTGCATTTTGGGAGAGAAAATCAGGGCAGGACTTGAGGATCTAAAATCTGAGAACAGGCTGAGGTAATCAAATGTTGTCAAGAACAACCACTTAACTATATAGCTTTTACTAACTTAGGTGGCAATAAAATGGCTTCTCAATGCAATAAATATGACAAATGGCTTCTAAGCTGCAAATTAACAATTCTGCTAAAAGCTGTATTAAGTGGCTTTAACCCTGCATAACTGACTAACTACACTCTGCGAAAAGAAAGTGAGGACTGCAGATGCTGGAGATCAGAGCTGAAAATGTGTTGCTGGAAAAGCGCAGCAGGTCAGGCAGCATCCAAAGAGCAGGAGAATCGACGTTTCGGGCATGAGCCCTTCTTCAGGAATTCCTGAAGAAGGGCTCATGCCCCGAAACGTCGATTCTCCTGCTCTTTGGATGCTGCCTGACCTGCGCTTTTCCAGCAACACATTTTCAGCTAACTACAGTCTCCCTCAACAAAGATTAGCAGACAATACTTCCTTTACATCATAGAAATAACTAGACTAGATAAGACACTACTGGCCATCCTAACTGACCTTCAAGTGTAGTTGCAAAGACTCAATTCATAAGATAAGGGTGACTTGAGTGTTGGAAAACAAAAGCTGGTTTCCAGGAAATATCATTGGGCTGAGTTGCTTTCAATAAAACTATTAGCGAGAAAGATGGTGACATCTTGCAAAATGTCCAGATTACAGAGGAGGAAGTGCTGGATGTCTTGAAACGGTTAAAGGTGGATAAATCCCTAGGACCTGATCAGGTATACCCAAGAACTCTATGGGAAGCTAGAGAAGCAATTGCTGGGCCTCTTGCTGAAATATTTGTATCATCAATAGTCACAGGTGAGGTGCCAGAAGACTGGAGGTTGGCAAAAGTGGTGGTGCCACTGTTGAAGGAGGGCAGTAAAGACAAGCCAGGGAACCATAGACCGGTGAGCCTAACCTCGGTGGTGGGCAAATTGTTGAAGAGAACTCTGAGGGACAGGAAATACATGTATTTGGAAAGGCAAGGACTGATTAAGGATAGTCAACATGGCTTTATGCATGGGAAATCATGTCTCACAAACTTGATTGAGTTTTTTGAAGAAGTAACAAAGAAGATTGAGGACAGAGCAGTAGATGTGATCTGCATGGACTTCAGTAAGGCGCTCAACAAAGTTCCCCATGGGAGACTGATTAGCAAGGATAGATCTCACGGAATACAGGGAGAACTAGCCATTTGGATACAGAACTGGCTCAAAGGTAGAAGACAGAGGGTGGTGGTGGAGGGTTGTTTTTCAGACTGGAGACCTGTGACCAGTGGAGTGCCACAAGGATTGGTGCTGGGCCCTCTACGTTTTGTCATTTACATAAATGATTTGGATGCAGGCATAAGAGGAATAATTAGTAAGTTTGCAGATGACACCAAAATTGGAGGTGTAGTGGACAGCGAAGAGGGTTACCTCAGATTACAACAGGATCTGGACCAGATGGGCCAATGGGCTGAGAAGTGGCAGATGGTGTTTAATTCAGATAAGTGCGAGGTGCTGCATTTTGGGAAAGCAAATCTTAGCAGGACTTATACATTTAATGGTAAGGTCCTAGGAAGTGTTGCTGAACAAAGAGACCTTGGAGTACAGGTTCACAGGTCCTTGAAAGTGGAGTTGCAGGTAGATAGGATAGTGAAGGGGGGATTTGGTATGCTTCCCTTTATTGGTCAGAGTATGGAGTACAGGAATTGGGAGGTCATGTTGCAGCTGTACAGGAGATTGGTTAGGACACTTTTGGAATATTGTGTGCAATTCTGGTCTCCTTCCTATTGGAAAGATGTTGTGAAACTTGAAAGGGTTCAGAAAAGATTTACAAGGATGTTGCCAGGGCTGGAGGATCTGAGCTACAGGAAGAGGCTGAACAGGCTGGGGTTGTTTTCCCTGGAGCATCGGAGGCTGGGGGGTGACCTTATAGAGGTTTACAAAATTATGAGGGGCATGGATAGGATAAATAAACAAAGTCTTTTCCCTGGGGTTGGGGAGTCCAGAACGAGAGGGCATAGGTTTAGGATGAGAGGGGAAAGATATAAAAGAGACCTAAGGGGCAACTTTTTCACACAGAGGGTGATAAGTGTACGGAATGAGCTGCCAGAGGATGTGGAGGAGGCTGGTACAATTGCAACATTTAAGAGGCATTTGGATGGGTATATGAATAGGAAGGGTTTGGAGGAATATGGGCCGGGTGCTGGCAGGTGGGACTAGATTGGGTTGGAATATCTGGTCCGCGTGGATGGGTTGGACCGAAGGGTTTGTTTCCATGCTGTACATCCCAATGACTCTAATTGATTGATAATTGTCTGAATGTATTGTACGATTATGGCCTGTAACTTTCTTTTAAAAAAAGTATAAAAACATTTGTTTTAAGCTATGAGCGCAGCTCCTCTGAGGAACACGGAGGTGTTTTTGGACGATCGGTGCCCAGCCATATGAAAAATAATGCGTGAAGTCTTAAACAGCCGGACCGATCGAGTGTTTATTGACTGATAGCTGAATTGAGAGAGACAGCCGGGGGCGGAGGGGGGTTGCCATGATGCGGATTCGGTACAGACAGATGGTGAACAGTGCTGTAAGAGCCTCGAGTCCCCCACTATTGAGTGTTGAGGAATCAGCCGACCACACGTGAAGGATTTTCCGCGTTTGGTTTTCCTCGCATTCAGGTCGCGGTTGACTTGACCCTTCGCTGTCTATAGTCTCAGTCCTGGTAAGAATTCTCTTTAAAAAAAGAGCAGGGTGGGGGACTCCCAGTAACAGGTCGAGGAACCTGTGGATCTGAAACAGAGTCGGGGACTCTTTAAAAAAAAGGAGTCGGGGACCCAGATTCGGTCGGATTGTTGTTGTCTAAATAGATTCCCAAATTGTTCTGTGAAAGACGAAATAAGGAAGTATGGCGATACACTATAATGAGACTAAAGAGGGTTTTGGAAAGTTGAGAAGGGTTTGCAGAAGTCATTAATTTTGTTGTGTGTTGACAGGTTGTTAAACAGTGAAGGTCTTAAATCAGGATTATGAAAGGAAGGTTGTTTAAAATAGGCTATAATATAGACAAGATGGAAGATCCACCTTCTTCATTGGTGGAACTATGTGAGAAGTATCCGGAAAAGTCTGAAAGCCTGCAAAAGCCTTCTGGTGCCTTAAATAAGACATTGGGTGAAGAGCAGTGGCCATTGGGTGGTCCTAAAAAGTATTCAGTTGGCTAAGTCAGCCCAACAATTGATTTGGCAACGAAGCCTGGGCTCTAAAACGACAGAATTGATTGGACTGTGGTGAGAATTCTGTTGTGAAGGACACAAAGAATTGGTTTTGCACTCATGGCAGGATATAGCCACCAAACTGGGAAGTGAATTAACTAATGATTGTACCATGAAATCTATTGAGATCCTCAAAAATAAATGCGCTCGAGTCAAACGTCACAGAAACAAAAAGAACTGTGCAGTTCGATGGTTGGCCTTGGTTTGGGTGTGTGAGACAATTAAAATTCAGATTTAGATGATTGATGTTCCTTTACCACCTCCCCACCCCCACTTAATCCACAAGCAAATCTTAATGCACCCCTGGTTATTCCAGTCCCTGCCGGATCGACAAGTCAAGCGCCCCCTGTCCTAACCCCTTCCCCACAGACTGTTCAACCTCCTGCTTATCAAACTGTTGCTGCCCCTAATTCTCAAATTCCCGTTGTTCTGTTGCACCGATTTCTGTATTTCTCCCACCTGGATTTACCCCCACTAATGCTGCTTCTCATATTCGTCCGATTACTGTTAGTTCAGCAACTGCAGCTTGTCCTCAGACACACACTGCTGCCGTAGCCATGCCTCCTCCTCCACCCCACCCAAGTTTACTGTCTCTGTAGCTTGGAACACTCTCAGTCAACAAAAATCAAAATCTCGCCAATCTTCTAAAATGTCTTACCGTGCCATGCCACAACGATCAGAAACCCCGCCGAGTCCTTCTTCTGAGGACTCAGGAGATAAAATACCCGCTCCAAGCATGTTCCCTTTAAGAGAACTGTCGAATCCACAGACTGGTGCTGCCGGTCAAAACGCGACTATCCTTGTCTACTGTCCCTGGAAGCCCCATGAAATTATGTGCATTCTCAGTAATGGCCAGACCGCCACAAGATTCCTCAACAGTTTGTTGATTTCCTAAACACCATTAAAGTTTGACGGCACTGCCCAGGACCTTTGGGGCCCTTATTCAACAGATCCTTACCCATAGAACATAGAACATAGAACATAGAAGGATACAGCGCAGTACAGGCCCTTCGGCCCTCGATGTTGCGCCGACCGAATCCTACCTAACCTATACTAGCCCAATAACTTCCAAATGCCTATCCAATGCCCGCTTAAATGACCATAAAGAAGGAGAGTTCACCACTGATACGGGCAGGGCATTCCATGAACTCACAACCCGCTGTGTGAAGAATCTACCCCTAACATCTGTCCTATACCTACCACCCCTTAATTTAAAGCTATGTCCCCTAGTAACACCTGACTCCATTAGCGGTAAAAGGTTCTTAGTATCTACCCTATCTAAACCCCTAATCATCTTATACACTTCTATCAGATCTCCCCTAAACCTTCTCTTCTCCAATGAGAACAGCCCCAAGTGCCTCAGCCTTTCCTCATAAGATTTTCCTACCATTCCAGGCAACATCCTGGTAAACCTCCTCTGCACTCGTTCTAAAGCTTCCACATCCTTCCTATAGTATGGCGACCAAAACTGCACACAATACTCTAGATGAGGCCTCACCAGAGTCTTATACAACTGCAACATGACCTCAGGACTCCGGAACTCAATTCCTCTGCCAATAAAGCCCAGTACACCATATGCCTTCCTCACAGCACTATTTACCTGGGTGGCAACTTTCAGAGATCTGTGTACATGGACACCAAGATCCCTCTGCTCATCCACACTACCAAGTAGCCTACCATTAGCCCAGTAATCCATCATCTTGTTATTCCTACCAAAGTGAACGACTTCGCACTTAGCTACATTGAATTCCATTTGCCACATTTCCGCCCAGCTCTGCAACTTATCTATATCCCGCTGTAACCTACCACTTCCTTCCCCACTATCCACAACTCCACCGACTTTTGTGTCATCCGCAAACTTGCTTACCCAGCTTTCAAGTCCTTCCTCTAGATCATTTATAAAGATAACAAAAAGCAATGGTCCCAAAACAGATCCTTGTGGTACACCGCTAGTAACTGCGCTCCAAGATGAACATAATCCATCAACTACTACCCTCTGTCTCCTTCCAGCCAGCCAATTCCTAATCCAAACCTCTAATGTATCCTCAATGCCATACCTCCGAAGTTTTAGCATTAGCCTACCATGGGGAACCTTATCGAACGCCTTACTAAAATCCATATACACAACATCTACTGCTTTACCCTCATCCACTTCCTTAGTCACCTTCTCAAAGAACTCAATAAGGTTTGTGAGGCACGACCTGCCCTTCACAAAACCATGCTGGCTATCCCTGATCACGTTATTCCTACCCAGATGTTCATAAATCTTATCCCTTACCATTCTCTCTAAGACTTTGCCCACCACTGAAGTCAGACTCACTGGCCTATAGTTACTAGGGCTATCCCTACTCCCTTTCTTGAACAATGGGACCACATTCGCTATCCTCCAGTCCTCTGGTACTATTCCCGTTGACAATGACGACATAAAAATCCAGGCCAATGGCTCTGCTATCTCCTCCCTAGCTTCCCATAGGATCCTGGGGTAAATGCCATCAGGCCCAGGAGACTTATCTATATTCATCCTTTCCAATATTCCCAAAACCTCTTCCCTGCATATTTCCAGGGCATCCATTCTAATTATTTGTGATTCCATATTCACATCAGCAACAGTGTCCTGTTCCTGAGTGAATACTGATGAAAAGTACTGATTTAATGTCTCTCCAATCTCCTCCGCCTCCACACACAACTTCCCACTACTATCCTTGACTGGACCGATACCTACCCTAGTCATCCTTTTATTCTTGACATATCTATAGAAAGCCTTTGGGTTTTCCCTAATCCTACCAGCTAAAGACTTTTCATGTCCCCTTCTCGCTTCTCTTAGCTCCCTCTTTAGCTCCTTCCTGGCTACCTTATAACTCTCAATCGCCCCTACTGAACCTTCACGCCTCATCTTTACATATGCCGCCTTCTTCCCTTTCACAAGGGACTCCAATTCCTTACTAAACCACGGCTGCCTCACAAGGCCCTTTACACCATGCCTGACTGGTACATACCTATCGAGGACACGCAGTAGCTGCTCCTTGAACAATCCCCACATCTCATTAGTGTTCTTCTCTTGAAGCCTGTTTTTCCAATCCACACATCCTAAGTCATGCCTCACAGCATCATAATTTCCCTGCCCCCAGCTATAGCTCTTGCCCTGCGGCGCACGATTATCCCTCTCCATCACTAAAGTAAAAGTCACCGAGTTGTGGTCACTGTCCCCGAAGTGCTCACCTACCTCCAAGTCTAACACCTGGCCTGGTTCATTACCTAGAACCAAATCCAATATAGCCTCCCCTCTTGTTGGCCTGTCGACATATTGTGTCAGGAAACCATCCTGCACACATTGTACAAACACCGACCCATCTAATGAACTCGAGCTATAGCTCTCCCAGTCAATATCTGGGAAGTTAAAGTCCCCCATAACAACCACCCTGCTACCTTCACTCTTTTCCTGAATCATCCTCGCAATATTATCCTCTACTTCTCTAGGACTATTAGGAGGCCTGTAGAAAACACCTAACAGGGTGACCTCACCTTTCCTATTTCTAACCTCAGCCCAAACTACCTCAGATGGCAAGTCCTCTTCCATCGTCCATTCCACTGCTGTGATACCCGCACTGAATATGCCTGTTTCACTGAACGCGTTGGTCATAATGATTTTGCTGCCCTTGCTAATGCTGTAGCTCAGATCATCCAGTCATGGCTGATTATCCTTGCTTCTACATCCACCATACTGGCAAAACCTACTGACCTTACTCATATTCCCGAACTTCACCTCAAAAGTAAGGAGTCCGCTGAAGATTTTCTTGAATGCTTCCAAGAATGTTATGAGTCCTATTCTGGGGATCGAGCTTTGAATTTCCATGTTGTCAAAGCTAAATGCTGTGTTATTGAACTGTTTGCCACCATCTGTCGTCACAGCAGTCAAGACAAATAATCTGGACTGGGTTGACGTTAATGCTAATTAACTCCATCATTCTGTTAAGGCTTTGTGGAAACATCAGAGTGAAGGCAAAGGTCTGACCCACATAAATTTGTTGCCCAGGAGGAGACTTCACACCAATTACCTGTGCGTTGTAGTGGTGGCCCTACACCCATTCGAGGTCACGGTCGTGGACATGGTAGAGGGGTCCCCACCAGACGACTCCCTCAGAGCTGTTTCAAATGTGACATCCCATATCACTGGGCTCGTGACTGCCCGACCCAAGGCTGCTTTAATTGTGGCCATCCTTTTCATTGCACTAATTGCCCTAAGGTGGCAACAGGGGGAACCATGGAAGGGCATATGGACATTACCCTCAGGACCCCTATGATAGCTGGGAAAATCTCCCTAAATATAATCACTCTCTGAAGCAAAACAATCAGTCTTCCCAAAGACTAAGTAACTTTCTTTTACAATCTGCCTCATAAGCAGGAACCTACAATCTTTCTTAAAGTTGAAAACAGATGGTATCCCTTTCTAATCGACACGGGGGCCTCAATGTCATCAGTGAAATCCGACAATGAACCTTCCAATCTCTAAGAAGATCAAAAAGATCATCTGGCTTTCAAGGTGAAACCCACCATTATCCACTTTCTGATCCAGTTCCGGTCTATTTCCAAGACTATTCCCTGGACCACCGCTTTGAGACTACTACCACATTATCCTGCAATCTAACGGGATGAGATCTGCTGTGTGTCTTTTAAGTCAAACTCGCTTGTTCCCCTGATGGTGTCCAACTTGATTCTGACACAGTTGAACTTGTCCACTAAACCCCGATGGTGGTTACTGGACCTTGACCCCCAAAGGTCTGGAAATCATGTCACCCTTGCTTATGATCGGATAGACCAAGACCAATCCCTTGAAGATTTCTTTCAGGGACTTGATTGGTACTGAATGGACCATACAGATCCTAGATAAGGTCACTGGGCCAGAGGGTGAAGCAGATTATGTTCAAATATCCACTCACCTGTGGAAACAAGCAGATACCTCAGCCAGAAGGTCAATCTGCCTCATCATGCTAAAGACCCGGGCCCTTTGGTCCACCGTGCAATCACCAGGGCTGACCCACACTGCTATCGTCATCTGCAAACACTCCAAGGAGGGATGACTGTCCTCTACTATACAAAGCCTTCCTCTCACAATGACACACTCCTGCACCATGAAAGTTGGGATATCCTTGATTTAGTCCACCCTGATATATGGGCCGAAACATCTTCCCATGTTAGACTTACAGATTGTGAACCCATTCAGAGCGCTCTAAAACTAAATGTTATTCGACCATCCATCTCCGAATACCCACCGAAACAACAAGCAATACCGAGCCTCACTGCTCTAATTGATTACTTTCTCCACAAAGGTATTCTGGTCCCACTTTGGAATTCGCTGCCCACAGGCCGCAGGGCACGTGGAATGTGGTAACCAGACTCTGAAAGCTAAACTTGCCAAGTTGACTTTGAGACAGGACTTTCCTGGGCTGGTTATTGCCTCTGGTATTGTTCCAACTACGGTGCACGCCTTTGGGTAAAACTCACTTATCCTCAGCTGAAATTGTCTACGATCGAGCTTTCCGCAGACTTTGAATGATGACTCCTCCTTTATTCACTTCCACCACGTGACTGAGGACATGTCCTCCTATGTTCTCTCATTGACTAAAATTTTGTGCGGTCTTCACTCCTAAGTCTGTGCTGCCCATGAGAAGCTCCCCTCTCTTGACAGTGTTCCACTTATTGAACCAGGCTCTTCGCGTTCCAACCTCGATGGGAAGGACTCTTCCAGGTCCTCCTCACCACCCCGACTGCTGTTAAGATCGCCAGGTGCTCTTGCATGGTTTCACCTCCATCATTACAAGGTCATCACACGAGCCCCTTCCAAGGAGCGACATGATGGAGATAGAACGATGGGGAACTGAGAGAGGAACCAGAATCAAACCAGACTACTAAGATATAGCTGCATGCTTTGAATAGTAATTCTTATTCTTTTTTAGATATCCCAATCCTTGATCAGGAAATGATCATTATGATGAAGACCGAACTTACCCTGCTGGACTCGTTGTTGCTGGCATTGGTGCTCAAGAAAGGACTGTTTACCCGTGTGATCCTTAACAACCAGAGACTGTGTACCATTTATGTCAAAAAAATGTCATTGTGTGCTGAGAAACTGATTCCTTTGATGCATGGAACATTATCAAGAAGTATTGTTGCAGTAATCAACTCATCAATTGGATCTGATAGTTCATTTACAGGACAATGGTCTTTATCCTGTCAAGGTGTTTTGTGCCAGTTTGATTTCAGTTGTGCTACGGGCAGCCCTGGTAAGCTTTGCCTCTATTCAAAAGATCTGTCTGCACACCGCAAAAGAGAAGAGGGAAATGTTATCTTTCACTAACAACTTGTTTCTTCAAAGTCACAATAAAAATTTGGCCGGGATGAAGTGGTTAATCACGCCCTCACATCAGCAAAAACCTCTGACCGCTCTCCCCCTCACGAATCCCAACGAGAGAGTATGGAATGCTTCCAAGGCATTTACCGGATGTAATGTTTCTTTTGACTATTACTTATCCCACCTGCTAGTTGCTTGTGGACTTCCTCTAATAAGTGTGGGGTAGCCAATCGAAATTGCTACAACAGTAAGGAATGGAGTCGCACTTACGTGAATGTGACTAAGACTATTCCATGCGATTTGGTCAACTGTACCAACCACTCCTGTTCCTCTAATGCGCATGCCTACTGGAGGAGTGTCTCTCTTTTATTGCTGGTATTCTGGCCCTTTGTGGTATGGGTAATGGCACCCACCTTTACTAATGAGACCTCCGAATGGCACCTCCATCTTCCCAATTGTGGGATGGAAGGAACCAATCTGGGGACAATACCTACATCTCTTACCGAAAGAACCGCCTCTTTTTACTGAGCACTTGTTAACCATACTTTGTAGCCATGGACTACCCATACATTTGGGGTTGTCACAAAGACAGGCCTGCTTCTTATTGAGAAGCCCCCTCCATTATCTATACTAAACTCAGTTATTATTTTTTCATCCAACGCAAAGCGACCAACTTCCTTGTTCCTGATGAAATAGGTACTCCCTGTGCTGTAGCTGTGGGGACACTTTTCCCAACTACTGTTCTCTGTCCAAATACCTGGGAATGGGGTGGGGGTTTCCCTGTCAAATGTTCAGTTTCACATGAATTCTGTGCTCATTGGAGGTGTGTTAAGGCTTTGGGCAGTATTAAAGTTCACTCTGTGGGCTATGCATTTCTTAGTACATTTTCCTTTGGAGGATCTGCAGGAATTATTACCCATCAAAACCAAAATTATCTTATTTGTGGTCTCACCTTCTTGGGCAATGAGACAGCCTCAGCTTTAGCAGGAATTAAGGACATGCTCTCAGAATTACGTATATTCTCCCAGAAAAACCAGTATGCCTTTGACTACCTACTTGCCAAAGAGGGTGGGGTTTGCGCCATAGTTAAAGACAAGTGTATGGTGGGGGTTACTGACATAATCGAGAATATTACCGAGATGTAAATAATATCTGCACCTTCTTCAATCAAATAACAGAAGGCACTGGATGAGGAGATTGGGGTTTTGGCTCATGGTACACCTGGTTGATAAATCTGGCCATGTAAACTGGTATTATTTTGATTTGCCTCTTTGCTGGTATTGCTATTGTTAAATGTATTATTGGCAAGTTAATAACTTCTGTTGACAACATCAGTTCCACCCAGAAACGATGGGCGGCACGGTGGCACTGTGGTTAGCACTGCTGTCTCACAGCGCCAGAGACCCGGGTTCAATTCCCTGCTTCCTCTGAGGAGGAGGTGGAAGTATGGCAATCTCTAGCACCCTTTCGATTGGACTGCTCTAATCTATGCCCTGCCATCCTATGGTTTGGTCAAGATATGACCAAAGGGAGAAGATGAGGATCTAAAATCTGAATAAAGGCTGAGGTAACAAGTTGTTGTCAGGAACAACCACGGAATACATGCTCTTACTAACTTAGGTGGCAATAAAGTGGCTTCTCAATGCAAATAATATGACAAAATGGCTTCTAGGCTGCAAATTGATAATTCTGCTAAAAGTTGCATAAAATGGCTTTTAACACTGTTATAACTGCATAATTGACTAACTTCAGTCTGCCTCAACAGAGATTAGTAAACAATGCTTCCTTTATAGCATAGAAATAACTAGACGAGATAAGACATTACTGACCATCCTAACTGACCTTCAAGTCCAGGTGCAAAGACTCGGTTAATGAGATAAGGGTGGCTTGAGTGTTGGAAAACAAAGCTGGTTCCCAGGAAATATCATTGAGCTGAGTTGCTGTCAATAAAACTATTTCATTAATTGACTGGTAATTGTCTGAATGTACTATACGATAATGGCTTGTACCTTTCTTTAAGTATAAAAATATCTTTGTTTTGAGCCATGTGCATAGCTCCTCTGAGGGACACGAAAGTGTATATTTCTGGACGATCTGTGCCTGGCCGTATGAAAAATAAAAAGTGTGAAGTCTTAAAGGACCAGACCGATTGAGAGTGTTTATTGACCGAACGCGTACGAGAGACCCTGCCGGGGGTCGAGATCTTCAGATTTACATACTTAATGGCAAGATCCTGGAGAATGTTGCTGAACAGAGAGATCTTGGAGTGCAGGTTCATAGTTCCTTGAAAGTGGAGTCGCAGGTAGCTAGGATGGTGAAGGTGGTGTTTGGTATGCTTGCCTTTATTGGTCAATGTATTAAATATGAGAGTTGGGAGGTCATGTTGCAGCTGTGCAGGACATTGGTTTGGCAACTTTTGGAATACTGGTGTCCCTCCTATAGAAAAAATTTTGTGAAACTTAAAAGGATTCAGAAAAGATTTACAAGGATGTTGCCAGGGTTGAATGATTTGAGTTATAGGGACAGGCTGAAGAGGCTAGGGTTATTTTCCCAGGAGCATTGATATGGAGGGGGAACTTAGAGGTTTATAAAATGAGAGGCGTGGATAGGGTGAGTAGCCATGGTCTTTTCCCTGGAGTGATGGAGTCCAAAAGTAGAGGGCATTGGTTTAAGATGAGAGGGGAAAGATTTAAAATGGACCCAAGGACAACATTTCCATGCAGAGGGTGGTGCATGAATGGAATGAGCTGCTAGAGAAAGCAGAGTAGGCTGGTACAATTATATTTCAAAGGCATCTACATGGATATATGAATTGTAAGGATTTACAGGGATTATGGACCAAATGCTGCAAATGGGACGAGATTAAGTTAGGATATCTAGTCGTCATGGACCAGTTGGACCAAAGGGTCTGTGTCCGTGCTGTACATGTCGATGACTCTGAGTTGGTCGCCATAGCTCTCTCTGGTACAGAATTCCACAAGATTACCACTTGTGAAGAAATTTTTCATCTCAATTCAAAATGGTCTACCCATATCTTGAGACAGTGACCTATTGTTCTGAACCACCTAATTAAGGAGATATTATTATTGCAATCAGTCTGTCCAGCCTGTCAGAATTTTATGTTTCAATAAGATCCTGTTTTATTCTTCTAAATTACAGTTCCAGTCTATCCCAAGAATGAGTTTGGTAAACCTTCTCTGCACTCCCTCTATGGCAAATGTATCTTAGAAAAAGAGACTAGAACTGCACACAATACACCAGAAGCGGTCTCACTAAGGTCCAGTGCAATTGCAATACAACTGCCATCTTCTGGTGCTTAAAAGGGGAGGCAATGGCCCAGTGATATTATTGCTGGATTGTTAATCCAAAGACCCAGATCACGTTCTGGGAACCCAGGTTCGAATCCCATCATGGCAGAGGGTGGGGTTTGAATTCAATAAAGATCTGTAATTAAGAGTCTAATGATGAGCATGAATCCATTGCTGATTGTCAGAAAAAAAACATCTAAAGTCCTTTAGGCAAGGAAACTGCCATCCTTACTTGGTCTGGCCTACATGTGACTCTAGAACCAGAGCAATATGATTAATTTCTAACTGCCCTTTGTGGGAAATTAAGGATGGGCAATAAATGCTGCCTCATCCTGTGAATGAATAAATTTTACGAAAAATCATTGAAGGACACCTATATGTCTAATAAATAAAAGCAAAATGCTGCCGATTCTGAAAACTTAAAACCAACAGAGAATGCTGGAAAAACACAGCAGGTCTAGTGGCACCTGTGGACAGAGAACAAGTTAACATTTCATACAAGATATGACTCTTCATTGGAACTGAAAGGAGTTACAAAATGGTGGGTTTTATGCTTTTGACGGAGGTGGAGCAGCAGCAGGGGGTCTAAATGCTGTGAAGGCCAGTGCAAAAGATAAAGGGATTGCTAGTTGTGGTGAAAGAGAAATAGAGAATGGATGTAATTTAAGGTGTGAAAGGGCGTGCAAAAAGTTAACCCAACTCCACACCCATTCGATACATGTGACTCAAATACAACGTGCAGAAAGGGTGGGGGAGAGGAGGAGGCATGTCCCAGCAGTGGCAGACCTCAATGCTGTCTCAGGGCCTGTATACTTACTGTGAGTCTGCTGTTCAGTAAGATTTTTTAAAATTTCACTGTTGAACTCTCACTTATTCCAAATTCTGAAAACCAGCTGGTCCCGAGCGTTTCGGATAAGGGATTGTATATCTGTATTAAGAGTGATGGAAAAGTGGACCAGGGAATCACAGAGGCAACAGTCCCTGTGCAGCACTGACAGTGAAAGTGAGGGGAAAATGTGTTTGGTGCTGGCAACCTGCTGGAGGCTGTAGAAGTGGTAAAGGATGATCCTTTGAATGAAGAGTTGGATGGGTTGAATGGGTTGGAAAGTGAGGAAAAGGGAAACTCTTACATCGGTCTGAGAAGGAGTTGGGGCAGAAGTGCAGGTGATTGATCACACATGGCTCAAGCCCCTGTCAACCACAGTGAGAAAGGAATCCTTGGTTGAATACTGTACTAAAATAGGTGAGAAAAGTAAGAAAAATAATGCATTTACAAATGAATATTAATGGGTTAGGTGTATGGGCTAAAATTTAGCAGATGATGTTTACTGTGGGTAATGGGAGGTTTTCCAATTTGGTTGGAGGAATAAAAAAGCAACTTATCTAAATGGAGAGAAACTTCAGAATTGTTCAGTGCAGAGAGACCTGGGTGTCTTTGCGCATAAATCGCAGAAAACTAGTATGCAGGCACAAAAGATAAGGAAGGCAACTGAATTTTTGGCATTATAAAATGTGACAGTATAAAAATAACAAAGTGTTGCTGCAACTGTACAAGTAAGATGGCATCTGGAGTACTGCATACAATTTTGGTCCTTTTAAAAGAGACTAGGGTGAAAAATCAAAGGACATGCAATTGACCGTATTATATTTGCATGGATCGTGAATTGTTACCTATCTGCTAACAGGAATAATCAAGAAATGGGTGTTTTTCTGAGTAAAGGGCGAACATGGGAACTCCACTGGATTAGTACTTGAGACCCAGACATTCACAATTTATGATGAACAATTTTGATGAAATAATCAAAATGAATCTTTCCAAGTTGCTGATGACATAACACCAGCTAGGGTTGAGCACATAGAACATTACAGCACAACATAGACCCTTCGGCCTTCAATGTTGCACCGACCTATGAAACCAATCTGAAACCCATCTAACCTACATCATTCCATTTTCATCTATATGCTTATCCAATAACCATTTAAATGCCCCTAAAGTTGGCAAGTCTACTACTGTTGCAGGCAGGGCAGTCACCTTTCAATCTTCTTCTCTCTAATGAAAACAGCCTCGTGTCTCCAGCCTTTCCTCATAAGACCTTCCCTCCATACCAGGCAACATCCTAGTAAATCTCCTCTGAACCTTTTCTAATGCTTCCACATCCTCCCTATAATGCGGTGACCAGAACTGTGTGCAATGCTCCAAGTGCAGCTGCACCAGAGTTTTGTACAGCTGTAACATGACCTCGGGGCTCCGAAACTCAATCACTCTACCAATAAAAGCTAATACAATGTACGCCTTCTTAACAATCTTATCAATCTGGGTGGCAACTTTCAGGGATCTATATACATGGACACAGAGATCTCTATGCTCATCGACACTGGAAAGAATCTGATCATTAGCCCAGCAGTCTTTACTCCTATCGCTCCTTCCAAAATGAATCACCTCACATTTTTCCGCAACAAACTCCATTTGTCACTTCTCAGCCCAGCTCTACAGCTTATCTTTCCAACTCCACCGACCTTAGCATAATCTGCAAATTTACTAACCCATCCTTCTATGCCTCATCAAGGTCATTTATAAAAATGACAAGCAGCAGTGGCTCCAAATCAGATCCTTGAAGTACACTACTAGTAACTGAACTCCAGGATGAACATTTCCCATCAACCACCACTCTCCATCTTCTTTCAACTAGCCAATTTCTGATCCAAACCACCAAATCACCCTCAATCCCATGCCTCCGTATTTTGTGCAATAGCCTATGGTACCATACCAATGCCTTACTGAAATCCATTTACACCACATCACTGCTTTACCCTCATCCACCTGTTTAGTCACCTTCTCGAAGAACTCAATAAGGTTTGTGAGGCATGACCTACCCTTCACAAAACTATGTTAATTATCCCTAATCAATTTCTTTCTTTCTAGAGGATTATAAATCCTCTCCCTTATAACCCTTTCCAACACTTTACCCATAATTGAAGTAAGGCTTGCTGGTCTATAATTACCATGGTTCTCTCTACTCCCCTTCTTGAACAAGGGGACATTTGCTTTCCTTCAATCTTCTGGCACTATTCCTGTAGACAATGATGACAAAGATCAAAGCCAAAGGCTTGGCAATCTACTCTCTGGCTTCCCAGAGACTCCTAGGATAAATTCCATCCAGCCCAGGGGACTTATCTATTTTCATATTTTCCAGGATTGCTAAAACCTCCTCCTTATGAACCTCAACCCTGTCTAGTACAGTAGCCTGTATCTTTGTATTCTTCTCAACAACATTGTCTTTTTCCAGCTTGACTACTGATGAAAAATATTCATTTAGTGCTTTCCCTATCTGCTCGGACTCCATGCACAACTTTCCACTACTGTCCCGTGGTGAAGAGGATGTAAAGAACCTTCTAGGTGTTTTAGACAAGTTGAGTAAATGGGTGAGTGTTTAGCAGATGCACTTCTTTAGGCTTCATTCATTGTGGCATACTGTACAAAAAGAGAGACATTATGAAGAACGTATTCAAGATACTAGTTAGACCTCAGCTGGAGAATTGGGTAGGGTTCAGGGTGTCACATGATGGGAATGATACAAATGCATTGGCGAAAGTGCAGAAGAGATCTACACAAAATAAGGCATTTAAATTATGAGCAAGGATTGGAGATGTCAGGACTGTTTTCCCTAATAGTAGAAGACTAAGAGCAGAATTTTCAGAACTTTTCAAAATATCGAGTGGTCTAGACAGGATAGGAAGAAATTGTTCCTACTTTTCAAAGGATTGATACCAGAGGACACTACTTTAATACATTTTGCAGAAGAAATAAATGAATTGTGAGAAAAAGAGATTTTTCACACAATGAAGAGTTAGGATTCAGAATACACAACTTGCAAGTGTGATGAAGGCAGAGTCAACTGAGGCATTCAAGCAGGCATAGATGATTACACAAATAGAAATAATGTGCAGGATTACAGGGAAAACGTGCAGAATGCTGGTATAGATGTGATGGGTCAAATGCCCTCTTTTGCACTGTAACACATTTGTTTATTTGTCCAAATTATCCTTTTTTTTCTAATATCGTCAACAGGAACCACTTGAAAATTTCGAAAATGCAATTTTATTCTCTATTCATTCATAAAACTTTAGGATCAAAACATATTTGACCGGATTGCAACAAAACACAAAGAGGAAAAGGAGCTTAAAAATGCAGTTATAAAGTCATTCAGCTCCTGGCTATGAAGTGGTTTACTTGAATATTGCCAAGATGAGGGGTTTGATGTGTCAAAAGACTAGAGATTTGGGGATTTTTCTCCTCAGAACACAGAACATTTAAAAATAACTTTATAGAGCAATTCAAAATTGAGGTGTTTGGATACAGAACAAAAGCAGAAACTGTCCTCCTTGGTTTCTTCAGAGACAGACAGTATGAAAATATTTACTAAAAAGCAAGGAAAAACCATATTTAAAAACAAAGCTCAGCAAATTGTTATGATCTGGAAGTTACGTCAAAGGATTCTGAAAGCACTCAAAAAGGAACTCAAAAGGATCATTACTTCAATTTTTTTATAACCATCCCCTCCCCCCATAATCTTCAATGGAAGATAATTGTTCTTTCGGCATATACACAATTTTATTAGCATAGATTCAAAATAACATAGGGTGGCACAGTGGGTAGCACTGCTGCCTCAAAGCGCAAGGGATCTGGGATCGATTCCACCCTCAGTTAACTGTTTGTGTTGAATTTGCACATTCTCCATACATCTGTGTGATTTTCTCCACATGCTAGTTTCCTCCCATAGTCCAACGATGTGCAGTTTAGGTGGATTGGCCATGCTAAATTGCTTCAGTTTCCAGGGATGTGAAGGAAAACCATGGGAAATGAATGGTTATAGGCTAAAGAAGGTGGATCTGGGTGGGATACTCTTTGGAGGGTCACTGTGGACTCAGTTGACCGAATGGCCTGCTTCCACACTGTAGGCATTCTATGATTCTATTAACTTTACCAGAATTGCCAAGTTGCAACAGCATTTTCTGATTAAATTACATATTTCCAGCATGTGCAGTTTTTTACTTTTAACTATTGTCTAAATTTTAACTCCAACATTTCTAAAATATTTCATTTAAAATCTTAATGTATTTTATAGTCCAATTTGTCTGATGGCCCTGCAAATACAGTGAAGTACTTTTTAAGTAAGTTGGGGTTAATTGTATAAATAACGTTCTTTGTTTACACTGAAAATAGTGTTGCACAACATTCAAGTTTATTTACACAAAAGAGATGTAATCATATAAATAAACACTTAGATGTGCTCACGTAAACGTCACCTTAGCAGTCCTGATACTAGAATGTTGTTATGGCACTAAAGCACAACTTTGGCAAGTAGGGCAACCCTATGTGCTATAAACATTAAGTGTATTAACAATGTAAAACAAGAACTATAGTGAATAAGTGGATTAAGTGGCCACAGCTTCAGCCTGGAAACTGACAAAGATGACCTGACCTTTATTCTGTTGTGGAGGAGCTGGTGTTGGACTGGGGTGGATAAAGTTAAAAACTACACAACACCAGGTCCTACCCCACCTGATGAAGGTCAGTGCTCCAAAACTAGCGCTTCCAAATAAATCTGTTGGACTATAACCTGGAGATGTGAGATCTTTAACTTCACTCTGATAAAACCTGAAGTTTCTTGTGGTGGTGACGACAGAAATTCTGGGATTTACACATTAAATCAATCGAAATGTGCACCTCCATTCTAACCGATTGAAGAATTAGTAGTCATCTCGGTTTGTTCAATACATTGGCTCAGATTGCAAGACCCTTTGATCTTGTAATTATAAATTCTGTGGGGGCTCCTCCACACCAAGATAGCAAGATAGCACATCACATCCCTCCATCAGAAACAAAGTTGGGGATAAAACCTTTTCACAGACATTGTCACCCTCAGTACTGACCCCTTGTTAACACTCGTACCAGAACGTCCTTCTTTCTTTCCCCACCACGAAGAAAAGGTAACGTCCCGCTATCCAGTCAGGCCAGGTCCTGACAGGGAGAGTCCACTGCTCCTCGTGGAAAACAAAAATAAATAAACCAGAGAAGGAGACACACGAGAGACGAAGCCGTGGCCACACTCACCAGAGGCAGACGACGAGCTGAAGGCGGTTAGGAACAGCAGCAACGCTCCATAAACACAACGCGCCGCCGGCTTCATGGTGCGGCCGCCTCTGACCCGCCCCCTTGCCGCTCGCGCTCTCTACCCCGCCCCCTTGCCGCTCGCGCTCTCTACCCCGCCCCCTTGCCGCTCGCGCTCTCTACCCCGCCCCCTTGCCGCTCGCGCTCTCTACCCCGCCCCCTTGCCGCACGCGCTCTCTACCCCGCCCCCCTTGCCGCTCGCGCGCTCTGACCCGCCCCCCTTGCCGCTCGCGCTCTCTACCCCGCCCCCTTGCCGCTCGCGCTCTCTACCCCGCCCCCTTGCCGCTCGCGCTCTCTACCCCGCCCCCTTGTCGGTCCCGCTCTCTGACCCGCCCCCCTTGCTGCCAGCGCGTGCAGTGGACACGCTTCTCGTGGCGCCAGGTGAGCCGTCTTCGCGCCGTCGCAGCTGAACGCCGACCGCCTGAAGACCAACGACATTTCAACCGTTGAGCAGAGGAGAGTTAAAATTCACCTGACCCGCACATCTTTGTGACTGTGGGAGTAAACCCGCGCAGACACGGGGAGAACGTGCAAACTCCAGTCAGTCGCCTGAGGCGGGAATTGAACCCGGGTTTCTGGCGCTGTGAGGCAGCAGTGCTAACCACCGTGCCGCCCACTCACTACGGAGTTGGGAGTAACTAATGACAAAGTCTAGTTTAAAAAAAATCTGCAGGCGATGTTGTTTCCACACAGACGGTGAAGTGATAAACAAATTGCTGGGGAAATTAACGTGTCGAGTGGAGGACACTTGACAATGAGGAGATATAAACTCATCTTGATTCATACTGTCGCTTGTTTCCCTCCCGTTCACTCTCATCCACACAATAGCACCATGCTGCTTCTTGGCTGTGCCGAAACTTCACTGATGTGGAGGAGGACTGGGGTGTATAAAGTTAAAAATCACACAACACCAGGTTATAGTCCAACAGCTGTAGTTGGAAGCACACTAGCTTTCGGGTTGTGGAGCTGGATCATAGGACACAGAATTTATATCAAAAGATAATTCTGTCATACAATTGATGCGATGTAGCCAGTCAAAACAAACCAGAAATTGCTCGAGAAACTCATCACATCTGGCAGCATCTGTGGACAGAAAGCAAAGTTAATCGTTTGAGGAACCAGTGACCCTTCTTCACGACTGATCTTAGACAGGAAAATGTGGTATTTATGTATTCGATTTCCTGAAGAAGGGCTCCTGCCCGAAATGTTGATTCTCCTGCTCCTCGGATGCTGCCTGACCTGCTGTGCTTTTCCAGCAACACATTTTTCAATTCTGATACTCCAGCATCTGCAGTCCTCACTTTCTCCTATGTTTGCTGAAGACCAGGAATAGTAATAGATGGAGATGGCCCAGAAAGAAAACAGCATCTGTGCACTGTAGGGGACACAGTAGCAAGCACTGCTGCCTCTCAGCGCCAGAGACCCGGGTTCAATTCCCACCTCAGGCGACTGTCTGTGTGGAGTTTGCACGTTCTCCCCGTGTCTGCGTGGGTTTCCTCCGGGTGCTCCAGTTTCCTCCCACAGTCCAAAGATGTGTGGGTCAGGTGAATTGGCTATGCTAAATTGCCCATAGTGTTAGGTAAGGGGTAGATGTAGGGGTATGGGTGGGTTGCGCTTCGGCAGGGACTTGTTGGGCCGAAGGGCCTGTTTCCACACTGTAAATAATCTAATCTAAAAAAAGGATGAGGAGAGAAAGGAAAGCAATAGGGACCATTAGGTGGTGAAAATGCAGTTGGCTGATGAAAACAGCTATTTGCAGCATAATGACAGATCCAGGTGGGAGGGGACAGGTCTGGCACGAGTAAAGAGCATGGAAGACGGTGTTGAGGTTCTAAAATTATTGAATTCGATATTTCAAGTATTTTAGAATAAAAAAAGAAATAAATTAAATAAATTCTAAAGTTGCATTTTAGTATTATGTACTTATGCAGGTAAAAACAAGGACTGCAGATTCTGGAAACTAGAGTCTAGATTAGAGCAGTGCTGGAAAAGCACAGCAGGTCAGGCAGCACCTGAGAAGCAGGAAAATCGACATTTCAGGCAGGAGCCCTTCATCAGGGATAGAGGCAGGGTACCTACACCGTGGAGAGATAAATGAGTGGAGGGTGGAGGGTGGGTGTGGGGAGAGAGTAGCATAGAGTACAATAGGTGAGTGGGGGTGGGGATGAAGGTGATAAGTCAGAGAGGAAGGTGGAGTGGCTAGGTGGGAAGGAAGATAGGCAGGTAGGACAGGTCATAAGGGCAGTGCTGAGGTGGAAGGTTGGAGCTGGGGTAAGGTGAGGGGAGGGGAAATGAGGAAACTGGTGAAATCCACATTGATGTCCTGGGGTTGAAGTGTTCCGCGGTGGAAGGTGAGGCGTTCTTCCTCCAGGCGGCGGGTGGCGAGGGAGCAGCGGTGGAGGAGGCCCAGAACCTGCGTATCCTCGGCAAAGTGGGAGGGGGGAGTTGAAATGTTGGGCCACGGGTGTCCCGGAGATGTTTCCTAAAGCGCTCTGCTCGGAGGCATCCAGTCTCCCCCATGTAGAGGAGAGCGCATTGGGAGCAACAGATACAATAAATGGTATTGGTGGATGTGCAAGTAAAACTTTGGATGTGGAAGGCTCCGTTGGGGCGTTGGATGGAGATGAGGGAGGAGGTGTGTGTGCAGGTTTTGCAATTCCTGCGGTGGCAGGGAAAGGTGCCAGGATGGGAGGGTAGGTTGTATGTGTGTGTGTGTGTGTGTGTGTTTGGGGGGTGGGGGCGTGGACCTGACTAGGTAGTCACAGAGGGAACGGTCTTTATGGAAATGGTGGGGAGGTGGTGGGGTCTGTTTGGAGGTGACAGAGATGTCTTCAAATGATGTGGTTTACGCAAAGGTATGTGGGTAGAGGGGATGGATGTGGACTAGATGCGTTGGAGGGCATCTTTAACCATGTAGAAAGGGAAATTGCGATCTCTAAAGGAGGCCATCTGGTGTGTTCTGTGGTGGAACTGGTCCTCTGGGAGCAGATACAGTGGAGGTGGAGGAATTAGGAAGACGGGATGGCATTTTTGCAGGAGGTAGGGTGGGAAGAGTTGTAATCTAGGTAGCTGTGGGAGTTGGGTTTGTAAAAAAAAGTGTCGGTCGTCATTAATGGAGATGGAAAAGTCCAGGAAGGGGAGGTAGGTATCAGAGATGGTCCAGGTGAATTTACTTGTGTACCTGGTTCACTCCCCACCTAAAACTAAGAGTATAATTGTATTCTTAGATAGTTTTTGTGAAGTTTAATTTGTCTGATTGTTATGTGGAGATACAAAAAAATGAGGTGCTCTTTTATAAGATGCATGGCCTGTTCGTGTGAGAATTGAAAACTTGTGTCTTCTTCTCATGTTCTACATAAAGCATATGTGTGGTCAGTTAGAGGAATTTGCACTCCAGAATTTGAAATTGAGGCAGTAGCTGACATCAGTGGATATGGCTGAGAAAAAATAGCAATGATGAATTAATTTCATGTGCTGCATCTATCAGTATCTTGGACCAAGAACTGGAAAATAAAGATTAGACTTTTCCATTGAGCATGAACACAATGGGATAAATGGCCCTCTTCTAGTTAAGCCACTGTGTCATTTCTGACATGGTTAGGCACCTGCTGGCCAATTTGAGAGTGTGCATTGGTGATCTCTGTTAATTATTTGCTGAGGGCAGGACCTACTATGTCAGTGTTACCAGTTCATGAACGCAAAGGAATGTCTGACCTAATATTTAAAGAGGTGGCAGAAATGTGATTATAAGTTCCATGGGCAGAAACCAGCACTCCTCTCCCCAACATCATATTGCAAAGGAACATTGAAGGAAAGGAGATGGGGAGGAAAGTGAAGCAGAAGTACAAAAGACCGTGCATCAGAGTGATAATTCCTGTGTCGATTACATTTCCTTCCTTATAATTTGTATGTATACTATGTACTTAGAGCATTTCATTTTGATCCACTCTCATAACATCAGCAACCAGGAACAATAGAGCAGAGCGGAAGAACGGCTTACTGTTTGATGATGACGCCGTTTTCCTGATAGACTAAGTGATGGGATGCTCATGTTGCAACATAGGAAGAGACAACCTTACCCTCAGACCAAGCAAGTCGAGATGGAGGTAACAAAGGAATTCAGCAGCCCTGCGATCATCCAGAGATTGCTACAATGTCGGAAGAGCCTAAATGACTATTTCTATTCTATAAGAGCAGTTAATTTGTTTGGCAACCCAGGTGCACACATAAGGGAAGATATGTGCATGATGAATATCAGAAATGAGTCAACGTCTATCAGTCAGGGAACAGGGATGCGGTAGCAAAGAGAGGAAAGGCCTGTAGAAAGGTGTAATGCCAGCTGCTAGTGCAAAGTGGATTCAAACAGGAGGGCATGATGTTCACGAAAAGGATAATCTTTATTCTTCCACAGTGGATAAGTAGAAAAGTGTCCATATTGCTTGAGATGGTTGAAATACTGATGAGGTTATGCCCTGCCCAAACATGCATCTGTGATGCTGAAGAAGGAGAATATACTCCAGCTGTTCAGTGAACATGGGTATTGATCAAATGGTTGTACAGGCACTGGAACTGTCATGGTGGGGGAGTTTGCAGCCAAGAGAATAGTTGAATATGCAACAGATAATTATATCGAATTATAATGACAGTAGGAGTGAACAGTGTAATAATGAGATGAAAGGCTGGAGGACATCAGTCTGTAATGCATTGAAAAACAAAGCATGACTCTCAGAATCTGTTAGAAATTCATCTGAGCAGAGAAATATTGCTAAACATAGTGTTTTTTCCAACAAGGCACCAACAGTCACCACCCCGAAGGGGCCATATTGACTTCTGAGGAAATGTAGGGGTCCTCACAATATGTTATCCTTGCTCCCTTCCATTCACGAATTTGTTTATGTAGAATTGCATGCATTGGACAGATGTGAGACACAAATTGAGTTGGGCACTACAAATGCATCAGATCACATCCTGGAAACAGATAGGCTTCTGAAACTCAGAGAATGCTAATGAGTCCTTGACTGATAGAGTTACTCCTCAGGTGATGGATACTGTATGTGCTATGGGAGGTGTGTGAAGATCTAGCAGAAATTCCAAAGGGAATGTGCACTCTGGCAAGGACACTGGAGTGGACCCTCCAGACTATAAGTGCTGCAAACGTTCTCTTGTACATATACATAGCCTCATCTGCAGAGAGATTAATGACGCTCCTGGACAGCCACATACTACTGATCAACGAGTACTGAAGATTTGTGTTCAATTGTTGATTCCTTGTCACATTGCACTCAAGAGCCAATAGCATAGCAAGGTGGAATGGGAGACATGCATCTGGGATCTTCACTCAGAGCCGCGATGTCTCCCTCCCTAAGGGCATTGTGGGTTAATCTAAACCAGGTGGACTGCTGCAGTTCAAGAGGGCAACTCACCACCGCCTTCTCAAGGGCAGCTAGGAATGGGCAAAAAATGCTGGCCAGCCAATGACTTTCAAACGCCTCAAATGAATAAAAAAAACTCAACACCAAGTTCAATAGCTTTAGACAAAAATTTACCAGACTCAAAACATTAACTCTGCTTTCTTCCAACAGGTACTGCCAAATTTGCTGAGTCTCATTGGCAATTTCTGCCCAGCGTCTGCAGTTATTTCACTCAGAGCAATCCTGATGGCCTTTTTGCAGGTGACATCAGTGCCTCAAGATGCTCCAGAAATAGAGGAGACTCTTGTCATTAGCAGGAGTCTCTCACATTGCTGTGTTTTGAATTCTCAGGTGACTATAGAGTGCCCTGCCAAGTTCATCAAAGTCAAGAGGGTGTCATACTTAGCAGCCTGTCTTAAAGTCCATTGACAGTGAAGGAGTATCATGTCATGGAACACAAGATAGATTTGAAAAACCAGCAGAGACACATGGGTGAACACAGTGATCATCCACTTCACTTCGATGTGAGAGAGAAGTTTTTAAGTATGTTTGCCCATGTGTCGATAGACTGCAAGCTCCCTCATGCTTACATATTGGGTTAAAAGGCATCAATCCTACATATTAGCATCATACACTTCTTGAGAGGCATGTTTGAATGTGAGAGTTGCAATGAAGCTGTTGCTTATGATGGCCTGAAATATTCAGAGGGATTGCCTGTAACAGGACACTGCAGTTCAGCTGCTGCTCAATTACACTCTACTACAACGTCCAAATCCACTCTCCAACCCATCTAACATAGCCCTTAACAAGGCTGGCTGGCAGGCCCCAATAATACAACAGACCTACCTTAAGTTTGGTTTCCTTACCTCTTCTTTAGGAGTTGACTGCAAATTGTTGATCAATGTGATTATTTGACAATTCCTCAAGGTAGGACCTCCTCCCCAGATGGGGGAAGGGGTCTTAACCCTGTGCCAATTAAACACCAATATGGCCGCTTTGCAGCTGGCTTTCTCATGGTTTGGGTTATAACCAACTTTTTCATCTGAGGACTAGGGAATGCATTATCCCAGAAAATTCAACTGTATATTTCTATTCCAGATTTACCTGTTCTATATATACAGCTCCTTGAAAAACCAACGTTTTTCATCCTAAGTTTGTAATATCAGGAATCAGTTTGTGGTTCATTCTGTACTGTCTTCGTTGTGTCTTAGACAAATGTAAAAATGAAAAATATAGTCCAACCACACCACTACATAGTTTGATCTTAATTTTACATTTAAACTGTTTTGGCTACTTTTTTTAATTGACATTTTACTGGATATGTTGATTGTAGCCTTGCCTTGGTTACTTGCATTCAGTAGAGAATATTTTTAGGCACCCAGATCTCTTTCCAGTTCATTGATAGCTCTTTCAGCATTACTCATGGGACTGCATATGGTTAAAATTTTAATATTTTGATCAGAAGGAGCCCCTTAGTAATCTGATGATGCTACCATTTGAATATGTCAGAGTCATTTTGAGGCCTGTGTCGTATAGAACCATGAGTTCTCCAATCACAAACATGTATTCCACTGCAAATTATTAGATTCAGGACAGATGTCAGATGGCCTGTGAAATGTGTAGCTGTCAGTAAAATAAGTTGCCATTTGGAAGGGGGTGGAAAGAGAGCTCAGGTTGCAATGGCTGTGATTATTTTTGTGGTCTCTGAAGAAACACACCTTTTTCTCCTGACCCAAAAGATTGTTTTTGTCCTCTTGAGCTATTTTGCCATCAAAACTATTCAGTCTGGAGGGTACAAATGGCATCCAGCTTTGTCACACAAATAATAATTAGAATGCAATAATACAAGAGATGTACAGTATGGAACAGACCCTTCAGTCCAAACCATCCATGCCGACCAGATATCCCAATCCAATCTAGTCCCACCTTCCAGCACCCGGCCCATATCCCTCCAAACCCTTCCTATTCATATACCCATCTAGGTGCCTCTTAAATGTTGCAATTGTACCAGCATCCACCACTTCCTCTGGCAGCTCATTCATACCTGTACCACCCTGTGAGAGAAAAAGTTGCCCTGTAAGTCTCTTTTATATCTTTCCCCTCTCACCCTAAATCTATGCCCTCTAGTTCTGGACTCCCCGGCCCCAGGGGGCGAAAAGACTTTGCCTATTTACCCTATCCATGCTCCTCAGAATTTTGTAAATCTCTAAGGTCGCCCCTCAGCCTCCGATGATCCAGGGAAAAACAGCCCCAGCCTGTTCAGCCTCTCCCTATAGCTCAAATCCTCCAACCTTGGCAACATCCTTGTAATTCTTTTCTGAACCCTTTCAAGTTTCACAACATCTTTCCGATAGGAAGGAGACCAGAATTGCATGCAATATTCCAACAGTGGCCTTACCAATGTCCTGTACAGCTGCAACATTACCTCCCAACTCCTGTACTCAATACTCTGACCAGTAAAGGAAAGCATACCAAACACACTTTTGTTATAATTCAGTGAACAGAAATTGAGAACACACTGTATTATCAACACCATGCTCACAGTGATCAGATTTACAAGAGGTAGAAACCAACAATTAACTTCCATTCCTGGATGTGATAGCACAAAGAATAGAATGGGGAATACACCACAAAAATGTGTACAGAAAAGCCACATGCACACAGACCAGATCCTGAACTACAACAGAAAACAGCCAAACACACATAAGAGAAGCTGCATTAGGACCCTGTTCGAAAGGGTAACAACACACTGCAGCACTCCTGACCTACAAAGGAAACACCACCTCTACAGAGTTTTTGCCAAGAATGAATACCTCCACAACTTTGTTTGCAGATGTCTAACAGATAAACAACGTGACGAGGACATGCCACGACCAAACTCACTAGCACCACTAATTACAGGTACAAGATCCTTTGTCTTAAATGCTCGGGACTAGCTGATTTTCCGAAATCAAAATGTTTCGGTTCAGAATAAGTGACAGTTTAATGGTAAAACTTTTAAAAATCTTAAGTCTCCTCTGGTAAAAATATGTAAGTATTTTCTTATGAGTAGAGGCCAAGTAGGTTAGAGTTTGGAAGAATGAAATACCATTTTAATGAAACACAAACAATTCTTAAGACTTGACAGTGTAACTCCCAGCCAGACACTACCCAACCTCCATTGGGCCTCATAATGCTCTTTGACCCCAAACCCATGACCTACCTTAATCACTCATTCATCCTTCCCACCTGACACCCTAATCACAGCAACCAACTGGCATCCTACTCAATTCACCACCATGTTCCCTAGCCTCCTCATGCACTGGGCATCCAGACCCACTACCCAGCTCATTATCGTTTCCTCTTATTTATCTTTTACCTTTTCGCAATATTATTGTATGCATGCTGGACATCGAAACTTCAAAATACAATGTTGTGTGGTAAACGAGTGTGCGGATTCAACATCTCATCAGTTTTTCCCGTAGCCTTCAGCGATTGGCCCAGACATGCCCTACATTTTGCCAGTTAAAACAGACCGGCTTCTTGCCTCACTTTTCATCTCAGCACTTCCTGTCCAAAGAGGTAACTTCACATTGTTCTGTCCCATTTATGCTTAGTTACATTCAGTCAACTGGAAAGGATAGAGATGGGGAGCAAGATGGAACCTGAGATACTGTGATTGCTAAAATTATTAATTTACCATTTATATCATCTGTCAAAAAGTGTGATGCTGGAAAAGCAAAGCAGGTCAGGCAACATCCACGAAGCCAGGAGAATGGACATTTCAGGCATATGTGATGTGATTTTTGACTTATCTCCAGCATCTGCAGTCCTCAGTTTTTTCATTTGTTTCATCTGCCTTCCCTTTCTCTACTACCATGGTCTTCATAATTTACAAAAAAACTTGGTGAAACAAATCCTCAAGATTTAACAAAAACTTCAGGGACCGACATAGTGCTTAAAGTCTGCCTTGCTGAACAAGAGCAAGGCTATTTAGAATGATAGCAATGTGCTACATCTGACTCAAATTGCACAACAGAAGATTGAAGATAGTGTGAGACTAAGATAATCACATAACCAGTACACTGATGTGGAGGAGAACAAGGGACAAAATGAAGGTGGGGCACAAATTATCAGTTCAGTCACTTACATTAGTACCAAAACTGTCCAAGTTGCTTGCAGATTCAGCTGATGACTCAGGAGAAAGTGAGGACTGCAGGTGCTGGAGATCAGAGCTGAAAATGTGTTGCTGGAAAAGTGCAGGTCAGGCAGCATTCCAAGGAGCAGAAGAATCGACGTTTCGGGCATGAGTCCGAAACGTCGATTCTCCTGCTCCTCGGATGCTGCCTGACCTGCTGCGCTTTTCTAGCAACACATTTTCAGCTGATGACTCCAGCAAATGGAGATGATCCAGCCCACTACTCATCTAAAACAGTCCTTTGAGCAACAATACAGGAGGTGTCTGCAACTTAGAAAGCATGGCAGATACTTCATCTGTATCTTGCACTGTCTCTGATCTTCCAAGTTTTCTGTTATAAGAATGGCATAGCCTTGGTCCAGGAAAGAGATATTAGTGCACCGCTTTCCATGAGTTCATAAACAAAACTTACCTAAGTGTTTTGAAATTCTGCAAAATAAAGGGAGGCATTATTGCAATTACTTGTGCTACCAATCAAATTAAAAATGTAGTGATGTGCTATAATTAGCATGTGTGACATTTGTTAGTACCTTGGGGTGCTATCGTTTTCCTTTTCCATAGTGTGTTGCTAAGTGCTTACTGTTGTGCTCACCTCAGGCACGTGATCATCAGTGTAGCACTCCTGTGCTTTATGAAGGGTTTCTCAGTGTTTAATTAGATATCCATGATCTCATTTATACCCAGTGTTTAATTTTGTTCCTTATTAAGATGATCAGGCATGTTGGAATCTTACAGTATAAATTGCAGCACAGATATGTCACAGTGGTAAAGAAAAAGGAGCTCCGAAGTTATTTTTCGCTTGCCAGAATTTTACATTAGGACCCACAACTGGTGGCATATTATTTTCAATGAAAATTTCATCTAAGTTTGAGGGCATAGGGAAAGATACAGAAAATATAGTCTGCAACAACTTAGACATTTACAAGCTATCACAAACTTGCGTTTTTTTCCATGTTGTTAAATTGTCAGAGAACAAACATTTCTGCACCGTGTAGGTAAAACATCCAATAAAACTCTGGGGCGACATCTAGTGGCCAGCTAATGAGCAATATTTCAGTCAAAATCAGGACAGTACATTTATTGTTGGGTAGCCATATTTACAACCAGCTGCTCCCTCAATTTCTTTTTCCAAATAAGATCCTGCCAGCAGTTAACAAAAAATTAATTCGAAGATTGTAAGTAAATCTAATGAATCCAACTATGACAGGAGATAAAACTTTGCCAGCTGAGATTCATACATGTCGCAGAACCAGGAGATCAACTAGAATGGTTGCTTTCCTCAAAAAATAAAAACTGATCCAAGTTTGTTCTGTACGTGCCCATTTTAAGAAAGGATGGACAAAGCCTCAATTTATTTCACTTATTAATTAAATACATTTTTGAAATGCAATGACTTTTATAGTCATTCAATACCATTAACGTATTACAAATAAAATCAGGTATTT
Organism: Hemiscyllium ocellatum; assembly: GCF_020745735.1. NCBI lineage: Eukaryota > Metazoa > Chordata > Chondrichthyes > Orectolobiformes > Hemiscylliidae > Hemiscyllium > Hemiscyllium ocellatum. Next base: position 2,094,706 of record NC_083406.1, on the reverse strand, counting down.
ATTTCAGTGACACAAAGGGGTCACTTAAACAGGACACCAAGAACTTGCTGGTCTTCTCAACATTTCGAAGTCTGGTAACACATTCATCCCGTTACAATCAACTTTGCAAAGTAGAAGATTGCAGTGGGTAAAAAATGCTGGCTTTACCAGCAATGCCCACATCCCACAAGATGTTTTTAAAATACTGGAGTGTTTGCTGCTGAACTGTTTCACAAGTTCTAAATATCACCTGTGATTGTAAATACAGTGAAGGACCCCCAGTCTCTCAATTTTGAATAGATGCAAGTGTAATGTGCTATATGCCAAGCAATGACCATCTCCAACAAGAGAAAAGAGAATCAAACTATTTCACCTGACATTCAAAGACATTATCATAACTGAATGCCTCATTATCAACATATGGGCAATTGCCACTGGCCAAAAACTGAACTGGATTAGCCATAAAAAAGTGGTAACAAGAGGTCAGAGATTAGGAATCCTGCAGCAAGTAACTCACCCCTAACTCTAAGCTTATCCATCTAGTAGTAGTAGCAGCAGCACTGCCATTAAAGCCTTGGAGGGCCATTGGGTTGTTCTTGTATCTTGCATGAGAGAGAGAGAGAGGGAGGCGAGTGGTGATGAGTTTAACCTTAAGGTTACTAGGTGAGGAGGGGGAAAGAGGTTGAGAAGGTTGGATCTTCATGGAGACCTCAGCCAATGCTGGGCATTCCTTTGCATCACAGACCGTGTCCAGCCAAATCTCCAAGAAACAAATCAGGAATATGTTTAAATACTCCCTCACTTGCCCGGATGAGTACAGTTTCAACAGCTCAAAAGTTTGACAAAGCACCACATCTTCAAACATCCACACTCTCCATTAGTGCTCCATTGTGGCAGCATGCATCATCTACAATGCAATGTAGAAATTTACCAGGGCTCTTTAAACAGCCACTTTCAGATCCATGACCACTGCCACCTAGAAGGACAAGGGCAGCAGATGCATAGGAACACCACCTCCTACAAGTTCCCCACCAAGCCAATCACCATCCTGACTTAGGAATACTCCCTCACCTTTCATGGTCAATGGAACAAAATCCTGGAACCCTTCCCTGATGGGATTGTGGATTTACCTACAGCACATGGACTGCAGCATGTCAGGAAAGCAGCACACTATCACCTTCTCAAGGGCAACTCGGCACAGGAAATACATGCTGGTCCTGTCAGCAATGCTCATATCCATGAATGGATTGATTTTTAAAAAGACCTACTTACAAAATGCAAGACAAAAACAACCCAAATTATAGTCCCAGTATACTCTTAACCAAAGTTGACAGTAAGTCAGTGTTTTCTCAACCCAAGACCCTATCTTTGTAGGGCCTCCCACCCAATCACCACCTCTAACCTTAAAGACCAGGGACACATCAGGTAAGCGTCGTTTCGTTTTTACTTTGTGATAAGGGGACTAGCAGGGATGGTAGTGTAGAGAGAGCAATGTTCCTCCTGCATGATGTTTAAGGTGAGGGATGCAATTCGTGTCCCAAACAAATACATCTGCAGGAAGTACACCCAACTCTCGCTCCTCCAAGAGGGTGTCAGGGAACTGGAGCGGGAGCTGGATGAACTTAGGATCATTTGGGAGGCAGAGGCTGTGATAGATAAGAGTTACAGGGAAGTAGTTACTCCTATGCACAAAGACAGCTGCATGAAAGTTCGAAGGAGGGGGGGAAAAAAAAAATCAGTGGAGGAATCCCCTGTGGTCATTCCCCTGAAAAACATGTATAGAGTTTTGGATACTGTTGAGGGGGATGACTTACCGGGGTATGCAATGGGGCCCAGGTCTCTGGCACAGAGCCTGTCCCTGTTGCACAGAAGGGAAGGAGGGAAAGGAGAAGAGTGTTAGTCATTGGGGACTCAATAGTTAGAGGCTCAGGTGGAAGGTTTGTTGGGAGTGAACGAGACTCATGTTTGGTGTGTTGCCTCCCAGGTGCCAGGGTCAGAGATGTCTCAGATCGTACCTTTGGGATCCTGAAGGGAGAGGGTGGCCAGCCTCAAGTCGTTGTCCATGTAGGTACCAATGACATAGGTAAAATGAGGGATTGGGATGTAAGGAAATATTTCAGGGAGCTAGGGTGGAAGCTGAGAGCTAGAACAAACAGTTATCATCTCTGGTTTGTTACCAGTGCCACGTGATAGCAAAGCAAGGAATAGGGAGAGATATCAGCCGAACACGTGGCTGCAAGGATGGTGCAGGAGGGAGGGTTTCTGGTTCTTGGATAATTGAGACTCATTCTGGAGAAGGTGGGACATGGTCTTCACGAACCAGAAGAGTACTAATATCCTGGTTGGGAAATTTGCTGGTGCTATTTGGGTGGGCTTAAATTAGATCAGCAGGGGCTGGGAACTGGATGTGTAGTTGCAGTGCATAGGAGAATGAGAGTAGGAAGGACAGGGACAGGATTTCAGGGTCACAGGAATGTGCTGGCAGACAGCAAACTGGTTTGAAGTGTCTACTTCAACATCAGAAGTACCCGAAATAAGGTAGGTGAGCTTGCAGCATAGATTGGTACCTGGGACTTCGATGTTGTGGCTATTTTGGAGACATTGATACGGCAGGGTGAGGAATGGATGTTGCAGGTTCCAGGTTTTAGATCTTTCATCAAGAACAGGCAAGGTGGTAAAAGAGGGGGAGGCATGGCCTTGTTAGTCAAGGATAGATAACGATGGCTGAGAGAACTTTTGACGAGGACTCGTCTACTAAAATATGTGGACTGAGGTTAGAAACAGGAGAGCAGAGGTCACACTGCTTGGAGTTTTGTTTTATAGGCCTCCGCAGAGTTCCACGGGGATGGAGGAAAGGATTAGCTAAATTATTCTGGGTAGGAATGAAAGGAACAGGATGGTCATTATGGGGGACTTTAACTTCCCAAACATTTACTGGAAATGCTATAACTCCAGTGCATCAGATGGATCAGTTTCTGTTCAATGTGTACAGGAGGGTTTCCTGACACAGTATGTCAAAGGGCCGACAAGAGGGGGGGCCACACTGGATCTGATGCTTGGTAATGAACCAGGCCCGGTGTTTGATCGAGTTGTAGGTGAGCGTTTTGGAGAGAGTGCCCGTAATTCAGTTACGTTTAGTTTAGCGATGGAAAGGGATAGGTACATGCCACAGATCAAGAGTTATTGATGGGGGAAGGGCAATTATAATGCGATTAGGCAAGAATTAGGATGCATAGAATGGGGTAGCAAAATGCAGGGGATGCAGACAATCAAAATGTGGAGCTGGTTTAAGGAACACGATATTGCGCGTCCCTGATAGGCAGGGAGGAAGTGATAAGGAAACTGTGGTTTAACAGAAATTGCATCTCTTGTTATGAAGGCAGCAGCTTGTGTGTTGATGGGGCAAAATGGTTCGGATGAGGAAAAGAGTTACAGATCAGCTCGGAAGGATTTAAAAGAGAGTGAAGAGCAAAGAGAGGACATAAGCAGTCTTTAGCAAATAGAATAAAGGAGAACCCTAAAGCTTTCTATAGGTATGTGAGGAATAAAAGGATGAGTAGGGTAGGAATAGGGCCAAAGACAGAAGTGGGAAGTTGAGTGTAGACCCTGTGGAGATCAGAGAGGTGCTAAACGAACATTTCTCATCGGTTTTCACTCAGGAAAAGGAGAATATTGTAGACAAGAAGAATGAGGTACGAGATATTAGACTAGAAAGGAATGAGACTTAGTAAGGAAAAGATGTTATCAATTCTAGAAGGAGTGAAACTAGACAAGTCCCCTGGACCAGATGGGATTTATCCAAGAATTCTCTGGGAAGCTAGGGAGATGGACAGGTCATAAGGGCGGTGCCGAGTTGGATGGTTGGATCTGTGATAAGGTGGGGAGGAGGGGAAATGAGAAAATGGTGAAATCCACATTAATTCCATGTGGTTGGAGGATCCCATGGCAGAAGAGGCGGCATTCGTCCTCCAGGCATTGTGTGGTTAGGGTTTGGTGATGGAAGCAGCCTAGCACCTACATGTCCTTAGCAGAGTGGGAGGGGGAGTTGAAGTGTTCGGCCATGGGGCAGTGGGGTTACTTCATGTGCGTGTCCCAGATATGGTTTCTGAGGTATTCTGCAAGCGTCCTGTCTCCCCAATGTAGAAGAGACTGCATTGGGAGCAACAGATACAGTAAATGACATGTGCAAGTGCTCTTTGGGGTCTTGGACAGAGGTGAAGGGGGAGGTGTGGGCACAGGTGATTCTTGTGGCAGGGGAAGGTGCCAGGACAGGAGGGTGGGGAAGCTGCGGACATAAAGTCGCAGAGGGAATGGGGTGAGGGTGGTTGACCTCTGCCCTTGTTGCAGTTGGAGGGGTGGGGTTCAAGGGTGGAGTTCCGGGAAATGGCTGAGATGCACTGGAGGGCATTACCAACCACATGGGAGGGAAAACTGTGATCTGTGAAGGAGGAGCCACCCAGTGTTCTGTGGTGAACTGGTCCTCCTGGGAGCAGATGTGGCAGAGGCAGAGGAATTGGCAGTAAGGGATATGGTTTTTACAGGAGGCAGGGTGGAGGTGGTGTTGTCCAGTTAGCTGTGGAGGTTGGTGTGTTGTAAAAAAACATCAGTGTTGAGTTGGTGATGGAGAGGGAGATGTCCAAGAAATATTGGATTTTTAAGGGGGTTAAAAGGTAAATGCTGACAGGTTGGTAATGTTACGATGGGAACCATCACTTAATCCCAGACAAAACTTCCTGGGGCATTCCCATTGATCAGAAAACATGACTGGATCAGCCATATAAATACAGCAGGAAAGAGACTGGAAATTCTGCAGCCAGGAACTCACCAACTAATTCAAACAAAACCTGTCTACCATTTACATGTAAACATTGTGGAGAAATGTTCTCTATTTCACTGGCTGAATGCAGTTCCTGCAATATGCAAGAACATTGTTGCAAAGAGAGATATGTTGCTGAAGCTTCTCATCTTTTACAGATGGACAAGCACAAGACTGGTAAATTTCAAATAATTACAACAATATAGACTGCAAGAGGAAATGATACTGATTGGCTGGCCACTCAATTTTGACTGTTTTCTTCAGTAGCTTTCTTCAGCTAAAGGGGAACTATGGGGTCCCAGGCACCTGGGCAATTCAAAAGACGCATAAGACTCGAACATATTAATTTTGCTTGCAGGAAACATTTTTCATAGATTTCTTCTACTAAGTCACTTTAGAGCTGAAGTGATAACATTTAAGTTGTTGGAGTAGTTTTTAGTACACTCAGCATTGAACACTACTACTGAAATCATTAAATCTTATCCTACAGTAGATATTTGGAAAAAAACAAATTGGAGAAACTCAGCAGGTCTGGCAACATTTGTAATGAGAAAAACAAAGTTAATGCTTCAAATCCAATGACCTTTCATCAGAACAAAGCAGCTGGGAAAAGGTGATTTTTATGGCGACGCTGGGTGTAGAAGGAGTGAGTAGAATACATGGAGACAGCACTGAGGAGAGAAAGAAGGAATTGCTGACGATAAAAGCTGAAATTGGGTTGACTGTGGTGGGAGCACTTCAGGGTGAGGGGACAGGGTAATGAACTTGGTGGAAGGTGCTCTGAAACAGTTAACCTCAATGTTGAGTCCTAAACGGTGTAAGGTCCTGGGGGGAGGGAGAAGAAGAGGAAGTTCCTCCAGCTTGCATTGAACTGCATTAAGGGCTGCATGAGGCCACATGCAGAAATGTTGACATGGGAACAGTTTTTTCTTTTACAGATAGAGTGAAGGTGAGCAGCATTCCAAACAGCTATTCAAGGTCCTGATGAGACAACATCTTGAGTACAATAAAGTTCTGGGTACCTGGGCAATGATAAAATAACCTTGAAAAGAGTGCAGAATAGATTTATGAGACTGATCTCTCTACTTCAAAAATTAAAATGGAATAACCAAACCAACTCAAAAATTACTTAGAAAATATATGGTAATGGGATAATTTGACTGCAATTTAATATTTTGTATACTGGTAGGGCAATTAGGAAAACAACTTACTTATGCTAGCAGAGTTTAGGGTGGGGGGTTCATACTCTAAGAATTAAAGAGGTAAAAAAACATCTTTTGGGAGTGAAACCAGAAACCGCTTGACGTAAGGTGGCGACAGAAGATTTCAACACTTCCACAAACTGAATTGCATGCAAGATCAATTATTAGTGAGATTTATAGCTCAGGTCGAGGTTCTGCATGTAGGTTTGCTCACTGAACTGCAAGGTTTGTTTTCAGATGTTTTGTTCAACATACTAGGTAACGTCAGTGAGCCCCCGGATGAAGCACTGGTGGTATGGCCCGCTTTCTGTGTTTGGGTTTCCTTGGCTCAGTGGTATCATTTCCTGTGATGTCATTCATGTGGTGACATCATTTCCTATTTTTTTCTCGGGGTGGTGAATGGAATCCAAGTCAATGTGTTCGTTGTTACAGTTCTCGCAGAGTATTTTATAAATGACATTTGTTTTGCTTGTTGGCTGTGTAGGGTTTTTCAAGTTCATTAGCTGCTGTTTTAGTGTATTGGTGGGCTTGTGGGCTACCATGATGTCGAGAGGTCTAAGTAGTATTGCAAGAACTGCAATAAACACTACATTAAACAGACAGGCAGAAAACTAGCCACAAGGATATATGAACATCAACTAGCCACAAAAAGACATAGCTGAAAATGTGTTGCTGGTCAAAGCACAGCAGGCCAGGCAGCATCTCAGGAATAGAGAATTTGACGTTTCGAGCATAAGCCCTTCATCAGGAATAAGAGAGAGCAGCCAAGCAGGCTAAGATAAAAGGTAGGGAGGAGGGACTTGGGGGAGGGGCGATGGAGGTGGGATAGGTGGAAGGAGGTCAAGGTGAGGGTGATAGGCCGGAGTGGGGTGGGGGCGGAGAGGTCAGGAAGGAGATTGCAGGTTAGGAGGGCGGTGCTGAGTTGAGGGAACCGACTGAGATAAGGTGGGGGGAGGGGAAATGAGGAAACTGGAGAAATCTGAATTCATACCTTGTGGTTGGAGGGTTCCCAGGCGGAAGATGAGGCGCTCCTCCTCCAGCCGTCGTGTTGTTATGTTCTGCCGGTGGAGGAGTCCAAGGACCTGCATGTCCTCGGTGGAGTGGGAGGCAGAGTTAAAGTGTCGAGCCACGGGGTGGTTGGGTTGGTTGGTCCGGGTGTCCCAGAGGTGTTCTCTGAAGCGTTCCGCAAGTAAGCGGCCTGTCTCACCAATATAGAGGAGGCCACATCGGGTGCAGCGGATGCAATAGATGATGTGTGTGGAGGTACAGGTGAACTTGTGGCGGATATGGAAGGATCCCTTGGGGCCTTGGAGGGAAGTGAGTGTGGAGGTGTGGGCGCAAGTTTTACATTTCCTGCAGTTGCAGGGGAAGGTGCCGGGGGTGGAGGTTGGGTTGGTGGGGGGTGTGGATCTGACGAGACATAACCCACTCTCACTAGTATCCTTACGTATGGATGAGGAAGGACACCATTTCAACTGGGACAACACATCCATCCTCGGATGAGCAAAACAGAGACATGCACAAGAATTCCTAGAAGCATGGCATTCCAACCGGAACTCCGTACAATAAACACACTGACTGGGATCCCATTTACCACCCCTCGAGAGAAAAAAAATGACATCAACAACCCAAAGAAACCCAACCATAAATAGAATGCATACCATACCACCAGTGCTTCATCCGGAGGTTCACTGATGTTACCAGTATGGTGATGAAACATCTAAAAACAACCCTTCCAACTCAGCAAGCAAACATACATCCAGACCAATTATTAGTGTTAAAAGAGATTGACATACTTTTGTTCGATTAAAGTACAGGGGATGTGTGACAAAAGCAGGAATTAGTCACATATCAGCCACGATCTCAGTGCATATAGCCAAACAGCCTGCTCTCCAGTATTAGTGCCAGTGCCACACTCAAATTCAACCAACGACGCTTATGCAACCAACAGAAATAAACTGATCCACAGAACAGTGACATAGGTCTATCATTACTTTAGCTTAGGCAACAACTGAGGAACCATAATTAACTTTAACGTTTGACGCAGAGAAGTAAAAGGGTTTTAACTTTGTCATTTGGCATCAAGTATCTAAAAAGTACAGAATTGGTTGATTTGGTTAGCATACAGATGGCACATCTACCAATTAATTGGAAACACATTCAATATTCAACACATGCAAATGCCCCAGGTTTGGAGTAGGTGAAGTGGAGCTGTTAGGAATACAGATAAACACCATCAAATCCAAAGTTAATTGCAAGAAAACAAAGCAACATTTTACCACAAAGAATATATTTTATACCACATGAATCATCATGAACCATTGGAAATTATTACATACAGAAATAAATGCAACAGAATTTACTGTATGTATCCATATACTGACATACTGGTACAGCTGAAAAAAAATCAATAATATTGTTGTATTATATATTGAAGTATGTGTGCATTCATTAGAATTAGATAATAAAATATTACATATTTATCAACTACCGAAAATGTCAGTGTTCTATGTATGCCAAGCATACGTTCTGGCTATTTAAAGATATTAAGGTCATGATCAGCAAGATTTCATTATGCATGTGCAAAAGCAAAACTGTACATTTACTCAGATGAGTATTAGGAAATATTTTGTAAATTTAAACTTTTTGTTGCATTGTTTTATTTCAACACTGATTTGTAGGAAGTGAGAACCATACAGATCATCAGCTCTTAGAAAAATACATCCTTTTCTCTCACTGGTATAACTACCTGTACATGATCATGCAAAGCAATGACTACGCTTCCTCTGCGCTTACCTTAAAAAGATGGTTAAATTTAACCAAGGTGACATACATCAGAAACCTTTCTTTTAAAAGGTGGAAACTTGCTGAGCTTAATTTCGGACCTGGCTTTAGAAATAGAAGCTTAGAATTTATGCTGGTTTCTCTAATTAGTACTGATACAAAGGTGAGCACAAAACCACAAAATGATCTAATAATATTATTGCTCATCCCTCAGACTCAAGCTGCATAGTACACATTTGAACTTGTGTTAAGTTTAGAATCTACGATGGCTTCTCAAAATAGTACTTCTAATACAAATTTAGTACAAAACTATAAACTGATTCAATGCAATCTTGCTGCTCATCTCTGCGCACAAGCTGCAAAATACATGTTTGAGTGTGCACTGTTAAATTTACACAATTCTTAGAAAATCATTGTTCACCTGTGTACAATTTTAAAAATGTTACAAGACTAATGGAGCTCAAGCATTGCTCAACGCACAAGAGTTGAAATGTAGCACTTTCAATAGACACACTGCTTAAGACTCAATACAAAAACTTTAAAAATCGTAGCCCAAGGAATAACAACACTAAAGGCCTGTGTAGAATGAAACAGCTGTGCAGTATATGTATTTTTTTTCTTTACCTGGATAGAAGCTTAAATCAGCACTCTCCAAGGATTGAAAAAAGAAATAAAGAGGATTTAGCAACATTGCAAGATTAAAATGTTTTCCTGGGTTCTCCATCAGTACCTATTTTAAAAAAATACTCAATTCAAAAGCCACATTATCTTTACAAGTAAAAACCCAAATACAAAAAGGTATAACATATTCAGCAGTTCATGAGAGAATGAATTACATTTTAAAAATAGGCCTATGAACTTAAGGAAAAGGAATACTCTTTGGAGATCTATTTGATCACAAAGCTCCCCCTGATTTGTCACAATTCTTAAATCTAATACTTTATGATATACATATATGTGTTCTTATAACCATTAACCCCACCTACAATACACTACTGTATATAGGACTCCTGACACTATATGTCCTGCTAGACATCTAACAGGTCCCAAAAGACCATTTAACCACTCAACCTACAAAACAAGTTCATATGTTTTTTTAAGTAGAATATATAACCAGCACTTCTTTAATTGTCATGTTTTGTATTTTGGTTTAAAAGTAACCTTTTGATCAGCTTTTGAAAGAAAAACACTAGCTCAACTAAACTAATTTTGGTAAGACATTACAGAAAAATGTACATGTCCAATATACTATAACAACACGTACAAGTAATTAAAAAGCACCAACCAATCTTTCATATTTAAATAAGGTCTAACCAAACTAACAGCTGACAGTTCACTTTGAAGTCACCCAATTCCTGGAATTAACTGGGCAATTATTTGAAAATTGTATTTCAATTACTCAAAGACAAAAGCAAGTTAGATACTGTGTATACTGTAAAATGGAAGACAGATAGGCAGCACATTTGGATACAAGATGTAAGAGTTTCAAAGAAACTGGCAAAGGCACTTAGAACTGGCACCAGATTCTGTGACATCGTAGCAGCCATTAACCAAGTCTGATAACACAATTAAGCCTACTTTAGAGTCAGCATAACTTGCTTAAACAGAGATTTACAAATCTGAAAAAACATTGGGAAAGCAAAAACATGAGATCATAGTTGCAGAACTGCACGACTTATACAAGTAAAGACTTGCACTAAACAACAGGATTTGTTCCAAATGTATGAAATGGGGTAGGAAAATGGGATAGAGTCATATATCCTAACTAGTTAAAGAAAAGCAAGTTGAAATTCTACATTTTTTGCTACTGTAATTATACTTCTGAAATGTGCGAAATACAATTGGCAGAATCCTTGTCAAATATTTAGAGTTTATCCAATGTTGCATCAGAGGAGAGAGACAATTCAGAAGTCCAAAACAACTCAAAAATATCTCAAGTTTTGATATCCTTCACACAATCAAAGGCAGTCTGAAAGGACCAAGGGTCCTATAGCCATGTCAGGAAGCTCTCCTTATCTATCTTTGTGGCAGCAAGAACAGACTCCATGTCATTGAGAATGTCAGAGCTCAGTGCCTCCTGTAGACTTGGCATCAATTCTTCTCCTTCTACATTCATGCTGTCTTCCTCCAGTGTTCCAAGGTCCACATTAGTACCAGGGATTGTTTCCAAGTAGTCGGGAAAACGATTTTGCTGAGAGCCAACATTATTTGGACCAAGGTTTTCAACTAGGTAGACAAATCACAAAAAACTGAGGATAACAAATTGCTCACAAGACAACCGAGCTCCTAAAATTCCAATGCTGAAGGGAAAACAACAATACTATTCAACTGCCATATATTTCATTCCCAAATTTTCTCTGCTCTTTTACAGAATCATAGAATCAGTGTGGAAGTAGGCCATTTAGCCCTTTGATCGTACCACCCTTCCAAAGAGCATCCTACACTAACCGGCCCCCTACCCCATAACCTTGCTCATCCATGGTTATTCCACTTGGCCCTGCAAATTCCTGGACACTATGGACAATTTAGCATGGTCAATCCACCTAACCTGTTAGAAGATGCTCAACAGTGTCATTATCTGTCAAGTTCTTCGGACATTTACTGACAAAGCGCAGGTCAGGCAACATCCAAGGAACAGTAGATTCGACGTTTCGGGCGTAAGCCCTTCTTCAGGAGGGCTTACGCCCGAAACGTCGAATCTCCTGTTCCTTGGATGCTGCCTGACCTGCTGCGCCTTTCCAGCAACACACTTTCAGCTCTGATCTCCAGCATCTGCAGTCCTCACTTTCTCCTCTTCGGACATTTAAGCAAGCACAGGTGACACAGTGATCAGCTCATTTATATGTTGTAGCAGAATTTCCTGAACAATGGGAAATAAAATCCCTGAATCTTCTGGCAAACCCACGTGTACTGAAGCCACATACTCCAGCAGCTACTGCAGTACTGCTACCTAGGTTAGCTACCTCAATATAATTTTAAGCATGATGGCCATTAGCTAATGTCAAAGACAATTTGAAACATTGATCAATTTACGAAAGGTAAAATTGAACATATACTTATTGTTAAGCTAATCATAATTTTTCATTACAAACTTGGTTGTTTGAATATCTTTTTTAAAAACATTGCATGTGTTTTAAAAACAAAAATGGAATTTTCTGTTCCAGGAACCCAACCGACCTGTATCCATTTCCTCGACGCTATTAAGAAAGTCATCAGGTGTTCTTGGTACACTGTAGCTGCTCATACCGAGTCCACTATCTGTACTTTCTTCCCTGGAATGGTATGTTCCACTGCAGGAAAAATAAAGCAGTGGGGAGAAGAGAATGGGGTGGGGTGGGGTCAGAGAGTTATACACTGAGAAAAGCAATTCATCTGACATGCATACCTCGTCCTCTTGCTGAGGAAAAACAATCCTCTGGATATCAGCTTCCTGATCAGCAAAGCCTCTGAACAGTGCTGTGAATCCAAGCTGATTAGCAGAAAATCAGAGGGTAGGCAGAAACTGGTAATGCTGAGTATGAATCATTTCATTGTGTGGCTCTAAGCAAGAGGCTTTACTATCTGCTTTTTACAACCATGTGCTCTCATGGTCTATTTGTTTTCATTTTTGCTTATCCATAGCAGCTTATTTATTGAAATGCATCCCAGTTAGCTTATTCCATAACTGCAAATTAATATGAATCAAGAAAACTCATGTGAAGAACATGTTCTTGTAACATAGGGACATGCTATCCTTAACATTTGATTCAAGTGAGGGATGTGGTGTACTTCGGTGTTCTTGTATATAATACACTGAGCCATAAAATCGTCCTTTACCAGAGGCTTTACAATAATGTTGCACAATGTTTTTTTTGATGAAAGCTTCAATTTTACAAAATTAAGTGTATGTTTCTTATCACCTTCACAGAAAATATTTGTAAAATTTCACACAAGATTTCAGATAGCTAGGGAGATTAATAATGTAATCTTTGCATCAGTATATCTATTATGAGAAATATGACTTCAAACTAGACTGGTGCATTTTCAAAACTATCAACAAATACAGTTCCAGACCTCATTGCAGTTTGGGCATTTGAGAAACAATAACCATTTAATACAGACAGGATTATAACTTTTGGATGTAGGTTTGCTCGCTGAGCTAGAAGGTTCATTTCCAGATGTTTTGTTACCCTACTAGGTAACATCTTCAGTGGGCCTCAAGCGAAGCAAGGCTGACAATTCCTGCTTTCTATGTGTGTTTGGGTTGGTAATGTCATTTCCTGTGGTGAGGTCACTTCCTGTTCCTTTTCTCAGGGTGTGGTAGATGAGGTCTAACTTGAACCTTCCAGCTCAGCAAGCAAACCTACATCCAAAAGCTCAACCTGAGCTACAAATCTTCTCAAAACTTGCTAACTTAACTACACAGTTCAAATTCGGCTTAAAGATTATGTAGTCCCTTTTGATTTGGTTTCACTTGAACTATAACCGTGACTAAATTATTTATTTTTGCACTACTGCAGTGTGAATGTATCCTAAACTTTGAGCAAAGATACCATCCGATATCAAGGCAACGTGGAGAAAGTCACCCTAATTCACTCAAGTGAGATGGAGTAATAGATTGGTATTTGCTTTTAATACGATGTCTTCTAAAAACTGCTTTACTAAACATGTCATGAAAATTTACCTTTAGGTACAACAGACAAGAAAAGGATAGGTCACACAAGGAACAAGAATAGCCACTGAGAGACTGACTAAGCAGGTGCTGTGCCATAGGTGCTACTAAACTGAAAGTCACGTCTGTATGGATACTAAATACAGACAAGCCAAAGGGTACATGCAGCAGTTCAAAAGACTTCATAAAAACCTTCTGTTTCATACCATGATGGTGATCTTCTCGTGCCACTTATTACAGAGAACAAGAATGAACAGTTTCATTTCCAGAAAAGATGAGCAAAGGTGAAGATCCACTTGAATCAGTCAGAAGAATGTAGTGGGGTGATCAGAAAAAGCTATCGAACTTAAGAGGTTGAACAGTCAATTTTAGCCAACTGGATGGAGATAGAGCAGGCTGGAGGTTTGGGCTGCTAGTCAGTCAGGTAATTGGAGCAGGGAAAAGGTGCTACTGCTGTAGGCTCCAAGCCTGACTGAGAATGGTACAAAAGCGGCTGAAAAAGATGGAGCTGATATTAACTATTAGGAAATTGAAAGACATTTCAGCCAATTACTTCAGTATTTAGCGGAGGAAATAGCCACACAACCAGAACTATAAGGGTAGTATTGCACACTGGAAAGCAAAGCACAATCAATATATCTCAGTGGATTTGGAATTTGTCTCCTAGTTTTGATTGCAATATTTACTCCGCTCATGTTTACTGCATCACAAAGCTGCTACATGAACTTTATTTCACAAATGGATGTAATGCTATAGTGAAAAAGCCTTCACAATTACACTAATCACCCCATTTCATCACAGGTGCAGTTTCACCATAAGTGATTTCAGTATCATGAACAAATCCAGAAGTTGCAATTGTGATATTAGTAAGAGATCTATGCAGACCTGCAACGCTGAAGTCCTGCATCGGACTCAAAATTGCAAACTTTTATTTAAGATGCATCTAGACAGATGCATGAGTAGGTGGGGAGCAGAGGGATACAAATGCTTAGGAATTGTCTGACAGTTTAGACAGTACGTTTGGATCGGCTCAGGCTTGGAGGGCCAAAGGGCCTGTTCCTGGGCTATAAATTTTCTTTGTTCTTTGTACTGTTAATATACACTTAACTTTCCAAGAAAACAAGCAAATATTATCAAGGATGTAACCACATGAAATCTCATGAACACTATCAAAATAGATATTTACACAGAGCATACAAAAAAAGTTAAGAAATTTTAGAGCAATACCCACCTATTAAGGAATGGATCTGAACTGTTGGTAGTCATCGTCCTTACATCTTGGGACATGGCAGATGAAACTGGAGTCTGAGGACTGCCATCTTGTTCCATGCTTGGCAATTGACTGCGCAATGCCATTTCCTTTGAACAGGATGAAAGGGCTGAAGCTAGAAAAAACTTTACTCAAAATGTGGTGATAGCTAACTTTTTATTAAAAAGAACGTACTACAGGTTATTCTGCTATAACGTGCATTTCATTAATACAAATTTGCTACAATAGGATTGACGAATTGGGGACACTGTTTCTAAAGCATGAACTTTTAAAGTGTGTATTGGTTATAATGCAATTTCAGCTCCATTAGTTTATATGGTTCTGCTATTATGCAATTTTCTTCTAACAGGATTGCACAAGAACGGAACTACTGCGTTATAGCAGAACTGACCGTACTGCTCTCTTCATCTTTGCAGAAGAGAGTCACTGATGAACAGGTAATAACTCCACACAACTCGATGCACTTTTGTTGCTGTATCAGATAAACAAGGTTTACAATAGTTTTCCTCGTAGGAGGTACCGAGAACACAGTGAAACCAATTTCTTCTACATTATCTGAAGTTAATTGGAAAAATCAAATAATTATAATTTGAAAAAAGGAAAGGGATATTCAGGATATTGCAATTGGTGTAAATATGAACATCCTGCATTTTGGAATCCCACAACAGCATTATTTACAAACCTAAAGCTGAATGGATTTAAAAGGGACAGTGGTTGGGCAATAAACATTTTTACAAAAGAACAAAAAGCGGTGGTCAGCAGGGGTTGACATTAAGATGACAACTTATTTAATGTACATTTATGTCCTATAGATTTGCATATAGGATAATTTGAAAGTTATAGGTTACGGAGAAACAAACAAGATAGTAACTGACTTCAGGAGTAACTGACATAGGAAGAACACTAAGCAGCATTGAGAGTAATTCAGGGCTGAATAGAACTATCAAAGAACTAAATGGCCTCCATTTTGAAAAAATCTTGGACTCACCATAAAGAGTCACAGAAGAAAGGATATTAAAAGAGAAAAGCATGCAAAAGAATGAAGCCATAAATTATCACTATCTACAGAGATGCACAGCAAATTAAACAAACCAGCTGAGAACTAGAAACATTAATCATGATGGAAGAATGTGATTTCACTTCTGCTTTCAGGGGATGCAAGTGTCATTGGCAATGGCAGCATTTGTCATCCTCCTCATTTGCCTTGAGGTGGTGGTGGTGAGCCATTTCTTGTACTGCCATAGGCCAGCTGATATAGGTACACCCACAATGCTGCTAGGAAAGGACCTTTAAGATTTTGACCCAGAGGCAATGAAGGCTTGATCTCAAGCTGCTGGGTTAGTGAATAATATGCTGTCCTTCCTGGGACAAAATATTCTATGCTTCTATTGTCCCTCAGTGGTTTAAAAAAAATGCAACTTTTATCCTCACTGTGAGACAGTTAGAAATGTGTGTCCACTGACTCCACAACCTGAGAAAATGGTACTTCCTTATAGTCAGAGCTACTCTGGTTAAGTATAGGAATTTGGTTACATGCCAAAAAATAAGAAAGTTAAATTTTCTCAGGCTGTGGAGACAGTGGATATCCATTTCTAAATGTGTCTCAGTGAGGATAAAAGTTACATTTTTTTTTAAAAAAACAATAAGTAACAATAGAAACATAGGATATTTTGCCCCACGAAGGACAACATGTACCTCACTAATTCAACAGCTTGGGATCAAGCCTTTGCTGGTCCAGGAGGATATTGTGGGTCAAGATCAAAACAATCGTAAATCAAACCAATCGTAAATCAATCAACTGTAAAGAAATTTAGTCTTTCTGATTATTGACAATGGTTTCAGACTTTTTATCCCAGAGAGTTTTAGTGAACTCACATTCTGCCATCTGCCATAGCAGGATTTGAACCTGGGTCCCCAGAACATTATCTAAGTCTTTGGATTAATAGTCTAGTGATAATGCTATTGGGACATTGACTCCCCTGGATTTGCAATTTTTAGTTGAGGTAGCATAATTAAATCTTCAAGGGAACGTTTGATTCAAATCTGAAGTGAGAAAAATGTAGTTATAGGCAGAGAATACTTAGTTTTGGAACTGTTCAGAAAAGGTTTACAAAGATGTTGCCAGGATTGGAAAGTTTGTGAGACAGGGAGAGGCTGAATAAGTTGGGGCTGTTTTCCCTGGAGTGTCAGACACTGGGGGATGACATTATAGCAAAAACATGGTATCTCGATGATTGACAAAATATATCCCATTCTATGCTCCAAAATTCTTTGGTTAAACCAAACTGCAGTTATTAACATAGATCGTGGACCAACACTTGAAAGTTTTCTTCCACTATGGTTTAACAGGAATTTTCTAACCAGAGAAGATGAAGGATTAAGATAAAACTTTGCCCTCTGCAAATCCTGCATTGGATGGAAAGGTATTATGGTTTTTATTAAACATGCAACATGTACTTTCAGTATGTTACCCTGATTCTGCCAAAATATTTGCACTTACAGAAGGTGGGGACCAGTTAAAATATAATTATGTACCATAGTGTCATGTGCATCATTGTTAAACTCATTAGCGCTCCTTACAAGTCAATAGCTACAGTTTCATGGTTACAATTTACTCCAGTTTCAGTTCAGAAACTCACCTGTCGTAGGAGCTCTTGATGCTTCAGTCGAAGTCTCTCTTTCTCAAACTGGAGTTGCTGCAGTCTCATCTGTTGCTGTGTATTGGAGCCTGACATTGCTCCTCCTTGCGGACTATGTGGACTATGAGAACCTATGGATGGAGGTGTCTTGACAGGAGCACTTTGAGTCAATCTTTGTTGGTCCACTGCTGTTGTCAAAAATAAGAGACACAAATAATTAAATAAAAGTTCAGTTCAAGTCTTATTAAAACCACAATGATAAAATCCCAAATATAACCTAGAATATGATATGAGAAACCCTGGAGAAGCTTATAGATCAGCAGTTTACAATTTGAACTAAACATATAGGTATTTTCCAGAAATGCCAGAAAATTTGGGGAGGAAAAATTGGACTGCAAACAACTTAGTAGTTCAAGCATCCCTGAATGTCTGAGTCACACAGCATAGAAATAAACCCCTTAGTCCACCTCGTCCATGCTGACCAAAGTTCTAAACTAGTCCCACTTGCCTGCTTTTGGCCCATATCCCTCCGAACCTTTCCTACGGACATACGTTTCCAAATATCTTGTGGATGTTGTAGCTGTACCTGCACCTACCACCTTTGGCAGTTCATTCCACATACAAACCATCCTGTGTGTGAAAAAGTTATCCCTCGGGTCCCTTTTAAATTTTTCTCCTCACCTTAAAAACATGCCCCCCAGTTTTGAATTCCCCCACCTAGTGAGAATACCTTTGCTATTCACCTTATCAATTTCCCTCCTGATTTTATAAACCTCTACAAAGTCATTCCTCAATGTCATACATGCAAGTAATTTAACTCCCAGCCACTCAGCTTCTCCCTGTAACACAAATCCTCCAGTCCTGACAGCAACTGATCAGTCTCTTCTGAACCCTGAAGATCTGGGTTTCAATATTCCAGCCTATATTCAAAAGTACCCATACATTCCTGCACTAATCAATTCACTGCCACAACAAAGGACTCAGTTATGTCCTGGCCCTGATCATTAATGAACTTATTGTGGGTGGCAAGCCAGTAAAGATGTTATATCTTTGACAAAATAAAATTTGATGTCAAATCATTTGACTTGTATAAATACTGATCAAGAGTGTTATCAACATGCCTGTCAACTGTCAAGGATCCATTATACTTCTGAATTTATTATTGAGGAGAGGTATAATACAATAAAGCTTAGATACATTAACAGCATTTCATAGACACCATGTAGGAACATAATTCTAAACCAAGTGCTTTAAGAAAACAGAAGCTCAAAACTAGATGTCAGAAGCTTTACAGCATAGTCCTTACAACATATTAATAAGTATATAACCAACAGGATTAGTTTTGTTTTTGCCATTATAACTGAAGGCATTTCACCTACTACTAACTTTAGGATACTAACTAACCTACTTTATGTTGCAGGTATTTGTTTGCTTTTCTTGTGATTGTTTTTTTTTTAAATGAAATAAATCTGTACTTGTTAGACTTTGGATGTCTGCTTTTAGATCAGCCTGGTAAAACATAAACCAAACAGCCAACTATCTATCTCCCAAACAGATATGCAACATTAATATATAGTTTCTCTGTCCAAGACAGCATTCTCTTTTTGATCTGAAGTCTGGTTTCAGAAACTGCTCAATAGAAACTGCCAGTTTCTATTCAGTTCAAGAGACTGTCCAGCTGCAGCAATCACCTCTGCACTTATTTCTTAAAATGAGAAAAGCTAAGCTGGAGTGAAGTTGGATTAATCAGCCTGAATTTTTTCATTGTATTTTTATATCATATTTCACACATTGTATTTTCACAAACTTTCAGCAGGTTCAGAAATGCTCTTGTACCCTATTTCTTACATTAAATTGCACAAGGTAATAATTAATCCAGCTCCTTGCAACTCTAGGTATGATAACCCCATATAATTTTAATTCAAAATTCCCCATTGCATTTCCAAATCAGATACATGAATAACCCACAGTATTTTATTCTGCACTCCCCAGTACTGCAATGCAAAAGCAAAACTTTAGAAAGGAACTAAAAATTATACAGCACAAGATGGTATATTTGATTAAACCATTATTGGCATGAAAATACCATTGGAACTGATTGTAGTGCCAGGCTGTCAGTTGGACTCCTCATGCAATTCATTTGTACTTGGCTGGAGATACAATATATTCACTAAGGCAATGTTCTGCTGTAAACCCATGGCAATGCCCTGACTAATCATTGTTGTTAACCTGGTGTCACAACTACGAATAACTGTCCTGCCGCATCCACATGCCAACTATTATCCAACCAATCAACACTTCCCTTTTTAAAGTTGCTTGGTATTCTCAGATTTTCTAGCTGTTATCTTATGACTTAAACCTTTGAGAGGTCCGTTGTTGAATATGTTCTGGAATTCAGACAACACATTTACTAGCTCCCTTCTATCCACCTGGCTTCTGAAAAGAGCAAATAAATTAATCAAACATGATCTCTGTTTCATGAGCCATACTGACTCTACTTGATTAAATTATGGATTTTCCAGTTGTTCAGTTATTTCTTAATACTTGAATCCAATTCATTTCCAAGAATGGATGTTAAATTGGCCTGCAGTTACCGCTTTTTGCCTCCTTCCCTTTATGAATAGGGCTGTTATATTGGCAGATTTTACTCTCTGGAATCTAAGAATGTTTGCAAAATTATAACCAATGCATCCACTATCTCTGTAGCTGCTTCTTTTAGCATCCAAGAATGCAAGCCATCAGGGCCAGGGGACTTAACTGTCTTTAGCCCCATTAGTTTGTATAATACTACTTTTTCAATGAAGGAGAAAGTACCTAGTTCCTTCTCCAGCTTCCCTCCCTCCATATTTTTCAGTAATGCTGGGATGTTTGAAGCCTCTTCCACTGCAAAGATGGATGCAAAATATCTGTTTAACTTCTCTGCCATTTTCTTGTTCCCTATAACTATCTTCTCAGGTTTATTCTCTAAGTGGTTTATGTTAGTTTAACCTCTCTTTGTTTTGATACACAAAGAAGTTTTTGTCAGTTTTGCAGATTTCAGATCAAATCCACTCCTTTCTTTAAACTGACAACCATTGTTGGTAACAATCCCGCTTTTCCCATTTAGCCCTTCAAATCATTCTTCTGTTTCTCTAATTGCTCCGTTTCCATCTCTTTTTGACATTCATTCTCTCTAGCCTTCCCATAATCTCAGAACTTACCTTTTCCTTCTGGCCTCCCACTTCCTAATAGCTTCCAGTTTCAACAGAAAGAAGCCATCAACCAGAACTCTTAATTCTGTTTCTCTCTGCACAAGTGTTGCTTGATCAGAATATTTCCATTACTTTCTGGTTTTATTTTAGAAATGGATAGCCTATTATCTTTATAAATAAATGCTACATAGTGAAGATAAACTTTTCAATTATTTTTACAGGACATTTCAGCTTTGTGTCAACAGGCCACAGCCTGATAGAGAATCAGAATTGCTCTGCCTAGGATGGAAGAAACTACAGAACAGGAAGGGGTTAGAGGGATATGGGCGAAGTGTTGGCAAATGGGACTGGATTCATTTAGAATATCTGGTTGGCATGAATGTGTTGGACCAAAGGATCTGTTTCCGTGTTGTACATTTCTGACTATAAAAATACACAATCAAAAGGAACATAATGAAAAAGGTTATGCGCACAGACCAGACCATTACAGATGCCAACCTTCCATCCATGGACTCCATTTACATGGCTTGTTGCCATGGGAAGGCTGCTAACATCAAAGACCCGTCCCACCCCGGCAATGCTCTCCTACAACCTCTTCCAACAGGCAGAAGATACAGAAGCTTGGACACACACACACACACACACACACGCCGATTCAAAAACAACTTCTTCCTTGCCATTATTAGACTGATGAATGGACTCTCGAGCCTCAAATAATGCTGATCTTGCCTAGCACACGCCCTGTGTAATGCAACTTGTATGGCTCTATCTAGTTTTTTTTCACCCTATAATTTGTACATCTAATGATCTGCCTGCACTGCTCATAAACAAGGCTTTTCGTTGTACTTAGGTATGTGTGACAATACATCAAATATAAAAAGCTTTTAGAAATATTTATTCTAAATATTTTCTCCTTTCTGGAATTCAAAATGTTGATCATATTTGATTTTATTTTCCGATCCAAATAAAGTTGCTACAATCAATTAACAAGCGTGGTCATACAGACTACACAATCAAAGTTGAAATGTGGAACTGGAACACCAGTACTGAAGAATGTGTGTGAGGACATTGCTCATAGATTTCATGGATCATATAGAATGTGTGTCATTTCTGCTGACTGTTGATTTTTATTTTGCTCTCCAATGGCTACTCAAAACAAAAAACACAATGGATGCCAACAGACAAAGAAAATATTGACTGCTGAAAGCAAATTTATAACTCCCTGAATTCAATGATGTACTGACATTCATTTTTTGGATTTTAAGATTGTGTTTCATTTGGAGGTCCAAATTAAGCTTAAATTATCACTCATGAAAATATTCTACATGTGTATGTTAACCCTTTAATTTTTCCTGAAAAATTAGTCTCAACAATTCAATTTCGAAGTGGTAATATACAAAGACAATGAGTGAAAGGCAAATAAGCTTAAGAGTAATATGGTTAATACATACATTCACATATATCATTGCAGAGATGGGTTAGCAAATTTGATCAAAGGATTGTATGAATGCAACATGTGTAAAGGACAGCATGCTGAGATTGACATTGGGGAGGCTACTTTTAGAATAGTGTGCGCAATTCAGGTTGTCCTTTCTTTGAAAGAAAGGAGGTTGTTCAACTTGAGAAGGTGCAAAAAAAAACAAGTATGTTGCCAGGTTTCAAGGTTTTGGGTTGTAGGGAGAGGCGAAATAGGCTGAGACTTTTTTCACTGAAGCATCAGAGACTGAGGTGTGACCTTAGAGACTTATAAAATCATGAAGGGCATGGATAGGGCGAATAGCCACGGTCATTTTTTTTGGGGGGGGGACGGGGGGGTTGGTTTCCAAAATTAGAGACACAGGATTAAGGCGAGGGGGAAAAGATTTAATAAAGATTGAAATGGCATTTTCATGTGGAGGGTGGTAAATGTATGGAATGAGCTGCCAGAGGAAATGGTCGAGGCTGGTACAATTACAACATTTAAAAAGGCATCTGGATGAGTACATGAATAGGTAGGGTTTAGAGGGATATGGGCCAAGTGCTGGCAAATGGACTAGATCAGATTGGGATATGTGGTCAGTGTGTACAAGTTGGACCCAAAAGGCTGTTTTCATGCTGTATGATTCTTAGTGGGTTGTTTTTCCTCAGACCAGTGGTGTTACTCAAAGCACTGACATGACAGCCACTGCCCTCTTTGATATGTAGTAATGGCCTGGACATAGAGACAAAAGGCATAATTTTAAAGTTTGCAGACAACAGTACATTCTGAAATTACGAAAGAGAGAAAAAAAAAGGAACTAACTTCAGGAGGACAGAAAGATTTCAGTGAAATAGGTAGAAACATGTGAAAATGTGACATGGACAAGCCTAATGTCAATAGTTTTTGGAATGAGCAGAGGCAGAAATGTTAACTCTTCTTTCTCTCCACAGATTCTGCCAGACCTGCTGAGGTTTACCAGCAGTTCCTGATTTCGTTTCTGATTTCCAACATCAGCAGTTCTTTTGTTTTTTTTTTATTTATAAAGTTCTACAATTTTAAAGGGAGTACAGGGACAGAGAAACCTAAAGAGTGCACACACACAGTTTGGATACTGGCAGGGCAATTAGTGAAAGACATTTAACAAAATGACTCGGCTTTATTCAAATAAAGGTGGTAATGAGGGTATAAAAGGTACGCAGTCATGCTAAATCCTAATGAAGCATTGACGACAACCCAGCTGGAATATTGTGGTCAATTGTGGGCAATGCAGAACTTTGCTAACATTTCTCATTTTTAAGGTGCCAAGTTGGTTTGAAGTAACATGTTGAAACTTTGCTGTAGCTTCTGTTTAAATCAGGACATTATTGAAATTGATAAAATAAATTGATGCAAGTTGCTAATCCAGCAGTTTAGCTACTTTTATTTTGTTGACTGCCATCAATTGTGTATAATGAAATTATTAGGTCATTTGAGTTATAACAGAGCACATAATCTAAGATGGTTTAAACTAGTTTTTTTGCAAATAGAAGACAAAATTTTGAGAATTACTTGGAATTTTGAATTGATTATTATGCAATTCTAAGACACAATAATGGTTATGGAAGTAACCAAATGAATGGGCATACATCTTCGGACCTGAAATTAAACAGACTGTTGATTCTTGAAAGATATATAATTATAATAAATATTGCACCTTCCAGTCACTTGCATTTCAATAAAATCCCTAGCTCTCAGGCTAACATTTCTGCCCTCTGCCTGCTGCAATTTTCCACTGAAGCCCATTAACTTCCACAGTTACATCAACTTCACCTCCTCATACACTGCTTGCTGCAAGGATTCCATTCCAGTCTCCCAGTTTTTGTCCCTGCACATTGGTCCCGATGAGGGCATTTCCACTGAGCTGCCTCTGACATGACTTCCTTTCTTCTCATCACTATCTCCCACTCCCCTACCTACGCATGTACACATACACACACCCAGACCGTCTATCCAAAAACGAAGCGAAATGTATGCTAGAGGAACACATTTCTGCTTAGGCACTTTATTAATTTCAAGGTCTCAATATTGAACTCAACAATGTCAGAAACTGCTTGCATTTCTGACTGCGCTCTATCTTATAATGTCTCCCCACATGGCGGGAGAGGAGAAAAAGATGGATGTTTTCAGTCCACAGAGCTTGAATGTTTCTGCTGCCCTTGTACTCATAGCTTTGTATTAAACTTCAGCTCAACCAGAGGCAGTCAACCAACAGAATTCCCTGATCTCAACATCTATCTCAAATGAGCTCTTTCATCGTTGTGAAAAACAATATTGTCAGGTAAATCTAAAAATTTTCAACTCTCAATTTTTCCCCAAATCTTAAACTTCTACTGATATTTCAGCTACATATCAGTCCAAGTTCATAGATCCAGAAGAATAAACAAATATGGTCTCTAATAACATAGAAAGTTTGTTCGGTGATGCAACTGAAGAGAAAAAGAGTAATACAATTCACTTGCGCTCATTGATCAAATCTTTAACTGTAGCTGTTCAGACTACAGAACAGAACCTAGTGAATAAACAGTCACTGCAGATGTGCACCAGACATCAGATGATTGAAAAGCACAAGTTCAAATGGAACATTTCCTTTCTCTATCCCCCATAGAAGGATCATCAGAATCAGTGACAGATTTCACATCAAACAAACAGCAATCCTCAGGTAGAACATTTCAAGAGGTGAACATTGTTTTCATCAATGAAGCAACTGCAGGTGCAAATGCCAGCATCAGACCTAATCAACAAGCTGAAGTAGAGTCTAAGGTTTATCACAAATTTATCAGTAAATTGAGAATAAAAATCACCCTGAACAGATCGAAGAGATTCAGTGATTCTGGGCATGACCAAAGCAAAACTACCAGGTTAAGTCAGAGTCAGGTTACAGACAAGACAACACTGCCAGAATCAAAAGTCAAGATTCTGGCAAACTGAAAAATTGCCTGTTTCAATAAGGCAGTCATTCTCTACTTGGGAGATTCATGAGATGAACAGCCTTCCAAACAAGGAAATAAAGTTGTTGTTTCAGCAGGGAAGACTTCTTCCCTGAAGGCCATGAAGAAATAAATGGTTCTTCAGTATGAAGAGACTTCACAGCCTTACACTTTCAGAACTGAATTGAGGTCAACAGTCCTCATGTCAAAACCTTACCACTCCTTCAAGTTGGAAGAAAATCTAGCCTGAAAGAACCAAAACAACCAGGCTAAAGTTTGTAAAGTCCGAGACTTCTGCGAAGATGGGGTTGTGATAAATGTAAATATATAGATGGATATATAAATTTTAAGGAGAGAAGAAAGTTTGTGGGGAAAAAAAATGATCTGCATGGTTTTCAGCTTGAGGGCAGAGCACTAATTCTTAACTGTGCTGTACATCATATGGTTTGATGTCATTGTGTGGTCTCAGGTGGGAAAACCACTCTGATTCTTAATGGAGTTCACCACCCAGATCTGCCTCAATCTTCCTACCAATATGCATCACATCAATGTAACTTGTACCTGATTGCGATCATGCAATAAACTATATTAATATAAAACCAAGAACCGTGGATGCTGGAGATCTGACAAAATAGAAATTGCTGGGGTAGTTCATCAGGTCTGGCAGCGTCTGCAGAGAGAAAGCAGAGTTAACATTGAATCCAGTGACTCTCCATCAGAATTGAAGAATCATCACCAGATGCGAAATGTTAGCTTTACTTTCTCTCACAAATGCTGCCAGACCGATGAGTTCCTCCAGCATTTTCTTTTGTTTCAGTAAATTATATATTTTTTAAGACAAGAAACTCTTGTTATATCATATTATGGTTTTCCTCCACCACACCAGACCAAGCTGGCTTTCTAATAAAAGAGAGGTAAATGGTGGCAAAGGTCTACCCTCACCATGACAGATTGTGCAGATAGCTCATTCAACATAAGGATTCAACATCCATTGCTGTTGATTCCAGTGACAAATGGTACACAAATCAACTTGATTTTCTCATTCTTGAAAACCATGCATGGCCTCACCCCCTTTCTCTTTTGAATTCAGTTTTACAAGCAGATGTTGTCCCATCCCAGTACTGCAAACAAAAAACAGGTCTTTGAAAGCAGTATGTTTTTTCCAGCATCCTGTATGAACGTTATGGCCTGCTTTAAATGTATAATTTAATGCAATCATTATAAAGATTACGAATTGTTCTGCAGTCAGAACATTCCAGTAACACATTCCAGCCAGAAAATATGACATGTCTGACCTACAAGAGAACCAGACATTGTGTCCAAGCCATCAGAGCTGCAACAAGACAAGTCTTTTTAGGGAGTTAACTCTACCAGAATCTACTCTCAAAAATACATATCTTATTCCTTGTAATTGAAATAGTTCAGATCTCATCATTAGTTAGTTACAGCTCCCAACTGTTCCATCGCAAAATGATGATTGAACGGCCATTATCTCCAGCTCTGTAGGATCATATAAACCACCCAAATAACCACTGGCTGCTTCACCTACAGCATTACTCCTTTTGTTTGCCTCCATTCATATAGCTTCCCATCATTTTGTGACAGGGTGATTATTTTGGAGTATCTCATCAATGTAACACAAAATAATCATTGTCAAGCCTTACAAAGGGATCTTGGTGTCCATGTACACAGATCTCTGAAAGTTGCCACCCAGGTAAATAGTGCTGCGAGGAAGGCATATGGTGTACTGGGCTTTATTGGCAGAGGAATTGAGTTCCGGAGTCCTGAGGTCATGTTGCAGTTGTATAAGACTCTGGTGAGGCCTCATCTGGAGTATTGTGTGCAGTTTTGGTCGCCATACTATAGGAAGGATGTGGAAGCTTTAGAACGAGTGCAGAGGAGGTTTACCAGGATGTTGCCTGGAATGGTAGGAAAATCTTATGAGGAAAGGCTGAGGCACTTGGGGCTGTTCTCATTGGAGGAGAAGGTTTAGGGGAGATCTGATAGAAGTGTATAAGATGATTAGGGGTTTAGATAGGGTAGATACTAAGAACCTTTTACCGCTAATGGAGTCAGGTGTTACTAGGGGACATAGCTTTAAATTAAGGGGTGGTAGGTATAGGACAGACGTTAGGGGTAGATTCTTCACACAGCGGGTTGTGAGTTCATGGAATGCCCTGCCCGTATCAGTGGTGAACTCTCCTTCTTTATGGTCATTTAAGCGGGCATTGGATAGGCATTTGGAAGTTATTGGGCTAGTATAGGTTAGGTAGGATTCGGTCGGCGCAACATCGAGGGCCGAAGGGCCTGTACTGCGCTGTATCCTTCTATGTTCTATGTTCTAAAGCTTAAGCCTATATAACAAAGGATGCCACTGTGGTAATCAAAGTCCTGAAGCAACACCATTAAATAAGTCTACTTTTAAAAAACAGCCAAAGTTCTTCATCACAGCAAGGTTCATTTTATCCCAATCTCTGAAAAGCCATTTAGATGTATTGCAATGTTTTACTCATCTCAGAATTTTTACCTCCGATACAAAATGACCAAACTGCACAAGACATTACAAGAACTTACTCAATGCACAATATGTTGCACAGTGGAATGTGTGAAGTCCAAATTATAGATTGAAACCAGATTCAGGTTCATTACAAACCCAGGAGCTTCTCAAAGAGCTATTGTCAGACTTGCATAATTCTGCAAAGAACAGAAAGCATCACACCCCAAGACAAATATTTGACACTGGGAAATGTATAGGTTAACATATTGGTGAGATTCTGGTTCAAACAAGTTCACTTTGATGCACAGCTTAATAACTATTTTTGTACAATTACATCTGGTTTTCTAGGCAGTAGACAGAGTGGCCAGAAAATAAAAGAAAAACATCAATAAGACAATAGAAAGGTTTTAGTGAAATAAGAATAAACTTTTCAAATGACTGATCTGTATCCTAAATCTAACCCTCCACCCACCTTAGCTCCCAATCACTTCAAACATTTTAATTAGTAAAGATCTACAAATGCCATATTTTAAATTACTGCTGTAATTGGGCCAGCAGCTACAAAAAAATTATATCACAGCATTAACTTAATAAAACATCCCAAAGTTCAGTAAAGTAAAACAAAGTACAGCATTGAACTGCATGAGAAAATATTAAATTAGGTGAGCGATGCTTGGTCAAAGAGATAATTTATGGAGTGCCTTGAAGGAAGAAAAGTGATGACACATGGAGATTTAGGGAAGTTAGCCAAAAAAAAAACCAGGGGAGAAATACCATTAGGTACAGTTAGCAGTGGTGAATGTTTCAGCGGCCAGAATGAGAGAAGTTCAAGTTTGAAGAAGTGTTGGTTTGGAGATCTTCAGACATCAGGAAGGACTTAGCCAAGTAGAGATTTCAAAATGAAATGGGAATTTTAAAGGTCAAGAAATTACTTGATTGGAAACCAATGTAGGTCAGTGAGCACATAGTAATGGAGGACGTACTGTTCCCCCCAAGTGAAGATGGGGGTAGTTTTGAATGGCCTTAAGTTTGTAGAATGTTGATGATGAACTAGGAGTATACTCAAATGAATTTATTGAAAACTTTTAGGTCAGTGTCTCTTCTGACTTGAAACTGGACTTTAATGGTGCAAAACCAATTATTAAACAATGTGGTCGACTTTTAAATGCCCTCTAGAATGGGACCAAGTGCTGCCCCAGCCAGCAGTATCCACATGCTGTGAACAAATATGAAAAAAACTGTGGCTCTTAAAAACAAATTGCCATACATGGTCACATCTAGAATAATGAGAGCATTGAACAATGATCAAATTAAAAGGCAGAATAAGGAACTGCATGAGGAACTGAGTGGGCTGCTTCTACACTCAAATGTCAGTTGAGAAGAATTGATTGAAGTTTAACATGCAGTGTGAACACGACCAATTAACTTTCCCTCTTCAGCCTACAGAGAAAGCCACAATTGCACTTGCCTGGCATTTCTACTGAGGCTATTAGACTGACTTGACTATGTTAACTCATTCCCAAATTTTTATTTTTCTATGACACAGCCGTTGTGACTCATGGAGGTTACTGTGCATTTAACATTGTAACTAACCTTTGGTCGATGTTTACTGATTAAAATATTATTTCAACAATCGACGTATTGGGCATTGAGAGCTGAAAATAGTTTTGGAAGTTAAAACTGGACTGCCAAAGTTGCTAAGGTATCTAATCAAATAGAAATGTGCCTATTTGACTTCAACGTGGTGGGGAAGCAGTGGTAACGTGACTGGAATAGTAATTCCGATGCCCAGGGTAATCTGGGTAAACAAATTAACCCCATAATGGCAGATGGTGGTATTCAAATTAACTTTCATTTCTATATTTTTAAGCTAAAAACAATGTAATCACTTAACTATTGTAAAACACAGAATCAGGCTCCCTAGTGTCCTTTAGGGAAGGAAATCCACAATCCTTACCTAGTCTGGCCTACATGTGACTTCAGATCCACAGCAATACGGTTGATTCCTCATTACCTTTTGAAATGGCCAAACAGCCAAGTTCCACGACAATTAGGGATGGGCAACAAATGTTGACCTTGCTGGTGGCACCATATTCCTCAAACAAAAAACACTGGGGGAGGGGGGACCCAGGGGGATGGTGAGGTAAGAGATCAGTCTGAAACTGGTACGGTTGGGAAAAGTAGCAAGTCAAATAGTCAGGGCAGGCAGGAACAAAGCAAAGCAGAGAACAAGGTAGGACTGGGGGAGTGACGTTTTGATGAGGGATAACATTATGGCTGTACTTCGGGCAGATATCCCTGGGAATATGTCTAGAGAATTATTTGGGTGCAAGTAAGAAATAAGAAAGGGATGATCATGTTATTGGGATTGTAATACAGATTCCTCCCCTTCACAATAGTCAGCAGGAAAATGAGATACATTTGTAAGGAGATCTTAGTTATCTGTCAGAATAAGAGGTGGTTGTGGTAGGGGATTTTAACTTTCCAAACAGTCTGGGACTGCCATGGTGTTAAGGGTTTAGATAGATTACAAGAAAATTTTCTGATTCAGTATGGGAATGCATCTACTGGAGAAGATGCAAAACTTGACCTACTCTTGGGAAATAAAGCAGGGCAGGTGGCTGAGGAGTCAGTGGGGGAGCACTTTGGGGCCAGTGACCATAGTTCTATTAGTTTTAAAATAGTGACGGAAAAGGATAGACCAGATCTAAAAGTTACACTTCTTAATTGGAGGAGGGCCAATTTTAACAGTATTAGGCAAGAACTTTCTAAAGTTGACTGGAGGCAGATGCTCACAGGTAAAAAGGGACGGCTGGAAAATGGGAAGCCTTCCAAAATGGAGTAACCAGAGTCCAGTGACAGTATGCACCTGTTACGGTGAAAGGCAACGTTGATAGGTGTAGGGAATACTGAATGACTAGAGAAATTGTGGTTTTGGTCAAGAAAAAGGAAGCATGTGTCAGGTATACACAGCAGAGATCAAGTGAATTCTGAGAAGAGTATAAAGATGGTAGAAGTATACTTTAGAGGGAAATCAGGAGGGCAGAAAGAGGACATGAGATAACTTTGGAAAATAGGGATAAGGAGAATCCAAAAGGATTCTATAAATACATTAAGGACAAAAGAGTAACTAGGGAACAAGGCAGCCAGTGTGTGTGGAACCACAGGAGATGGGGCAGTATTTTGCATCAGTTTACTGTGGAGGAGGACATGGAAGATAAAGATTGTGGGGAAGTAGATGGTGACATCTTGAAAGATGTCCATATTACACAGAGGTGTCTGGATGTCTTTAAATGCATAAAGGTAGATAAATCCCCAGAACTTGATCAGGTGTACCCTAGAACTGATGAAGCAAGGGAAACGATTGCCAGGCTCCCTGCTGAAATATTTGTACCTCAATAGTCACAGGTGTGGTATCAGAAGACTGAAGGTTGGCTGACGTGGTGCCACTATTTAAGAAAGAAGGGAAGGAAAGGCCAGGAACTGTAGACCAGCAAGCCTGACTTTGATGGCGGGCAAGTTGTTGGAGGGAATCCTGAGGGACAGGATTTACATGTATTTGGAAAGGCAAGGACTGATTAAGGATAGTCAACGTGGCTTTGCATGTTGGAAATCCTATCTCAATCTTGATTGCGTTTTTTTGAAGTAACAATGAAGAGGATTAATGAGGGCAGAGTAGTGGACATGATCAACATGGATTTCACTAAGACATTCAACACAGGTCCTCATGGTAGACTGGTTAGCAAGATTAGATCACAAGGAACACTGGGAGAACTAACCATCTGGATACTGAACTGGCTTGAAGGTCAAAGACAGAGGGTGGCGGTGAAGGGTTGTCTTTCAGACTGGAAGCCTGTGATCAAAGGTGTGCCACAAGGATCAGTGCTTGGTCCACTGCTTTTCATCATTTATATAAGTGATTTGGACAGACATAGGAGAATTGTTAGTAAGTTTGCAGATGACACCAAAATTGGAGGAGGGGGTTCCCTCAGATCTTGATCAGATTGGCCAATGGACTGAGGAGTGGCAGATGGCATTTAATTTAGATAATGTGAGGTGCTGCCTTTTGGAAAGGAAAATCAGGGCAGGGCTTATACACTTAACATTAAGGTCCTGGGGAGTGTTGCTGACCTAAGAGACCTTGAATTGCAGGTTCATAGTTCCTTGAGCATGGAGTCACAGGTAAATAGGATAGTGAAGGCGGCATTTGGCATACTCTCCTTTATTGGTCAGAGTATCGAATACAGGAGTTGGGAGGTCATGTTCACGTTGCAGCTGTAAAGGACATTGATTAGGACACTTTTGGAATAGTTTGTGCAATTCTGGTCTCCCTCTTATTGGAAGGATGTTGTGAAACTTAAGAGTTCAGAAAAGGTTTACAAAGATGTTGCCAGTATAGAATGAGCTGCCAGAGGAAGCGGAGGCGGCTGGTACAATTATAATATTTAAAAGACATATGGATGGGTATATGAATAGGAAAGGTTTAGAGGAATATGGGCTAAGTGCTAGAAAATGGGATTAAATTAGTTTAGGACATCTGGTTGACATGGATGAGTTGGACTGAAGGATATGTTTGTGTTATAGAC
Source organism: Hemiscyllium ocellatum (assembly GCF_020745735.1). Lineage (NCBI taxonomy): Eukaryota > Metazoa > Chordata > Chondrichthyes > Orectolobiformes > Hemiscylliidae > Hemiscyllium > Hemiscyllium ocellatum. Next base: position 2,062,666 of record NC_083406.1, on the reverse strand, counting down.
AATAGGTGCAGGAGTAGGCCATTCTGCCCTTCGAGCCTGCACCACCATTCAATATGATCATGGCTGATCATTCCTAATCAGTATCCTGTTCCTGCCTTATCTCCATAACCCTTGATTCCACTATCCTTGAGAGCTCTATCCAACTCTTTCTTAAATCAATCCAGAGACTGGGCCTCCACTGCCCTCTGGGGCAGAGCATTCCACACAGCCACCACTCTCTGGGTGAAGAAGTTTCTCCTCAGATCTATCCTAAATGGTCTACCCCGTATTTTTAAGCTGTGTCCTCTGGTTGTACATCTCTATGACACTAAATGATGACACAGGGACAGGATAGATCGACCAAAATTGCATTTGATTGTCTTGTACATTCCTTTTGCGGTCATTACGAGGCTGTGTTCAAAAGGCCTGTAATCAATAAGACCAACTGCCCTGATGGTGCTTTAAAACATACATAAAAGATCACTCAGTCCCTCGCACATGCTTCACCATTCAATAATCCAGTCTGATCAGACTGCATCTCAACTCCACTTTTCTCTAGGCAACCCATTACTGCAGACTACCTTGTAGATCATAAATTTGTCTGACTCAGCTGTGAATATACTCTATGCCTAACCTCCACTGCTCATTGTTAAAGAATTAACCACCCTCAAAGGAAACTCCTAGAATCGAGGGAATTTTGAAATAACACAAGCGATGCATCTCTGCAGCAATGTCTGTAACAAATAGCACCACACCATTGTGATATGATGGAAAAGCTTATCTGCTCTAGAAATCCCTTGAACAATGCTGTCAGGAGCTCCTTATTCCTGGTACAGCCATCCAAGAGGTGAATAGGAGGTGCCAAAGTGTGGTCTAGTAGTTTAGGTGACGAGAGAGTCACATCTCACCAACTGAGAAGGCAGAAAGTGGTTGCGACAACAAAAAGTGTTCTTCCTCATCACATGACTAAAACCTGACCACCAACCCATCTAGGTCTCCTAGACAACTATAGCACACAAAAGGTCTGAACCTGAAAGAGTCATGCTCAAGATTCCAACAGGGTCCACTTGCCACGTCCTATGGTGATTGAGAATTGGTTCTGGTAACAGGAGTGTTAATTCCTGAGGCCCTAGTCAAGAATAAGAACATTAGGTGACAGAAGTACAAAATTCTGTTAGGAGTACAGAGATGGCTTTGAACAGTAGATTCTGTACTGAACAGTCCAAATGGAAAACAGTGAGAAAATATGGACCAATATTGGTTGTCAAATATTCTCCGGCCAGGGAACAACACTCTGTGAGATTACTATCTTTGTAGTCAAAGAAAGAAAAAGCCACATAGGCCTCTTCACCTGTAGGATGGTTTCTCTCAAGGGTGACAATGCCATCCATCAACAACAAAGAATATTTTCCAACAATAACTGAAATCATAATATTTTTCAGGCTATTCAGAGACACCTTATCTAGGTGAACCGTTAATGCAAGAGCAGCAACAACCAATTTAAATGTTGAAAATCACCAGAACTTGTAGCCAGATGGTATACCAGTTTGAAATTGGTGGGTTTTCACTCACCAAAGTCCATGCACATTTGTCCAGATTTTGGAGGATAAATAACGCTTCCTTCTCACGCTGCCTCACAGCGCCTGAGACCTGAGTTCAATTCCCGACTTAGGCGACTGACTGTGTGGAGTTTGCACGTTCTCCCAGTGTCTGCGTGGGTTTCCTCCGGGTGCTCCGGTTTCCTCCCACAGTCCAAAGATGTGCGGGTCAGGTCAATTGGCCATGCTAAATTGCCCGTAGTGTTAGGTAAGGGGTAAATGTAGGGGTATGGGTGGGTTGCGCTTCGGCGGGTCGGTGTGGACTTGTTGGGCCGAAGGGCCTGTTTCCACACTGTAAGTAATCTAATCTAATCTTCTCATTGCCCTGACTTCAGAAATGCAACAACCGTAACAAACGTCATAACAGGAGATAAATCATGCTGTGCAAGCTACTGAACTGCTTTCTTCTTTTCCATAGCAGGAAATATCTGAATAGCATTTTCTTGAATCAGCTATTTCCAATGACTAAGGAAATACTACTCAAGACAATGTGCCTTTAGTCCTTAAAGTGGAATCGCTGACATTGCCTGACAAGTACAAACAAAAAAAGTGTGGAGAACACCACCAGGTACACGCCATTGCATTTAACCGGAGTCTTGGATTCAGTAAATCATGAGATTCTATGGATTACTTGCCAAATATTTGGTTGTCCATAATCCTGAAATATTTATGACAATGTTATGATTGCCACTGCTTGCCTGGAAAATATGAAACTGACTACGTCAAACAAGGGTTGAGATGTAGCACCCATACTACATAAAATCCAATGACTGGAATGAGCAATGTGTGTTTTTGAATATCTAAAATGGAAACCTCTAATCTCAGTCTAACCTAAAACAGACTACTGCCAAAAGAACCAATGGTATGCAAACATCATTGGCTACGCTGCATCAAATTTGCAAGCCACTCAAACTCTCTAATTCAGCATACAAGAGACTCAACTAATCTGGAATGTTCCCAAAACAAAGCTCACCAACCCAGAGCTAGTCTGTCAAATATTCCACCTCTCAGATATATTGAAAGAGAGGCTCTGGAACATGCTGAGCACACTGCAGACTTTGGCAGCCACCTCTCTCAAATGACCATCGTTGGTAAGAACTAATATCAGACCTGGTGAACCAGTTCAGCCTCCGAAACCACAACACCAGGTTTTTAAAAATAAAGACCTCCACATGTCAATAAATGACCCAGTGAACACAGCAGTTGTCCTCACTACATTCTTGTACTGCAGTGAGACTTGGACTGTGCATCAAAAACGCACAAGAACGCGAGAGAAATTCTGCCAGCAATACCTTCAGCACATTCATCAGATTCAGTGGGAATGCCATCAAACAAATACTCCTGTCCATAATCAAGATCTACAGACAAAACTCTCAAAGCCAACTACGATGGACTGGAAACCTTGTCCAGTTGGCTGAAATGTGTCTCCCCATCAGGTTGCTTTCTCAACGCTCAAATCGTCAGCACACCAGGAGCAAACCAAAAGAAAATGCTACAAAGGCACTCAGACTTGTTTTGAAATTCAGCAGTGATATTGATAAGTGGTGAAACTCGCTATCAAACATTCATAATTGTGACAACTTGTCCACTAACTTCCATTATGCTTTCACTCCAAAAGCCAGAATGATGAGGTAGAGCAGAAGGGGCACTGGGGACAGGAAACAAGGGGCAAGGAAAAGAGCAAATCCTGCACGCTGGATTCCACTACCTTGTGGGACATGCCTAAATATGTGCAGGTCAAAAACAGCTGTTCAGTCACATGACAACCCACAGCAGGTGCTTATAAACCTGAGCAGATGACATACTTAAATCAAGCGACAATTCACAATGACCATCCTCTTGTTTAAACTGCTTTCCCAGTTAACTTTAGCCAATTCTATCTTCGTACCTACGCAAATCATTCAAACTGGCAATAGGATTTTGACCTGGGAATTTACAGGTCTGTATTGCTATTGACCATAGGTTGTGATGTCTCTCCCACCCCCATTGGCCAATCAAATAAACCTCATTTGGATTGTTAGACATAAGATACAGGACTCTTGAGCACAACCCTATACAGGATTAATAGCTTTGGGCTGGAGTGAATGATCAAATTTAGCTGATCCAGTTGATTCATTTTAGTTGATTTGAATACACAAGTCTGTTACCAATCTGATATTATCAAGAACTAAATTCCAATGGACATACTTTATGTACTAGAGAATGTTCTGCCATTGTAGCAAGACATGTACAATTTACTGTCAACCGCTTCAGATCTCGTTGTCTCTGTCATCGTGGTTACAGATCCCAAAATCTATTTATTTAACTTATTATGCCCACACATTTTGTTGCTCTGAGGTATTGGCCAATATTCTCATATCATGTTGTACATTCTGGAGGTCTTCTTTATTTGCCTTTGGTCTCTCAGGAGAAAGTGAGGTCTGCAGATTCTGGAGATCAGAGCTGAAAGTGTGTTGCTGAAAAGTGCAACAGGTCAGGCAGCATCCAAGGAGGGCTTATGCCCGAAACATTAAATTTCCTGTTCCTTGGATGCTGCCTGACCTGCTGCGCTTTTCCAGCAACACACTTTCAGCTTTAGTCTCAGGTCTGTTTGCCCAAAATAATTGTCCTTTGTGACGAATAACAGTCTTGATATCATGCAGATATATTTGAATATAGTTTGCCATTTCCCTATCATTTGAAATCCTTACACTTGAATTTCATACCTACAACCTGATTAGGCATTGTCAAGTCATGTATATACAGTGAAAGTCACTCCCCTCCACCACTGTGATTCTGTGTCCTTTCAGGGAACATTTCTACTGTGCACACGTCAAACAACCCCACCACCCTGAGGCCAACCACTTCAACTATCCCTCCCACACCCAAAGGATGTGCATGTCCTGGAGGGTCCCAAGGTGGAAGATGAAGCGTTCTTCCTCCAGTTGGCAGGTGGCTTCAATTTGGCAGTGGAGGCAGCCCAGGACATGCACATCCTTTGGGTGTGGGAGGGATAGTTGAAGTGGTTGGCCTCAGGGTGGTGGGGTTGTTTGACGTGTGCACAGTAGAAATGTTCCCTGAACCACTCCCAAAGTTGGTGCTCAGTCTCCCCAATGCAGAGGAGACCACATCAAGAGCAATAGATGCAGCAAGTGAGATGGGAGGATGCGCAAGAAAATCCCTGCCAGATTTGAAATAATCCTTTAGGTCCTTGAAATGATGGAGGCGAAGGGGGAGGTGCAGGCACAGGTTTTGTACCTTGTGCTGCAGCATAGGAAGGTGCCGGGTGTAGATACTGGTTTGTTGGGGAGCGTAGACCTAACGAGAGAGTCGCAGAGGGAACAGTCTCTGCAGAACAGATAGGGTGGGGTTTGACTGTAGGTGGCGAACACAGAGGATATCTGGAAATTTATGGGGTAGAACATGAGGATCATAACAATTTCAAGTTGCTTTTTTTCCACATATTCTTCCATCCCTCTCAAAAAGAATGTTGTACATTTTGCAACTGTTTCTGATTCATTACCACTCAATCCTAAACCTAATTCTCCTGACCTCACATTTACCATAGATGTTGCAGTAATAATTTTGTCTAAGAGTTGACACTCCCCCAATTTTTTGATACAAAATCCTTTATTTTTCATAAATGTTGTTCGGACTTGGAAGTACAGTTGATGATAATCTTTTCATTGTGAGATTAGCTTGTCAAACTATTAGCTCATTAAAAGTCAGAAATACCAATAGGTGAACAGTGAAAGTTATCCAAGATTACAAAGAGATCGAATGAATTGGTCATTGGGTTGAGGAATGGCAGATGGAATTTAATTTGGGTAAATGCAAAATATTGCATTTTGGTGAAGCAAACAAGGGAAGGACTTATACAATTAAAAGTAGGGCCTTGGCTAGTGTTGCAGGACAGAGACCCAGGGATCAGTTACAATTCTTTGATTAACCCTGCATTCCTGATGAAGGGCGTACGGCTGTAACTTTGATTCTCCTACTCCTCGGATGCTGCCTGACCTGTTGTGCTTTCCCAGCAACACACACTTGACTCTGATCTCCAGTATCTGAGTCTTCACTTTCTCTAAGAGGGATATGGGAACAATTCAGTTTGATATTTCAGCCAGCATGGACTTGTTGGACCAAAGGGTGTATTTCCGTACTGTACAACTCTACAAACAGCAAAGACCCCAGCAGACCGCTACAGTAACATTGCTCATGATCTTTTGCCATGTCACCAGAGCTCCATTAAACACATCGTTTGTTGTTGTTTTTCTAATTTAGAGGCTAAAGTAGATGTGACAAGGAAGATGCTAAGGAAGCAAGACAGCATACACACAGCACCTTCTCGATGAATTGTACAATAAAGTAATTGAAAACAAAGGATATCCGCGTGTTAGATTCTTAAACATGAAACATTGTAAAGGAAGAATATATTCTGAGGAATAATGTAATCTAGCAGAAGAGATAGACGCATGCTAGATGTTATGATGCTGACTCCATCAATTTAAGCGGAGCCTTCCAGCCCAGGCCTATCACCTTATATGATCAGTCTTTAGAGATATAGATGTAGCTATGAATGATCATTCACCAACCATTATAGTTGGAACTAAATAATGCTTTATCAATGACGTGGAACCAAATAACTCACTCATTAACCCAACACAAGCTGTCAGATGACACCAAAATTGGAGGTGCAGTGGACAGCAAAGGTTACCTCAGTGTACAGTGGGATCTTGATCGCATGCGCTGAGGAATGGCAGATGGACTTTAATTTAGATAAATGTGAGGTGCTGCATTTTGGAAGGGCAAATCAGGACAGGACTTATACACTTAATGCTAAGGTCCTGAGTGTTATTGAACAAAAAGACATTCGATTGCAGGTTTATAGTTCCTTGAAAGTAGAGTTGCAGGTAGATAGGATATTAAAGGCAGCATTTGATATGCTTTCCTTTATTGGTCAAAGCATGTTTTATGTGCATTGGGAGGTCATGTTGCAGCTGTACAGGACATTATTCTAAAGGTTGCCTAACCAATGTGCACAATTCTGGTCTTCCTCCTATAGGAACGATGTTGTGAAACTTGAAAGAGTTCAGAAAAGATTTACAAGGATATTGTCAGGGTTGGAGGGTTTAAGCTATAGGGAGAGGTTGAATAGGCTGGGGTTGCTTTCCCTGGAACACAGGCTGAGGATTATAAAATTATAGAGGTTTATAAAATTATGAGGGACATGGATAGGATAAATAGACAAGATCTTTTACCTGGAACGAGTGTGTCCAGAACTGGAGGACACAGGTTTAGGGAGAGAAGAGAAAGATTTAAAAGGGACCTAAGAGGAGACTTTTTCATGCAGAAGGTGGTGCATGTATGAAATGAGCTGCTAGAGGAAGTGGAGGAGGCCGGTACAATTACAGCATTTAAAAAGCATCAGGAGGGTATACAAATAGGAAGGCTTTAGGAGGGATATAAAACAAGGGCTGGCAAATGGGATCAGATTAATTTATAATATTTGGTTGGCATGGAGGAGCTAGACGGAAGGTTCTGTCTCCATACTATATAACTCTGAGTCTATGACAATCATTTCATTGAACAGAATCCTTACATGTGGAAGCAAGCCATTTGGCCCATCAAATCCACACCGACCCTCCAAACAGCATCCCATTCCTTACCCTACCCTTGTACCCTGCACCTCCCATGGCTAATCCACCAAGTCTGCACATCCCTGGGCACAATGGGCAATTTAGCATAGCCAATCCACCTGACCTGCACATCTCTTAAAACTAACCATTTAGTTTGCAAATCTGTAAGAGCAGTCAGAAGGTTTGAAGTACTTTTCTCATTCCAATAAAAAAAAACTACAGCTAACAACTGCACAGAACCATTTATGCTGCATTCCATTTAAATAACATGACATATTCCACTTTCTTCCCATGAATACTTCAGTTATATTGTTACCTCACATTTCAACTTTTGCAAATACAATGGTGTACATGAAGTTAATAAAAAACTATTGTTTTGTTTGTCACTGGGACTAACAAGTAACAGAAACAAGCACACAGTTGGTTTTGTTTCCATGGTTGTAAAATCCAGGAAACCTGACAAGTTCTAACACAGATCAATACAGAGGATGATGAAACAAGCCATTCCCTCACTTTACACTCCAACTAGACTAAAAGAACAGATTTATTATTTGTCATTTCAGTAAACAGCAGACAAAATACTTCCCATCCTCTCAGTTGGGCAATGAGCTAGACTGCGCTAGATTTCTTTGGTGCTGAAATCGGCATAATTACAAAAAATGCTGGTAGGATTTTGGGAATAATTTGCATTCTGTAAGATGTGCATTAACTTTTAAAATAATGTGCTGGGCGTGAATCCCCACTCCAATGTCCTGGCTAAATTAATCACCATAAAGAAGTTACAGCTGATTGCATATGGGTGTAGGCTTTCAGGGAGGCCTGACTATTAAGCTGGCATTTTTAAGTATCAGAACAACAAAGGGTAGAAAAACCAAACTTTCTGAATTCAATTGTTTTAATTTACTGAGAAACTTGGTCAAATGTGGCTTCATATATTCATTAGAAGTTAATTCCAACCATATTTTAATGAAAGGCACTGCTAGAAACAGTAACTGTTTCTGTCTTCGCTATTATCAAGTCTTGAGTAGATTTATAGCTCAGGTTGAGGTTCTGGATATAGGTTTGTTCACTGAGCTGGAAGGTTCATTTCAGACATTTCGTCACTATACTAGGTGACATCTTCAATGAGCTTCCAGATGAAGCACTGGCAGTATAGTCTGCTTTCTAATGGTGTGTTTGGTTTTCCTTCGGTTGGTGACATCATTTCCTATGGTGATGTCATTTCCTGTCCTTTTTCTCAGGGGGTGGTAAATGAGATACAAGTCAATATGTTTGTTGATAGAGTTCTGGTTGGAATGTCATGCTTCTAGGAATTCTCATGCGCATCTCTGCTTGGCTTGTCCTAGTATGGATATGTTGTCCCAGTTGAAGTGGTGTCCTTCTTCATCCGTATGCAAGGATACTAGTGAGATTGGGTCATTTTTTTGTGGCTAGTTGATGTTCATGAATCCTGGTGGCTAGTTTTCTGCCTGTTTGTCCAATGTAGTGTTTGTTACAGTTCTTGCAAGGTATTTCGTAAATGACATTAGAAGCTTCCAGCTCAGCGAGCAAACCTACAAGTTGTCAAGTTGTCTGAGTATTTTCAGCATTTTCCATTCTTGCTCAGGAAACAACATACTAGCCAGTCTAACCTTGGTAGTGGGCAAAGTATTGGAAGCAATTCTGAGGAACTGAATTAATGCACATTTAGACAGGCAGGGATTAATCAGTCAGTCTGGTTTTGTTAAGGGGAGATAATCTCTGACCAGCTTGATTTTATTCTTCAAGGCCTGGAATTCAAGAGCAGGGAGGTGATCCTGTAATTGCACAAAACATTGGTTAGGTCATAGCTAGAGTAGTGTGCGTGGTTCTAGAATCTACATTATAGAAAGGGCGCAATTGCTGGGATGTTGCTTTGGCTGGAGAGTTTTACTTATTAAGACAGATTAGTAAGTCTGGGGCTGTTTTCTATGTAGTCGTGGAGATTGAGGGGGGACATGATTGAGATGGCCAAAATTATACACAGTAGACAGGAAAACACACCTGCCCATGGTGGTGGATTTAATGACTGGGGAAGAGGATATAGATTTAAAGGTAAGGGGCAAGAGATTTAAAAGAAATGTGAGGAAAAATATTTTCATACAGGGGTAGTGCATATATGGAATTAACTGTCGGAGGAATTGGTAGATGCACGGACAGTTACAATATTTAAGACATTTGGACAGATACATGAATAGGAAAGGTTTAGAGGGATGGGGCCAAACACAGGTAAATGGGACTAGTTTAGATGGGAAAACCTGGTCAGCATGGACAGAAAAGTCATACATAATGGAAACAGACCCTATGACTAATTATTTAGATGTATGTTGGCAATGCCAGGGTGTACAAGGCTATGAACCAAGTGTTGAAAAATGGGATTAGAATAGTTAGGTGCTTGCTTGTTTTTGCCCAGTGCAGTCTTGAAGGGCTGAAAGGCCTTTTCTCTGTAAAAAAGACGTCTATGACCCTATAAACCACAGAAGTAATGTTGATTAGAAATAGTAGACTGAATTATTAAAGATTAATTTTCACAAAAAACACATTTTCAATGTTGGTAACACTGAAATTTTTCATTTTAAGGATATAAAGTTAAAAAATTTAAAGTTAATTTTTTTTTAAAAACATTATCCAGTTACACAAAATCCAGGCTGGTTTTGCATTTGACAATATGGCCCATTTAAGCAGAAACCAGATGAAGTTTGTATTATGGGGCAGGTTTTCAATGAGAATTATAAAACATCTGCATCCAAAGCAGAAACTTTATAGCTTGATTCCTAAATTTAGGAAATTGCGATAGCTTGCACATCTGGTGAAATGTAAGTGGGTTAGCCATGGGAAATGAAGGATAACAGGGCTAGAATAGGGGGTTAGGTTTGGGTGAGATGCTCTTTGGAGCTTCGGCATGGACTCAATAAGCTGAATGGTCTGCTTCCAGATTGTAGGTATTCTATGATCAGATCTGCGCTGTCACAGAATCACTGCTTTCCTATTCAATAATCCACATTCAATATGGTGGGCTACTTCATATCCTGTCATCCTGCTTTAATTGTGTTACAGAACAACAGTATGTTGCTTCCAATAGCAGTTAACAAGAGTAGTAAAGAGAGGATCAATATTTTATCAGTTTTGTAGGACTGCGTGCAGTGTTCCTCCAGAATCTCAGTATATATTTCACCCAATTCTGGCCAGTATAAACGACACCTAGTAACTATGGATCAGTAAAAACAAACCCAACGATACACAAAAAAAAACAAACATTCTGGTTGTACAATGTGCACTCAAGCTGCCAATGAAGGTCAGCAACTTAAAATGTTCTTGGCTTGCAGAACAAAATAAACGAAAACCACAATATAATGGCCCTGACCTCTCATGCAAGAGGAAAACTCTTTTAAGTTCAATACAACTAACAGCTTGTCTCTATTTAGCTTTGTTTTAGATGTAGTCTGCATCAGCACACATGCAAGCCCCCACCCCCAACCTCGCTTTGCCTTCAGTTACACTTGAGCTCTTTGACTGAAAAGGCCTGGAAGAGATTAAGTGCCTGACCGCAAAGAAAGTCCTGGCACACACTTAAGCCTGTCTGGGATACTTTGGCAATGCTATGTGCAGACTTGCAAACGGTGGGCCCACACAGGGAAAGCAGGACAAAAATCCGCATGAGCACATAAAGGTGCTGTAAACAGTTCTCTAAAGCAAACAAATGCACTTCAACAGCTAACCAACCTCATTTCAGGAAGATAGTTTTCTACAATATTCCAACAGTTCTTATAGTTACTGCCTCTGAAGGGACATGCAATTGAACAGACATTAAACACTATTGATAATTTGGGAATCAAAGAGGCCAAACAACTGCCAAGAATTAAACCTAGAATATGTATTCATTCTTTTGCAATATTTATTAACTTATACAGGAAAGGTATGACAAATTAATGAAATGAAAAACACACGTTATTACAAACTTAATACTTGTGGCAAAGGAAGAGTTAAAGCTAATCTTCAGTTTGGAAACCATAATGGTCCTAGGTCAACACTTGTTAAACTTCAAAGAGTTTCTGTCCCCCCAGCCTGACCTGCTCAGTGATCTGCACACTGTTTTGATTTAGCTCCCGCCAGTCGCCAGTCAGAACTAACATAACAACACAGCAAGCTGCTCAAGTTAAAAAATTTCCACAAGGAATACTACAAAGTTTGGCTGGACAGCTAAAAAACAAGTCAAGCATTACCTGCAACAAAGGCTCACTTACCATAACGAGGATCAAGCCTTGGGTCCAACCAAGAGGTGGTCTTGTTTTTGTGGTTTATGTAGTAAATCTCCCCATCTGGGGTAATGCCTTGCTCCCAGCCATCGGGAAGTGGGCCTGAACAAAAAGTAAAGGAATTTATGGTGGGCTGCTAAAAGTGAAATATTGCAAGCTCAACAGTTACATGACTATCAGAAAACAATACTGAAAAAGAATAAGTATAAATTTGTTTTGACATAAAAAAACAAAAACTAAATCTTTTAACTTGCGTATTTATGCAAAGCCTTTGCCTGTAACTGTATAGGGCAAATTACTAAAGCGTAATCTTGCTGGAATTAAATTTTATACAGTTTTGAGACTTGCAATATTCAATTCAGATGCAGCCAATGAATGAGCCCCAGGGGACTGGAAGAACAGATTTAAATATATCCCCATATACTCCACAAAGGAACATTGAGGAAGTGTAATAACTGCTTATTTCCCCAGACAGTTTTTTTTAAAAAAGTGGAGTAAGGAACTGATGGCTTAAGCCCTCACTGTCAAATCTTGTCCTTTTAATAAGCACAATACAATAACATATTGTGCAAGTAGAGATATTATCTCTCCTTTGATTCTCCCACATAGGGAATTATCAACTTAGCTGCATTATTTGACAAGACACCAAATGGTGGACTCATCACAACTTGGGAAGGAGTCAGAGAATGAGAAAACAAAGAACCTACAAAGGAATTGGTGACCCATAACTGTTCTGGTCAGTTAGGAAGCTGCAAACCCATTAAAGGCCCTCCCTCTGTGTTTAAGTGGCTGAGACTGCAGAGGTGGGGGGGGGGGGGGGGGGGTAGGAGGAGGAGGAGGGTGGGGTGGGAAGACAGACGGCTTGAAGATTTTTCTTAGAGAGAAAAAACGTTAATTAGAAATTGGTTATAAAAAATTTTGTCAAGCATGGTAATATTACTGCACTGGAAAACTCAGCTCATCTTTTGCAGCTAAGCTTTGTGGACGTTTTATAGGTGTCACAAATATCAATGGGCATCCAAGTGCTGCTCCAAAATACCTCCATTCTTAATATCACCAGAATAGGAAAATGATAGTCATTTGTGAATGTGGGAAAAATCCAATGCACTCAACTTTTTGAGCAAATAGCACTACGTTACAACTAGCCCTCCACCAAAACATCCCAAAAAAGAATATTGCACGAGTACAGGATGCACAAACCCAAATTGTTGACTAGTTTATCCAGATGAGCTATATAAAAACGGAAAAGTCCAATAATCAGTAGTCTGCACTAAAATAGCTGAGTCTGCTATTGTGAGGACATTCAATTGGACTTATCAATACTCACTAGTAGGTAACCCTGTTCCACAGAACAAAGCATCAGGGAAGATTATAATAATCTTCACATTTGTAGATGATTTAGGAACCTATTGCAATGGAAGTTAGGATTTCTTCTCATTCGTGGCATATGAATGGAATTCCACTAAGTACAGAATCTACCAGCTACACAGTGAATTTCCGTGCAACAGGTTTGAGCTTCAGAACTAACCCACTGGCATCTTTCCTACTCCTTCTGGAGATGATTCGAAGACAGATTAGATACCAAGGAATAGCTATCTCCAAATTGCAATTTGAATGTTGTACTTATGAAATTGCCAATGACTAGCTACACCATGGAATCATAGAAATGTTGTAGCATAAAGAGATTCTTCAGCCTATCTTGTCAGCACAGGCTTGTCACCCAATCTAGTCTCGCCATCCAGTACCTCATCTGTAGCTTAGCAGGTTAAAAACTTTTAGGTACAGTTCCAAGTTCCTTTTAAATGAGTTGAGGGCTTCTGTCTTAACCACCATACTGGGCAACAATTTCAACCCATTATCCATCTTCTGGGAAAAGGTTTTCTTCTCTCATGCTCCTTCTACCGAATCATAACTCTGCGTCCCTGCTGATTAACCTCTCTGTAGCAGACCTTCCTGTCCATTCTACCCAAGTTCTCATTATTTTGCACACCTTGGCTACATCATCTTTAGCCTCTAGTATTGTAAGGTAAACTCTAGCCTATCCAGTATTTCCTTGTACACATACAAGTGCTGACAATATTGTTGAAAATCTCCTCAGCGCACTCCCCATTGTAATTTTGACCTTCCTGATGTGGTGACTAGATATGTACACAAGCATCCAACTGTGCCCCAATTCAGTGTCTTACATCATTCCAAATTTCATTCCTTCTTTTGCATTTAATAGCTTGCCAAATGAAAGAAAACATCCCATGCATCATCTTTACTACATTATCTACCTGTTCTGACACCTTCAGGAACCTGTGGACACACATTCCCAAGGTGTCTCATTTCCTCTACGCCGCTCTACACTCTCCTGTTTATTGTGTATTGTCTTTCTTGGTTTGCCGCCTCCTCTTGTATAAAATCATAGTTTTCAGCATTGGATACCACTTGCCATTTTTCTGCTCACTCAAGCAAAGCTTTGGCATTATCCTGTAGTCAAAGGCATCCTCTTCACTATCAATGAACCGGATTTTTTTGTGTCATTTGCAAATTTCCAAATTATGTCTCCCATAGATAATTCTAAATTATTAATACATACCAAATAGGAAGGGAACCAAAACTGAGCCCTGTGGAACACTAATGGAACCCATTTTCTATTTAAGAAAATATACACAGACTATTACCCTTTGCTTCCTGTCAGAGTTAATTATGGTTCCGACTCACCTTATTCTGTTTAGTGGTTTGATTTCTCAAAAATTAAAAATCATACAACACCAGGTTATAGTCCAACACGTTCATTTGAACATACAAGCTTTTGAAACACTGCTTCTTCGTCAGGTAGCTAGCTATCTAATGATGGAGCAGTACTCCAAAAGCTTGTACTTTCAAATAAACCTGGACAATAACCTGGTGTTGTATGATTTTTAACATTGTCCACTCCAATCTTAATTTCTCAATCGTCTGCTGCTTAAGATTTTGTCAGATGCCAGAATAAATTCACATAGATCACATCTATTGAGAGAGTTTACTTCAACAAAAATTTTAATTAAGATAATAAGAGACCAACTACTCTTTACAAAACAATACTGAATATCACTGATTAATCTGTGCTCTTCTCATACCAGTTAATCATTTATCTCAATGTTGATTGGAATAATTTTCCCAGCAACAAGACAAGACTGGCCAGCCTATAAACAGAGGCCTATCCTTCACATTGGAAACCAGAAATTACTGGGAAACATCAGAGGGTCTGGCAGCATCTGTAGTGTGAAATCAGAGTAACGTTTTAAGTCCAGTGACCATTCTTCTGAAATCGTTTTTGTTGGAATCATTTGTTGTTCAGTGACACTCAGTTTAGTTGAAATTAATATCCACAGTTTTCAGTTTATGAGGGAACCTCATAAGTGTTAATACACATATATTCCAATTACCAAACATAATGGGCCACTCAAGGCGCTACTACCATAAACAGCAAAACTGATACTACCCATAATCGTACTTCCAATACTTTTTTTTAATATCTTCAACCAAAGTTTTGACCCACAAGTAGTCAGCTCACTCTGCTGAGTTGATGGAGCCCTCTGTATCTGATATATTTAGTGCACTTCTATTCTCACTCTCTCCCTCCAAATCAAAATCATAAGGTTCCCCTGATTCTTGCCTTTTACTCCATAAGCCTCCATTTTCACCAGGTCCATTTCCAACATGACCACAACAGTGAAGCCACCATCAAACATCTTCGCCTTCCCTTTCAGCAGTGGGAACAGATTATTCTATTTCCAATACATTGTTCTGCTGCTTAATCACCCCTTATATCCCCTCCCTTTCTTCCTAAAACTTTCCACGCAAGTACAGGAGGTGCAATAACTTCTTTCACTTCTCACTGTCCAAGGACTCCTTACAAATGGTACAGCAATTTGCTCACTTTCAATTTAATATACTTTACTCATTTTACAAGGGAATCCTTTCTATAGTGATGAGACCAAATACAGATAGCATTGCCACTTTAGAGAACACTTTACAGAAGCCTGACTCCAGGTCTAAAGTCAACTTAAGAAATTTATTCACTTTGCTCCCCTCTGACCTGTCTTCAGCCTGCCACAACCCTAATGAAACTCAACACAAGTTCAAGAGCGAGCATCTAATCTCTTGGTTGGGCATTTTAGGAACTCAAATTTAAGTTCTTCTTCGACTGTTTTGTTTTGTTGGCTTGGCTTTCTCTGTCCATCATTTCTCGATTTTCCTTCGCTTTGCATTTGGATGACATCTATTAGGGATAATGTTTAAAATGTTTACTTATCCCTTGACCATTCTTAATTGGCCTTGTAGAATGAAACCTTGATCACTTGATATATCCTAGCCATCATCCAATCACTAAGCTTTCGGTTTCTTCACCCTTTTCCCTCTCACTAGTTCAAAGTCACTTGCTCCCCAGTTCGGAGGATAGATCACAACCCGAAATGTTAACGCTGTTTCCCACTCTGCAGTTTCTACCTTGGCAATTGACCCTTTTCAGTATTTTCTATTTCCATTTTGGATTTGCAGCATCTATAGCATTTTGTTTTAGTATAAATGTAAATTGGTCACGAATATTAATTGGTTGATTGTAACTAAATTGCTAAAATGGGGTAAAAACAATGACTGCAGATGCTGGAAACCAGATTCTGGATTAGTGGTGCTGGAAGAGCACAGCAGTTCAGGCAGCATCCGAGGAGCAGCGAAATGGGCATTTGCCTAAGTATTATTGTTTAATAAAGTTTCAATCCCCTCCAACTGAAAATGAATTTTCCTAAAAATTAAGTTTGCTTTTCTTACAAATGCTTTCTCCACAAACAAATCATATTGTTCCATAGCCTACCCTCAAATCGGTCAACTTAAATCCATAAGCCGTTGTAATGAGTACAGACAACGCAAGTTACTGTACGACTCAATTTATACTGTCAATGTCCAGGTGTGCTTTACAAATAATAAAAAAAATGAGAACAGCTATAAGGTGCAACACAGGGATGGAGACAGGTACATTTTTATTGATAAACAACCCAATCTCTAGCAGAGTTCTTCGTCGGATAAATTCAAGGACTATAGAAAACTGTTGGACCTTTTTAAATTTCAATATACTAAAATTTCATTCCCAACCGATCTGCTCATTGAGATCATTCATGAAATGTAACGTTCTGAATCTGGCCACTAATAGCTGTAAGAACAACCTGTATTTTCTTATTTAAACAGCAGGGATCTAACCTGTTTCTATCACAGTTGAGACCCTGTAAGAAACATAATAAATGTAAACCAATACTCTGCTGCTCTGTGAAAACCAGGAACACGGTCTACTATGAAGGCACTTAGAGAACCTGGGTTCACTTCATGCCAGATTCTGCAAACATCAAACTGCATTCCAATTCAAAGTGTGCCATTAAGTGATAAAAAAAACATGGTCATCTTTACTCAACAGAAGTCTTGAAATTCAATTCTTCAAGCAAACATCAAATACTCAATTGCTGAAGAACTAAAATCTGATTGAAGATTTGTAGCTCGGGTATCCGTTGTTGTGGTTCTGTTCGCCGAGCTGGAAGTTTTTGCTGCAAACGTTTCGTTCCCTGGCTAGGGAACATCATCAGTGCTGTTGGAGCCTCGTGTGAAGCGCTGCTTTGATGTTTCTTCCGGTATTTATAGTGGTTTGTTCTTGCCGCTTCCGGGTGTCAGTTTCAGCTGCAGTGATTTGTATGTGGGGTCCAGGTCGATGTGTCTGTTGATGGATGTTCTTGCCGTTTCCGGGTGTCAGTTTCAGCTGTAGTGGTTTGTATATGGTGTCCAGGTCAACGTGTCTGTTGATGGAGTTTGGGGATGAATGCCATGCTTCTAGGAATTCTCTGGCTGTTCTCTGTCTGGCTTGTCCTATGATAGTGGTGTTTTCCCAGTCAAATTCATGTTCCTGGTTGTCTGAGTGTATGGCTACTAGAGATAGCTGGTCGTGTCGTTTTGTGGCTAGCTGATGTTCATGGATGCGGATTGTTAGCTGTCTTCCTGTTTGTCCTATATAGTGTTTTGTGCAGTCCTTGCATGGTATTTTGTAAACTACGTTAGTTTGGCTCATGCTGGGTATTGGGTCCTTTGTTCTAGTGAGACACTAACGAAGGCCTACATCCAAGGGAATTATTGAGGCTTTCAGATTGTGGGATGCACACAGGTTAACAGGGGGAAAAAATGACATCCTTTAAGCAGCTATTTAATAATAAAAGGAAGAGGAAAATACCCGAAGATCAGGAAGCATCATCAAAAAGTAAAACAAATTTAGTGCTTCATCAAAAGTAAAACAAATTTGATGATCTTTTGTCAGAACATTGGATTTAAACTTACACATGCGCACTTAAACATTTCCCTCTAGTCTTCCCTAATGAATAATCATACCCAAGTTTCCTTTCTGTCTCCCTGCCCAGATCCTATAAAGTCATAGAAATGTGCAGCACAGAAACAGACCCTTCAATGCAACTCATCCATGCTTACCAGATATCCCAACCCAATCTAGTCCAACCTGCCAGCAACCGGCCCATACCCCTCCAAGCCTTTCCTATTCATAAACCCATTCAGATGCCTTTTAAATCTTGCAATTGTACCAGCCTCCACCACTTCCTCTCGCAGCCCATTCCATATACTTATCACCCTCTGCGTGGATAAGGTGCTCCTTAGGTCTCTTTTATATCTTTCCCCTCTCACCCTAAACCTATGCCCTCTAGTTCTAGACTCCCCTACCCCAGGAAAAAGACTTTTACCAAGTGAGTTAATTCAAATGGGAGATTTTCATTTTCTATTTAATGTGCAACTTATCAATATTGTGACCAGTTATGAATTTATTCACCCTCCGCCAATGACCACAGAAACAATTTATAATATTTCTTCTCTCAATTCATTTTCAACTTCTGGGTACAGTTCACTCTTTCACACCCTTATCCAGCTCCATCTGTTACCGTAACAACTTCATACAAGTGCCCCACACGTGCACTTCCCATCTTTTGTGTCTTCTCTTCAACATGTAGAACTTCGGTCAGCACATCCTGAGCAGCCTTCTCCTTCATAGTAGACAATTTTCAGTGACATTGCATGTGACAAATACCATGAATTTTACTTTTAAGTCAAGCAAGATTGTAGAGTGGGACAATAGAACCAACATGGAATGGGAAAGTAGTCAAAGATTAAAATCTGAGGAGATTTGTGAGAACAAGGTGGGGAATTTCAGATCTGTGAATTAAAGGTTTTGGAGACTGAGGTACAGAAAAGCCAAACATTAATCAATGATAAATATCGTCTGTACCCTTAGGTGCAATGTAGACACAGTTGTCATTAAATGCTGACTATATAACAGTAAATGGTGCCGAGAGTGAGTGGGACTCTATCAATTGTGCATCAGAATTATTGTATCCCTGCAGCAACGAGGCATCAAATACCATGACCGTTAAATTTACTCATGGATATTATTCTCTTGGGTTTTGCAAAAGATTGTAGCTGCTACATGGCCCAATTTGCTTTTCGAGCACACAATCTACTACACAGGAGCGGCGATAGTCTAGTGGTATTATCGCTGGACTGTTAATCAAGAGACCCCTGGTAATGTTCTGGGGACCTGGGTTTAAATCCTATTACAGCAGTTGGTGGAATTTGAATTTTAAAACAAAATCTGGGATTAGGAGTCTAACAATGACTGAATCCATTTTTGATGGTCAGAAAACTCTACCTGATTCACACATCTTTTAGGGAAGGAAACGGTTATCTTTATCTGGTCTGGACGATATGAGATTCCAGACCCACAGCCATGATTTTGATGGGCAATAAATGTTGACGAAGTCAGCCACACCCTCATCCTGTGAATGAATTAAAAACACACCAACAATTTAACAGAAGTCTATTTCCAATCATGTGAAAATGGGGAAGTGATAGCATAGTGGTCATTTCACTGGATTGGTAATCATGAGACACAGGGTAATGGTCTGGGAACATCGGTTCAAATCCCACCATGGTAGCCACTTGAATGGAATTTTAAAAACTTAAATATCAATTGAAAGCTAGTCCTAGTAATTGTGATCATTAAACTTATGAAATTTGTTTAAAAAACCCATCTGGTTCACTTTTATTAAGGAAGGAAATCTATCATCTTTACTCTGGCCTATATGCAACTCTGGACCCACTTGTTAACTTACAGTTACCTTGTAAGTGCCCTGTGAAATGCCTGAGCAAGCCCATATGGTTCAAGGGCAACTACAGATGGTGATAAGTGCTGACTTTGCCAACAATGCCTGCATCCAATGAAAAAACCCTCAGATATGTTGTACTGGAAAAAGATGCAAAATCTGAAATGGAAAGAAAATCAATTGGATTATGAAAACCTGTTTTGAACTAACTGATTGGGAAGTGACCATATTTCAAAACTCTGAGCAACACTACAAGAAGATTGGCACAGAATATGCTTACTGCAAGCATCTATAAAAGCACAACGATCAAGACTGACCAGCAATGAGATCAGTCACTCCTGGACATTGCACCAAAACAGACTTGCATGTCCTAAGATAGGATACAAAAACCAAAACTTTTCTCCCGCTCTTCTCCTCAAAAACCCTTGAAACAATATTTTTGAAATGACAAGCAAATATGAACAAAAGCAATGAGCAGACGAAAAGGATTAAGACAGAAGATCAAAAGGTGGTGAGAGGAGAGCATGAAGATTGGGGTAGGGGGTTAAAGACACGAATAGTAGTAAAAGACAAACTAATTACTTGAGAGAAGCTCGAGACTCAAGAGCAGTCAGAAGTGTTAATGATCTCAGGTACCTGGCCACCCACGAGTGTGCTTTTGGGAGCCAAGACAAAAAAAAGGGCAAATTGATCAAGGTAGAAGACAGAATAGTTTTAATGTGATATACAAATGAAACAAGGTTGATGTGAGCAAAAAACAAAACGGTTTTCACAACACGAGTGGCTATGGTGTGGAATGTACTGCCTGGAAATGTCCTGAAGAGTTACACCCAAATCACTGACTTCTCCACCTCCTGATGCTAGAGTGTGTGGTGCTGGAAAAGGACCTTCAAGGACTTTTGCCCAAAATGTCAATTTTCCTGCTCCTTTGATGCTGCCTGACCTGCTGTGCTTTTCCAGCACCATACACACTACTTTAACTCCTAGCATCTGCAGTCCTCACTTTCACCTCCTGATGCTGCCTAGCTAGCAGTGTTCTTCCAGCCTCCTGCCAGTCTACCTTAGAAACGTGGAGGAGACAGGTTCCATTGAAGCACTTAATAGGGCACTGGTGACTTTGGATAGAAGTGAAGTGCAGGGATGTGGGGCAAGGCAGGAGATTAGGTAAATATGGTGTAGGCATGATCGGCTGAATGGTTTCTTTCTGTAGATTAAATTCCCTACAGTGTGGAAACAGGCCCTTCGGCCCAACCAGTCCACACCGACCCTGCGAAGAGTAATCGACCCAAACCCATTTCCCTCTGACTAATGCACCTTACACGATGAGCAATTTAGCATGGCCAATTCACCTGACCTGCACATCTTTGATTGCGGGAGGAAACCGGAGCACCTGGAAGAAACCCACGCAGACATGGGGAGAATGCGCAAACTCCACACAGACAGACAGTCACCAGAGGCTGGAATCGAAGCTGGTACTCTGGTGCTGAGCGAGAGCAGTGCTAACCACTGAGCCACTGTGTCATCCTACTATTACCAATTCTGTGATCAGTAATCTGGTAATGCTTTTCCTTTGTCACTAACATTATATATTTGCTAAAACAATTTTAAAAGAAAGATATACGTAATGCCTTGGGTATTTGGATCAAACGGATTATTTAAACAATGAAAATGTTTGCAGTGATTCAATTCATTTTCTCGGTGACGGTAGCTGTTGACAAATGAATCAATCTTTGTAATGAAGAGATTGAATTTAAAACTTTTATTTCAGTAGTTTGGTTTAGTATAAAGAGGTTGCAGCCAATGAGGATGTTATAATAAAATAAGTCTGATTATATTTCACTAAAACGGAACAGTATACTGAGCCTATGCAAAAGGCAAACCAAAATTAATGATTCATTCAGCAAACCAATGTTTAAAATAATGATTAAGCACTTTTTTTTCAAATGAATAACCATACATTGACATAAGCCCGAATGATTACCACACAAAGAATTCCAGAAACATAGCCCATAAACTTCCTTTGAAAATAATACCAAAGTGGTCTTTAATTTTAAACAAAAGTCAGGTGTTAAAATATTTCAGGTTTAAAAAATTAATTACCTGTATAGAACAACCCAAACAGTACCTTCAGCTCCTATAACCAGCTCATGTTGGAACTCATCTGTCATGAATAGTGGTTTTATCCCTGACCCCCAATTTGTTTCCATGCCTTTTAAGTCTCTTTCCTTTGAGCATGTATCCAGCCTGTTCATAAACACTGACAAGGACTCTGCTTCAATCACCAACTACTGCACTATGTTTGATTGCTTCACATGCCTATATTTTAAAGAAAAATTTTCCTCTTTCTTAAATTTCTTCCAATTAATTTTACAATGGCGATTTTCTTCTGGGCTCTCAGTCACTGGAAACTCTGTTGTCTTAAATATTTGAAGGAACAGAGTGAATATCTCTGAAGGTGAAAACAATGACTGCAGATGCTGGAAACCAGATTCTGGATCAGTGGTGCTGGAAGAGCAAAGCAGTTCAGGCAGCATCCAAGGAGCGGCAAAATCGACGTTTCGGGCAAATGCCCTTCATCAGGAATAAAGGCAGTGAGCCTGAAGCGTGGAGAGATAAGCTAGAGGAGGGTAGGGGTGGGGAGAGAGTAGCATAGAGTACAATCGGTGAGTGGGGGAGGAGATGAAGGTGCGTCTCCTAGCAGAGCTCTTTAGGGAGCTCCCGATGCGGTCTCCTCTACATTGGGGAGACTGGGCACCTCCTAGCAGAGTGCTTTAGGGAACATCTCCGGGACACCCGCACCAATCAACCACACCGCCCCATGGCCCAACATTTCAACTCCTCCTCCCACTCTGCCGAGGACATGGAGGTCCTGGGCCTCCTTCACCACCGCTCCCTCACCACCAGACGCCTGGAGGAAGAATGCCTCATCTTCCACCTCGGAACACTTCAACCCCAGGGCATCAATGTGGACTTCAACAGCTTCCTCATTTCCCCTTCCCCCACCTCATCCTAGTTTCAAACTTTCAGCTCAGCACTGTCCCCATGACTTGTCCGACCTGCCTAGCTCCTTTTCCACCTATCCACTCCACCCTCTCCTCCCTGACCTATCACCTTCATCTGGATCAGTGGTGCTTAAGAGCACAGCAGTTCAGGCAGCATCCAACGGGCAGCGAAACCGACGTTTCAGGCAAAAGTAGAATCCTGATGAAGGGCTTTTGCCCGAAACGTCGATTTCGCTGCTCGTTGGATGCTGCCTGAACTGCTGTGCTCTTCCAGCACCACTGATACAGAATCTGGTTTCCAGCATCTGCAGTCATTGTTTTTACCCTATCACCTTCATCTCCTCCCCCACTCACCCATTGTACTCTATGCTACTCTCTCCCCACCCCCACTCTCCCCTAGCTTATCTCTCCACGCTTCAGGCTCACTGCCTTTATTCCTGATGAAGGACTTTTGCCTGAAACGTCGATTTCGCTGCTCGTTAGATGCTGCCTGAACTGCTGTGCTCTTCCAGCACCACTGATCCAGAATGAGTATCTCTGAAATCAACTCGATCTCAACTATTCAAACAATAGATTCAACATTTCAGGCTCTTATGCATTTGCACTTCATAGAAATGCTGAATGATAAAAGGTGATTATTGCTGCACTGGGTGTTTTACTGTTGCTATTTACTACATTGATATATAAGCACATCCTTCCACGTTAAACAATGAACAGGCCAGATGTTTATGGCAGTGTTACAAAGGCTGGAGAATGATATTCTGGAAAGAGAACAAATGGACAAACTAAAGCCTTTCACAATATGAGTCAATGACATAGTCAAGAGGGAAATACATGACTAATTTCCGCAATTGCTCCTACTTTGCAAGGCTGCACTTCCCTTCAAATCAAAGCCTAGACAAGTGAAGTGCATAAAAATAATAAAAATATTTGGAAAGAGGTTGTGAATTGGGTTTACAAATGTTTCTTCACCACTAATTTCACCACTCATACTCCCACTTTCCACACAGTTTTTCTCTGCTTACCTGAAGATGTTGTATTCATTAGGTTCTGCTGCAGGGACACTGTGCTGGCTGGCGTAGTTGAATTTAATACAGACATGGGCTTTCTTGGGTCTTGCCATGTTGTGGTCTGTTCAATGTGACTATAGTAAAAGAAAAGTTAAACTCAGTCATTTGGCCATGTCCGTAACTCCGTGAGAACATGAGAAAATGATGAACAACTCTATTATGCCGTACAGTCAAACACAATGATAATTTCAGCTTAAATTCTGTGGACCAGAGAATGGTCACAACACTTCAAAAGTAAAACAAATTTAAATTTCAAGCAGCAATCCCCATACAAACTTGAGATTTCAGTTGATGAGTTCATTGCATGATTCATACTGAACAGACTTTTATATACAACCTGCAGTAATTTAGATTTAAGTATGTGTTTGGGTGAGATAACAGCACAAGTACAATTTTTTAAGCAATGCAAATCATTTCAGACAGGAGTGGAAGGTAATACAAACAAATTGCTGGAAAAAGTCAGATTTAGCAGCATCTCTGGTGAAAGAGAGCAGAGTTAATGTTTCCAGTTGCGAATGATTTCTCAACTTGGAAGTGTGATGTATGCAAGTTCAAAGTTAACAAATTAGTATAACACGAGTGCTCAGTTTCTTTTGTAATTGAAGCTTTAAAAAGGACTTTTAAAAGTTTTCACAAAAAAATCTAGAATGTTGGGGATTTTTGGCATTGGCATTTCTGCAGTCTTTTTATTTCTCTTGTTCCTGCAAACATGATCTTCGGGAGGCCGCCCTCCAAGGTGGATTTTGGGACACACAGCAACGCAGTGTGGCCAAACTTCAGAACCCATGAGGGTGGCCTCAACTGGGACCTTGGATTCATGTCATACTACACTATACACACACACACTCGCAACACAGACTCTCATACACATGTTCTCTCTCAGTGCACACACACATCCCTCACTCACAGACCCCCTCAGCATTACTCCATCTCTCACTCGCACATACTCTCACTCTCTTTTGTATATTCCCACATAACAAACGTCTATGGGGTGAATTTGCAGATAAATTCTATTTTGGTCAAAAAAACGCACATTCTGCAGGCAATCAATCCATGTGACATTTTATAAATTCCTACTTTGGACTAGAGATTGGAATACAGAGACTCTAATCTCACACCTTCAATGCATTGTCTGAACTGAGATGTCACTCTTGTTTTAATAGGATCTCAAGTTATTTCTGGAATGTGACTTGAAAATAGCTCGGGGATTTACATATTAATGAATCAAAACCCACGACCCATTCTAAAAGATGAAAGACCTATCAGCAATCTAGGTTTTGTTTAATATATTACATCAGTTGCATGACACAAATGATCTTTTGCTATACATTCTGTGTCCTATGATTCTGCTCCACAAGCTATGTGATGAAGGAGCAGAGCTCCAAAAGCTTGTACTTGTAAATAAACCGGTTGGACCAAAACCTGATGTCATGCAATTTTTAAACTCTCTCAATGCAGGCCATTCTGCTATAAACGCAAATTTTGTCAATGTGAATTTGTTGCAATGCAGCTGAATAGGTGTGAATAATGAAAGTGGAGTCGTAGGTAGACAGGATAGTGAAGGCGGTGTTTGGTATGCTTTCTTTTATTGGTCAGAGTATTGAGTACAGGAGTTGGGAGGTCATGTTGCGGCTGTACAGGACATTGGTTAGGCCACTGTTGGAATACTGCATGCAATTCTCGTCTCCTTCCTGTCGGAAAGATGTCGTGAAATTTGAAAGGGTTCAGAAAAGACTTACAAGGATGTTGCCAGGGTTGGGGGAATTCAGTTATAGGCAAAGGCTGAACAAGCTGGGGCTGTTTTCCCTGGAGCGTCGGAGGCCGAGGAATGACCTTATAGAGGTTTACAAAATTACAAGGGGCATGGATAGGGTAAACAGACAAAGTCTTTTCCCCGGGGTCGGGGGGTCCAGAACTAGGGGGCATAGGTTTAGGGTGAGAGGGGAAAGATATAAAAGAGATCTAAGCTGCAACTGTTTCACGCAGAGGGTGGTACGGGTATGGAATGAGCTGCCACAGGAAGTGGTAGGGACTGGTACAATTGCAACATTTAAGAGGCATTTGGATGTGTATATGAATAGGAAGGGTTTGGAGGGATATGGGCCGGGTGCTGGCAGGTGGGACCAGATTGGATTGGGATATCTGGTCGACATGGTCAGATTAGACAGAAGGGTTTCCATGCTATACATCTCTATGCCTCTATGAATAGGAAAAGCATGAGGTTTTAAAACAGGTTGCCGAGAACGCATTTTGCATCGCCACTTTCCATGACTTGTATAGCACGACTTTTGTACAGTGCGGGGTTGCACAGGATGACTAACACCATACCAACCCTCAGTGTGAACCTTCATCAATACAGTGTGAACTACCTGCATTTAGATTGAGTCACATGAATCCTCAGAAAAGTTGTCTTGAACTCTGTTAAAAAGGATTTTTGAACCTTTCAAAAATAGTCACTTTCACAGAAACAAAAGCAAAACTCATCTATTGCTACTTTAGATTCCAAGTTCCCAGAAATTAATAATATCAGTATGATATTATGGACTTTCATCACAGAATTCATGTAACATTAGGTTGCCGCAAACCTTAGATATCTCTGCAGGGAATCAGTTTCCTTGTTTGAGTAAATATCCTCAAACCTTATACCCCATGTGTAAAATAGGTAAGCTTAAACCTGCACGCCAATTGGGCAAACCCTCATACCCTCCTTCTCCGGTTTTTGTTCCTGCAGTGTCAAATACCTGGACAACTGAGCAGTGGCATGGATAAATCTGTCAGTGCAACAAAAGACATATTCCACATCCTAACCATGAGCTGGTGGAAACATGGTTTTTGACTGATCAGTTGTTCATGAAACAGACTGTGCTTGCAGAATTCAAGAAAACAAAATCTGTTAGCTGTTGCTTTATAATATGCATTTGCATTAACAGGGCAGCACGGTGGCTTAGTGGTTAGCACTGCTGCCTCAAGTGCCAGTTACTCAGGTTCTATTCCAACCTCAGGCGAATGTCTGTGTGGAGTTTGCATATTCTCCCAGTGTCTGCATGGATTTCCTCCAGGTGCTACTGTTTCCTTCCACAATCGAAAGATGTGCAGGTTGGGTGAAGTGCCCATGCTGAATCGCCCATAGCGGTCAGGGATGCCTAGATTAGGTGCATTAGTCTGGGGTAAATTGAGTCTGGGTGGGTTACTCTTCAGAGGGTTAGTGTGGATTTGTTGGGCCGAAGGGCCTGACCCACACTGTAGGATTGCTATAAAAGGATACCTCAGCAACCAAATTAGGATAATTAGTTGAGTTTATACAGTGATTTGTTTACACTTTCTAGAATTGTAAATCATTCACATCCATATGCAGGGACACGCACTGCAACAAAACAAACATGTTGAAGCCTTGCACCATTTTTGAATTACCAGGTGCTTGCAAGCCTAGAGCTTACCACTGCAACAGCAATGTCTCAAGCAGTCAATTTGGCAAATAATCAGCATCATTTCCTCTTGTGCTACAAATTGTGACTGCACCCATTTTTTTCTATTTCTTTTGTATCATGTAATTGGTTAAATTTTACATTTTATTTATCTATTAATTGGTTATTTGAAAAAGACCATAGCAGAGAAGTATTAGAAGGTATTTAATTCATACTTTATTACTTCAAATAAATCTAAGGAACTAAGCGGAGATGGCTTGGCAGCTGATCTGCTGTAGCTGTATGATGTGGGAGCTGGCTGAACCCATTGTGAATGGCAACGACCACACATGCAGCAAGTGTTGGTTGGTTCACGAACTCCAGCTCTGAATTGAAAATCTGGAATTTGAGCTTCAAACATTGCGGCACATCCAAGAGGGGGAAGAGTTACCGGGATGCTTTGTTTCAGGAGGCAGTCATACCTGGTAGATTAAGTAATTCAAATTCAGTTAATGATCAGGGACAACAGGTTGTGACTGCAAGTGAAATAGTTAGGGGGAACCGGAGTTCAGGAATGGAGGAGCTTCAGCTTTTGACTTTATCCAATAGGTGAGAGTATCCTTTGCAAGCCGGGTCAGGGGTCTTGCATGGTGTGATGCCTGACCGGTGCCGGATGTAGGACATCTCTGGCCGGCTTGAAAGGATATTGGAGCGGGAAAGGGATGATCCAGGTGTTGTGGTCCATGTCAGGACTAACAACATAGGCAAGGGTAGGATGGAGGACCCATTTGCGGATTATCAAGCACTAGGAACAAAACTAAGGAACAGGTCCTCGAGGGTCATAATCTCCGGATCACTGTCCAATCTATATGCAAATTGGCTCGGGATAAGAAAAATTAGCGAAGTAAACACAGCTACGGGAGTGGTGTGGGAAAGAGGGACTCCATTTCATGAGGCATTGGCATCAGCTTTGGAACTGGGGGCATCTGTACCAATGAGACAGTCTCCACCTGAATCAATCTAGAACCAGCATTCCAGCAAAAAAGATAAATGATCAATAGGACTTTAGCCCAGCGAGGGAACCAGGGAAGAACGACAAGGAGTATGATGGTTAATAAAAGGTAAACAGCAGGTTGGTATGCGTGCAGCAGGGTTTAAGTTCAAGGCTGACTACGAAAGAAGTGAAAAGGAAGGATAACTCAGGAGATATTATTAGAGATGTTGGAAATCATAAGGGTAAGAAAGCTAGCATAAAGGCACTTTACCTGAATGCTCGTAGCACTCGGAACAAGATTGATGAGTTAACAGCGCAAACCAATGCAATTTGGTAGCCATTATGGAGACACAGTTAGAGGATGGTCATGACTGGGAGTTAAATATCCAGGGGTACCAGACAATTTGGAAGGACAGGCAGGAAGGTAAGGGAGGTGGTGTAGCTGATATTCAAGGGCGACATCAGGATGGTGCTGAGAGATGACATAGGTTCTATGGAGAATAAGGTTGAATCCATTCAGGTGGACATTAGAAATTCTAAGAGGAAAAAGTCACTGGTAGGCATAGACTATAAGCTACCAAATAATAACATCACATTGGGGTGGTCACTAAACAACGAAATAACGAATGCCTCTAAAAAATGGTATGGTAATTAGCACGGGGGAATTTTGCTTTACATGTAGATTGGTTGAACCAACTCAGTCATGGTAGCCTTGAAGAGGAGTTCGTTGAGTGTATCCGTGATAGTTTTCTTGAATGGTATTAATAGAACCAAGGAGGAAGCAAGCTATCTTAGATCTGGCCCTGTCTAATGAGACAGGAATTATTAATGACTTCATAATTAGGGATCCTCTTGGAAGGGGTGATCACAGTATGGTTGAATTTAGAACTCGGATGGAGTGAAGATAAAATCTAATATTAGCATCCTGTACTTGACCAAAGGGGGCTACAAAAGATTGAGGGAAGACTTGGCTAAAGTGGACAGGAAACAAAGACTTTACGGTGGGACAGTCGATGAGCAATGGAGGACTTTCAAAGCAATTTTTCAAAGTACTCAGCAAAAGTATATTCCAGCTAAAAGGAAGTAAAGGGGTACCAGCCATAGATGTTGAAGGAAATAAGGGAGGCTCTCAAATTGAAAGAGAAGGCATACAAAGTGGCGAAAAACAGCATGAAACTGGAAGATTTGGAAAATAAAAGGTCAACAGAAAGCCACAGGAAGTGCTTTTAAAAAAGACAGCACACGACAAAAAACTGGCACAGAATATAAAGACAGATAGCAAAAGTTTCTATGAATATATATATAAAAAAAAGAGTGGTTAAATTAAACGTTGGTCCTTTAGAGAATGAGAAGAGGAATTCAGTTAAGGGATATGATGAAAAGGCTGAGGCACTGAAGAGGAATTTTGTATCGGTCTTCACAGTGGAGGTCACTAATAATATGCCAGCAATTGACAAAGAGACGAGGGATGGGGAGAAACAAGAAACGAATCAGTATTATGGAAGAGGTAGTGTTGTGCAAGCTAATGGAGCCTAGGATAGACAACTCATCTGATCCTGATGGAATGCATCATGGGGTACTAAAAGATGGTGGCAGCAATAGCAGGTGTACTGACAATTAGCTTCCAAAATTCACTTGACTTTGGGGCAGTTTCAGCAGATTGGAAAACAGCAAATGTGATGCCACTTCTTAAAAAGGGAGGTAGACAAAAGATGGAAAATTATAGACTGGTTAGCTTAACCTTTGTAGTGGGGAAGATGCTTGAGTCTATTATCAAGGAAGAAACAGCAAGGCATCTCAATATAAATTGCCCCGTTGGGCAGACGCAGCATGGGTTCAAGGAGGTTAGGTCATGCTTAACAAATCTTTTCAAATTTGATGAAGACATTAATACGAGCAAGTGGCCAATGGGGACCCAGTGGATGTGATTCACCGAGATTTCCAAAAGGCCTTTGATAAGGTGCCATACAAGAGGCTGCTGCATAAGATAAGGATGCATGGCGTTATTAGGTAAAATGAGCATGGACAGAGGATTGGTTGACTAACAGGAAGCAAAGAGGGATAAATGAGTGCTATTCTGGCCGGCAGTGACTAGAGGTATGCCTCAGGGATCTTTATTGGGACTACAATCATTTGCGGACATTTTGATGAATTGGAGTAGGGGACCATGTATAGAGTGTCATTTTGCAGACTTCGACACCAAGATGAGTGGCAGAGCAAAGTGTGCAGAGGACTGTGAAACTTTGCAGAGGAACATAGATACATTGAATGAGTGGGTAAAGGACTGGAAAATGGATTACAATGTAAATAAACCATACATTTTGGTAGGAGTAATAGTAAAAAGGATTATTAATTGAATGGTAAAAAGTTGCAGCAAGCTGCTTTGCAGAGGGACCTGTGAATCACAGAAGGTTAGTCTGCAGGTCCAAGCAATTAGGAAGGCAAATGAAATGTTGTCCTTCACTGTAAAAGGGACTGAGTTTAAAAGCAAAGAGGTAATGTTGCAGCTGCACAAGGTGCTGGGGAGGGCACACCTGGAGTACTGTGTGCAGTTTTGGACTCTTTACTTGAGAAAGGATGTGCTGGCACTGGAGGTGGTGCAGAGGAGGTTCACTTGGTCGATTCCAGAGTTGAGGGGTTTGGTTTATGAGGACAGACTAAGTAAACTGGGATTACATTCACTGGAATTTAGAAGAATATAGGGAGATCTTTTAGAAACATCTATTCCCTTCATAGTTTTATATATCATAGAAGTACAGAGGATGCTTCCACTAGCAGGTGAAACTAGGACAAGAGGGCATAGCCTCAAGATTAAAGGGAGCAGATTTAGGATTGAATTGAGAAGGAACTTCTTAACCCAGAGGGTTGTTAGTCGATGGAATTCCTTACCCAGTGAAGTAGTTGATGTTATTTCAGTAAATGTTTTTAAAGCTAAGGTAGATTTTTTTTTAAACAATAAAGGAATTAAGGGGTCAGACCGTGGTTAAGTGGATCTGATTCCACGAAAAGATCAGCCATGATCTTATTGAATGACAGAGCAGACTTGAAGAGCTGGAAGGTCTACTTCTGCTACTAGTTCTTTTATGTTCCAGGAGTGCATGATGAAAAACTTTGACAATCAAATTCTGTGCTACAAAACAACTTTGTTAGTATGTAACTATGTAGTTACCTCCAAGCTGACATGATCGTGAAAAGTCCGAAAAAACAATCATGTGGGTAGCATTAATCTCAATCTGAACCTTTTGGTCACTTGTCTGAATATTTGCTCAGGTGATTCAACGCCAAAAACACTTGGTTTAATAATGCTCCTTCAACGCACCTTTAGCCAGTATTAGACAGCAAAGACAGTGACCTCAAGAGTACAATGGGACTTTGATCAGATGGGCCAATGGCTGAGTGGCAGATAAAGTTTAATTTAGATAAATGTGAGATGCTGCATCTTGGAAAAGCAAATCAGAGCAGAACTTACACATTTAATGGTAAGGTCCTGGGGAGTGTTGCTGAACAAAGAGACCTTGGAGTGCATGCAAGTTCATTGTTTGTTGAAAGTAGAGTCACAGGTAGGTAAGATAGTGAAGGCACCAGACTTCCGCTTCCCCGGCCCCCAATGCCTCATCTTCACCATGGATATCCAATCCCTCTACACCTCCACCCGCCATGACCAGCACCTCCAAGCCCTCTGTTTTTTCCTCTCCCGACGTCCCCAACAGTACCCTTTCACTGACACTCATTCGTTTGGGCGAACTGGTCCTCATCCTTAATTTCTCCTTTGAATCCTCCCACTTCCTCCGGACCAAAGGGGTAGCCATGGGCCCCAGCTATGCCTGTCTCTTTGTTGGCTACGTAGAACAGTCGATCGTCCGTAATTACACCGGCACCACTCCCCACCTCTTCCTCCGCTATATTGATGACTGCATTGGCGCCACCTCGTGCTCCCACGAGGAGGTTGAGCAATTCATCAACCTGACCAACACATTCCACCCTGACCTTAAATTTACCTGACACCTCCCCTCCCCTTCCTGGACCTCTCCAACTCCATTAATGACAACCGACTTGACACTGACATTTTTTACAAACCCACTGACTCCCACAGCTACCTGGATTACACCTCTTCCCACCCTACCTCTTGCAAGCATGCCATCTCGTATTCCCAATTCCTCCGCCTCCGCCATATCTGCTCCCAGGAGGACCAGTTCCACCACAGAACACACCAGATGGCCTCCTTCCGCAGATACCGCAATTTCCCTTCCCACGTGGTTAAAGATGCCTTCCAATGCATCTCGTCCACATCCCGCACCTCCGCCCTCAGACCACACCCCTCCAACCGTAACAAGGACAGAACACCCCTGGTGCTCACCTTCCACCCTACCAACCTTCGCATAAACCAAATCATCTGCCGACATTTCTGCCATGTCCAAAAAGACCCCACCATCAGGGATATATTTCCCTCCCCACCCCTTTCCGCCTTCCACAAAGACTGCCCCCTCCGTGACTACCTGGTCAGGTCCATGCCCCCCTACAACCCATCCTCCCATCCTGGCACTTTCCCCTGCCACTGCAGGAACTGTAAAACCTGTGCCCACACCTCCTCCCTCATCTCTATCCAAGGCCCTAAAGGAGCCTTCCACATCCAAAGTTTTACCTGCACATCCACTAATATCATTTATTGTATTCGTTGCTCCTGATGCGGTCTCCTTTACATTGGGGAGACTGGGCACCTTCTAGCAGAGCCCTTTAGGGAACATCTCCGAGACACCCACACCAATCAACCACACCGCCCCGTGGTCCAACATTTCAACTCCCCCTCCGCCGAGGACATGGAGGTCCTGGGCCTCCTTCACCGCCACTCCATCACCACCAGACGCCTGGAGGAAGAACGTCTCACCTTCCGCCTCGGAACACTTCAACCCCAGGACATCAATGTGGACTTCAACAGTTTCCTCATTTCCCCTTCCCCCACCTCACACTAGTTCCAAACTTCCAGCTCAGCACTGTCCCCATGACTTGTCCTATCTGCCTATCTCCTTTTCAACCTAACCACTCCACCCTCTCCTCACTGACCTATCACCTTCATCCCCTCCACCACTCACCCATTGTACTTTGTTACTTTCGCCCCACCCCCACCCTCCTCTAAATCATCTCTCCACGCTTCAAGCGCACTGCCTTTATTCCTGATGAAGGGCTTTTGCCCAAAATGCTGATTTCGCTGCTTGTTGGATGCTGCCTGAACTGCTGTGCTCTTCCAGCACCACTGATCCAGGATAGTGAGGCAGCATTTTGTATACTTTCCTTTATTGGTCAGAGTACTGAGTACAGGAGTTGGAAGGTCATATTGTGGCTGTACAAGACATTGGTTAGGCCATTGTTGGAATATTGCGTGCAATTCTTGTTTCCTTCCTAACGGAAAAATTTGGTGAAAGTTGCAAGGGCTCAGAAAAGATTTACTAGGATGTTGCCAGGGTTTGAGGATGAGCGCTATAGGGAGAGGCTGAATTGGCTGGGACTGTTTTCCCTGGAGCATCAGAGGCTCAGGAGATACTTTAGAGGTTTATAAAATCATGAGGGACATGGATAGGGTAAAGAGACAAGGTCTTTTCCCTGGGGCAAGACACCAGACCTAGAGGGCACAAGTTTAGGGTGGGAGGGGAAAGATACGAGACCCAAGGGGCATTGTTTTCACAGAGGGTGGTGCTTGTATGGAATGAACTGGTAGAGGAAGCAGTGGAGGCTGATACAATTATGGCATTTAAAAGGCATCTGGATGGGTTTACAAATAGGAAGGGTTTAGAGGGATATGGGCCAAATGCTGGTAAATACATTAGATTAGGTTAGGATACCTGGTCGGCATGGACGAGTTTGTTCAGTGCTGCACATCTTTATAATTCTGTGATTTAGATATTATACAACCCGTTAATCAAATCTTTTAGCAGCACTTGCTCATTCCAATTGGCAATAGATACTGCTGGGAGAAAGTAAGAACTGCAGATGCTGGAGATCAGAGTCGAAGCACATGGTGCTGGAAAAGCACAGCCGATCAGAGAGTATCCAAGGAGCAGGAGGCTAGCTCTTCATTCCTAATAGAACATAGAACATAGAAGGATACAGCGCAGTACAGGCCCTTCGGCCCTCGATGTTGCGCCGACCGAATCCTACCTAACCTATACTAGCCCAATAACTTCCAAATGCCTATCCAATGCCCGCTTAAATGACCATAAAGAAGGAGAGTTCACCACTGATACGGGCAGGGCATTCCATGAACTCTCAACCCGCTGTGTGAAGAATCTACCCCTAACGTCTGTCCTATACCTACCACCCCTTAATTTAAAGCTATGTCCCCTAGTAACACCTGACTCCATTAGCGGTAAAAGGTTCTTAGTATCTACCCTATCTAAACCCCTAATCATCTTATACACTTCTATCAGATCTCCCCTAAACCTTCTCTTCTCCAATGAGAACAGCCCCAAGTGCCTCAGCCTTTCCTCATAAGATTTTCCTACCATTCCAGGCAACATCCTGGTAAACCTCCTCTGCACTCGTTCTAAAGCTTCCACATCCTTCCTATAGTATGGCGACCAAAACTGCACACAATACTCCAGATGAGGCCTCACCAGAGTCTTATACAACTGCAACATGAAAAGCTTATGCTTGAAATGTCGACTCTCCTCCTCCTTGGATGCTGCCTGACCAGCTATGTTTTTTTCAGCACCACACTCTTAATAGTGAATAGTGTTGATTAAACTAGCCAAAGTTAACTTCAACAACTTCATCCAATGCACAACCTACCAAAATTTCTGTTACAGATCGCCAGTGGTATGGCATAGCATCTACTTTTGATTTTACATGATACTACACTTGAGGCAGGAGGCCAACAGTCAATTTTGCAAAATGAATTCCAGATCAATGCTAAAGTGACTTCCGCACAATATTCAACCTTATTTTTTTTTAAAACATGGTTCCAGTTTCCATCAAGATCTATCTAGCAGCCAGAGCACAATTTGCTGCACAAGTTTGAGGATGCTAACATATAACTTAAAATTCCAAACCCAAGATTAAAATTCTAAACACCAAAAAAAGACTGTGCACTAAATGCTGGACATATTTAAAATAAGAGTAGGCAGGTTTGAACCTGATCAAGACAAAGTCTGTGTGCAAATTCATTTCAGAATGTAAGGATGCTGACTCAGTAAATTTAATGGATCAGAATAAAAAGTAGTCATCAAACAGCAGATGGCAATATTCATAAAATTTTGGGTCTACTACAGCCATGTAGCAGACTAGTACCAGAGAAGCAGCAAAGAAAAGTCAGTTTGCATTCTTTCACAAGCCATTTGTCAAGATTCAGGGCTTTCATAAAGAAGCACAACTGGTTAACAAGGTTAGATCACTTGGAATACAGAAGAACCAGCCATTTTGATACAACATTGGCTAGAAGGTAGGAGACAGTGTGGTGTTGGAGGAGGGTTGCTTTTCAAACTGGAGGCCTGTGGCCAGTGGTTTGCTGCAGAGATCGGTGCTGGGTACACTTATATAATTTATATAAATGATTTGGGTATGAACAGAGGAGGCATGGTTACTAAGCTTGCAGATAACACCAAAACTGGAGGTTAAGTCAACAATCTCGAAGGTGGTCTCAGCACAATGGAACCTTCTTGACCAGACAGGCCGAGTTTAATCTGATGAATGTGAGGTGCAAACTTTTGGTAGGGCAAATCAGGGCAGGACTTATACTCTTAATGGTAAGGTCCTGGGGAGTGTACCCAAACAAAGAGGCCTTGGAGTGCAGGTTCACGGTTCCTTGAAAGTTTGAGTCATGAGTAGACAGGGTAGTGAAAGCAACTTTTGGTACGCTTGCCTTTACTGGTCAGTACAATGAGTGAAGGAGCTAGGATATCGTGTCGCAGCCGTACAGGACATTGGTTAGGCCACTTTTGGTAAACTGCATGCAATTCTGGTCTTCTTGCTCTAAAGGTTGAGACAAGATTTACTAGGATGCTGAGTCGAGAGTACGAAGCTGGAAAAACACAGGTCAGGCAGAATCCGAGGAGGAGTGTCAACATTTCAAGCACAAGCCCTTCATCAGGAATGAGGCTTGTGGTTTGGGAGGAGCTGAGAGATAAACAGAAGGGGGGGGGTAGGGTTGGAGGAGGAGGGTAGCTGAGAAAGCAATATAGTTGAAGGTGAGGGAGAAGGTAATAGGTTGGTGGAGGTGGAGCGGATAGATGAGAAAGGTGATGGACAGGTCAGGAGGGCGGTGCCAAATTGAAGGCTAGGGATTGGGATAATGTGCAGGGAGGGGAAATGGGGAAACATTTAAATTCACATTCATCCCTTGTGGTTGCAGGGTCCCAAGGCAGAATGAGGTGTTGTTCCTCCAGATGCCACGTGGTAATGGTTTGGCAGTGGAGGAGACCCAGGACTTGCATGTTCTTGAATGAGTGGGAGGGCAGAGTTGAAATGTTCAGTCATGGGGACGGTGAAGTCAGTAGGTGCAGCTGTCCTAGAGATGTCCTCTGAAACAATTCACAAGAAGGTGTCCTGTCTCCCCAGTATAGAGGGAGCAACATTGAGTCAACAGATACAGTAGATGACATTGGTAGGGAGACAGGTAAACTTCTGTCATATGTGGAAGGAGGCGAGGGAAGAGGTGTAGGCGCAGGTTTTGCATTCCTGCAGTGGCTGGGGAAGGTGCCAGGAGTGGGGTGTGGGTGGGTGGGAGGCATGGACCTGACGAGGGAGTTTCTGAGGGAACTCTCTTTCTGAAACACTGATAGGTGTGGGGAGGGAAAAACATCCCTGTTGGTGGGGTCTGTTTGGAGGTGGCGGAGGGTTGGTCCTGGTTGCATTGGGAGCGGTGGGGTTCAAGGGCCATGATGAGGGAAGTGGAGGAGATGTGCTGGAAGGCATCGTCAACCACATGGGAAGGGAAATTGCCATCTTGGAAGGAGGAGGCCATCTGGGCATTGGTCATCCTGGTAACAGATGCAACCGAGGCAGAGGAATTGGGAGTAAGGGATGGCATTATTACAGAAGGAAATGTGAGAGGAAGTGTGGTCTAAGTAGTGTGGGAGTTGCTGGGCTTATAGTAGATGTCCACAGTTAGTCAGTCGCCGGAGATGGTAATGGAGAGATCCAGAATGAGGAGGGGAGGGAGGTGTCTGAGATGGAGTGTTGGAGGCTGAGTGTGAATTTATAGAGGTTTATAAAATCATGAGGGTCATGGATAGGTTGCATAGTCAAAACCTTTTCCCTGGGGGAATGGAGACCAGAACTAGAGGGCATAGGTTTAGGGCGAGAGGGGAAAGATATAAAAAGGGACCTAAGGGGCAACTTTTTCATGCAGAGAGTGGTGCATGTATGGAATGAGTTGCCTGGGGAAGTGGTGGAGGCTGGCACAATTACAACATTTAAAAGGCATCTGGATGGGTACATGAATAGGAAATGTTTGGAGGGATATGGGTCAAATGCTGGCAAGTGGGACTAGATTAATTTAGGATAGCTGGTTGGCACGGACAAGTTCGGCCAAAGGGTCTATTGCCATGCTGTACAACTCGGACTAAGTTCAGCATGTAGCAGCTGTGAAAACTTTGATCTTTAATCTGCCTACTTCAGATGGATTTATCTACTAGGACACAGCAGAGGCTTTCAATTTAGCCTTGAATTAATGTGATTTGGTTGTCCAAACAATATACACCAAATTAAATACATCTATGTTTTATTTGCAGTTATTGACATTTGTGTACAGCCACAGGAAGAGCTTTTACTACCCAGGGTAACCCAGCTAAGGCCAATAAGACAATTTGGCTGGGGAAAACCATCTTTCTTCAGCCCTTAAAACATGCCTTCTGCAAACTTTATTATTCTCCAAAAGGTTAGGTTTAAACCATTGTTACAGAAAGGTACTGGTGAAGTGAAAAGAAGGAGCTCCAAGTACATGCAAGCTAATTGCAAAGTACAAGCAGTGGCACGGTTTACTAATTTATGCATTTTAATTAACAGTTTTTGGCCTCAACAATTATTAACTTAACTGCACATAATTTAACCAAGATGCGCATCTTCCAAACTTTGCATGAATATACCAGCATCCACTGTAGCAGTTGCAGATGAAATAGATGGCAATTATGCAATGTCAAAATCAATTCCTTATAATGGCAGTGAACCATCCTTGAATTTGTTGCTCAATATCACAACCAAATTTCATAAAATCTTAGGGGTCACTAATCAGACATTGATCTTAACCAGCTATATCCAAACTGTGAAAAGTCTATTTGCTTAGGGACAAGTGGATTAACATATGGAGTTTGAAACATCATGGTTGGATTGTGTTATGTAGGTTCATAACATTATTATTTGAGCACTTGGGCTCTAAAATTGAGCTTGGTTTTCTAAAACACTTCACAATTGAAAAGGTTAGAAAGTAATTTTGGACATCATTTTAAATGCTGTTTTGAACTCAAGTTATACAATTTCATCTAAATGAGCAACAAGCGAACTGGGAAGGTGATTGACTCTACGCTCAGGGAAACATCCTTCCACATCCAACTCCCTCAGGATCTTGCATGTCTCAATAAAGTTCTCTTACTTGTCTGAACTCTAACAAATGGAAATCTACCTCGTCTAACCTTTAATCTCATGTTAACCTAGAGATTGTTTAATAAACCTTCTCTGAATAGTTGAAAATGCATTTTCATTCCTACTAAATAAGGAGACCCACACTGTAGACAGTAGTGTACAGGCTAAGGGAGTTACGGTCACAATTTTCCAATCCAATGGAACCTTATGCAGATGTTGAGAACAGCAGCCTTACCTTGCCAACACTGCAGCTCCAGCTTTTACCAGGACTGGTACCAGGGTCTCTCAAACTGAAATTCACATTGATTACACAAACCTTGAACTGTATATTCACTTCTTTCATGCTTTATGCCAAATTGCATATGGCTCAAGTGGTAATAAATGCTTCTACAGCTTTGATTGTTTGTTTGATGCCTAGTTCCTCATACTGATACAGAGCTTCTTTCCATGTCATCAGTGTTGCTATTTACATAAACCACAACGATTGAATCCTTCCTTCCCTTCCACTACAAGTTTCCCTCTAGTCCTGAGCAGAAGCTGGAACTCCAGCACTGGAAAGGCATTACAGTCTTCTGGACTCTCTCTTTGCTGCAGAGAACAATGTCCACATCTCTTCACTCTACTCTCCCGTGCTAAAACATTTGGTCCCTCTCCTTGCATGATTTTCTTTACCATTTGCCTTGGTCAGTAGGCTCAATTAACCTCCATGCCCCTACCCTCATCTAGTAAAAAATGAGGTCTGCAGATGCTGGAGATCACAGCTGAAAATGTGTTGCTGGTTAAAGCACAGCAGGTTAGGCAGCATCTCAGGAATAGGGAATTCGATGTTTCGAGCATAAGCCCTTCATCATGCTCGAAACGTCGAATTCCCTATTCCTGAGATGCTGCCTAACCTGCTGTGCTTTAACCAGCAACACATTTTCAGCCCTACCCTCATCTAAACAAGCTAAACGGAACCTCACACCTGGTGGACAATTGCAAAAGTTGGGGCTCCTGCATTCCTGCCCAATGGGACTCCTACCTACCAAACTTAATCACCTTTTCCTGACCAGTGATATTATATTCATGTATCGCATCTGCAAATCTTTTAAAGTCTCTGGCTTTCCTGTCTTTATTTTAAGCTTAACGATTAAAAGTCTGATCCATACGTATGAAATCCTAGCAAGTATCAGGTTTACGAAGTGTTGTACAATTACACAAACTGTGCCACAGACCCAGAACTAATCTTGATCAAGCAAGACTACTTCGACAGCTATTCATAAACTTTCACATCTTCTAAATCCATTTTCTAAATTTTAAAACAGCTCTTTTAAAAAAATGTTAACCATTCTACACCTGATCACTTCAGTTTTGTGAACAGAATTGGCCGAGTTGATTTTTTGAGAACTCGGTACGGTGGCCAGGTTGCCTCTTTGATCTTTGTTCCACTATTACTAATTTGTCAGAGGTTTTTGTTATACTCTATTTTAGCTTCTACTATACATATAGGGGCTTTCCCTTGACAATTTTCTTTCCTTCAAACAAGAAAGCATTCACACACAGCACAGTACCAGTCATCTTTCATGTGGCAAAGTTGTCATGTTTTCTAAAGCTCAACAGTACCGCAGTGCCATCAGCACGTGGTTTGAAAACAAGAGATAGGTTTTGTTTTCAGCATTAAGTTCTGGATAGCCTTAAGAAAAATCATTGCTGTTCCTCTCCTGCAAAAGGAGAACACTAAGCTTTCTAATTTAGTTTCCGGTTTGAAGATACAATAAGTTTAACCATCCCAAAATTCATCTTTTCTCCCCCAAACCATCAAGCTGATGCTATCATTCATTGCAGAAAAATTGGCTGTGCCCATTTTAAAAAAATTAATAGGATGGACTCCCCTGGCTGGACCAGAATTTATTGTGGATGGGGTGCTGGAAAAGCACAGCTGGTCAGGCAGCATTCAAGGAGGGGAATTGACTTTTGGGCATAAGCCCATCAGGAATGAGGCTTGTGAACCAAGAGGGTAGAGAGAGATAAATGGGAGGAAGGTGGTGCTTGGGGGGGGGGGGAGAATAGAGAGGAGGAGGAGGAGGAGCTGGGGAGGAAGCGGAGAGTACAATTGGTAAATGTAGGTGGGAGTAATGGCAATACAACAAAAAGGAGGGTAGAGCAGATTTGGGGGGTGGGTGGGGGAGGAGGATGATGGACAGGTAGGACTGGTCATGAGAGTGATGTCAAGTTAGAAGGTTGGATCTGGGATAAAGTTTGGGGGAGGGGGGGGAAAAATGAGGAAACTTACTGTCCATTCTTAGCTGACCTGCCTTTTGAACCACGGCAGCCCACCTGTAGGTTGACTCACAATGCCCTTGGGGAGCAAATTCCAGCAAACTCAAAATATTTCAAGAAATGGGAGCAGCATTACATTACTTCAAATGAAGTTGAAAAAAAGAATATCCTGCATCTTGGGGTTGAAGAAATTTATGCTGATTAATTAATTTCAATTAATGATTAATAATCATTTTATACATCACAATGATGCCTTCTCAATTATCTTTTCCAATTGACTCTGTCCTGGCCTTGTGTGGCAAAGAAAATAATAATTGATATAAATGAGCAGAGTACAGACTTCTTTGTCATTCAGCTACTACTTTGCAAAGTCTTGTTTCATTCCTCCTTCCCAACTGCATAACTGTACAGGTGATCATGTTTCAAATGTTTTCATCTTGCAAAATACAATGAACCCACAATTAATACGAGCACTGTCCTACCATTATTTGAGGATCAAGATGTTGTTTCCCCAGAAACGTGGAAAACTATTTGTGAAAGTATTCACTGAATACAAAACAAAGCTTCCCATGCCTTTTCCAAAGCAGATTCTAAAGAACGGTTAATTGGAACCCTTAACTCAACTCAACTCAATTTTGTTATGAAAAAACTGTTTGGCGCCCAAAATCCTTATTGCATCTAACTGCAATTGCAATTTTTTTTCGTTAGGGGCAGGGGAAAGACTCGCTTAGTTGCAAAGGTGCTGTATTGAAATAACACTGTCCAAACAACAATGTTCTACTGACTAAAGAGATCAGAAGCAATCAATTCAAACCTCATTTGATGTAGTCATTTAACAGCCAATGAATTCTTTAACTCTTGCCCGTTGATATCATTAAACATTCCTCAATTATACTGGTAGATTGGATTCTTTACAGAAACATTCTCTTGCTATCAATCTTCACCCAGCACAGCTTCCACTTAATTCTGGAGGAGTGCCTCTGGCAGGTTAGGAATCAAACCATTTATTTACATTGAATACTAGAATATAAATATAGTATTAGATTTCAGGGAATGAATAGCTAATTTTGACTCCAATACCACCCAAAAGAACATGCTTTCAATTAAATATACATCAAACGTGCAGATGTAACCTGGACCTCCATTTGGATTCTACTTTAAAAAAATCATTGGTAGTTTATGGAATTAGCACCATATGGTCACTTTGTCGTCATGTGAAACTTTATGCTGCAAGTCAACACTTGAGGAAAGGGCCAACTGTGCTGCTCTCCTACATTTGCATCTGACTGTAATGCTGATCTTGTTACAAACTGGCAGTGACTGTCTGGGCTAAATGCATATATAAGGTGGCCATTCTAAATTAAAAGGATGTCAGTAACTCAGGACAGTTAACACAAAGGAAGATGGTTGACGTTGTTGGAGGTCAGTCATCACAGCTCCACATCATCTCTGCAGGAGTTCCTCAGGATAGTGTCCTAGGCCCCACCAGCTTCAGTTGCTTCAATGACCTTCAATTGTTAAGCCAATGATTGCAGATGTTCAGCACCATGTGTGACTCGGAAAAAGTGAAAACTGCAAATGCTGGAGATCAGAGTTCAAGTGTGTGGTGCTGGAAAAACGCAGCAGGTCAGGCAGCATCAAAGGAGTAGGAGGATCGACATTTCGGGCATAAGCCCTTCATCAGGAATGAGGCCTCATTCCTGATGAAGGGCTTATGCCCGAAATGTCGATTCTCCTGCTCCTTGGATGCTGCCTGACCTGCTGTGCTTTTCCAGCACCACACACTTGACCATTTGTGACTCCTCAGATATTAAGTAGTTCATGTCCAAATATAGCAAAATCTGGACAATAACTAGGTTTGGGCTGACCAGTGATAAGCAACAATCATGCAATAGCAAATGGTCATCGCCAACAAATATGGATGAGAATATGAGAAGGGGAACAATTTGTATGTAGAAGACACAAAGATTGGCTGGCTGGTTGACAGTGAGGAATGAGGTCTTAGGTTACGGGAAGTTATAAGTTAATTGGCCAAATCAGTGGCAGATGGAATTTAACTCTTATAAATGTGTGGTGATGCAATTTGGAAGTAACAACACAACGGTGTAAACGCACTAAATAGCGGGGCATCAGGAAGCTTTAGGAACACAGGGATCTTGGGACACTTATTGACAGATCCCTAAAGGTGGAAGAGGAGATTAATAGAGGAGTTAAGGTGGCTTATAATCTACACCAAGGCAGTGACTTGTAAGAGTTGGAAGGTTAATGTTGGAGCTGTATAGGACATTGGTTAGACCACAGCTACAGTACTATGAACAGTTCTCGTCACCACACCACAGGAAGGATATGACTGCTGCTGGAGGTGCAGAGGAGATTTACCAGGATATTGCGTGGGATAGAACATTTCAGTTATGAACAAAGGCTGGATAAATTAGTTTTTTGGAACAGAGAAGGTTGAGGGGGGATGTAAATTGATGTGCATAATGAGGGAATAGACAGGGTCAATAGAAATCAGCTGTCCCTGTTAGTTTAGTTGAATGATCAATAACGATGATTTAATTTTAAGGTGAAAGACAGGAGGTTTAGAGAGGATTTACGGAAAAGCCTTTTCACTCACAGGTTAGTGAGGGCTTGGAATTCAATACCTGGGACAGTAGTTGAGATGGGTAACCTGAACATTTAAAAGGTAAATGGACAAGTACTTGAACCTCAAGGCAGATGGTGGAATTTGAATTCAATAGAAAAAGAAAAACAAACCTGGAATTAAGAGTCTAATGATGACCATGAATTCATTACCAAATGTCAGAAAAACCCATCTGGTTCACGAATGTGCTTTAGGGAAGGAATCGCCATCATTACCTGCAAATGATTCCAGACCCACAATGTGGTCAACTCTGAACTGCCCTCTGGGCAATTAGGGATTGGTAATAAATGCTGCCTAACCAGCAATGAAGGTCAGGCAGCATCCAAGGAACAGGAAATTCGACGTCTCGGGCCAGAGCCCTTCATCAGGAATGAACCAACCGACGTTTCTGGCCCGAAACGTCGAATTTCCTGTTCCTTGGATGCTGCCTGACCTGCTGTGCTTTAACCAGCAACACATTTTCAGCTCCGATCTCCAGCATCTGCAGACCTCCCTTTTTACTCGCCTAACCAGCAATGCCCTCATCCTGTAAATGAATAAAAAAACCTTATGCCTTCGCTGTCACTGGGTCAAAATCCTGTAGTTATCTCCTCCCCCACCCCCTCCTCCACATGCAACATTGACACCAAATGGACTGCAGCAGTTCAAGATGCAACTCACCAGCACTCTATCATGGGCAATTATGGATGGAAGTTAAATGCTGGCCTAGCCAAAGCCCACACCACCTGAATGCAAAAAAAAAATGCAGGTGTAAAGATAGTGTAACTATAATTTTGTGAAGATCAGCAGACCAGCAGCAACCACTGAAACACATGAG
Source organism: Hemiscyllium ocellatum (assembly GCF_020745735.1). NCBI lineage: Eukaryota > Metazoa > Chordata > Chondrichthyes > Orectolobiformes > Hemiscylliidae > Hemiscyllium > Hemiscyllium ocellatum. The sequence continues at coordinate 2,018,276 of NC_083406.1, read as the reverse complement.
CCCCTTACAAGTTTCCTTGGGCAAAAAACAAAATGATCCTTCCATATCCGCCACAAATTCACCTGCACCTCCACACACATCATCTATTGCATCCGCTGCACCCGATGTGGCCTCCTCTATATTGGGGAGACAGGCCACCTACTTGCCGAACGTTTCAGAGAACACCTCTGGGACACCCAGAACAACCAACCCAACCACCCCGTGGCTCAACATTTTAACTCTTCCTCCCACTCCACCAAGGACATGCAGGTCCTTGGACTCCTCCATCGCCAGATCATAACAACACGACGGTTGGAGAAAGAGCGCCTCATCTTCCACCTGGGAACCCTCCAACCACAAGGGATGAACTCAGATTTCTCCAGTTTCCTCATTTTCTTTCCCCCCCACCTTGTCTCAGTCGAATCCCTTGAACTCAGCACCGCCTCCCTAACCTGCAATCTTCTTCCTGACCTCTCCGCCCCCACCCCACTCCTGCATATCACCCTCACCTTGACCTCCTTCCACCTATCACATCTCCATCGCCCCTACCAAGTCCCTCCTCCCTACCTTTTATCTTAGCCTGCTGGACACACTTTCCTCATTCCTGAAGAAGGGCTCATGCCCGAAAGGTCAAATTTCCTGTTCCTTGGATGCTGCCTGACCTGCTGCGCTTTTCCAGCAACACATTTTCAGCTGATCTCCAGCATCTGCAGACCTCACTTTCTCCTCAAAAAAACAAAATGTCACAGCACAGGAACAGGCCCTTCAGTCCTCCAAGCCTACGCTGGCCTTAGAAAATTTAACAGCAGGCTAGCACTTGCATAAGTGTCTAATTTAAATAAGGTATAAAGCTACTTTTTCTAAAGCATGAAAAATACATTTATATTTTGTCAGATCGGCTCACATCACAGAGTTATCACCAGAGCCCAAAGGTTAAGAGATCAAATTCTAGACAAAACTTTCGGTGCATAATCTTAGCAATGTCTTTGTTGTGGAAAAGGGTTGTCCTTGATGCAAAATATTAAATTAAGAATCCTTGTAGATCAGATGTGTATTAAAAGATTCAGTGCCATTGTTACTAGCTCATCCTCTTATTGTTGGCATTCTCTTGGGTATGAATGTGCTGATTAACCTTGCGTCTCATCTCAGCTTTGAGTGTTGTGGTGGGCTGGGTCAGAGTTGCCCAATAATAGCTAGTATACAATAGTTTTCAAATCATGAAGTGCTGCACTGTTTGCCTTTTGCACGTTCCTTCTATGTCTCTGAAAAGATAAACGAAGTCAAATAAATGGTTGAAGTACTTCATAAAATTTTATCAACATATTAGGCACTGATTGAGATGTGTGATCCAATCAATCAGTACAAAATTGTTTGTGCATAGTATGAAACCTGCATTATTATGCTTCAGCAATCACTGGGTTATTTTGCTCAATCTAAAACAGTAACTCCAAGATACATTTTAATTTTATTGCGCCTTCGATGTCAGTTTGCCTCACGCATTTCAAAATCTTGACTTCCGATTCCCTGTCAGTACATCATTCCCCTCCGAAATGGAAGAACACCTTGCTAAATGTTGACAGATGACCTTCAAATCAAAAAGATTAATTAATGGCCTGGCAACAAACACATTTGCACAGATGAACCATAAACTCTTGGCACTGTTTCTTTTCAATTTTTTTTTCTCCACATTCCAGTAACAGATACTATGCATTTATGATTTAACCAACATCACCAGACTTTTATTCTCCACTACTGATTTTTACTTTTAGGATCATCATGGGACTGCAGACAACACCCAGCTAGTTTTCCTCATGATAACCTCTCCTTCAACTTCCAGTCTGCCTCCTCCACTCACTTTCAAATAAATAAATTCACGGATGGTCAAATCCATTCACAATGCTGGTATCCACCCTGCTGAAAGAGTAAACGACCCATGCTCAGTTTAGCAGCCATCTCACATCTTCTCCAAACTCAGCTCGTGCATAAGCCAAACTTCTGGTGCTATCTGACCCAGCTTCTGGTCATTCATGTTTTCTTCCTGGTAAAGGTCACCTCTATCTTGGAAAACTGCATGCATCCTCCCTGGATCTATACATGCTTGCAAGTAAACACCCAACTCTCTCATCCCTCTTTTTTTTCCAAACATAATACTTCTTTTCAAGCATTTTTTTTAATGCAAGGCACCAGTCTCAACTTGTACTACCAGAGTTTTGAATGTAAATCCCAAGGTTTATCTATTCCTGTATCCATTTTAAAATTGAAACATTTCGTTTATAATCCCTCTCTTCAGTCTCATGACTGTGCTCTTTACTACATTTGCTTTGTCAAAGCGTTGGAAATTATATCCCCATATCCAAATCCATTTTTTTAAATATATAAGCGATGATCCCAATGCTGATTCTAGCAGACGATGCCAGTACTTCTCCTAAGATGCATGTCTACGCAGATACGCCAGCTGCAGTGCACTCATATCCTGGTTAATTGATGTTTACTGCCACCGTAGGTTGCAAGCAAGGACCTGTAAACCCTCTGATAACAGGAAATTGATGAATGAGAGCTAAGCCTGACATGATTAACCAGGCTGAACTGAAGCTGATGTTTCCAGAGCAACACCTATTCTGGCCTTTCTTCTAGTTCACACATTGACCCACCTCCTGCTCACCACCAGCTTCTTCCAGGACCTTTCTACATGAAGCCCTTTCTGCTCTGTCTGGTTTCCTGAACACACAACCTTTTTCCTGAACCCTCATTAAAAGTGAGGTTGGGAGGGAGTGAGTGAGTCAGTTGATGAGTAAGCAGGGAAAGCAGGCAAACTGAGTGAAACAGTGATTAAGGAACACAGGAACATTTTAAATGATCATGGTTAATCAAATAGTTTAATGTGTTTTACTCAAACCAGTCCATAATCCTTTATGCCAATGATAATCAAACAATTCTCAAATTATACATTACATATAAAGGCTAAGCTTCCACAGCTCTCTTTGAAACAGTATAACAAAGATTTCATTACCTGCCAAATAAAATAATTTAGAATCATAGAATCCCTACAGACCAGAAAGAGGCCATTTTGCCCATTAAGCCTGCACTGACCCTCTGAACAGCATCCCACCCAGACCCACCCCATCACCACAACCAGTTTTTTTTAAACCGTGGTCAATCCACCTTACCTACACATCTTCAGACAGTGGGAAGGAACTGAAGCACCCAGTGGAAACTTATGCAGACACGAGAGAACATGGAAATTCCCACTGACAGTTACCCAAAGCTTGAACTGAATCCTGGTCTCTGCTGCTGTGAGGCAGCAGTGCTAACCACTGAGCCAAAAGGCCATGCTCCTCCTCAAACCACAGTTTAAACAGCATCCGCCACATCTTTAAATTACACCACCTGGTTCCAGACTCCCCAACCAGTAGAAACCACCTTAACTGCAAGCACCTTTTCTAACTCTTTAAACATTTTGTAAGTTTTAAGGAAATGACCAAAACCCTTGATGCACCTCACTGAGGTATCATAGTGTTCAACACCTTTTATCAGAGTACAATTGTTGAGATGAACATTATGACTATTGTCCTAGCCAGCACATTGCTTCAGTCATCTTTCTCTGGATGCTTCTATTAGTTGATAAAGACAGACAAGCTGGTTCACTCAAAATGTCTCCAACTAATCAATTGGAAGATCCAGCTTACAACAATTAATGTTGGAGAGAAATGTTTTTTCCAGGTTTACTGTGAGTTTTCACTACAGAGAGAACGCCCCCAAGCTGGGAAGAATATTTTTGTTCCCAGTTCCAAATTTTCAATTACCTGAGAATCAATCATAGTTGTTGGCAAGCAAAGAACCCCTCTTCTTGATAAAGTGGTCACTATTCCACCAACTATTCAACTTTTTGTTCCCAATGTGAGCTGCATATGTACAATCCCTCAGCTTCAAACTGTCTGCAATTATTGTTTTTCTACAAAAAGTGATGCCTGCCATTGGTGCCATGTTACCATGTTTTGCAAAACTGGGTCTAAATCATAGACATTAATTAGATTATTTTATTGTTTAATTTTGCTCTGCTGAAGTTACTGAAAGGCCAATAAATTGCTAAGATTTTTTAAGCTACAAGCTCAGTGTCTAGAATCAATTGCTCACAAAATCTAAAATTGGTTGCTCAAAATGTCTGGTTAGAAATCATTGGGGTTAATTTTTGAGGGTCTTTGGAAGCTTTAATTTTAGTGTTGTGAATAGAGGCTGGTAGACCGATTTGATTTCACTGTCTGTCTCCATATTGTAAGTTATGTCATTTTATTATACCTTCAAACTACTTTATAGAGCCCATTAAATTTCATTTCGACATTCATCTTGCAAAGGCAGTAATATCACCTGAACTGCTCTAAGGTACTGAAATGTTTATTTGCCCATTCTTTCATTTTCACCCAAAACTGTTAAATTTTCCTGTGCTAACCAACATGCTCCTGAGTGCCTTCCTAGAAATATGAACATGTAATCCAAACAGAGTTCATCTTGCGCATTCAACTCCTCTAAGTTTTATGTACCTCAACAGTTTGCCTCCCTGTTTTTGCTACCAAAATAAACTCATTTACTCAATATTATACGTCATCTACCATGCATTTCCCCACTTGCTAAGTTTTTCCAAATCATACTGAAGTTTCTCTGCATCATGCTCACAGTTCATTCTCTTACCCAGTGTGTCTTGTCTGCAAATATGGAGTTATTACATTTTGCTCCCTCAGTTCTACACTTAATATCTACTGTGAATAGCTGGGGTCCAAGCATTGAAGCCAACAGGGAGCTCTGACTGCATGTTCATTCCCAAGCTGGGGAAGAACTGAACACTTCCCCCTGTATCTTGTCCCTAGCTTCAAGTTGGTCAATTACCTGAGAATCAATCTCTTATTGACAAGCAAAAAGTTGTTTGTCATTGGTAATTAGTTACAAGTCCATAGACCAAACAACTCCTTGATGCCAGAAAAATTTCCATCTTTGTAATATCTTGGCTCCAAACAGTTTGCACCTCTGCAATTTCTGCTTCTTTGAACAGTTGCTCATATGATCCCTTGTACAGATGTCACGTTATTTGCTTTTCAAAACTACAGCCACTCTTTCAAGCACTGGTTTTAAAATAGCTCTACTTCAGTTTTTTAAGAAACACCCACTAGTGGTAACATCTTTTCAACATCTGCCAAGTCCACTCAATCGGTTATGATTCTGCAAGATCATCGCTGATTCTTTTAAATTCTAACAAATGAAACCTGATTTCACTGCTCTTTATAAGTCAACCTCTGCACTCTCAGTAATCAGCTGAGTGAATCTCTTCTCAACTACCTCCAAGGGTAATGCATCTTTTCTTAAATACATGGTCCTAAATTTTACAGAATTGTGTAGCCCCACCAAAACCCTGTACAGTTATAGCAGGGCTTAAGAATATTTTTAAACACAAACCCAACAGCAATGAAGATTAATTCATTTCATTTACAGAAACATTGTCCCTCTGACCACCATTCACAATCAACATCCTTCCAAATCCTGGTTGATACTTTCCTTCTGCTTGATTGTTTGTTGATGTGAAGGAATGACTCAGCTATCTTTCTCATTAACCATAGTAATTTTAAGAAAACAAAAGTTGAAGAAATAAAGTATTCCTTTTCCTAAATTTTGATCAATTCAAAAGATAAGACTTCCAAGTTCAAATGAAGGAGATCCTTGTTAGTGATTTTTGAGAAGCTTTGTAGCTCAGGTTGATGGTAAGTAGGTAAGTTAGCTTGCTAAGTCTGAAGGTTTGTTTTCAGACATTTCGGCACCATACTAAGCATCAGTGAGTATCTGGTGAACTGCTGGTGGTATATCCCATCTCTCTATTTATAGGTCTTGGTTTCTTAAGGTGGATGATGTCATTTTTGTTTTTTTTTAAAAAAGGGACGGTAGATAGGATCTGAATCAGTGTTTACTGATGACGTTCTGGTTAGAATGCCATGCCAAGAATTCTTGCGCATGTCTTTGTCTCACCAGTGTGTGTTGCCCTAGTCAAAGTAGTGTTCTTCTTTGTCTATACGTATAGAAACTAGTAACAGTAGTTCATGTCTTTTTGGTGGCCAGTTGGTGTTCATGCAATCCTGATGGCAAGTTTTCTGCTAGTTTGTCCGATGTAGTTTTTTTTAAAAAAACAGTTCTTGTAAATGATGTTAGCTTTGCTGGTAGTATCTAATGGATCTTTTAGGTGAGTTAGTCACTGTTTAAGTGTGCTGGCAGGTTTGTGGGCTGCCATGTAGTCTGGAAGTTATTGCTGATAGGTCTTTGAAGTAAGGTAATGGGTCTATAGTTTTTGGTTGCGTTGGTTGTTTGTTTGAATTTGTTTCTGAGGAATCAGCAGATTATGTTTATTAGGTATCAGTTTTTCTTGAAAACATCGTATAGATATTTTTCTTCTGCTTTTTGTAGTTCTTGCAGTGTGATGTACCAATCCTTGTTTTGACCCATTGTATCCATTTAATTTATCTTCTGGCAAATTATTAGAACACAAGCAATATGAAAAGATAAAAGAAATCCCTCTAAATATCTGGTACTGCAACCCAAAACTTAAAGGTCTGTGTTTAAACATCACTAATGTGATTTTAAAATAGAATTCAGTAAACCTAGATCAAGGTGTACTGGTATGGTATGTTACTGTGAAACTAAGAGCTGAGAATGGAATTCTTTCTTCCAAACATACTAATCTTTTGAAATATACATGATATACAGTTTTTAACCACATTGCAGAAATAATTCTGCACTAAAAATTAAGATTGTGAGGGCTTATGAAAGTATCAGAGGGAAAATTGGACATTAATGTAGATATTTTCTAATCAACCCGTTTAGGAGGAGTTATTGTACATCCATGGAGCAGGTGGGACTTCAAAGTTTTTAGATTATAAAGGCATCAAGGGTTATGAGGAGAAAGCCGGAAAACTGCACTCAGATAAAGGATTGGTCATGATCATTTTGAATGGCAGAGTAAGCTCGAAGGGCTAAATGATGTATCCTGCTCTTATTTCTAACGTTTCTCAGCCAAGATCATAAGTTTGATTGATCATAAAACATGAATTCGATTGGGACAACACCACTGTTATGGGCAAGCCAAACAGAACAGCCAGGGAATTCCGAGACACATCCACAAATTCTATCAACAAACACATCGACCTAGACCCAATATATTAGCCACTGCAGCGGACAGCAACTGACAACCGGAAGCGACAGAGACACACCACTATAAATGCTGGAGGAATCAGCACAGAAGCGCTTCACAGGAGGCTCCCAAGCACTGAGGATGTCACCTAGAAAGGGGACGAAACGTTTGCAACAAAAACTCCCAGCTCGGCGAACAGAACCACAACAACGAGCACCCAAGCTACAAATCTTCTCACAAACTTTGATCGTGAAACTGCATCAAAAGCCAAATGTCTGAGAAGCATTGTGGGGGTGGGGAGAGGAAAAAGCAGAATATCCAGAATTATTATTGTTACATTCAGCACATTTTCGGGACGGCAGACAGAGTCTAACTAGATCAGAGTGTGTCATCAGGATTAAATTCAGTTCAGATATCACCCTAAGTGCAACCTTAAATAAAAATCAAATATTGGCAGGAAACAGAAAACAAGTCTATATAGTAGCTGAGTACAATAACAAGTAAATACAAACCACTAAGGGCAGCAAAGACTTAAAATGGTGGAAGACATTTATCTGGAGCAGGGGCAGAGTTGTCTTGCTTACAACTGTACAGGCCTTGGTTAGACCACATCTGGACCAGTTCTGGTCTTATGAGAATGTCCTGGCTATGGACAGAGTGTAAAGATCACCAAACTGATTCTGGGCAAGATTGAAGAATGGAGACACACTAGATTGGTTAGGACTAAAGAGTTCAGAAGAATTGGCAGAGGAGATCTCAAAAACCTGTAAAATTCTAACAGAACTGGACTGGGTAAACTCAGGATGCCCAAGTCAACTGGGGAGCCAGAGGTAACAATCTAAGCAGATGGAGGTGGTCATTTAGGACTGAGATGGAGAGAAATATCTTCACCCATGGTATGGAGCCTGTGGAATTCTCTGCCACAGAAAGCAGCAGCTAGAACACTGAATATTTTTTAAAACAGTTGGATATAGTTCTTAGGACTGAAAGGATCAAGTGATTATGTTCATAAAAGAGGAAGAGGGTACAGATGTGGAAGAGTCAAATGGCTTCTGCTCCGATGGTTTATGTTTCTATGTTGGCAGCCTACAATGTAAGATGAAGGTTAAGATACAGCATATCAGAAACAAGAATCCTCTACTAAAACAGGGTTATCATGTCTGGTTCATTGCCCATGCAATGTGCTCGTGAGGCAAGACATAGAGCGGGGGGCACAGATAGAGATAGATAAGTAAATAAATGGGGCTCATTCTGGGGTAGGTGGATCCGCCACAAACAAGTTAATCTATACCTGAACCAATATTCCACAGGGGGAGAGGGGAGGGGGGGGGGAGAAATACTTGCTATATCTCTTTGGGAGGGTTTAAACTAACTCAGCAGGAGGGCAGAAACCTAAATTGTAGTTCCACTGTCCAGAAGGTCGAGAGTAGAGTAATGAGATTAGAAATGAGATTTCAAGGTCACAAGAGTACACCGGCAAGCAGGAAGTAGTTTGAAGTTCATCTACTTCAATGCCAAGAACATATGGAATAAAGTGGGTGAACTTTGTATCAGGTACCAACCCATGCTCTTTGACTTTGTGGTCATTTTGGAGACATGGATAGGACAGGGACAGGAATGATTGTTGCAGGTTTGGGGATTTAGATGTTTCAGTAAGAACAGGGAAGATGGTAAAAGAGGAGGTGGTGTAGCATTGTTAGTTAAGGACAGTATTACGGTGGCAGAAAGGACTTTCGAGAATTCTTCTGAGGTAATATGGGCGAGGTTAGAAACAGGAAAGGAGAGGACACCCTGTGGGAGTTTTCTATAGGCCTCTGAATAGTTCCAGAGATGTAGAGGAAAGGATAGCAAAGATAATTCTTGATGGGACAGAGTGCAACAGGGCAGTCGTCATAGTGGACTTTAACTTTACAAATATCGACTGGAAACGTGATTCAAGTATTTTAGATGGGTCAGTTTTTGCCCAATGTGTGCAGGATGGTTTCCTGACATAGTATGTATACAAGCCATCAAGGTGCGATGCTGCACTGGATTTGATACTGGATAATGAACCAGGCCAGGTGTTAGATTTGAGGTAGGTGAGAACTTTGCTGATAGTGACCACAACTTGGTTATGTTTACTTTAGCCATGGAAGGGTTAGGCTATATACCGCTGGACAAGAGTTATTGCTGGGGGAAAGGTAAATATGATGCAATTAGGCAAAATTTAGGATGCATAGGAAAGCAGAGAAGCATTCATTACATAAAGCCACCAAACAATATTGGAAGAATTCAGTATGGCAAGGTCCGCTGATAAAGGGAAAGTATCCATTGAGTGAATTCAATTAATAAGGTTAAGAACATTTACTGTATAACAGTAAAGTGCTTGGTCTCTGCTATTGCTATTTGTTTATTGTAACGGTCACCCAATTAATATGTATGTTGCCTTATTTGGATGCTCCTCCTTGTAAAATGATATAGTTCATTGTGAAACTGCTGTTCCGAGAAGACCATGAAGTCATGTCTCCATGCCCATGGGCAATCGTTCTCTCTCCCTCTAAGATTCAGAATAAAGATGAAGGAGGTAAAACTATACTGTGAGCATTTCACTTTTTTTGGGGGCGAGGAAAGAGAGAGAACAGGATAACAATGGGATCAAGGAAAACCCTAACACTTTCTATAAATACATCAGGAATAAAAGAATGTCTTCAGAAAGATTAGGGCCAAGGATAGTAGTGAGAAGTTGTGCGTGGAGACCAAGGAGATAGGTGAAGCATTAAATAAGTATTTTGCATCAGTATTCACACTGGAAAAAAGGCAGTGTTGTCAAGGAGAATACTGAGATACCGGCTACAAGATGGGATTGAGGTTCACAAAGGGGAGTTAGCAATTCTGGAAACTGTAAAAATACACAAGTCCCTTGGGCTGGATGGGATTTATCCTTGGATTCTCTAGGAAGCCAGAAAAGAAATTGCAAAGCTTTTGGCTTTGATCTTGAAGTCATCATTCTCTAAAGGAATAGTGCCAGAAGACTGGAAGATAGCAAACGTTGTGCCCTTGATCTAGAAGGGGAGTAGAGACAACCCTGGTAATTATAGACCAGTGACCCTTACTTCGGTTGTGAGTAAAGTGTTGGAAAAGTTTATAACATATATATCTATAGAGGAATAAGTTGATGAGGGATAGTCAACATGGTTTTGTGAAGGGTAGGTCCTGCCTCACAAACTTCGAGTTCTTTGAGATGGTGACTAAACAGGTGGATGAGGGTGAAGCAGTTGATAGGTTGTATATGGATTTCAGCAAGATGTTTGATAAGATTCCCCACGGCAGGTTAGTGCACAAAATACGGAGGCATGGGATTGAGGGTGATTTAGCTGTTTGGATCAGAAATTGGCTGGCTGAAAGAAGTCAGTGGTGGTTGATGGGAAATGTTCATCCTGGAGTTCATTTACAAGTGGTGTACCACAAGGATCTGTTTTGGGGCCACTGCTGTTTGTCATTTGTATAAATGACCACGGTTAGGACATGGTGTCATCCACAAATTTACTAATCCATCCTTCTAAGTCAGTGGAGTCATGGATAGTGCAAAGGATGTTGCAGGTTACAGGAGGGATATAGATAAGCTGCAGAGCTGGTCTGAGAGGTAGGAAATGCCAGAGTTTAATGCAGAAAAGTGAGGGGTGATTCACTTTGGAAGGAGCAACAGGAATAAGAGCAGTTGGCTAATGCTAAGATTCATGGTAGTGTCAATGAGTAGAGAGATCTCAGTGTCCACATAGATCCATGCAAGTTACCACCCAGTTTGGTAGGTTTGTTAAGGCGGCAGACAGTGTGTTAGCTTTAATTGGTAGAGGGATTGAATTTCGGAGCCACGAGGTCATGCTGCAGCTGTACAAAACTCTGGTGTGGCCACACTTGGAGTACTGCGTACAGTTCTATCACCGCATTAAAGGAAGGATGTGGATGCTCTGGAAAGAGTTCAGAGGAGATTTACTAGGACGTTGCCTGGTATGGAGGGAAGGTCTCATGAGGGAAGGCTGAGGGACTCGAGGCTGTCTTTGTTAGAGAGGTGACTTAATTCAGACATAAAAGATAAAGAGAGGGTTAGACAGGGAGAGCCTTTATCCTTAGATGGTGATGGCTAGCACAAGGGGACAAAGCTTTAAATTGATGGGTGACAGATATAGGAGAGGTCAGAGGTACTTTCCTTACTGAGTAGTGGGGCATGGAACACATTGCCTGCAACAGTAATAGACCGGCCAACTTTAAAGGGCATGTAAATGGTCATTGGATAAAGATGTAGATGAAAATGGAATAGTGTAGGATAAATAGGCTTCAGATTGTTTCCACAGGTCAGCTCAACAGAGTGCCAGTACTGCGCTGTAATGTTCTATGCATCCTGGAATCAATTATGAGTCTATTTAATACTACGACTAAGCTTTCTTAGATGTGCCAAATTGTCTCATTCATATTTATTTTGTAAACTTTGTGAAATGAAGACACCTCATACACTGGCAAAGCAGCAGATACTCAACCAGTGACGGGACGTATTGCCAGCATAATCAGAAGAAAATTAAGCTTGTTTACAATTAGACCATGCAGAGAAAAACGTTATACAGCATTTGGATGAAAATTATTGTACTGCTCATGAATCTGAATTAAACAATTTAATTGATTTGAATTGGCCCATCGTCAAAAACAGATCATTCCAAATTAGGTTTATTGCAGAATTATTTGCTCTTGGAATAGAACCAATTTTTCACAAACTACAGAACAGACATTTTGATGCTATGCAAGCTCAACTGGCTGAAGTTGAATTAGTCACAAGCAGTATAAGAACCACTCTTAAGATAACCCCTCAGTCCCTCAAAGTGGAAAAATACATTATTTTTCAAAATCAGCAATTCTGTTTTTGGGGAAAACGAAACATACTTGCAAATGCAAGAACATGCTACAAACAGATTAATTTATAAAAATAACCGCAATGGGATAAGGAAACGAGTCTAGCTATGCACACAGGAAGAGCTGGCATATGGATGTTGCTCTCACAATGCAAACTGTAATCTTAAATGAAATGCATCCATTCACTTAAAGCTTGCCAAAGTCCTAACATCTTATCAAAATAAAAGATAAAGAATTTAAACAAGACTAAAAATGATTTGACTTTTCAATATTCAATTTATTTTGTTTTAAGTTACTGGGTTTGCTTGTAGTAGAGTACTAGATATATGCAGGGGAGAAGATTGTATATCAAGATTGTAAATACAATGAACACTGTCTACTTTTAAAGAAATCCTATGGCCAATCTAAATTTAGACTGGACGAAGTACAACACAAATTATTTAACTGCAATTATTTCCGTTTTTGATTTAGTGACATATTTCACTATTGAGAAAGAAATCAGAAAAATATAATCAATTGAAAGGAGGTATTAAGAACAATAACCAAAACCTCAGATTTCAGGCAAAGAAACAAGACAACTCAGTGCATGGCTTTAATAGAGTCACAGATGTACAGCATGGAAACAGACCCTTCAGTCCAACCCATCCATGCCAACAAGATATCCCAACCCAATCTAGTCCCATCTGCCAGCACCTGGCCCATATCCTTCCAAACCCTTCCTATTCATATACCCATCCAAATGTCTCTTAAATGTTGTAATTGTACCAGTCTCCACCACTTCCTCTGGCAGCTCATTCCATACCCGCACCACCCTCTGTGAAAAAGTTGCCCCGTAGGTCTCTTATATTCTTTCCCCTCTCACCCTAAACCTATGCCCTCTAGTTCTGGACTCCCCAACCCCAGGCAAAAGATTTTGTCTATTTACACTATCCATGTCCCTCAATTTTGTAACCTTTTTAAGGTCACCCCTCAGCCTCTGATGCTCCAGGGAAAAAAGCTCCAGCCTGTTCAGCCTCTCCCTATAGCTCAAATCCTTCAATACTGGCAACATCATTGTAAATCTTTTCTGAACCCTTTCAAGTTTCAGAACATCTTCCAAATAGGAAGGAGACCAGAATTACACGCAATATCCTAACAGTGGCCTAACCAATGTCCTGTACAGCTGCAACATGACAACCCAACTCCTGTACTCAATACTCTAAATCAATAAAGGAAAGCATACCAAACATCTTCTTCACTATCCTATCTACCTGCAACTCCACTTTCAAGGAGCTATGTACCTGCACCTCAAGGTCTCTTTGTTCAGCAACATGTCCTAGGACCTTACCGTTAAGTGTATAAGTCCTGCTAAGATTTGCTTTCCCAAAATGCAGCACCTCGCATTTATCGAAATTAAACTCCATCTGCCATTTCTTAGCCCATTGGCCCATCTGGTCAAGATCCTGTTGTAATCGGAGGTAACCCTCTTCGCTGTCCACTATACCACCAATTTTGGTGTCATCTGCAAACTTACTAACTGTACCTCTTATGCTCACATTCAAATCATTTATGTAAATGACAAAAAGTAGAGGAACCAGCACCAATCCTTGTGGTACTCCACTGGTCACAAGACCTCCAGTCTGAAAAACAACCCTCAACCACTACCCTCTGTCTTCTACCTTTGAGCCAGTTCTGTATCCAAATGGCTAGTTCTCCCTGTATTCCATGAGATCTACCCTTGCTAATCAGTCTCCCATGGGGATCTTGGTAATAAAAAATTTCCAAGAGCTCTTCACAATTGAAGAGGAGAGGTGAAAGGAAGATATGGTGGGGATGGTTAGAGGAAATGGAGGAGAAAAGAACTGGCAATATTCTTAATCCTACAGTGACTGCTTTTATTGAAGATGTTACCAGCAACATTTACTGTGGTTCAGTCAGATCTGGGGCTGGATAACTAACCATGTATGCACTGTGCAGGCTCATTGTTTTGTAATTTAACCCACAGTCACCAAAATGGCTATATTTTACTTGGGTCAAGAGATCGAAAGAGGAAGCGGAGGGAATGAACAACTAGATTAACAATTTCAACAACAGTCATTTTCATTTAGCATGATGGTTCCACACAGCACAATGGAGGGTATCAGTGCAAAAGACGTGACTTCATCTCCACAGAACTGTGCGGTGATCAGTCCTGCCTATACTGTCAGACAGATAGGTAGGACTGAGGTCAAGTATGTTTGTCGTCCTCATTGTGACAGGGAACCAATCAGCAGCCAGTAAGAGCTGAACTAGTCACACGACTAGATCGATAGTGTGCAAAAAGCTACAGGATGGTCGTGGGGCAAGTCACTTCAAACTATATCAGGGAATCCATGGGGGTTTTACAACTGTAACAGTCCATCTTGCCGATAAAGTTTATACTGATACCTTTCTACCACGACCGCAGCTTATCACTTTCCCCATTACACCTCAAAATAACTAATGTCTCTTATTTGTATCACACCATGACAGGTTAAAATATTGCATTTTGTCAAAACCCCAACTCAAATCATACTATCCAATCAAGGAGTGGGAAGAGATGTTAATGTCGCTTAGTTTCAAAGGAATGTTGGCTATAATTCACTCTACCAAAGGCAGGAAATAACCTGTATTTACACAACACCTTTCATGTGTTCAGGAAACCCAAATTTACTTTTGACTACTTTTGAAGTACAGCAGCCAAATAATGCCCACTGATTACATGTTTCAGTATTGCTGGTTTATGGAAGGAATATTGACCACGATGCATCTCTATTGTCCCATGATCTTTTACATCAGGTGAGATTAGCAAAGGAAAACAGAAGTGGACAAATAGGCCTGTCTCAGTCAGTCAGCAGCTAGTTGGCTCTTGGGAGAGACTGTTAGCAATGTAACATTGCCTTACCATGGCAATGAAATGTCAGCTTAGTATTCAAGGGTTACAGGGAGCAAGCGGGAGAATGGGGTTGATAAACTTATCAGCCATGATTGAATGGTGGAGCATTCAATGGCATAATTTGGGCTCCTAGGTCTTAAAGTCTTCTCTCATGTTTAATGCTGTGGGCATTTGAAACAAGGAGTGCACTACCAAGTCAAGCCAAAACTGTAAGATATATTAAGCAAATCCTTATACTTGCTATTGATCAAAAAAAGTAGCAATCACTCTGGCCTTCAGAAGTGCACCAACATAGCTTGGAAAAAAATGTCTAATCCAGAAGAGTAAGACCATAAATGCTGAATTGCAACCACTGTGCTGGTATGCTCAATGAAGCCAGGAACATCTCTCTCAAAATGCAGTCTAGAATCTGTACAGTTAAATACTATCAGTTAAATGTCAAAACTTGTGGTTGAGCTCACATCAATCGTAAGGCAAGAATCTCCCTTTTTAAAAAATCTGGCATAATTTTGTTTGTGTAATCACTTGGTGACTGTCCAATCTTGTTCTCAGCTTGCAGTGAAGACAGACCCTGACTCAGCATTTCCGACAAACAAAAGCAATTTGCTTTCATGCTTACTGTTTTTGCTTTAGTGATCAAAGACCTGCTAATTTTTCTTTTCCCCTTCACTATTAATTTCAAGGAAAAGGGCTGAAACTTGATGGGGGCCTCCTTCAGGAAAAGGTCAGAGGTCAAACCCAGAGCCTGCTCATGAATTTATTGGACTCCTTCCCAGCAGCTATTGCTCACTCTTCCCATCCCCTACTTATTTACTTCCACTGCCAGGAGTTTGTTAGCTCTGGAAACAACTCAAAGAACAAAAGCGTTGCCAATTACATGTTCAGAATGTTGTAAATAGTAAGCATTTAGTTGTACACTGTTTTCAGAAAATCATTTTAAAAATACTTTTAGAAGCCTGCATTAAGACAGAACTTAAAAGCCCTTTAGTTGGCCTCAACTTCAGTCACCTTGGGTTACAAATTGCAATCTTAAATTCTACAGAATCAAATGCTGACTCACCAAGGCTGTCCACACTTAAGACTTCATTTCTTTCTACAATTTGTGTCTTGAAGGAACTATCCCATAATTAAACTGTTTGAGCTTGTACATGTAACAAAACTGAAAAGCTGCAGCAACATTCCAACTAACTAACTACCAGATCCCATTATTTTCATATGGAGTTCTGATTAACTGGTGAATAATCTAATCACTTTCAACATCGAGTCGTAGAGATGTACAGCATGGAAACCCGTCCAACCCGTCCATGCCGACCAGATATCCCAACCCAATCTAGTCCCTCCTGCCAGTACCCAGCCCATATCCCTCCAAACTCTTCCAATCATTCATTCATTCATTCTCTAGCTATTTTTCTTAATTTTTCTTCAACTCAATTAATTTATTGAATGGTCTTGATTACAACAGTCTACTCAGCAGCACACCTTGAAGCAGGTTGGCTTAACATGAACCTGCAATGTTAATTTACATTACACATTCTGGATCGAGGAGATTTTGACAAATTAATCTGCAGTCCCCAAAAAATTGCAATCACTACCAGTTGGAGTCTAGAACCAGAAGCCACAATTTAAAAATGAGGGAGATGCCATTTAAGTCTGAGATGAGAAGAATGTATTTACTCAGAGCTGTGAACCTTTGGTATTCTGTCAAGGGGCGGGGTATGTGCGTGTGTATGTGAAAGCTCAGTCTTTGAGTTTGTTGAAAGTTAAGATTAATTCATTTACAGGTTAATGCAATGGAGCAAGTAAAAAAACATTGAAATGATTGATCAGTCACAATTTTCCAAAACATCAACTTCACCTGATGCTGCCTGAACTTGCTGTATTCTTCCAGCTTCCTGCCTGTCAACTTTGGATTCCAACATCTGTAGTTTTTGTGTCTCTACATGAAGTGGCAAGGCAGGCTCAATGTGCTGAATGGCCTATTCTGGTTCATATCATGATTATGATCATTCTTCCCTCCGGTATAGACGTCACAGAACTCCTACAGGGGAAACGGGCCCTTTGGCCCAACAAGTCTGCACCGACCTTCCAAAGATTAACACACCGAAACTCATTCCCCTACATTTACCGGAGACTAATGCTCTTAACATACACATCCCTGGACACTATGAACAATTTAGCTTATTCACCTAACTTGCACATCTTTGAATTGAGAGGAAAGTGGAGTACCAGGAGGAAATGCACGCAGACATGGGGAGAATATACAAACTCCACACAGACAGCTGCCAGAGGCTGGAATTAAACCCAGGTCCCTGGCACTGAGGGGCAGCATGGCTAACCACTGAGCCATCATGTTGTCCCATATGTGCCACAATTATGTTGAGTGGGTGGCACTGTTGCCTAGAATGGACTTTCGTACCTACAAGTTGCACAGTGGAGTCTTAAGCATACAACAATGTTGGTACCCTGGTGCAGTGCAGAGAGCATGCTGGAGTTGAGAGAAGGATCCATCTGCCGTCTCAGCCAGACTTAAAATACTCCATCGTACGATCACGAAGGGGAGATACCTGGGTCCTGGCAAACCCGTGCTCCCCAATTAACATTGCTAAAGATAGCACATTGTAACAACTGGATAATCTACTTGTCAGAGCTTGCTGTGTGCTAATTGGTTGCCACATTTCACACACTACAACAGTAACTGCATTTCAAAAGTACTTCACGGCTGTAAATGCTTTTGGACATTGAGGTAGTGACTTCTTTTTAAAAAAAGAATCATTTGCAATACAGCTTTGGACAGGCATTTTTCTAGATGAGTGATTTGCAAATCAAAATATATATCTGTGATCGTTAAAGAGGAGTTAGACATCTTGGTAACCCGAGGAAATGAGAAGATAAAAGTTCTATTTTATAGATGTGCAGCCTCATTTTTGGAGCACATCCAATGATCCACTGTTACAACAGATGGGCATCAAGACAAATGAGATTTGGGTGTTTGCTTGGGGTGTGGTGGGGGGAAAAGAGAGTGTATGTGTAACCACGCAGGGGGGGGGCAACATGGGGTTGGGGGGGGGGGGGGGGGGGGGGGGTGGGGGGGGGGGGTGGAGTGAGGAATAAGAGGAACAGGATAAGAATTGGGTCCACAAACTTCTTAGAGCTTAAATCAGTGTTGAGGAATAGCATTTTGGTGCCTTTGAGTAAGGCAGACTTACACAAATTTATTTAAGCTGCCTGCTTTATTGGGATAACTAAATTGTTGTCCTTAACTAATGTACAGCAAAACAGAACACTGATACAGTGGGCAAAGCATTACAAATCTAGTAGAATGATATAAACGCACATTAATTTACCCCTAACAATACTACTGCCAAATTACATTCACAGTGATTGCTGTTTGCCAAAGACAGCCGAATACAAATATGATAGCATGTGACAAGTGACTACCATACTTTAACAGGACAGGCCAAAGCAGCTTTCTAGTTACTAACATGTACATACCTTTATTGTGATGAAAGAAGCAATTATAATGTGAATCATTACTTTCATATTAGACTTGACTATTCACTTGCCCTGTACTACATAATTTTTAAACGATCCAATAAGAGAAATATAGTATAATTCGCACAAAACCTACACCTGTATTTTTATTGGTTCATGAGATGTAGGCATCACTGGCCAGGTTTTGTCAATCACTAGTTACCCAACAGAAGGTGGTGGTGAGCTGCCACTTAAATATGGAGAAGTACTCTCACACATAATTCAACGGTTCATTTTCATCATTAAATCTCTTTTTTAATTTATTAACCACCACCAGTAAATCACCCATATTTCTAACTGATTAACTTACATGCAAAGTCAATTAAGAACAATGCAGGCGACCAAAAGAAAACAGGGTGCATTGGAAGGGGAATCCCCTGCAGTCTATTTGGTGCAGCTAGACCTATGATTCAGATGGAAGGGAGATCCAGATTTGAATCCAATGACAGCAAATTGCTTTATGTTTGAAAGCTTAAGTCAATTGTTGGCAGGTGGTGGTGTGCTAATGTATTGACTGATTTTGTTCTTCTAGATGGTAGTGGTTATGAGTTGGGAAGATGCTGTCCAACAAGCCAAAGCCTTGGTGAGTTTCTGTACAACATTCTGGACATCGTATAGTGGATGTTTGTCAATGTGATGCCAATCAAGCAGGCTTTGTTCGGGATGGTGTCAAACCTCTTGTTGGAGCTGCACTCATACAGGCAAGTGAGGATTATTCCATCATGCTTTTGACTTGTGCCTCGCAAAGATGGTGGACAAGCTTTGGGGTGACAGATGAGTTACTCACTACAGTATTCCTAGCCTCTGACTTACTTTGTAACTAGTGTTTATATAGCTACTTTAGCTCAGTTTCCGATCAAATGTTAACATCCAGGATAGTGAAGATTCAATGTTGCTATCATTGAATGTCATGGGGCAATAGTTAGAATCTCTTGGGAGATGTTTACTGGCTGACAATTTTGAACCAGCAACAGTGAAGAAATAGTAATAGCCCCAAACTGGAAGGCGTGTAACCTTGAGGGGAATTTGCAGATATGCTGTTCCCATGCATTTGCTGCCCTTGCCTCCATATGGCCGAGGCTGTGGATTTAGAAAGTACTGTTGGAGGAATCTTTAGAAGCTACTGCAGAAAAAAATTTGCAGAAGGTACACATTGCTGCACACTCTCCTCACTTCTGGAGTTTAGCTTTTTTTTCTCGTTTGAACCAAGGTTAAGGGCAGAATGGCTTTTGAGAAACCCAGAGTATTAGTGAGTAGTTTACTTCTTTACAAATGCAAAGTGTGGCCACTTCCATCATTTTGTTGATGATACAGCAGGGACAGATTGTGTGCTAATTGAGTGTGTTGGATTTGTCCATTTTATGGACAGGACATATCTACACTGTTGGACAGATGCCAGTGTCGTAACCATACTGGGACAGTATAGCTATGGACCCTCCTATTTCTGTTACATCTACCAGAAATATCAGAATTAAAAACCAGGTTCTAGTCCAACAGGTTTATTTGGAAGCTGTCAGGATTGTAGTAGTAGTCAATGCCAACAACAGTTTCTTGATATCATGGAGTGAATGAAATTGATTGAAAACTAGCAACTGTAATTCCATGGATCCCAGGAGGCCAAGGCAGATCATCCAGTTGGCACCTCTGAAGATCAAAGCAAATGTTTCAGCACCACCACTGATGTGCTGGCCTGCCCATTGTTTAGGATGGAGATATTTGAGGAGGCACCTCCTGTCAGTTGCTCAATTGCCCATTATCATTTACAACTGGATGTGGCAGGGAACTAAGATCTGATACAGTGGTTGTGGGATCACTTAGCAAAACAGCATGCAATAGACTGGGCTATTTGGTATCTAAATACAGGTAGTCCTGTTTGGTAGCTTCACCAGGTGGACATCTAATTTTTAAGTATGCCTGGTTCTGCTCCCGGCACTTCTTCCAGCAGTCTCCATTGAACCAAGTTTGACGGTAATGGTAATGGTGGAGTGGGTATATATGCCGCATCATGAGGTTCTGATCCTGTACACTGTGCAGATTTTTGAGTTGTGATGTATTTCAAGTTTCCACCACTTAGAACCAGGTGGCAGTAATCCCATACATGGAGGGCATCCTCAATTGGAATATGAAACTTTGTCTTTACAATGACTTTGCAGTGATCACTCTAACCAATGATTGTGGACAAGGTCAGATGTTTTTCCAACTTGTTGGTTCCTTCACCATTTGCCAACAGACCCCATAGTACAGTTATACCATTCAGAACTCAACCAACTCAGTCAGTAATACCATACCACTCTTGGGGGGGGGGGGGGAAGAGGACCATTATAATCCTCTGTCTGGGTTACAATTCTGTGCCTTTGCCATTCCAGTGGCTCTTATAGATTGCACTCAACAGAGAGGAGTACTCATTTATCAGCTGAGGGTGGGTAGTGTACACCAAACAGGTGGCTTCCTTCCCCGTAATTAAAAACCAGGTTCTAGTCCAACAGGTTTATTTGGAAGCTCTAGCTTTCAGACACAACCACTTGATGAAGGAGCACCGCTCGGAAAGCTAGTGCTTCCAATTAAACCTGTTGCACTAGAACCTGGTGTTGAGAGATTTTTTTTAATTTGGTCCACCCCAGTCCAACACCAGCATCTCTAAAACAATCCTTCCCCATAGTTGATGTGATGTCATGAGAATTCACGGGGTTTGCATTGACGTTGAGGACTCCCAAAATAACTGCATTGAATGTACACCTTTATTCAGCCATCTTTAGTGGGTCTGTCCTGTTAGTGGATCAGGACGTTTCCAGGGATGGTAATGGTGGGCTAGAATATCGTGAGCATGTGTAGAATTTCACAGGTCAGACTTGCTCGATTTGGATGTTTGCCAGCATTCTCAATTTAAGGACAAATCTCCAGATGTTGGAAAGGAGAGTTATGCAGGATTGGGTTTGCAGTTGATGATTCTGGTGTAGAGCAGCCCAAGTGGCCCATTTGGTTTCAGTCTTTTCTTTAGATGTTTGAGTCGCTTCCTTGGCCATTTCAA
Source organism: Hemiscyllium ocellatum (assembly GCF_020745735.1). Classification (NCBI taxonomy): domain Eukaryota; kingdom Metazoa; phylum Chordata; class Chondrichthyes; order Orectolobiformes; family Hemiscylliidae; genus Hemiscyllium; species Hemiscyllium ocellatum. The sequence continues at coordinate 1,996,799 of NC_083406.1, read as the reverse complement.
AGGAAAATTAAGAGTCAAATGTTGCTGGGCCTGGAGTCACTTGTAGGCAAAACCAGACAAGAGCAGTAGACTCCTCTCTAAACAGTCAGGTGGTTAATGGATCAGTTGGTTATATGGTGGCAATTGGACTAGCTTTTAATTCCAGATTGTCATTGAGTTTAGATTTTGACAGCTGCCATAATGAGAATCCATGTCTCTAGAACATTATCCAAACACACAGTGGATGACTAGTCCAATTACAATGCCACAACACCATTGCCGCCTGAGCAGAGTCATATGTCTGGTAACTGCAGATTAATTCAGGCACAGAATAAAGTCGATGCTGAAAATAAAAACATTTTATTCACTCTCATTCAGAAAGCAATTATCCCATACCAAATTTATAGCACCAGCTGGATGCCAAAGAATCAAATCTAATATGAATAACAGCATTTACGCAATGTTAAACTGCCAAGCTCAATGTGGCTTTATGTAGTGTAAAAAGTTGCTTATCTAGCCAATCAGGTTTGTTTTAAAAAGTATGAAACATATCTTGGAAAATGGGCCTTCAAGGGAACTCCCTCTAAAGGGCATATAATTCAGACATTTCTGTATGACATATTAGACTAAGACTAAAAGCAGTGCACATTATTGTTTTAAAAGGTGCCCAGCAGCTGTAAGTATCAGAAAAAAATCTTAAACTTCACAGTCAAACAGGAAAATCTACAGTTAAACCGATTTTCTAACTGGAAGTAAACAGTACTATTATCAACCTTTTTTAGCCAGCAGTCACCATTAAACTGGGAGGATAAGGCTCTGTGGTAGTTTTGCTGATCCAAAGCCAAGCCAATGTTTGAAGTGAAGGAAACAAGCTTTCAGGACCAAAGTAGGGCTCTCCTTCAGCACATCCGGCCCAGTGCACCATTTGAAGTTCAAGTACTTTTTCCAAAAGCTGTCAAACCATCTCATTTAAAAATCAATACTGCACTGGGCCTTGGGAATTTGATTCTTCAGTCACTTTTCTACTTTCATATTTTGTCAATCCTTTTAAAATTGTCCTCAGTTAGCAAAGCAAATTGGCAGCTTGTTCTCGGGCTTGTTTTGAGAGATTTATCATCCGTTTCCAGCAAGCAGCTCTGTGACCTGACTTCAGATCTTTCTTTTCTCCCCTCATGCAAAGACAAACACACTGCATCAGGTTCATGCCTCTAGCTTCCCCTCATTTATTTTGAGGATCTGTGCACTAATTTACAAACATCCACAATGTAATATATTCAGTAACAAGGATTACATTGATTGATACAGGTGGTATCAAGGAGAACAAAAAGGTTAACAGGGACCTAAAACAGCAAGTTAATGCAAAACAATTTGGACATGTCATCCCTTCAGCACATAAGTTTATTTTTAGGTTACAATGGAAGTGTCCTTCCTTCAAGTCCTCGAAGTAGCCTCAGTCAAATTGGAAACTTACTGCATGGGCAATTGTAGGTGACAAGACCTTGTCTGATGCTAAGGATATATATGCAATGCTTTTAGAATCAAAGCTTCAACATGGCACATCTAAAAGGTGCGTCTCTGGACACAAAACATAACTTTGCTTTCTCTTCCCGTGGTGCCAGACCTGCTGAATTTCTCCAGTAATTTGTTTTTGTGACACATTACCCTGGACACCTATAGCAGCAAACTGCAATGTTTCATTCAACTGTTTTGGAGAAGTGGGTTAAAAACAAAGTTGACGATGGATATATTGTATAAGGAGGTTTGGTTTGAACACAAGACAATTTCCAAGTTCGGTCTAAGAATGGAGTACTCAGTTCAGACACTTGACCCAAAACATTAACTGATTTCTCTCCACTGATGCTGCCAGATCTACAGAGCCTTTCCAGCAATTTGTTTTTGTTTTTGTTTTTCAGCATCCACAGTTCTTTTGGTTTTAACGAAACAATTACAACTGGATTCACTACATTGTGAAACAGTGCAGAATGGATACATCCAGAGACAAAGACAAATGGCACACCACTGAACTCTTTGGCAAAGTAGTATCAATTTTCTCTTCAAACATCTGTCTGACTGCCTAGCTGTATCTGGGTTTGCCACCCATTTAGCCTACTGCTCTCAAGACTTAAGCAAGTTCAAACGGCCTAATAGTCAAACATCTAAATTACTCAACATGAAAAGTATATTAAAAAGTAACATTTTTCAGATATATTTCTGAAGTGTTATCCTTGACAGCCAACACAAAAGCAGCATAAGAAAATACAGCAAGCCTCAAAGCAGCTGCACATTTGTTAACTAGGCGATGAGTGATCACCATGTTGTCCTCTTGCATGGCTTATGTCACTTTCAGAACCACTGCCTTTTTTAAATCAGAGGCTAAAAGTTTTTTTTTTAAAAAACACAATTATTGAGGTAAAAATAACCAAGTGCTTTTGTTTATAATCTTTCAGGAGAGGTGTATGGGAATGCAAAATCAAATGTCCTTTATTTAATTTTCCCTAAAAGCTCAGCTGACTATGCAATGCTTTTAAAAATCAATAATGAAGTAAGATTATTTTCCACTCCTTCCCAGTGGAAAAATGGTCAAACGCCAAACTGTGACAGACTGATGCTTAACCAGTCCATGTGGATACAAAACATTAGTGAAATATTGACTTCACAGAAGCCGCCACTGCCAAAATGACGTTCCCATAAAGACTTCCAATGTGGTCAGAGAGGACTAAAAATAAGCATCACATGTTCGAATTACATGCCATATTAGATGTACTGATGGAGTCTGGTGTATCCACAAGTAGAGGGAAGAAGTGGAGAACAAGCTAGCCACAGTTTTTTGAATAGGATTCTGCTGCAGCATATAAATAACAAGAAATAAGTCAAGGACAAAGCCTGGGGGGGGGGGGGGGGGGGGGGGGGGGGGAGAGAAGAGGAGACACTTTTGGGACAATCAGGCATGAAGTGAGGAACTGCATTCAGTGATAAATAACTGAGGCAGACTGTTAAAAGCAAGCACTTTCATGTTTACAGCTTGCAGATTAGTAAATTGGATATGGAGCCTGGGAAAAGCATCTCTCAAAATAGCCCTTGAAATCTCTTAGATTGAAAGTTGGATGAAAAAGAAGAATAGCAGATAATTAAGGAGGTACCTGAATACCTTTGAAAGTTTAGAAATAAAGTCTTCCTTTCTCAACTGAAATATGAAGAGTGCACCATCTGCAGCCAAAAAGAGGACTTAAGGATGGTATCAAATCGTCATCGACCCTCAAGAGTATCCCAACCAGAACCACCCTGACCTCTCTATACCTGTAATCCTGCATTTCATATAGCTAACCCACTTCGCCTGCACATCCTTGGAAACTATGGGCAATTTAGCATGGCCAATCCACTTAACCTGCGTATCTTTGGACTGTGGGAGGAAACACACGGGGAGAATGTGCAAACTCCAAACATTCCTGCCAAGGCTGCAACTGAACTCAGGTTTCTGGCACTGAGAGGCAGCAGCACAAACCACTGAGTCACCATGCCACCCGATGATGAATAAGAATATCTTAGAATTCAAAAGACAATAACAACAGTAGAAACTAGAATGAGAAAAGTCAACCAAGAAATATATAAAAAAAAGACAGTAAACAGTATTTATACTGAAAAGGAAAAGAGGAGCTAGAATGTTGGGGGACTAACAATGTGAAACGGCAGAGATTTTGAATAAATAGCCCTTGTATCTTTGTGGGTCTTCAGAGTAAAAATTCACAGAATGCATCCCAAACATTTTTAGAAAAGCAGGGTCAAAACAAGAGTCTAACTTGAAACATCAGTGGAGAAAACATACAGGTAATTCTTTTTAATGTGATGATTGGGCCCTTGTGCAAGCTCGCATTATAGAAACATTGCACTTTAGAAACACATTATAGCCAACATATTTTAAACGTTTGTGCTTTAGAAATAGTGTCCCTAATTCGTCAATCAGATTACTGCAAATTTGCAGTAACGAAATGTGCATCAAAAGGCTGATCAGTTCCTTGCCCATCCCAAAGGTTTTAAAAGTAGTGGCTTTAGCAACAGTGAATGCATTGGTCATAATCTTTCAAACATCCCCAGCTGAAGATCCAGAGAAGTACAAATGGAAATGCTGCGTCAAGCAAAGCTGGCACTATCACCCTAATCCCATCAACTACAAAGGTCAAAACAAAATTCAAAGTTACTTCTTCCAGTTACCAAGATCACCAATTAAATACTTTATCATTGGCTCAGCTAGACATTGCTGCCCTCAAATTGGTGAGAGATCACTATTTGAACCACTAAAGATCATGTAATGCAAGTAGTCTGACAATATCATTGGCAGGAATTGACAGGATTTTTATCCAAAGACAGTGAAAGAGCAGTGATATAATCCCAAGTCAAGATGGTGAGCGGCTCAGAGGGGAACTTGCAAGTGGTAGGTAGGCCTAGAAAACTTCAGAGGAACTCATACAGAGATGTCCTTGTAATAGGACGACTGACCTCCCACAACGACAACCATCTTCATGTGCCAGGTCTAATTTCAACCAATGGAGAGATTTTTTTTGTCCTGATTCTCATTGATTTTAGTTGATGCCTTGATATCAAACTGCCAAGTGCAATCTTGATATCAAAGGCAGTCACTCTCATCTCACCCCCGGAATTCAGCTGTTTTCTCTATTTAAGAATCTAGCTCATAAGGTCAGGAATTAAGTGAACCCGGTGCAAATGTGCAGGTATTGGTGCCACTTGATAGCACTGCTGATGACACCTATCACTTTACTATGATTGAGAGTAGACTAATGGGACAGAGAGCGGCGCGAGCTGGGCGTAAGTGAGGTTGGAGCGCAGAGCTGGTCGGGAAGGTAAGTGATTGGTATTTGAGTGGGTGTGTTCTAGACCCCAGACTTCGTAGGGCCTCCCTCCCATCCTCCTCCTCTAACCTAACTTTAAAGTCCACAGGTAAGTGACTCAGTGTTATTGACTCAGTGTTCTTGTTTTAGAGACAAAGTGTACAGTCATGGCAGCGCAGGCAGTGGAATGTTCCTCCTGCAGCATGTTTGAGATAGTGGTGACGGTGTTTGTGCAGTGCGTCCAGGAAGCTTTTCTAACTCAGTACGTAGATTGTCCAACCAGAGGGGAGGCCATATTGAATTTGGTACTCTAATGAACCGGGACAAGTGGTGGGCTTGTTAGTGGGTGAACATTTTGGTGATGGTGACCACAATTCTGTGACTTTCACCTTGGTTATGGAGAGAGATAGGTGCGCACAACAGGGTAGATTTTACAACTGGGGGAAGGGAAATTACGATGCTGTAAGACAGGATTTGAGGAGCATAAGTTGGGAGCATAGGCTGTCAGGGAAGGATGTGGTGGAAATGTGGAACTTTTTCAAGGAGCAGATACGACGTGTCCTTGATATGTATGTACCTATCAGGCAGGAAAGAAATGGTCGTGTGAGGGAGCCTTGGTTGACAAGGGAGGTTGAATGTCTAGTAAAGAGGAAGGAGGAGGCTTACATAAGGTTGAGGAAACAGGGTTCAGACAGAGCAGTGGAGGGATACAAGATAGCCAGAAGGGACCTGAAGAAAGGGATTAGGAGAGCTAAGAGAGGGCATGAAAAATCCTTGGCGGATAGGATCAAGGATAATCCCAAGGCATTTTATGTGTATGTGAGAAACATGAGAATGACGAGAACGAGGGTAGGTCCGATCAAGGACAGTAGTGGGAGATTGTGTATTGAGTCGGAAGAGATAGGAGAGGTCTTGAATGAGTACTTTTCTTCAGTATTTACGAACGAGAGGGACCGTATTGTTGAAGAGGAGAGTGTGAAACGGACTGGTAAGCTAGAAGAGATATTTGTTAGGAAGGAAGATGTGTTGGACATTTTGAACAACTTGAGGATAGACAAGTCCCCCGGGCCTGACAGGATATATCCTAGGATTGTGTGGGAAGCAAGAGAGGAAATTGCATAGCCGTTGGCAATGATCTTTTCGTCTTCACTGTCAACGGGGGTGGTACCAGGGGACTGGAGAGTAGCGAATGTTGTGCCCCTGTTCAAACAAGGGAATAGGGATAACCCCGGGAATTACAGACCAGTTAGTCTTACTTCTGTGGTAGGCAAAGTAATGGAAAGGGTACTGAGGGATAGGATTTATGAGTATCTGGAAAGACACTGCTTGATTAGGGACAGCCAGCACGGATTTGTGAAGGGTAGGTCTTGCCTTACCAGTCTTATTGAATTCTTTGAGGTGGTGACCAAGCATGTGGATGAGGGTAGAGCAGTGGATGTAGTGTACATGGATTTTAGTAAGGCATTTGATAAGGTTCCCCATGGTAGGCTTATGTGGAAAGTCAGGAGGCATGGGAGAGAGGGAAGTTTGGCCAATTGGATAGAAAACTGGCTAACCAGTCGAAGTCAGAGAGTGGTGGTAGATGGTAAATATTCAGCCTGGAGCCCAGTTACAAGTGGAGTTCCGCAGGGATCAGTTCTGGGTCCTCTGCTGTTTGTAATTTTTATTAATGACTTGGATGAGGGAGTCGAAGGGTGGGTCGGTAAATTTGCAGATGATACGAAGATTGGTGGAGTTGTGGACAGTGAGGAGGGCTATTGTCGGCTGCAAAGGGACTTAGATGTGATGCAGAGCTGGGCTGAGGAGTGGCAGATGGAGTTCAACCCTACCAAGTGTGAGGTTGTCCATTTTGGAAGAACAAATAAGAATGCGGAATACAGGGTTAACGGTAGAGTTCTCAGTCAGGTGGAGGAACAGAGGGATCTTGGGGTCTATGTACATAGATCTTTGAAAGTTGCCACTCAGGTGGATAGAGCTTGTAAGGAGGCCTATGGTGTGTAAGCGTTCATTAGCAGAGGGATTGAATTCAAAAGTCGTGAAGTGATGTTGCAGCTGTACAGGACTTTGGTTAGGCCACATTTGGAGTACTGTGTGCAGTTCTGGTCGCCTCACTTTAGGAAAGATGTGGAAGCTTTGGAGAGGGTGCGGAGAAGATTTACCAGGATGTTGCCTGGAATGGAGAGTAGGTCGTACGAGGATAGGTTGAGAGTTCTCGGCCTTTTCTCGTTGGAATGGCGAAGGATGAGGGGTGACTTGATAGAGGTTTATAAAGATGATCAGAGGAATAGATAGAGTAGACAGTCAGAAACTTTTTCCCGGGTACAAGAGTGTTACAAGGGGACATAAATTTAAGGTGAAGGGTGGAAGGTATAGGGGAGATGTCAGGGGTGGCTTCTTTACCCAGAGAGTGGTGGGGGCATGGAATGCGCTGCCCGTGGGAGTGGTAGAGTCAGAATCATTGGCGACCTTTAAGCAGCAATTGGATAGGCACATGGATGGGTGCTTAATCTAGGATAGATGTTCGACACAACATCGTGGGCCGAAGGGCCTGTTCTGTGCTGTATTGTTCTATGTTCTATGACAGTGATTGGCTGGTTGCAAAATTTTTTTTTGAGTAGCGGATACATCTGGTGGATCTTTCTATATTCTTAGGTGGACGGTAGTGTTGTGGTTGTTCTGGAACAGCTTAGCTATTGGCATAGCCTTTGCAGTATCAGATGCCTCCCGCCATTTCTCGATATCATGAGGAGTGAATCAAACTGGACGAAGAAAGTGAGGACTGCAGATGTTGGAGATCAGAGTTGAAACTGTGGTGCTGGAAAAGCACAGCAGATCAAGAAGCATCAGAGGAACAGGAAAATCAATGTTGCAGGCATAAGCCCTTCATTAGGACTAAGGCTTGTAGGCTGGGGGAGCTGAGATATAAATGGGAGGGGTAGGGTAGAAAGCTGAGAAAGCAATAGGTAAATAAAGGTGAGGGGGTGGTGCAGATGATGGGAAAGGTGTTGAACAGGTTAGGAGAGTGGTGCCATATTGGAAGCCTGGGACTGGAATAATGTGGGGGGTGGAAATGAGGAAACTGTTGAAATCCACATTCATCCCAGGTGGTAGCAGGGTACCAAGGCAGAATATAAGGCACCCCTCCTCCAGGCACTGGGTGATAACGGTTTGGCAATGGAGGCGGCCCAGGACCTGCGTGCCCTTGATGGAGTGGGAGGGGGAGTTGAAGTGTTCAGCCATGGGGCAGTGGGGTTGGTAGGTGCGAGTGTTCCAGAGATGCTGCCTGACCTGCTGTGCTTTTCCAGCACCACACACTCGACTCAAACTGGATGAAGACAATTATCTATGAAGGTGGGAATCTATGCAGGAGGCAAAGATAGATCAATGTAGCCATTCTGGCCTAAGATTGTTGCAAATTATTTGATGTTTTGCACTGATGTGTGAAGTTCCCATCATCATTGATGATGGGAAAACTTGTGGAGCCCCTTCTTCCAGTCAATTATTTAATCATCCATCAACATTCACAACTGGCAAGAGCTTCAATCTGACCTGCTGTTTGTGGGATCACTTACTGTTGGGCACACAAGTCCTGTTTTTTTTTAAATCTTCGCCATGTTGACACCTCATTTTCAGGTATGCCTGGTGCTGCTTTTGGCACGTTTTCCTGCACTCTCCATTGAAACAGGATTGATCTAATATTGCAGTGTTAAGATTCCTGAAAGAAAACAAACCTCAGCACGATTCCCTTGGTGGCCCTGTTAGTTAAACATTCCCTTATGCTCAGTTATTTAGTAAACCATTCACTTCTGACATCGAAACTATGTTAACCTTTTCAAGGACATCAGTCATTCAAGCATCGAGTCAACAGTGTTCATATTGAGACCATTGACGAGACGTGTTCAGCACTTAAATTAAGCCAAGATTCAACTGGATACTAATTTTTGTACTGAGAATTTTTTGATGATCCACAACACAAGAAACTCTCTAGGTATTAATGTATGGCATCCCAAAATAAATATAAGACACAGCAACAAGCCATAGGTGGGCAACATCAAATCACTGCAAAACTGTGAAAACACAGAACTGCATTATTACTTTTAAAGCCAGTAAGGCCTTATAAAATTGATTTTAAACTGCATTGACTCTCTAATGAACTTTTCCCTGTGCAATGGTAATAAAGCAGTAGTTGCAAAATAAATTTATGGACACTTCAGTTTTTTTACACAACCAATTTATAGGCAATTGTAACTATCTAAATAATGAAAAACCCATGTATAGTAATTATAAATGGATTTTAGTTTTAATTATTGCACAGCAAAAGGTCATGGAAACAAAGTCAGGAAATGGAAAAAAGTTTGACAAATCCTATCAACAATGGAAATCCCTAAAATTTTGAAGCACAGGGAGGATTAACATCAGTCCTCTGAGACTATATTTCCTCTGCAGTTTGCAGATCATATTTTCCATTAGATTATGCTGGTAAAATTAGAGATTAGTTTTCTGTCAATGTTTGTAATTAAGAGAAATTGTTGTTTTGCTTTAAATTGCACCAAAAGGTGCACATTTATTTAAAAAAAGCTTTACTAATATTTGGCATTTCCAAATTCCATCACTTCATTTTAAAATAAAAAGTGTTAAGTGAAAATGACAGCTAATTTTTTGTACTTTGCGAGGGCCAGAGATTTTTTTTTTAAAAACTTATTCTATCCACAGATCCGATGTAAACTCTTTACTTGTAGTCAATAAAACAGTAATATGGAATGAAACCAAAAAAGATGTCCTATCTTGTTCAAGAGTGGATGCAGGAATTAGCATTTACAGAATTCAAGCTGTATACTCAATGTCTGGCCAATCACAGAACCCCTGCAGTGCGGAGACGAGCCAATCGAGTTCTGCACCAACCCTCCAAAGAACATCCCACCCAAACTCCACCAACCTAGCTCTGTGACCCTGCAAACTTCGCATGGCTAACCCAGCAAGCCTGCACTGTCCCTGAGCCAATCCACTTAACATGCACATTCTTGGACTGTGGGAGGAAACTCACGCAGATATGGGGAGGAACGTGCATATTCCACTCGGGGAGAATGTGCAGAGGCCTAGCAATGACCCTAGTTTTGTATGCTAGATCAGCTATTTTGTACTTAAAGATGCCGGGACTTCAATTTCAAAACATTATGTCTACATTGACAAAATAAAAAAGCCAATGTGCCCTAACTGACATCAGTAACCTTGTGTGACGAAGCTGCTCCTTTTTACAGTCCTTGGCTTCCCGCCCCGAGAGAGGTCATAAATGACACAAACATCTGGGGCAATTTGATAATAGCTAACAGATACTGCCTCAGACAGAGGCTTTCAAGTTTAAAAAGCCACTTGTACAATGTAAGGTGTATGGCCAGTTTTCTCAGATCAGCTTTTCTCTGGCTTAGTTTTTTTTAAAAAAGTAGTAGTGTGAAGAAATGCTGCTGGATCCAAAGAAGCAGGTTCAGGCTGATGCTCTCCCTCTGACTTCTTTCCTCCGAGAATCAGTGTTTGATTTTACCTTTTGTGCCAAGGGGTGTTTAGGGGGATTGTTGCAAGTATTTAGAACAGTGTCATTAAGTTGGGATGATCTGTTAGGTTTTCAGAGATGTTAAGTTATTCAGCATTCTGTTTTCTATTGTTTGAGCTTCATTCAGAAATCTTGTAAATAAATTCTATTTTGTTTAAAACTAAGTGGTTTGACCAGCTGATTCTCTCCTGGAATATTCACTTGAAACCCACTTAAAATAGCTAGCGAAGTTAGGGTCTGGGCTACCTTCTTGAAATGTTTTGAGGGGTCTAGCCTGGTCCGTAACACCTTGTCGCGGTGGTTGGGAGTTTGCCCTTATTCAAATCCATTGTTGTGGAAATAAAAGCACCAAGACATTTTAAGAAGCTAACTTAACAAATACCAGCTGAAACCAAACACTGAAATGAGAAACCAAGAAATTAAGGACAGCACAGTGACCACACAAAACAGAATGGTTGGATCATTACTGGATAAAAATTAACATTTGAGGCACTGGAGTTACACGAACTGAGTATACAGCCAAGTACTTAATGTATGAGCCTTGTTGATACTTAGAGAGAATTGTGAGGGATAGGATTTATGAACATCTGTATAGGAATAATGTGATCAAGGATAGTCAGCATGGTTTTGTGAAGGGCAGGTCGTGCCCTCACAAACCTTATTGAGTTCTTTGAGGTGGTGACCAAGGAAGTGGACGAGGGTAAAGCAGTAGATGTGGTGTATATGGATTTTAGCAAGGCGTTCGATAAAGTACCCCATGGCAGGCTAATGCAAAAACTACGGAGGTATGGCATTGAGGGTGCATTAGAGGTTTGGATTAGGAATTGGCTGGCTGGAAGGAGACAGAGGGTAGTAGTTGATGGTATAGGTTCATCTTGGAGTGCAGTTACTAGCAGTGTTCCACAAGGATCTGTGTTGGGACCATTGCTGTTTGTCATTTTTATAAATGACCGAGAGGAGGGGCTTGAAGGCTGGGTGAGCAAGTTTGCGGATGACACGAAAGTCGGTGGAGTTGTGGACAGCGAAGAAGGATGTGGCAGGTTACAGCGGGATATAGATAAGTTGCAGAGCTGGGCAGAAAGATGGCAAATGGAGTTCAATGTAGCTAAGTGTGAAGTCATTCACTTTGGTAGGAGTAACAAGAAGATGGATTACTGGGTTAATGGCAGGCTACTTGGTAGTGTGGATGAGCAGAGGGATCTTGGTGTCCATGTACACAGATCTCTGAAAGTTGCCACCCAGGTAAATAGTGCTGTGAAGAAGGCATATGGCGTACTGGGCTTTATTGGTAGAGGAATTGAGTTCCGGAGTCCTGAGGTCATGTTGCAGTTGTATAAGACTCTGGTGCTGTCTCATCTGGAGTATTGTGTGCAGTTTTGGTCGCCATACTATAGGAAGGATGTGGAGGCATTGGAACGAGTGCAGAGGTGGTTTACCAGGATGTTGCCTGGCATGGTAGGAAGATCATATGAGGAAAGGCTGAGGCACTTGGGGCTGTTCTCATTGGAGACAAGGTGGTTTAGGGGAGATTTGATAGAGGTGTACAAGAGGATTAGGGGTTTAGATAGGGTTGACAGTGAGAACCTTTTTCCGCTAATGGAGTCAGCTGTTACTCGGGGACAGCTTTAAATTAAGGGGTGGTAGGTATAGGACAGATGTTAGGGGTAGATTCTTTACTCAGCGGGTTGAGTGTTCATGGAATGCCCTGCCAGTAGCAGTGGTGGACTCTCCTTCTTTATGGTCATTTAAGCAGGCATTGGATAAGCATATGGAGGTTATTGGGCTAGTGTAGGTTAGGTAGGCTTCGGTTGGCGCAACATCGAGGGCCGAAGGGCCTGTACTGCGCTGTATTTTTCTATGTTCTACTTTCTTCTAACCGTACCATTACTGTACGTTGCCTGGAATTGGCTGGACGTCATTTTGTGTTGCACATTCTATTTCAGTAAATTATTTATACTAAAATTGTTACTGAACTTGAACATACGGATGCTAACAATAAAAAGTGGCACATTACAGAAATGCAAATAAGGAGGACAGGCTAAGTATCAAGGATTTGCTTTCTTTGGGAAAAGATATCAAAATTATCTAGTTCAAGGTTTCACAAATGACAAAGGAAATAGCATATCGATCCAGGTTAAATTATACACTCCACGTGAGTCCAGTTTGAGATGGCATATTGAACGCTAGCATATTTATGGATGTATTGTGCTGGGATCAGCTACCTAAACACAAAAGGGACTAAGATCAACTTTCCGAGTCTGTGGACTCAATTATATACTGCCAAGGTTTTCCATATCAATGCATTTATTACAAATTAAAACTGGTTAGCAGTAAGAAAACAGGAGCCAAGAAAGAAAAGTCAGATAGAGCTTTTTGATTAAAATAGACCAGAATTATAGATTAATTTACAAGGTGAGGTCTTTGAAATACACGGTCCTAGTGGATTGAAAGCTTTCAAAGAACAAGAGCAAAGAGCATTACAGCACAGGAACCCAGCAAGAGTGCACTGACAAAATCTTTCTAAACTAAAAGCTTTTGCCTCCACTTGGTCCGTATCCCTCTATTCTGTCCTTATTCACATCTGTCAAGTTGCCTCAAAGGTAGCTATTCTAACCAACTCCACTGGCAGCACACTCCAGGCACTTACAACCATCTGTGCAAAAAAAATGTGTCTCACATCTCCTTTAAACTTACCCCTTTTTACCTTAAAGTCACGGTCCCCAGTAATTGATGTTTCGACCCTGATGAAAAAGGCTCCAACTATCAATTCCTCTCAATTTTGTGAACTTCAATTATGTCACCCCTCAAGCCTTGATGTTCAAGTGAAAACAAACCAAGTTTGGCCAATCTCTCCTGAAAACTAATAGCTTTCAAACAAGGTAACATCCTGATAAACTGTTACCATGCCCTCCCCAAAGTCTCCACATCCCTCTGCTAGCATGATGACCAGAACTTTCAAAAATGAACAGTGAATAAAGTGGTAGAAAAGTGGAAGTCGATGCAGAAAATTAAACATGACTCACCGATGAATATTAAGTAAACTTGATTGACATCTAAAACAGTGACTCATTTGGCATTTGCTATACACTTCAGCAGTACTACCATTTGAGGACAACTGTGCTAGATTTTCAGGGAAGTATAGAGTCAGAGATGTGCAGCATGGAAACAGACCCTTCTGTCCAACTTGTCCATGCCAAATCTGACATGTTAAAAACCAAAAAACTAGAGGGGATAGGTTTAAGGTGAGGGGGGACAGATTTAAAAGGGAACTAAAGGGCAACTTTTTCATGGAGAGGGTGGTGTGTATGCTATGAGCTGCCAGAGAAATTGGAGGAGGCTGGTACAAATTAAAACATTTAAAAAGGCATCTGGATGGGTATACGAATAGGGACGGTTTGGAGCGATACAGGCCAAATGCTGACAAATGGGACATGATCAGGTTAAGATGTCTGGTCGGCATGGACGAGTTGGACCAAAAGGCCTGTTTCTGTGCTGTACAACTTATGAGCTCTGCATTTCAGACAAGTGATTCTAATTAGAGCTTCTTCAGAAATGCAGAGCTGTACTTGTATTCTTACAGTTATGTAAACCACACATTTTTCATTGCAGTCAGCTGCCATCTTCTGAAATGGAATCGCAGACAACTACTGTCAAACATCGAATGCATAAGATAAATGAGGTTTGGGGTGCCAAGTGGGGTAGGGTGTAGGATACCAAGTGGGTAAGTGATAGGATGCCAAGAAGTATGATGCAAGGGGGCCAAGTGAGTGATACAGTTTTTAGGATATATTAGCAGATTGTGTTCGGTGAGAGAAAAGGACAGTGAGGGGATAGGTGGGGTGGAGTTTAATATAGGGCAGGGCTAAATACATGTTGAAGACAGTGTGGTGCCGAAAAATCACAGCTGGTCAGGCAGCAGAGGACAGGAGAGTCATCGTTTCGAGCATAAGCTCTTCATCAGGACAAATTCCTGATGAAAAGCTTAAAGCTCAAAACGTTGACTCTCTTATTCCTCGGATGCTACCTGATCAGCTGTGCTTTTCCAGCACATTTTTTGACTCTGATCTCCAGCATCTACAGTCCTCACTTCTTCCAGGGTTAGAAACACATCAGCTAAATAGTTCCTCAGGAGTTAGATTATGTATTTAGTTTGATTTTTTTGAGCAGTTATTTACTTCATATCATTGAAATCTCCACATTCTGATTTGAATGGATATATTCAGAGGAACTTCCCAGGCAGCTCCTTCAGAGACTGCTACAGTGGGTTTCCGCATATCACTATGCAACTCCCATCTACCTTGGTCAAATGGTTGTTTGGACATTAGAAAATCTGAGCCATTATTTCTAGTGCGATGTAAGCTGAGTGACTTGCATACATTTTAATATAATTTAGGTTGGATTTGAATAACATGGATTTTTGTGTGCCTGATGAAATTTAATGATTAACTTAAAACAATTTCAGTATATTTAAAACAGATATCATGGTTAAAGTTGAGAAAGAGTGTGTGTTTGAGTATTCCTGGTATTAACAGGATTGCATTTTCATTGGGAAAGTTTTAGGAAGTAATCAAAGCAAACTTGCGCATTAGGCTCTCAGTTAAGGCAGCCAAAGATTGATTTATCGATTTTGGTTTCTTTTGATTAGTTTTAAAACATTTGGGTTTCAGCAGGCAATTTTGCACAAGTCTTAGTTGAAACTGGATGCTTAGAACAGTTGCTTCTAATGAAAGAAGGTGGCTCAGAGTTATTAAGATTCAGATTAGTTCAGTCCAAGATGCTTATTTTTAGAGTTCCAGACCAAAGGTGTTTAGGTAAAACAGTTATTTGAAGTAGAGAACATCTAAACTCAATTGTAAGAGGATTCAAGAAAAGGCAATCAGATTCTCAAGACCAGGCAATTACAGTCACAGCTAAGTCAAATCCTTTGTGATAAATGGAATTCTCCCTTTGGTGTTTAAGCATTGTAAAGAAGTGTTGCTGGAATGAATAGGATAATAATTTATTGTGTATTGCAGAATCATTAAAATTTGTTCTATGTAAACGGTTTATTGCAGTTTACAAGATTATACAGAAGAAACAATAGTTTATTAAAACCAAATCTGCAGCATTGCAAGCTACTAAAAGAATCACTAATTAATCTCTTTGTGGAGCTCATTTAATTAAGAGTTAAGAATCCAGGGGTTGGGACTGAGATAAGGTGGGGGGAGGGGAAATGAGGAAGCTGGAGAAAATCTACATCCCCGGATTCAGCATCGCCCACTTGACCTGCAATCTTCTTCCCAACCTCTCAGCCCCCAACCCTCTCCGGCCTATCACCCTCACCTCCTTCCACCTATTGTATCCCTAGCACCTCTCCCCCAAATTCCCTCCTCCCTACCTTTTATCTCAGCCCACTTGGCATACCAGCCTCATTCCTGAAGGGCTTATGCCCAAAACGTCGATTCTCCTGCTCCTCAGATGCTGCCTGGCCTGCTGCATTTTTCCAGCACCACATTTTTCAACATTACGTGTATAAGTCCTGCTATGATTTGCTTTCCCAAAATGCAGCAACTCACATTTATCTAAATTAAACTCCATCTGCCACTTTCAGCCCATTGCTCATCTGGTCAAGATCCTGTTGTAATCGGAGGTAACCCTCTTTGCTGTCCACTACACCTCCAATTTTGGTGTCATCTGCAAACTTACTAACTGTACCTCTTATGCTTTCATCCAAATCATTTACGTAAATGACAAAACGTAGAGGACCCAGCACCAATCCTTGAGGCACTCCTCTGGTCACAGGCCTCCAGTCTGAAAAACAACCCTCCACCACCAGCCTTTCTTCTACCTTTGAGCCAGTTCTGTATCCAAATGGCTAGTTCTCCCTGTATTCCATGAGATCTAACCTTGCTAATCAGTCTCCTATGGGAAACTTTGTCGAACATCTTACTGCAGTCCATATAGATCACATCTACCGCTCCGCCCTCAATCTTCTTTGTTACTTCTTCAGAAAACTCAATCAAGTTTGAGAGACATGATTTCCCATGCACAAAGCCATGTTGACTATCCCTATCAGTCCTTGCCTTTCCAAATACATGTACATCCAGTCCCTCAGGATTCCCTCCAACAACTTGCCCACCACTGATGTCAGGCTCACTGGTCTTAGTTCCCTGGCTTGTCCTTACCATCCTGCTTAAACAGTGGTACCACATTTTCCAACCTCCAGTATTCCGTCACCTCACCTGGGATTATCAATGATACAAATATCTCAGCAAGAAGCCCAGCAATCACACCTCTAGCTGCTCACGGAGTTCTCAGGTCCTGGGGAATTATCCACCTTTACCTTCTGGATATAAAACAGAAGCAGACCCAAGGATCACTCTTTAGAATTGTCTGCCCTTGTCTGCAACTAGCCTATGTAAGCCCCTATTAGTTGCTCTGTTTTGGTGTTCAACAAACGATGTTCCTTTCCAGTCTGGGTTCCTCAGTTATTACAAATCACCATAAAGAGGGAAATTCATAGAATCCCTACAGAATGGAAGCAGGGCATTTGACCAAACAAGTCCACACTGACCCTCTGACAAGTAACACTCCCAGAGCCATTCCCCTACCCTATTACTCTACATTTACCCCTGACTAATGTACCTACACATCCCCGAACACCATGGGCAATTTAGCACGGTCAGTTTACCTAACCTGCACATCTTTGGACAGTGGGTAGAAACCAGAGCACCTGGAGGAAAGCCACGCAGACAGATGGACAATGTGCAAACTCCACACAGATAGTAGCCAAAGGCTGGGATCTAACCCAGGTTCCTGATGCTGAGGCAGCAGCACTAACCACTGAATCACTTTGCCAGGATATTATTTCATTTTGTTATCCCAACACTCTGCACACCTTAGCTAATAGAAAACAAACCTTAAAAGTCAAGTTTCCTCTCATGTTAATCTGAAATGAAGGCGTTGATTCAGATTGGGACATTTCTCAGATGCCAACGTTGCTTGGTACCATGTCCAAATGCCCTTTCTTTATAAGGACTCCTGTACAGAGCATCAACAGTATTTTACAATGAAAGGTGCTAGAGTAGAGCCTGGTCTAGTTGGTAACTGATCTCCAAATGTACACACAAAATCACTGGTTAGTGGATGACATGAATCTATTTAAATTTCTTCAGCTTTCTTGCGAGTCCACTTTTTTTGACATGAAAATGAGCCTCAAGATAAAACAAAGTCACAGGGCTTCAATAACAATAATTCTGCAAATATTGACGAGAGAGTTATCCAAACGTTATTTGCTCCAAAGCAAAGAAAGGGATTAATGGGAGAGGACAACAGACCTTCCAAAACTAGAAATAATAATTAAGCCACTTCGGTGAGCTTAGATATTTTAAGTAAATATTCAATTAGATTTCAATGGCATCCAGCAGAGATAACTGTAAAATATTTAGTTTAAGAACAAGTAATATTCTAGTAAATGCTATCTAAAAGAAACAAAAATAATCTCATCAGTCATGCATCATTGTTGGGAACCTCCACCTGATGCAACGGAGGTTGAAAAAAAAATAGACTTCTCATACTATTTTCTGTGAAAGGATACTTGTTCAACTCAAAGCTAAAGGAAATTAACATCCGCCCGTTGAATGAATAAGAAACTACAAAATTAACAGATTACTCATTAAAAGATAATACGTCAGATTGGATTGGATTTGTTAGATGAAAATAGTTATGCACTTTGCTCCAAGCGTTCTCCAGTCTACATGAATAATCTGGATTCAGGCGCTAGATGCAAAATTGGTAAACTTGCACGATGCTAAGCAGTTCAAAAGCATAGAACAAATCAGAGAATGCAGATCAACTTTAATGTTGAAAAGTCTGAAAGTACTACATATTGGAAGGATACATGACAAAATGCTGAAATTGGTCAATTAACCTGAAGACCGAGTCGTCTTACGAAAGCACAAATTAGGACACCATTTAATAAAATCAGACCTGATTTGTTGGTACTTTGAACTCTACATTCACATCAATTCTCTTGCCTATCAAACACAGCTATTGTTCTGTACAGCAAACAGCACAAGCACAGGTGGCTGCATTGCCTGCCTCATGAAAACATTTAGAATATCTTTAGGCTGGAGGAATACCTGCAACGAAGCAGCCATAATCCAATCAGTTTCAATGATGTGGGCAGAAATTAGGAGAGATTCTGCCCAGGGAGTACAAGATTATAAAGGCAGAGCTCAAAGACTGTTGAAAGAGAATTGGTTCATGGGACATTGGTACCCAAACTGAAGGAAATGAGATCTCAAGTGAGGTGGCATAAATGCAAACTACTAAGAAAGGCAAGTCTGCATAGTGGTCACAAACAAGGGGTAGAATTGAAGCCAAAGAGCAAAATTGTGATAGGAGAAATGGGCAAGAAATGGCTGGAAAGGACAAAAAAAACTAATTATAATGTGATGCAACTGAAATGATGCAGTTGCATGATACTGTAACCTTTTACTATAAATTCTCCGTTTTATGGTCCTGCTCCACAGCTACCTGATAAAGGAGCAGCACTCAAAAAGCTAGTGCTTCCAAATAAACTTGGACTATAATGTAGTGCTGTGTGATTTTTAACTTTGTATACCTTAGTCCAACACTGGCCCCTCCAAATAATGGCAAGAGAGGGAGAGGTTGTACTTTGCATTTAGTCACACTTAC
The DNA here is from genome assembly GCF_020745735.1 of Hemiscyllium ocellatum. Lineage (NCBI taxonomy): Eukaryota > Metazoa > Chordata > Chondrichthyes > Orectolobiformes > Hemiscylliidae > Hemiscyllium > Hemiscyllium ocellatum. The sequence goes on along the minus strand of NC_083406.1, from coordinate 1,977,749 downwards.
TAAGCAACTAACAACAGAAGGCAAGAGTTGAGCAAATCTGGTCTAGCAGTTTTCACCCTCAGAAAACAAAACTGTACAGCAAAGAAACTGGCGCTTCAGTCCACAGGCACAGTTGCTTAGTGATTAGTATGGCTGCTTCACAGAACCAGGGTTTGATTCCACCCTCGGGCAACAGTTTGCATGGAGCTTGAACATTACCCCAGCACGTGAATGCGTTTCCTCTGGATACCTGTTTCTTCCCACAGTCCAAAGATGCATAAGTTAGGTGGACGGACCATGGGAAATGCAGGGTTACAGGGATAAGGTATGGTGGTGTTCTCAGTGGATACTCTGTGGAAGGTCAGTGTGCACTTGATGGGCCAAATGGCCTGCTTCCACACTAAGAATTCTATGTTGTGCCAAACATGCTGCCAAATTAAACTAATCTCTTCTGTCTGCCCTTGGTCCATATCCCTCTATTCCTTGCATATCCATGTGCTTATGCACTGCCCCCATCGTATCTGCCTCTACCAATTTAAAATAAAACTTGCCCCCTCTCACCATAAATGTATGTCTCCTAGTTTCAGGCATTTCAACTCTGGGGAAAGATGAACCGCCAGCCCTTTCTATGCACCCCAATCTTAGAGACTTCTATCAAGTCTCCCTTCAGCTTCCACCACTCCAGAGAAAACGAGTTTTTCTAGCCTCTCCTTTTAGCTCACATCCTCTAATCCAGGCAACATCCTGGTAATTGCTTCTGAAACTTCTCTAAAACTTGCACATCCTTCTTGTAAAGTGGCAAACAAATTTGAACACAATACACTCAGTGGGGCCTAACCACAGTCTTACAAAGCTGCAACATTGCAAAACCTGCGCCCACACCTTACCTCACCGTGGTGAGCAGCACAGTGGCACAATGGTTAGCACTGCTGCCTCAGCGCCAGAGACCCGGGTTCATTTCCTGTACGGAGTTTGCATATTCGTCCCGTGACTGCGTGGGTTTCCTCCGGGTGCTCCGGTTTCCTCCCATAGTCCAAAAACGTGCAGGTTAGGTGAATTGGCCATGCTAAATTGCCCGTAGTGTTAGGTGAAGGGGTAAATGTAGGGGAATGGGTCTGGGTGGGTTGCAATTCGGCGGGTCGGTGTGGACTTGTTGGGCTGAAGGGCCTGTTTACACACTAAGTAATCTAATGCAATCTAATACCTCAGTCCAAGGCTCCGAAGGAGCATTCCAAGTTCAGCAGGGATTCACTTGTACATCCACCAACCTCTTCTATTGCATCCAGTGCTCTCGATGTGGTCTCCTTTACACTGAGGCGACAGAGAATAAACTAGCGGAACAGCTCATGGAAAATCTCTGGTCTGTACACACCAACCAACCCCACCTTCCTGTGGTCATCCACTTCAACTCCCCCTCCCACTTTCCTGATGACATCCATTCTGGGCCTCTCCACTGCTTACATGAGGCCACCTGCAAACTGCAGGAATTCTTCATTGCCCACCTTGGCACCCTACAAACATGTGGCATGAACATTCAATTCACCAATTTCCAGATCTCCCCACAGCCCCCCACCACCCACCCAGATCCGCCCTCTTGACCTGACCTACCTGTCGATCTTCCTTCCCATCTATCCACTCTACAATTCCCATCAGTCTATCACAAACACATGCTACATTTGCTCAACTATCCAATTTCATTTACCTCTCCCCTAGCCGCCCCCCCCCGCCCCCCATTTATTTCCCAGCCCCCTTACCCAGTCCTGAAAGGTTATGCCCAAAACATTGAGTGTCTTGTTTCTTGGAAGGTGCCTGACCTACCATGCTTTCTTCAGCGCCATGATTTTTCAACTCTGACTCTCCAGCATCCGCAATCCTCACTTTGTCTTGGTTGCACTAAATAATATTAAAACCAAAAGAATTGCAGATGTTGTAGCTCAGAAATAAGGACAGTAATTACTGGAAAAGCTCAGCAGGTCTGGCAGCAGTTATGGAGAGAAAACAGTTTAACATTTCTGCTCCAGTGACCCCTCAGAATTTGGTACTAAACAGTGTTATTTGAAGTGCTGCTGGAAAATGTCAGCAGTTCTGGCAACATCTCATTCCCCACTCTCTCATCACCTTTTTCTCTCCTCTTTCCCCTTTGCTACCCTTCTCCCCTGTTTTCCATTTTGCCTCTGCTTCAGCCTTGGTCATTCACATCTCCTAAACTCCCTATAATCCCTCTATGCATTGTCATTATCATCTCTTTATTGCTACCTTTGCTTCTGGAGCCATGACTCACCTCCTCAGCCTTGTATAAATACCTCCCTATTTCTCCCCTTTTTTAAAGCTTTGACAAAGGGTCAGTTAGACTTGAAACATCAGCTCTTTTCTCTCTCTAGAGATGCTGCCAGACCTTCTGAGATTTTCCAGCATTTTCTCTTTTGGTTTCAGTAATTTTTGTACAGTTTAAGACCGGCTAACGGTCAGTAAAGCCACACAGCTGAACAAAAATCTCCTTCAGAGAACCTATCAAAGCACCCAGATTAATCAAACTTCTGGTAAGTTTGTAAGCAGCAACAGCAAGAAAAGCAAACTTGCAGCAAAACAAATAAATCCAAATCAGTACCCATGAAGAGGCTAACTCCTGAATACCTGAACTGAATTGGATTCTTGCAAAAGGGACAAAACTTTTTGTTCTCACAAAGATAAGTACAGTGGCACCAACAATGGGCTGGCAAACTTCTGAACTATTTCTACAAAGAGAATATTAACAGCAAGACAATTCTTTAGGTTCAGACTCAAGAATACTGTCAAACAAGGAATAAAAATTACTACAATACAAAGCAAAAGCCCTAACAGTCAGGTTAATGAACTCTACTGAATGTGTATAGGGTATAAGCAGGCAGGGAAAGAGTTAAGTTCCGAGTTTTGTGAAATAAGAGGTTCAGCTGAGCATGACTCAGATCAGATAAGAACTTGCAGTGAACAATGGGGGCTGGAGGCAAGGATAATGGGTTAAAAAGGTGGAAAAGCATTCATGATGTAGAGCCATTTAACAATATCAGAAACAGTCTGTAAGGTCAGTTTAACAAGGTGAGAAGTATTCATTATGTGAAACTAGTTATTCATTGTGTAACTGCACATGGCTTAATCTTTACTACTGACACTCCCTGATTGTGACAGTCACCTAATCAATATGTACATTGCCTTGTCTGGATGCTCCTCCCTGTAAAATGACTATATAATTAAGAAACTACTCTTCCAGAGAAGACCATTTTTTTTTACTCATGCCCCTACACACACGGGCGATCATTCTCTCTCCCTCCAGGGCCCGGAATAAAGGTGAAGGAGGTAAAACTATACTGTGTCTCTGGGCATTGTTTCAACAGTTGGGGGAGCGAAACTGCAACGATGGTTTGAACAAATGTGACTTCCAACACATTTAAGTTAAAATGTCATAACACCAGATTACAGTCTAACAGGTTTATTTGGAAGTACTACCTTTTGGAGTGCAGCTCATTCATCAGACCACCTGATGGAATGGCGCTCCAAAACGCTAGTGCTTCCAAATAAACCTGCTGGACTGTAACCTGGTGTTCTATAATTTTGAACTTTGTCCACTCCAGTCCAACACTGGCACCTCCAAGTCATTCTATCACATTGTCAAACCTCAACTGTTGGGACAATTGTATAACCTGAGGCTCCTTGATTAGTTCCTGTACTGGCGAGACCTGCTTAAACAGGACCTGCAGCATTCCCTCTGAGTTTTCTTACCAGCAGACCAGGCCTCCAAAAACTTTGAGATGGAAGACACGACAGGCACGCCAATGTCAATCACCATGCACAGAATATCAGAGGGTCCGCAACTTCAAGTGAACATTTCTCTCTTGTCCCTGATCTCATATCAGTTTTGAATAACTGCCTGTCAGGGAACTTTACCCCTCCCTGACATGGCCTGATGCCTGCAACTCAGATCCAAAGCTGCTTGAGCTGCAAACTCCATAGTAGCATCACATTCTGCCTCTCCATAGTATTTTGTTTGATTTATTAATCACTCTTGTATTCCTACTCTTTACACTTTATTGTTGTTCCTTTCTCTATAAACACCCACGTACCCATGGGGGATACATTCCAGGATCTACTGCTGAAGCCCGAAACTGCGGATATGAGCGAACCCATGTATTTCAGTGGGAAATTAACCTTCCCAGCAGCCTCCTAGTCCCTGGTTCTCTATACGTTCAGGGCACGGTAAGCCACAGGTAACTGAAACCGCGTAAATTAATTCCCGGATACAGGGGCCGATCTGTATTTAATTTCATATTTAAGAAAAGAGAAAACAAGAGCGACCTGACCAGAAACTAAAAGCCTTATCATACTTTAAAAATTGAAATGCTCCCCAATCTAAACCAATTATTTTAAGCATAAGCAACCAAGTACCTTTTTCCTTTCTCTGCTTAACACGTCGAGCTGCTTCAATCTCACGTTGTAACATTCTTAACTTTCCCAGAGACAGAGCAAGTAGCCTTCTACGGTGGCAAAATATTCTTACACCTTTTTAACCAACTCATATCTCAAAAACTATCTCACCAAATCTGATTGGAAAAAATTAAATGAGCATTGATGTGCCACTGCAGAAACAGGGTGTATTTTTATGGGGTGTTGTGCTCAACACCTCCCCCCCGCCCACCCCCCCCCATCTCACCCTGATTTAAAGGGAAAACCCACTAAAAAACTGGTATTCCAGCAACCAACATTATTTGGCTGGCATTCACCTGGTGTAGGACAAGAGTTTCACTTCCAGTTACACACAGATGTTCCATCTCAGAAGTTGACCAATAAGATTGGCCGGCAACTCTGGACATTAATTTAGATAAAGAGGTGTTGCATTTTGGGAAAGCAAATATTAGCAGGATGTATACACATAATGATAAGATCCTACGAGTATTGCTGAACAAGGAGACCTTGGAGTGCAGGTTCACAGTTCTTGAAAGCGGAGTCGCAGGTAGATAGGATAGAGAAGGCGGCATTTTGTACGCTTTCCTTTATGGTCAGAGTATTGAGTACAAGAGTTGGGAGGTCATATTGTGGCTGTACAGGACATTGATTAGGCCACTGTTGGAACATTGCATGCAATTCTGGTCTCCTTCCTATCGGACAAATTTTGAGAAACTTGAAATGTTTCAGAAAAGATTTACAAGGATGTTGCCGGGGTCAAGGATTTAAGCTATTGGGAGAGGTTGAATAGGTTAGGGCTGTTTTCCCTGGAGCATCGGAGGCTGAAGGGCGACCTTATAGAGGTTTATAAAATAGTGAGGGGCACGGATAGGATAAATACACAAAGTCTCTTCCCGGAGATTCCTGCTTGCCTCTGTGCGCACGCCCGCGGGGTGGGGAGTGGGGTCCACAGTTAGAGGGTATAGGTTTAGGGTGAGGGGAGAAGGATATAAAAGATACCTAAGGGGCAACGTTTTCATGCAGAGGGTGGTACGTGTATCGAATAAGCTGCCAGCGGAAGTAGTGGAGGCTGGTACAATTGCAATATTTAAAAGGCATCTGGATGGGTAAACAAATAGAAAGGGTTTGAAGGGATATGGGCCACGTACTGGCAGATGGGACTAGATTAGGTTGGGAATATCTGGTCAGCATGGATGGGTTGGACCGAAGGATCGGTTTCTGTGCTGTACACCTCTATGTAGTCCCAGCAGACCCTGGACTGATTGCTGAGAATGAGAGTTTGTTCCAAACAGGGTATTTTAGTTAAAGAAAATCACATAACACCAGGTTAAATTCCAGCAAGCTTCCAAATAAACCTGGTGTCATGCAATTTTTAACTTTGTCCATCCTAGACCAACACCGGCACCTCCACATCAGGGTATTTTAGTTTAGCATTGCCACTTTAGATAGAGTATCATAAGAAATTGGGCATGAATAATGCAGAATTGAAGAATCCAGACATTTATTGTAACTATTTTGCAAACATTTTACATTCCTCAGACACAAATATCTGCAATATTAAGCCATTAGATTTCGAGGAGAGCATGACTTGGGCCTCCTTCTGCTGAAGGTAATCTTACAGCCAGGGTCATAGGATATATTTAAGTAACCATTAATTTTTCACACGACCTTCAATATGCCCAAAGGACAAATCAGACCATCCGAGGACTCCACAACCCTGTGAAATGGGACAGTTTCAGCACGAGTAGGGTGGTGGTATAGGTCAGCCACACAATGTATTTTACAATTCCCACCCCAACTTCAAAAAGGTACCTCCCCCTCAAGATTAATTTGGCTTAAGGCATCAAAAGCCCTGGAATTAACATGCACAAAGTTAATTTTCTAATGGTGTGGAGATGAAATACTCCATCTTAAAGATGTGTTTCCCCAGCTTTCCCATTTACAAAAGGCCACAGTGCATAATTAAAGTCAGTCAACAAAATTAACATGGTTTTAATGAGTAGAAATAGAGTACATTGTCATCAACAGGTCACCCATGAAAATCAGATTTAAGACTAAAGATGATCGATACCTGCTCAACTATTGCACAAATTACATATCACAGAATTGGCTGCATTTTTTGCACTTCAATAGTCCTTGTCCACATGTTGTTTGTCAAAGACTCGTAACAACTTGCAACAGTCTCTTTTCAAAAGGAAGGAAATAGTATGACGCACAATACAGTCAAACTTGTTCAACTGGTGTCTCTACCCTCGCTCAAATTTATGCTGTGCTTTGAAATGTAGCAGCAGAAAGCTTAACCCTCCCCACCTAAAACAAAAGAGAAGCAATTCAGGGAAATTTAAAAAAAGAAAATGGCATAAGAGGATAATGGTCACAACTTCTATCAAACTGCCTGTAGGCAGGACGATCAACCAAAATGACAGGCAATACCCAGAATGTTTAGTTACTTTGTGAAACAAATTCAGACAATACCCTCCAGCAGGATACTAAAAATAACTCCAAATTTCAAACATCTGTGAGAAAGACATGATACATGTAGGTCGATAGATCTGATGCCATATACCTGTACTTTGTTCCAGGGCAACTTTAAACTTTCCACTTATTCCATTGATTTGACTGACATTACGGACATTTCCAACTATAATAGTTGGTTCAGGGGTTGGAGTCAGATGGAGGGAAAGGAAAATAAATTCAATTGTTAGTATTCAATAGGATTAAATAGAAAAGTGGCACCTTAAATGTTGGTGTTCTTTTACAGTGAATGTGTCCATCAGTGTTTGAGATTTAGATTTTGCTTGATTATGTAGTCAGAGATTGCCTACAATTTTTAAAATGTCTGTTAGGCTTTTATTTGGACCTCCCTTAACTTTTCTCCCACTCAGGTACTTGTGAGTAAATTATATCAGCTTTCGTGTTAATTGGGGAGTAAAAGACAATCAATCAATACTCTGACCATTAAAAGGAAAGCATACCAAATGCCTTCTTCACTATCCCATCTACCTACGACTCTACATTCAAGGAACTATATACCTGCACTCTAAGGTCTCTTTGTTCAGCAACACTCTTCAAGACCTTCCCATTAAGTGCATACATCCTGCTCTGATTTGCTTTTCCAAAATGCAGCAGCTCACATTTATCTAAATTAAACTCCATCTGCCACTCCTCAGCCCAATGGCCCACCTGATCAAAATCCCATTGTACTGAGGTAACCTTCTTTGCTGTCCACTACACTCCAATTTTGGTGTCATCTGCAAACTTACTAACTATACCTCTTATGTTCACATCCAAATCATTGATATAAATGACGAAAAGTAGTGGACCCAGCACCATCCTTGTGGTCATAGGTCTCCAGTCTGATGTATTATTTCCTCCATGAAATTTGTCACTCTTATGTGGTCTGACCTACATGTGACCCCAGATCTGCAACAATGCAGTGAACTCTTCATTGCTCTCAGGGTAATTGGGGATGGGCAATAAATGCTGGACCAGCCAGCAATGCCCACATCTCATGGAAGAGTAAAGAGAAACAAAAAAATTCAGAATGAAAGCAGTGAATTTGCATACACCAAGATCCCACATAAAGCAAAACAATTCATGAGCAGCAAAGGCTCTTTATGTTCTGTTGGCGGAGGGACATGTATTGGCAAGGACCAATGTTCCCTCAAATTTCTCTTGAAGAGACCTTAGAGTTGTGTGCGCAGCAGCTTCGAGGAAAGTGGGAGTCTATTCAATCATCGATAAGTGTGGAACTTCCAACTGACTGCGGAGCCTGAGGCAATATTGGCTAGTACACTAGGGAAATGTTTCTTGCTCTCCCCCCAAAAAAAAGTGAACTGCTGCAACAGTAGTCACGATTCAATTAACCCCTGGAAGATCCATATCTTGACTCTAGTTACATTTCTTCAAAACAATGAACATCATGTACAATGAAAATCAGTTTGCATTTTGAAGTATCCAAATGATTCAGCCTCGAGACTGCGTGGACGCAGAGTTACAGATTTACTCTATTCTTTGAGAAAGGTTATAATCACCCTTGAACAGTTTACCTCTTTCAAAAAAGTTATGTCCCTTGTTCTAGACTAACTCAAGGGGAAAGTGTTTCACATTATCAAGCAAACCTTTTCCTTTAACCATATTAAACACTACTATTAATCCTGTATTGTTCTGAATAGGACTCAAAAAATGTGTAGATAATTAAGCCCCACCATTAGTGTTAATATAGATTCATGGCTTATGCCACATTGTTACAATGGAGCAAGGCAAGGAGGTAAGGACTAAGATCTACATTAGTCAGTACAGATATTGAACTGGGCTGTTTGTAACATTCCCTTCTTCAGATTCTTACACGCTTGATGCAACTGCAACATGGCAACTTCTATTACCAGCCACGATTTAGTTCAGCAAGTACGAACTTTTGGAGGACCACTTAACACTCTTCCCGATGATGGCAGAGCGTGTCAAGCGAGGCTCCCCGAATAAGAGAACCAACCTCCCTGAATACAGGGTTTTAAATCAGTCAGTCGCGTGCACAAGACACAAGCCCATGTCACCACCTCATTTCTTTCTTTTATCATTCCATGATAACCAACTAAATGGGGCTGAAAAAGGCACAACCAGCTTATTCATAAGAATCTGACAGCCCGTATTCAAGTTGTGACACACAATGCAATGATTAGAACATCAAGAATTACTAGCCCATGAAGCAAATAGGATACCCAGGGTCCTCCCACATGGAAAAAAAAGAGTACACTAATAAAGTTCTTAAATCTACAGAGCTTAGTGACCACTCCACCCCCTCCACGTTGAGTGGAAACAAGCCAGTTATCCAAATCAGTAAAGTCCAAACTGAAAACAAAATATTCTGCCCTCAGGGATCACTCCATGAAGAAATCTGAATTAGAGTCATAAATGTACAGCATGGAAACAGACCCTTCGGTCCAACCCGTCCATGCTGACCAGATATCCCAACCCAATCTAGGGCCTTCTTGGATAAGGGCAGTTAAATACTTAACATTACTGACGAGACTTCCATTCTTACGGTGATGCTTCAGATGGAGGATACCAGTGCATCTGAGCGTGAAGGCAGCAGCTGCAGTAGCAAGATAGGTGAATGCAGTATGTGGAATGGCAGGGGTCTGTTCTGTGTACAGTGGATAGGGGGCCTAGGCCTTTGGAGATGCAGGAAAAAGTGCTGTTCCTGCAATGTCATGGGGCCCAGTGCAATGAATTGTGCTCCCAAGGCAGGGTGCATATTTATGGGGTTAGGTGTAACTGTCAGTTTGCTTTTGGCCATGTTTGTGTTCGTCTTTGCAAATTCCAAATAAAGAAACTGAGGATTTTTGGGATCAAATCGAATGCTATTTAATGCATTCTTTGCTGCTTCTGCTCTTGCTCTATCAAATGTATAAAAGCCAACTGGCCATTTTGATGTTAGCTTGATCAGTGAACCTTCATATTCCTTAAATGGAGGAAAGAGAAGATAAAGCTCACGTGATTTAATGTCCAAAGGAGGGCTACTGAAAAAAATTTTAAAGAGTAACTCTTCACACTTGTTAGCTTCATCACTTTTGGTGCTCATGACTGGGGAGCTGACTAAATCCATTGTGTATCCCTACACCAGGCAGGTGAAATGAGTCTTGATGGTGAGTGCACAATGGGTAACATTTCAAAGGGGCTGGGTAAGTGCAGTGTGACTTGTATCAGGTTGTAGTGAGGCAGGCGGTCGTCTAAAGGTATGCTTTACCTGTGAATGGAGAAGCTTTAGAGACTATGTTAGCTGCTGAAAGTATCTTTGCTCTTTCCCTCCTTGACAAGGTGGGTATCAGTACGAAGAGTCAATAAGTGGGCGGCACGGTGGCACAGTGGTTAGCACTGCTGCCTCACAGCGCCTGTAGACCCGGGTTCAATTCCCGACTCAGGCGACTGACTGTGTGGAGTTTGCACGTTCTCCCCGTGTCTGCGTGGGTTTCCTCCCACAGTCACAAAGATGTGCTGGTCAGGTGAATTGGCCAAGCTAAATTGCCCGTAGTGTTAGGTAAGGGGCAAATGTAAGGGTATGGGTGGGTTGCGCTTCGGCGGGTCGGTGTGGACTTGTTGGGCCGAAGGGCCTGTTTCCACACTAAGTCTAATCTAAGCATTGGTAACAAAACATCATCGGGTATACACACTTGGCCAAATGGAGTGATCCAGAGGCCTTTCGACACAAATTGCAAACACTACGCGTTTTCCATTTGTTTTTCAGCGTCTGGGCAACCCCCCATAAACGTTGCACAGTGACAATGCCTGATATAATTACTATTATTACCAATTGCTATTATTATCTATTACTAGGGGAGGAAGATGGCTTTGAGGAGATTTTGGTCATTTAATAAGATCTGAATTGGTGTCCCTGAGGTGGTCAGAAATTTGCATTGTGATCATCGGTGTCATTATTTTGCAACATTAACAGCAGCCCAAACATGTCAGGAGGTACCTCCATTTTATTCCCACTTGATAGTCTGGCTTGGTGTTTCAACCCCAATTCTTTATTTTACCTCTCCTTTCCTCGACTCATATCATAATCCTCACACTGACTCTTCCCAAGACTTAGGGTTCCCCTCACGAAGACACACACTACTCCCTTTTTGACATGCATTATTAGAGTCATAGAAACGTACAGCATGAAAACAGACCCTTCGGTCCTACCCGTCCATGCTGACCAGATATCCCAACCCAATCTAGTCCCACCTGCCAGCACCCGCCCATATCCCTTCCTATTCACATACTCATCCAAATGCCTCTTAAATATTGCAATTGTACCAGCCTCCACCATTTCCTCTGGCAGCTCATTCCATACACGTATCACCCTCTGCATGAAAACGTTGCCCCTTAGGTCTCTTTTATATCTTTCCCCCCTCACCCTAAACCTATGACCTCTCATTCTGGACTTCCCGACCTCAGGGAAAAGACTTTGTCTATTTATCCTATCCATGCCCCTCAATTTTGTAAACCTCTATAAAGTCACCCCTCAGCCTCCGACGCTCCAGGGAAAACAGCCCCAGCCTGTCAGCCTCTCCCTATAGCTCAAATCCTCCAACCCTGGCAACAGCCTTTTAAATCTTTTCTGAACGCTTTCAAGTTTCACAACATCTTTCTGATAGGAAGGAGACCAGAATTGCACGCAATATTCCAACAGTGGCCTAACCAATGTCCTGTACAGCCACATGACCTCCCAACTCCTGTACTCAATACTCTGACCAATAAAAGAAAGCATACCAAACGCCTTCTTCACTATCAAGGAGCTATGACCCTGCACTCTAAGGTATCTTCGTTCAGCAACATTTTCTGGGACCTTACCATGAAGTGTACAAGTCCTGCTAAGATTTGCTTTTCCAAAATGCAGCAACTCACATTTATCTGAATTAAACTCCATCTGCCACTTCTCAGCCCATTGGTCAAGATCCTGGTGTAATCTCAGGTAACCTCTTCGCTGTCCACTACACGTTCAATTTTGGTGTCATCTGCAAACTTACTCTTACCTCTTATGTTTTCATCCAAATCATTTATGTAAATGACAAAACGTAGAGGGCCCAGCACCAATCCTTGAGGCACTCCTCTGGTCACAGGCCTCCAGTCTGAAAAACAACCCTCCACCACCAGCCTTTCTTCTACCTTTGAGCGAGTTCTGTATCCAAATGGCTAGTTCTCCCGGTATTCCACGAGACCTAACCTTGCTAATCACTCTCCCATGGGGAACCTTGTCGAACGCCTTACTGAAGTCCATATAAATCACACCTATTACTCTGGCCTCAAATCTTCTTTGTTATTTCTTCAAAAACCTCAATCAAGTTTGAGAGACATGATTTCCCATGCACAAAGCCATGTTGACTATCCCGAATCAGTCCTTGCCATTCCAAATACATTCTCCTCCCAGCTGGCCTGTTTAGATCTTTTTGTTATTTCCTCAGCAGTCCTTCTCCTTGCAAATATTAAAGTTTTCCGTTTAGTCCTCATATTAAGCTTCCAAATTGCTGCCTCTGCCTTTAAATACACATGCCCCAAGCTCCTCCCATTGGCCAAATTTCATTTCCCAATTTTCCATTTAAATCAACCTGACAGGTGCCTGGACCATTCCTCATTGTGGGGGTCATCCCAGCATAACCGATGCAAAGGGTTTCTGACAGCCAACTGATCCAATGTCTGTCCTTTTTTTTTTAAAAAGTCTCAATTTCCTAACTTATGTCTACAACTAGTTCAGTGTCCTCAGTCTTCACACACTTCAAGGTCCTTCATGTGGGGGATGTGCCCTCTTAACAACCGGTCTAAGGCAGGGTGATTGAAACAGACACAGTAGTTATCCTTTCTCTATGTTCTGGGGCCTCAAATCCTGCTATTAGAATACTCAAACCTTTGAATTCCTGGGGGACTCTAACCTCCTGGGACGAACTCACCAGCGCACAAGTGCTTCAGTTATCTCACTAGAGTCCTAGGGAATGAGGGGTTGACAGTGATAGTTGGTGAGAGATCTCAAGGTAAATCTCAGTGGGCCCATACATATCCTGTTACTGTCACACAGGCAATCACTTACTCTGTCTACCTAGAAGCTCTACATATGTTGGAATCCTACTCTCGTTGCCAAATGTTAGGTTCCTTTGAGATTCTTATACACTTGATGCAACTGCAATATACCAACTTCTGTGAACAACCACGACTTATTTCAGCAAAACCCAGCTTTTGGAGGATCACTTAACACTCATGATGCTTCTGGAATGTGTCAAGCGAGGATCCCCAAACAAGGGAACGGTCTTCTCTTCATACAGGGTTTTACATTGGTCGTGCACACTAGACAACTCTCTGCCACTCCGCCATAGTCACATGCCACCCAAAAACAACGTAAAGTGATTAGATTATTTCCGGAAACAACGTATGATTGCATTATTTCTCAAAACAAAAAAAGATTAGGTTACTCCTTAAAAAAGTGTGTTTAGACTGTCACATCCTGCCTGCTAAACAAAACACATATCTGGGACTTCAAATTTCTTAGACATCAGCAGAACTAACCCTTTAACACCTCATTTTCATTTTTCTGTTCAAGAGTTTAATCAACTGAACTAACTGGACTCTCCTTAACTGAATGCATAACTCCAGATAGTTGTGTCTGTGTCAAAGTCTATCAAGATTACGGGTTATGGAAATTCCAAAAAAATAAAAAATAAACTGCGGGCTAAGGCTCTGAAAACAAAGGACAGGATGTGATGACTTGTTACATCCACTGGATTTCCTGTTGAAACTGAATGGCTGACAGCAGTAGATGCATTGCAAATATTAAATTTTGATTGCAATTAACTTGGATTTGAGTCTTTGCTCTGCCCCAGAGGGCAGTGGAGGCCCAGTCTCTGGATTCATTTAAGAAAGAGTTGGATAGAGCTGTCAAGGATTGTGGAAGCAAGGGTTATGGAGATAAGGCAGGAACAGGATACTGATTAAGGATGATCAGCCATGATCATATTGAATGGTGGTGCAGGCTCGAAAGGCAGAATGACCTACTCCTGCGCCTATTGTCTATACGGACTGGACAGTTTTTACCAGGCAGAAATACTGGTGTCTGCATACTGAAGTTCTCAGCAACCTCTACTCAAACGGGATTTTAGGAAAGATGCTTATAGCTTCTGGAGTCTTATTTATGCTAACTCCCTGGTCTGTAAAACATATTTAAGTTAAAAATTCCAAAAGCAGATTATAATCCAACAGGTTTATTCGGAAGCACTAGCTTTTGGAGCGCTGCTCTTTCATCAGGTAGCAGTGGAGCAGGACCATAAGACAATTTATAGCAAAAGATTAGTGTCACACAACTTAAACAACATATTGAACAAACCTAGATTGCGGTTAAGTCTTTCATCTTTTAGAATGGGCTGCAGGTTTCCAGTCATTAATATGTAAATCCCAGAACTTTCCAGTCACATTCTTGAGATAATTTAAGGTTTTATTAAAAAAGGGGTCATCTCAGCTCAGACAATGCATTAAAGATGCGAGGTTAGATTCTGTCTGTATCCCAATCTTGACACAGGCTGATTCTATTTCCAAAGTAGAAATTTAGAAGTGTTATATGGATTCACTGCCTACAGACTGTGTGCTTTTTGAGCAAAAATGAATGTATTTGCAAACAATTCTGTAAACACAAATTCACCCCATAGACTGCGTGCTCGTGCGCATAACAGTACGCCATGAACGGGACAGTGTATTTAAGTGTGTATGAGTGGCTGCATGCTTGGTAGAATATGTGCGTGAGCGTGATGGAGTATAAGCTTGTGATAGGGTGAGAGGCGTATGCGTGTATGAGACATAGCGTGCATATGAGAGGGTCTGTGAGAATGCGTGTGTAGTGTAGTGTGGGTCACCTGCACAATGACATGAATCCAAGGTCCTGGTTGAAGCCATCCTTAAAAAGGTACCAAACTTGGTATCAGCCTCTGCTCTGTCACTCAAACATATGTATCACCAGAAAGGGTTGCCAAGCAACCATTAGCTTCTAGGGCCTTCACTCCTTTTAAAGCCTTCAGTAATTTAGGCAATATAGTCTTTTCTTATATCCTTGAAACCATTGCTTGGCTGTCTCCGCAAAGTCACTTGATTTTCTGTAGACAGTAGGTATACCACTACAGATATTAGACTGTTTGCTTCAGCTGCAAGGAATCACATAGCAAAGCCTTTAGAACTCCAGAATGTCAAGAGCGCAAAAACTTACAGTATTTCCAGGTGGCCCTTAAATACATGCATCCCCAATACTACATTCAAGGTAATTAAAGTCTAGTCTGTGCAGCCCTGTCTCAATTTAACACTTTCAGCCCATTGTCCTTGTCAATCTGTAGTGCACCCTCTCCTACGTAACAAATTCATAGATAGCAGCAAAGCTATTTCCTAAAGACAGTTAAATGCAGATGAGTGTAATCCAATCCCCTATCAAAAGATTGCATGATACTTTCGCAGCCATTTCCACATAATCCCAAAGGCAAGGAGGATCCAAGATCTTTTGGCAATTTGGCAACTGCAGTGCGTGACAGGTAGTAATGTTATTATGGAGCAAAGATAGGAGATAGGCTCTGACAACTACATCAACAAGGGCAGGACTGACCTGTCCTGCTTGTTCTATTCCATACCGCATCTTGATCAACTGAGATAAGTGACTTCTTCAACACAAACTGTAGCATTCCAGGTGAGATCAAATGAAAGCTCGAACAGGAGTTATACTTAAACACAATTTTCACCTCTCTGGATTTTAGCCCTCTCAACATTAAGGTCAACATCCTATTAGCTTTTAAAATTTTTCCATATGAAAAATAACTCCTAATTTGCAACTGGACTCTAATCCATTTGCTCATCCACAGATTCTAGTTGCTCGACCATTAGGTCAACCTAAACATTTCTGAAAGGTCCATGAAATCTCATCTTTCCTACCTCGAATCTCTTCTGCCCATTCACTGAAACTTTCAATGACCATCTACACCCATCTCTTCTATTCATTATATCACTTAATTCTAACTTTCTAAACAGTCCACGCAAGACTGTCAAAAGGTTCCAAGGCAAACAGTTGATTTCTTTGCAAATAAGAATAACGAATATGCACTCAAACTCAGGATTTCATTATAAAGTAACCATTTGGATTTGTACTACAGCCTTTCCATTATATTAGCAAATGACTTGGATAAAGACTAAAGAGCCATTTCAAGCTATTGTTGCACAAAGTCACCAGCATCCAAGAATAGTAAGGCTCCTTAATATTGTAACAATTTGTCCTATGTTCCTTTAAGTACCCATTAACTTTGCTTTCAACATTGGCCATTGTTTTTGCTTACACTACTCTCAAAAGAAGCAAGTTTCACGACATTACCACTAGATGTATATTAAAAAAAAAATCGTGCCATGATGACTTTGCATCTCTTGCCCAAAACCTTAAATCTTCGACCATCATACACGTCACGGTCATATTGATGGACAGCACTGAAACAGACCTTCCGTCCAACTTGACCATGTGACCAGATATCCTAAACTAATTTAGTCCCGTTTGCCAGCACTTTGCCCATATCCTCATCCAATTATCTAATGGAATAATTTAGATCATATTCAAGCCAGTCTTAATCTTGTACACCTCAAATCTTCTCTGGATCTTTTGTTCAGCTCTTAAACTAACCCAGCCACCTAAATCAAAACCAAAAAGAAACTGTAGACACTGTAAATCAGAAACAAACAGATCTGGCAGCATCTGCTAAGAGAAAATCAAATTTAATCTTTTGGCCCAGTGACCCTTCCTCAGAATTGGTGGAAAATACCAGTTTATGTGCAGAAATTTTTTTTGGGGGGGGGGGGGGGGGGGGGGGGGGAGATGGTTAAGGAGTAAAACATTACGTAGGGTTCGATGAAGGGTTCTACGCGAACCGTTGACCCTGCTGCTCCTCAGATACCGTTGACCTGATGTGCCTTTTCCAGCTCCACATTTTATGGATGACTGCAGAGCATCTGCAGTCCTCATGAACTCCAAAGCGAGAACAGTTGGACAGACAAGGGAAGCAATAACAATCTGGCTGGGAGAGTGAATAACTGTTAATGGCTAACAATTGTAGGTGTGCAATGGCAGACAGTGTGATAAAGCCTGGTGTGGGGTTGGGAACTACAACATGGGGGAGTTAGGCCCTAAAATTATCAATCTCTATAATAAAGTCTGGAGGGCTGTAGGGTCCCTAGGTGGAAAATGAGGAGCTGTTCCTCCAGCTTGCACTGAGCTCACTAGGACACAGCAGCAAGCCAGAGACAAATGTTGGCCAGGGATGGTGCGCTATAGTAGCAGACAACCAGAAACTCGGTCTTTTTAGCAGTCACAACATACGTTCTGTGAAGCAGTCACTCAGTCTACATTTCATTTCCACATTGTGGAGGAGATCACATTGTGCAGGCAAATGCAGTAGACTAGAATGTGAGAAGTGCAGGTAAAATGCTGCTTCACCAATTGTGTGTTTGGGCCCTTTGATACGAAGGAGGGAGGAGGTAAACAGTCAGGTGTTACAGCTTCAGCAGCTGTGGGGTGGAGAAGAGTTAAGAGTGAAGGGAGAGTGGACCAGACTATCCTGAGGGGACGTTCCCTGCAGAAGGCGAACAAGGGAGGGGAGGGGAAGGTGTGTCAGTGGTGGCAGCAAAAGCAGCTGATGATCTTCTGGATGCTGATGGAATGGTAGGTAAGGACAAGGGAATCCTTATCGCTTTTGCAGAATGGAAGAGCGGGGGAGAGGGCAGTGGTGCAGGTGATGGGTCAGACCCAGTTGAGGGCCCTGTCAACAATTGAGTCCAATCCACCTCCCACACTTATGCCCTCACCCTTTCTCTTCCCTCCAGCAACAGCGAGGGGGATCCCCTTGTCCTCACCTACCATCATCCACATCAACAACATAGAACACAGAACAGTACAGCACAGAACAGGCTGTTCAGCCCACGATGTTGCCATGAAGATTATTCCTAATCTAAAATAAAATAACTTACGCACCTCACAATTCACTGCTGTCCATGTGCATGGACAGCAGTCACTTAAATGTCCCAATGTCTCTGCTTCCATCACCATCGCTGGCAACGCATCCCATGCATTCACAACTGTTTCTGTAAAGAACCTACCTCTGATGTCTCCTCCACACCTTCCTCCTAATATCTTGAAACTTTGATCCCTCGTGCCAGTCAATTCTGCCCTGGGAAAAAATCTCTGGCTATTGACTCTATGCATGCCTCTCATTACCTTGTATACCTCGATCGGGTCACCTCTTCCTCCTCCTCTCCAGAGAGAATGTTCAAGCTTAGTCAACCTTTCTTCATAGGAAAAGCCCTCTAGTCCAGACAGCATCCTGGTAAATCATCTTTGCACCCTCCCCAAAGCCTCCGTATCTTTCCTATAAAGGGACAACCAGAACTGGACACAATATTCCAAGTGTGGTCTCACCAGGGACTTGAAGAGCTTTAGCAAAACCTCACAGCTCTTAAACTTGATCCCCCTGTTAACGAAAGCCAAAACACCATAGGCTTTCTTAACAACCATACCCACTTGGGTGGCAACTTTAAGGGATCTTTGCACTTGAAAGCCAAGATCCTTCTGTCCCTCCACACTGTGAAGAATATCGTCTTTAATCCTATATTCAGCATTCAAGTGCAACCTTCCAAAATGCATAAGTTCACACTTATCCAGGTTGAACTCCATCTGCCATTTCTCAGCCCAGCTCTACATCCGGTTTATGTCACACTGCAGTCTGCAATAGCCCTCGATGCTATCAATGGCACACCCAACTTTTGTGCCATGGGCAAATTTAGTAACCCATCCCTCAACCTCTTCATCCAAGTCATTTGTAAAAACTACATTGAGGAGGCGCCAAAGAACATAGCCCTGTGGGACACCACTCAACACTGACCTCCAGGTAGAATACTTCCCATCTACAACCACACTCTGCCTTGTCAGCCAACCAATTCTGAATCCAGACAGCCAAATCTCCCTGTATCCCATACTTCCTGGCTTTATGAATGAGCCTACCACAGAGAACCTTACCAACTGCCTTGCTGAAATCCATACCCTGCATCCACTGCTCGACCTTCGTTCACCTGTCTTGGCACCTCTTCAAAGAGCTCAGTAAGATTTGAGAGACATGACCTTTGCCTCACAAAGCCATGCTGACTGTCTTTAATCAATCCTCAATTCTTTCCAAAACCTTGTTGACCACAGACATAAGAGTGACTGGTCTGTAAATGCCAGGGATTTCCTTATTCCCCTTCTTGAAAAAAAGGTACAACATTCACCTCCCTCCAATCCTCCAGCACAATTCCCATGGAGAGTGAGGAAGCAAAGATCTTCGCCAGCAGCTTAGCAACCTAGGATAAATCTGGACTGGCCCTGGGGACTTATCCATCTTGATATGATGATCAGAAGATCATCAGCTGCCATTTCTGCTACCACCAGACACATTCTCTTCCCCGCCTTCCGCAGGGACCAATCCCCTCCGGGAGACCCGGTCCACTCTTCCTTCAATACCAACACCTCGCCATGGTACATTTCCATTTATCCGCGCCCCCTCTTCAGGATCAAAGGGCCCAAACATACCTTCACAGATTTGGTGCTCAAACCTTTGAATTGTGACCTAATCTGCATCATAATATTTATAGGTTACCCACGAAGTCACAGCAGCATTGTAATATACCTTTCACAAACAAAGCATTAAGTCAATTCAAATCAATTAAATTCATCCAATGTACTCTAATACCATTCATTTGTCAGCATATTTAGCTAGTCGTAAAATATTCACATTAAACCTCGGTTTGGTGCTGGCTAATATGATCTTTCACATCATCTGTGAAAGCATTAGGCAGATCAACCAAGTCTGAAAATTGATTTTGAATAAAAGTCATGGTGACAAAACAATTTAAGATTTGCCATGCCTCTGAAACCTACATTAATGTTAATATCATAAACCAGTGCCAATTCAACAGATGTAATGAGCCAACTAAAAGCCAGAGGAAAAGCCACTAATTTGTGTTGCTAGTTAGTTTACATCATGAAAACCAGAATACCCGGAAGCATTTTGTAATATTCTGAGAATGCGAACTTTTGATGAATATATGAACTTGTCTACTGTGATAATCAAACGAGCTGCTCCTTTCCTCATTCACATATGGAATGTGAGGTCTGCTGGTAAGGCCAGTGTTTAAAGAGTTATACAGCACGGAAGTAAACTTTTCGGTCTAACTAATCCATAATCATACATCCAAATCTGGCCTAGTCACATTTTCCAGCATTTGGGCCATGTCCTTTTAAACCCTTCCTATTTACATATCCATCCAGATACCTTTTAAATGCTGTAGTTATACCAGCTTCTATGACTTGCTGTGGCAGCTCATTTCATGCACACACCATCCTCTTCATGCAAAAGTTGTCCCTTAGGCCCTTTTTATATCTTTCCCCTCTCACCTTAAAAACCCTTAAGTTTGGGCTTCCCTAACCTGGGGAAAAGGCATTGGCTATTCACCCTATTAATGTCCCTCATGATTTTAAAAACCTCTATAAGGCCACCCGTCAGTTTGTTCTCTTTCTCCAATTGTCTGTAAAACAAATGGCTTCATAATCATTTCAGAAATGGAAAAATATATTTTATTTGTAAAAGAAATTGGAAAAATAAGAGTTTAGACGAGGAATTAGTAATGACTGCAGATGCTGGAAGCAGATTCAATAGATTTGAAGCTGGAAATGCACAGCAGTCAGATAGCATCTGACCAGCAGGAAAGTTAACATTTCAGACTAATGAAGGATTGCCTGCACCTCTGATGCTGTCTGACTCGCTGTGCCTCTACAAGTTTAGACTGCTATGCTGCAGGAAGAGTGGGTCCTTGTTTCAAAACTTGAAGCAACAGTGGAACTGAGAGACGTTAATGCTTGAAGCTGGATTTGATACTTCTAACTGGCAGCAAATGCCTCTAAGATTGCAACAAAAACTGCTCAGTAGCCTTTGAATTGATTTAAGCAGCAGCCTAATATAAATAAAAACAGAGTGCGCAGCTGGATTCCGATTTTCAAAAGCGTGTAAGCAAGTCTGTTTGAAGTGGGGCAGGGGAATTAGCGTAGAAAATAAATAAAAAGGACATTAATAAAACAGATGGGTGTTTGACTTTCCACATAGTTTCACTATTTTGGTGACTAGCTTACAATTCCAGATATTCCCCAAATTCTTATTGAGAAGAGGAATAAGTCACAACACAGGGCTATTTCCGTCTAATTCATCTGTTAGTGCATTTATCCTCAATGACATTGTTCACACCACCTATGTAACCTTCCTACTCCCATGTTTCTTCAACTATTTTTCCTCAACTACCTATTCAATCTAATCGTGAATTATGGATGAGCCAAAATAATGCAATGCCTGCCTTCTTGGTTTGAGATAAACATTCCTGAATCAAGACTGACGTCAAGACATTCCTCACCAGCACTCTTGACAATATGGATAATCAACATTTAAGCTGATTATCTGAACATTATTATATCTTTATTTGAGGAAACATTGAATGGAGAGACAGAGAAAGGGAAATAAAATTTGAAATGAAAGACAGAAGGATGAAGCAAATGTAGAAGGCAAAGGAAGTTAGGGCCGTCATCAAGGCCAAACTAATGCGTGAAAATATTGAAAAACAAAACCTAAACATACCATCCTTAAATACATAGTGTGCAAACTGACAGGTCACCAGGGTTGAGAAGTGAATAGTTGAGTGTGTGGTGCTGGAAAAACAGGTCAGGCAGCATCAGAGCAGGAGAAAGCAGTTGTGCTTTTCCAGCACCAACTCTCAATTCTGATCTCAGCATCTGCAGTTCTCACTTTCTTCTCCCTGAGAAGAGGATATCAAAGGTAACTCAATATTTAGAAAGGATGCAAACAACAACAGAAGTGGAATAATGTTTCTAGCAATAGAACGGATAGTGAGATGGAAAACCTAGATGTAGAATCAGAATGCATGAAGCTAAGAAATATAGGATGGAAGAGAGTTAGCGGGTGAGATCTACAGGTTTCCAAACAATGGTGGTAAGGTGGGTGGTGGCATGAAACTGGAAATTAGAGATGCATGTGGTAGGGTGCTATAATAATGATGAGTAACTTTAATCTTAGAGATTGGACAAACCACATGTGCAATAAGGTGAAGAATTAATTCTTTAAGTGTATGCACAATGTTTTCTTAGATCAGTACACTAAGAAACTAAAAGAATATGACATCCTAGATCTGATTGTGTGCAATGAGAAAAGGTTAGATAATTATCTTGCTACACAAGAACCTTTATGGAAGAGGGGCCACAACATCAAATTTTTCATTTGGTAGAAAGTGAAATAAAAAATCTGATGATAGAGTCCATCAAAGGAAACTATGATGGTATGAGGGGTAAACAGGCTGCAGTAGACTGGGTAACTTCATTAAAAGAACAGTGCATATGTCTCTGTTTGACTTGACTTAGAATGGACGTGTTTTTCCAGTCAAGTTTACAGAGGAGGAAGGACACCACTTCGTCTAGGACAACACATCCATTCTAGGACAAGCCAAATAGAGACACGCACAACAATTCCTAGAAGCAAGGCAATCGAACCACAACTCTATCAACAAACACACTGAATTAGACCCCATCTACTATCCCCTTAGAAAAAGGGCAGGAAATGACATCACCACAGGAAATAATGTCACAGAAAAATGACATCAACCCAAAAAGAAACCCAAGCATATAAATAGAAAGCAGGAATTATCAACATTGCTTCGCCCGGAGGCGCTCTGAAGATATTACCCAATTGTGTGACGAAACATCTGGAAATGAACCCTCCAGCTCAACGAGCAAACCTACATCCAGGAAATCACATTTGACCAACCTGAGATTTGCCAAGGATGCAATTTGTCAAATAAGGGAAAACCAGTCAATGTGGTGTAAAG
Source organism: Hemiscyllium ocellatum (assembly GCF_020745735.1). Taxonomy (NCBI): domain Eukaryota; kingdom Metazoa; phylum Chordata; class Chondrichthyes; order Orectolobiformes; family Hemiscylliidae; genus Hemiscyllium; species Hemiscyllium ocellatum. The sequence continues at coordinate 1,954,877 of NC_083406.1, read as the reverse complement.
GCAGCCCTCAAATTGAAGTTTGAGTACATGTGCAAGTCAATCTGTAAGAGTTGGAACAATGCAAGCCAACATAAAATAGCCATTCAATCACGATGCAAGGCTCACATGTCAGATTTTAAAAATTAATATCAATACATCCCTTCTGGAACCTCATTCATACATCAGATGGTCATAAATCAGAGACCCTAGTACTTGGATTTTCAGGAAACTATTGATAAAGATAGAATTTAGGGTAATAGAGTCGTAGAAAATCGGTCATCAGACAGATAACAGTAGGAATAAATGGCTTTTTTGGAGTGGAAGGCGTTGACTATTGATGCACCACAGGGTTCAGTGGTGGTGATCCACTCCAGCTATTTACGACTCTGTCAATGATTTGAATGAGGGAATTCAAGGAAATATTCCCATATTTGTTGAAGACAAAACTAGGAGCAATTGCAAATGGTGAGGAAGAATTAGACAAGTTGGCCGATTAGGAAAATGACAGATTACTATAATTACAAAATTGTCCACTTTGGTAGGAAATATAGTATAGTATTATTTAAATGGTAATAACTTGAGAAATTTTAATGTACAAAGAATGTACACTTTACACTGAATGCAAGCATACAGTACAACATGCAGCTAAGATGACAAAAGGTATGCTGGCCTTCACTGCCGGAGGATGAGTGGACGGGAGCACCCAACTGGAGTACTGCATGCAACAAAGGTCTCCTTACCCAAGGATAGAGACGCTTGCTAAAGAAAAAGTTCAGCAAAGGTATCTACACAGGGGCCATGTTATGAGGATACAGTATAGATGGGCTAACACTGCAAGAAGGATAACTTGTACTTAGTGCCCCTATGGAATTCTCAACTGCTTAGTGCTGGAGGTCATGTCAATCAATAGTCAAAAATAAAATGGATTGATTCTAAAGCCATCAACGGTTATTAGAGAGAGCATAGTGTTCAGCCAGAGGGACACCCACAATCATACTGCACTGGAGAGAAGGCTTGATTAATCAAAAAGACTACTCTTGCTCCTATTTAGATACTGCTATGGAACATGCTGCATTCAAATGGTGTGTGGAATTGCTGTTGTACCATAACTACTTCAGTAAAAAAGGGGCTTTATTGGATGTGAAAGGCAACTTTGGGATAGCCTGTGTTTTTGCAAAAGTTCTAGAAAATGCATTTTTTTGTTTGACATATGGTCACTTGTTCTTGACCCCTCAACTACAACTTCAATTAAGTTTTCTGAATTTTAAACACTATATAATCAAAAGATTTTTTTCTATGAAAGTGAACTTTCATATCTCTTTTCTCTTAAATTGTACCATAACTAACTACAATTTACCTGTTATCTATCAATGTTGCTCACGCTGCACTCAGCCCACTTAATGATACACATTGGCTTATTAATGTTTTTGTTAAAGAGACATTAAAGAGCACGTTTTACAAGAGTTACAATTTTGTGAACTACTTTTGAAATTTTTTGTGCGGTCTACACGATGCTTAGGCTGGTCTCAGTTCAGCAGGAAAGCCAAACTTTATGTTCAAATACTTCATGCATTCCTACTCACCAAGCAGTAAAAACATTTAGCATAAAATAAATTGTCAGGTAGCTAAACAGACATCAACATACCATTGTGCATTTTTCTGTAAATCTTGTATGATTCAGCTGCACTCAAAAGCACATAATGGTAGATTCTCTCTTCCAGAAAACCTAGTATACTTCCAGACTTGGGTCACTAGATTTCACAGAATCCCTGTACTGCAATTGAGGCCACTTGGCACATTGAGTCTGCACCAACCTTCCGAAGAGCATCTAATCCCTATCCCTGTAACCCCACATTTATCGTGCCTAATCCACCTAACTTGCATACCCCTGGAAATTACGGTACAATTTAGCATGGCCAATCCACCTAACCTGCACATCATTGGACTGTATATTGACCAATGTGACGTGAAATCTACTCCATACTGATTCTAAAGGTTGGTGTAAACTTTTTTTCCCAAACTAAGTGGAAATCCTTCAAGAGGAATCTGGTTTTAAGGTTGCAAGCATTCTACTCACCTGGAGGGGACAACTACTCATCAACATCCTAAATAATGCACAAAAACCATTTCAGTTCAACATTTTCAATTAATCTGTAAATTGCTCAAGTACTTATTTTGCCCTATTTTGGTAGGAAGGATTGTCACAACATTTGAAAGACATTTGGATAAGTACCCGAATAAGACCTGTTTGGAGGGACACGGGCCAAGTGCAGGCAGGTGAGATTAGTTTAATTTGGGAACATAGTTGGCGTGGACTGGCCAGACTGAAGGGTCTGTTTCCATGCTATATGACAGTATGACTAAATCACAAATTCATTCTGGCTGCAGAAAGACCCATCAGGAAATAAAACTGTTCTTTTTCCTGGTAGTAATCCCTACAACAAGCTCCTGCAACTTGGTGCTCTAATGCACGAGTTATTTTATTCCAACTCATTTAGCACACTTTTGCCTTTATAGAATAGAATAGCCTTTATTGAGGACAAGGTTGCAAACGTCCCAGTCTATTACAGTACAAACATATGCTTACAATCACTGCATGTATCTATGCTGTAACAAACCTGATGCCTTACAAAACAAGATTCTGTTGGTTTCAGTGACTGAACTGAGGTTTCAGCATGAACCAAACAATGTACTTGCAGCTGAAGATTTCTAGATTTTTAGATATTAAAACAGCACACAAAAGATAATCAGTACCTAAAATCTTAATTTGTAAATTAACACGTAGTTCCAGAACACAAAAAGGCACCTCATCTTTTAAGTTGATATAAAAATGTGCAGTTAATTGGCAGGTTAATAAACTTGTGTGATTCAGTTGAGAAAAAGTGTAACAATTACTTTTCCCAAATAAAATATTGAATTACTCATATTTTAGGTATCTGAGATATTATCTGATGAACAGATTAATAGTTTCAGAATAAAAATTGAATCACTCTGGTTTCTGCTGATTAAAATTTCACTGATCAAACTGGAATTAACAGCCACAGAAGCTTGCATTAGCACGATGATACAGCCAAAATGCAGCATTACTGCATTAAGGTTTCTGTTACTACTCAAATCTCCATGCCTTAATCACACTTTCCAACTCATGTCCAAAATCCAAAGGCCACTCCGAAATTACTGACAACTATATGACACTAGCACCCAATACAGTTGACCAGGTGATGCCAATCTTCTGCAAACCCATGTGGTCATGGAGCCGAACTAAATAAAGACAATTCAATTGCTGCTGACAATTCACTGAGACGACAACTATCTGGAGGCTCTACAACCAAAATGATACAGACAGCCCCTCCATTTCAAATAAAATTTACCATATTCTGACAAGTACCTACGTCATGGCCAGAGTTCATATAGACTTAAAAAAGATCTGTAAAGTCCCTGGTCCAGGTTGGTACATGACTATCAAACCAAAGGTTATTTGCAACTTTGGATGGCCATAATAAAATACAAACTATAGCGTTTTCCTTTTAATATTAATCGCATCCCATAACAAAATTGTTCCTTCTATACTGTTGATTTCAATTACGACAGTAAGCAAAGCTACAAATGATAAAGTACAGAGAAAAGATAGACAGCTCAGTGGCAAGACAACAACCTCTCCCTCAAAGGAGCTGGTCACTGACTTCAGGAAGCAGAGCAGAGGACACACCTATCTGCATCAATGGTGGGATGGAAGTGGTCAAGAGCTTCAAGTTTTGGAGTAAATATCACTAATCTTTCCTGGTCCATTCACATCCATGCTACAGTCAAGAAAGCACTGCAAAGCCTCTACTTCCTCAATGCTAAGGAAATTCAGTATGCCGCCAATGACTTAATTTTTGCAGATGCATCATAGAAAGCATCTTATATGGATTGTCACAGCTTGGTATGGCAACTGCAATGCCCAAGAGCACAAGAAATTAGTGAGTTATGAACATATCCCAGTCCATCATGAAAACCAGTCTTCCTTCCAGTGGCTCAGTCTATACCTCCCGCTGCAGCAGGAAAGCAGCCAACATAATCAAAGACTCCTCCCATTCCAGTTATACTCTTCCATTGGGAAGATAAAAGTTTGAAAACATGTACCAACTGATTCAAGAACACCAACACTATCTTGAGTAGGTGATAATAATAAATCAAATCAAATGATTCATTAATGTCTTATTTAGACTTGGAGTGGTTAGCGCGTCGAAATTTTGAGAAGATTTAAGATGTCTCGGAATCGTGATTGAGGAGAGTTGTAGACAATCTGGTCGCCAGCAATAACAGCAAAACAGTTGAAAGCAAATAGTTCTATGCATTATGTTGTTGAAAGTAAGTATGCCTGCAAACTTGCACGCTTTACTACTTAACATCTGTTGTACTAAAGCCTATTTGAATGCCAGATCAGCGATAAAAGGTATAGTAGACAATTAAAAATTATGATTTAGGATGACCATCTCGGATATACATATTCTTCACTGCTTGAAATCTGCCAACTGTGCCCAGGCTCGTGCCTCCCCCATCTCCTCCCGTGATGCGGGAGAAAGGTCACATTGTGCAGAAACTTTACAAGTAGGTTTTGTCCCGACTTCCCACGTTACTCTTTTGCTTAAAGAAACATCCTGGTCAGCATGCCGTTGTTTCGTTAGTTGGCTCTAGCCGTCTGCAAGGGAACAAACGTTGGACGCAGTGCAGTGATTCCTGCTAGACATGTGGACTTTTGTACAGTCGGGCTCCTACAGAGTACTATTGTTCCCAGAGTAATCGGACACTCGAATGGATACAGCTCGTTGCCTGGCCTCGCCGCGAGGGAAGTGAAACTTTGCAATTTTCAGTTTTCTTCAAATCGGATCAAACGGAAAACCATTTCCACGAAAGCGTATGCGGGAGGGGGCGACTAATTCAGATCGCATTGCCTTCATTATTTATCAAACTATAACGTTAGAAGTCTTTAAAAATAAAGTTAGACAGTCTCCCGCTGCGTAAACATGAATTTACTTGACTACTTTTATAATATACTCAAATGAAACGAAACTCAACATAAACGGAATTTGTTGGATTGAAAACTCGGGGTCGTCCAGGGGAATACGAAATCGATGAAACCCAAATCCTGTATGAAATTTTGAGTCTGGGTCAGTAGGTGAAAGGGGTGTCGCCAAATACAAAGCTGCTGATTATTTCTGCATCCACTAACCCGCTCATTCCAGCCACACGGGAACCAAATGTTTAAATTTTAGCATCTCCACGTCCAAATGGATGAACAGCTCAGGGACAACTGTCTCAGTGAATGGGTTTTAGTTTAAGTTATAAGGACGGCCCCCCCATCCACCATGAGACACACAGGGCTGCAGAAAGCGGGCGTGAACTTTGCACATTGCTTTGCGAGCTGTGAGAGAGCAGCTTTCTGCACTCACTCAGGTCTGCCCTCAAAACCCAGGCGCCTGTCACCACGGGAAGTGAGCGGTTTTACAACCGAACCACAACAAAACCAGCTCCTTTTTCCTCCCCCCCCCCCCAAAAACACACACACACACACACTTCGATACCGGGGGGGTCAGCAATACTGCAGCTCCAAGAGAGAAAAAGAAAAATCGGTTCCTGTCACATTCAGCGGTTGTGATTTAAATCAAACCCTGTGACTGCTAACACCCATTACCTGGGGGAGAGAGAGAGAGTGTAACCACAGGCTGCAATAGTTACACAGTCACCCAGCAAGAGGAGAGGGCGGTGTTGGGCCAAACCTACACTCCTGAACTTTACACACTCAACAACGGCTGACCATACCAACTTTGCAATTTGATGCCACCCCCCCCCGAGATTAAACTGGAAACAAACAGACTGTACCCCGTACTTGGGGTGGGAGAATGGGCGTGAATATATCAACCGGAAACGACTTACTTTAAGTAGTATCTCTGTCCCGAGGGAGTTTTCGCCATTTCCCAGCCCGGGGGTAGAGGCACATCGTCGGGGATCTCATAGGACGCCTGCCGGAGGTGAGCGGAGGCCGGGGAAGAGCCGCTTCCCTGCGGTACTGCAGCAGCGGCGGGCGAGGCCGAGCCCGAGGAGCCGGAGGATCCCGATGCCGGGGGTGCGGAGGCGGTAACGGCAGCGGCGCTGAGCAGGGAGGCCGGTGAGGAGTGAGCCCGGACATGCTGGGGCTGCAGCGACGGAGCATTCGGCCCGTCAGTGCTAGCCTGGCGGGAGTGGCTCTTGGGCTCGGGCTGCTTGAAGAACGAGTCGGGCAGTTTGCGGAGCCGCATCGGCACAGACTGCGGCACGTTCGAGTTCTTGGGGTTCATCACGGCGTTGAAGAGGGCCTCCAGGTCGGTCTCCGAGTCCCCCCGGACATGCACGATCTGGTGGCCGGCCCGAGGCACCGCTGCCCCCGACCCCGCCGCCGGAGACGTCCCGGTCCCGGCCCCCGTCCCGTTGCCCTGCTGCTGAGCCGGATCCATCCGCCAAACCGGCCGGCCGGCCCGGTGCCTCCCGCCGTGCCCTCACACTCACCCTCACACACCCCCTCACACACACACACACACACACACACACACACCCTCACGGACGGACTCTCTGCAGATTCCCTCAGGCGGCTGATGGCGCCAGTTTCTCTCCCGCCCCCTCCCCCGGGCTCCACGAGCGGAACCTTCTGGAACTCTCCGCTCGCGCTCGCTCCCGCCGCTGGGAAAGTTTGCAGAGACTTTCACAACTTTTCCTACTGCGCACGTGACCGCTGACGTCACGCAGGGAGGAGCCCATTCACGCCCCCCCGGATTTTACCTTTGATTCGGTTTTGTCCTTCGACCGCCCCCTCCCCGCGGGAATGGTACGGTTCACCCTCTATTTGCCTCAGTTACTCCCCCTCCCACTCACACCCCTCCCCATCCCCTCCCCCTCTCTCTCCCCCTTCCCCTCCCCCCCCCTCTCTCCCCCCTCCCCCTCCCCAATCTCTCTCCCCCCCCCCAATCTCTCTCCCTCTCCCCCCCTCTCTCTCTCCCTCTCCCCCCCTCTCTCTCCCCCCTCCCTCCCCCTTCCCCTCTCCCCCTTCCCCTCTCCCCCTTCCCCTCTCCCCCTTCCCCTCTCCCCCCTCCCCCTTCCCCTCTCCCCCTCCCCAATCTCTCTCCCTCTCCCCCCCCCTCTCTCCCCCTCCCCTCCCCCTTCCCCTCTCCCCCTTCCCCTCTCCCCCTCCCCAATCTCTCTCCCCCCTCCCCCTCCCCCTCCCCAATCTCTCTCCCCCTCCCCAATCTCTCTCCCCTTTCCCCTCTCTCCCTCTCCCCCAATCTCTCTCCCCTTCCCCCTCTCTCTCCCCCTCCCCCCTCCCTCGTGTTGCAGATAACATTTGAAAAAATGTACGTTCACGCACTCACAACTGCAGAGTTTCCAAAGTTCTGACAATGTAAACATGGTTTTGTTATTGTCCTGAACACTGTGCCGCACAATATTTGAGTTTGAGGAAGGGAAAGTTTTCATCACATTGTTGAACGCCTGAAGTTCTCTACCCTCTCCCTGAATTGTAAAGCATCTCGATAAAACAAAATCATTTTATTAAGGAAGGGTCTGCATGGAAATTCTGTTCCCGATCTTTCTCAAATCCCAAATTTTAGTTAAACCCTTGTAGACAGTAACCACTCTCGAAGCTAATGGCGGTTATTTGCGGGAACTACAGAGAGAATGCGCATTATACAAAGTTGTTGTGCAGAAATGTCTAACCGGCCCGGCGTCCCAGACCACACACAGGCAGATAGGGCTTTCTGTAATCGTTCTGTTGGGGCTGGGGAATACAACGCAATATATCCGGGAAAATCAATCACCATAAAGACTGCTCTCAATTGGTACCGTTTCATTGCACGATTCTATAATGCAGGTATGACAAATTGTTTCAGAAAGTGGATTTGATTTACAGGGTATATTGGATGCGTGACGATGACATTTGGTGGATTTTTAAGTTCTTGTTACACGCTCCAAAGTTATATCAGTAACGGAGAGATCGACCAAGTTTTTCAAAAAGTGCAGAGAAAAAACAATTTTACACTCGTTACTAACTCTGGGCGGCAATATACATGGAGTGTACTCCATTAATAAGTAATTATTTCTTATCTATCTTTAAAATAGAACAAAATCATTGTGTGTTATAACCCCAAAACTTACCCTGAGCAATAAAACGCAAAACTAAATACGCCAATACCGTTGTTTCTCTCGAGAAGAGGCAAACACTCATGGTTCAGACCTTTGCAGGTTCATATTGTTTCATCAAATCGTTGGATGTAGCGGAACCATTTTTGAAACTATTTTAATGAATGCAAGTATGTTTTCCGTAAGGCTCGTGCAATTATATGATCATGTCCAAATAATAATCCCATAAATCATAGCTGTTCCTTATGGTCACAATGAGGTCAGTTACTAAGGCAAAGTGTTAACTAAGGTTCAAAAGGTTGGTGTTTGGACGTTCAATCAGTTAAAAGGAGAGATCCCATGATATCATGATACATTACAGATGAGAACCAAGTGATTATGACGGAGAAACTCACCAAAGTAACAACAACTAAAGAAATCACAGATATCAGAAAAAAACTAAAGCAATGATTGGACTTCTCTACTTCCAACTTCATGATTTGTTTGTATTATTCACCCTTTTATGCTTTGACTAAGACAAATGAAATTTCTTCACCCAGAGTGGTGAGCCTGTGGAATTCTCTGTGACAGCAAGAAGCTGAGGCCAAAACATTGAATGTTTTCAAGAAAGAGTGAGATATAATTCTTAGAACTAAAGGAATGGAGGGGTATGAGATCAGCCATGGTCATATTGAATGGTGAAGCAGGGTCAAAGGCAGAATGGACCACTCCTGCTCCTGTTTTCTCTGGTTCCATATTTAATCATAATGGTCTTCTAACTTTGCTAAGTTTTAACTCACAAATAAAGGAAAGGTAGCAAAATGATTGCAGTTGCTAAATCAGCAATAAAGGACACAAAAGCTTGGACATTTGAAGGTTCTGTTTCTTAATCTTGTGCCAAATGGATGCTGAAGCCCCAAATAAACTAGGCAGGAAGTGTGCTGGAGCATACTGGAGTCATGTCCTGCAGAATGCTTACCTGAACTATTTAAATCATTCAATCAAAATATGGCAATGCCAATAAGGACACCATTGCATTCATTGTTTGTGGACTGGTTCGTTTGAACAGCATGTTCAACTCATTGCTGTTCACAACATAGTATTTTTTTCCCACAAGCCCCTGCATCTCTTGTCCAAATCCCCCAATCTGTGTCCTCCCTCCAACATCAGGCAGAACAGCTCTTGAGGAAGAGTCACCAGGCCAGAAACGTTAACTCCGATTTGTCATCACAGATGCTGCCAGACCTACTGAGTACGTCCCCAGGTTTTTCAGCCTTTCCATCTAATTCAGGGGCATATCAATGGAACTCAATTGAATCAGTTCTGAAGAGTCAAATTTGACTTCAATCATTAACTTTGTTCTTCTATCTTTATGGATGACGCCAGATCTGCTGAGATTTTCCAGCACCGTTTGTTCTTATTATAACAAGTCGCTTTTTCTGTGCTTTCTCACAGGATATGGGTAACATTGACAAAGCTGGCCTTCATTTATCATCTCTAACAATTGAGTTGTTTGTTACACCATTTCAAAGGGCAGTTAAGAATCAACCATATCTGTATGAGTTTGGACCAGATTCAGAAAGGAAATTAGATTTCCCCTGGAAGGAACTTATGACTAGAAGCCTTGAGGCTGAATGAAACAAAGGAGATCTATAACCAAGACAGGTGGAGGATGAAGGAAACCACAAAGATTCCAACATAAAGCAAAAGCAAGCAAAGTCCGTAAGAGGAACTCATCATGTACTTGTGGGGCTTGGGAGTATGTGAAGAAATTAATTTCTCTCTCAAGAAGAGGTCTTTTTAATGTTTGTCAGAAAAGTAGACATGACCTCTTAAGACAATGTGGAAACTTGCTAAAAGTGCTAACATCTGGAAAGCTGTGTAAATATCTTAATGGTACTGAAACTCTAGGTATTTTCCCAGAAATTGTTAAACCATGAACCAGGGTGCTGTTGTGTTGGTTGAAAAGTAATTTAGGACTGTCTTGAGCTGACAAAGTGAACTTCTAGGAGTGTCTCTTGATAATGCTAGTCTGTCTCAGTAAAACTCAAACATGAAAAACTGCTATTGGTTAGCATGACCGTATATGAATACAGAACCCTTTTCGTACGTGGAGCTATGTAGTTACACAGTGTCACATTTGTGTAGGGAATGATACCTGTTCTTTTGATTGTATCTTTGTTGTATTGACTACTTAAAGTGAAATTTACCCTCTTATTTGAAGCATCATTTGTGTCCTATTCCATATTAATTTTCATTGATTCTGATTCATGGTAACATAAAAGTTACAAAAAGTGAAATCCTGCTGGTAATATCCTCTTTGGATGGTCATTTTATAAATTTAGTTCCTTTGGCCTACAGATCCCCCATGGGAATTGTACACAAGTTTGAAATGACACCCTGTATACTCAAATCTAGGTCATTAAGTTATAACAAAAACAAGAGTGGTTCTAATTCCTGCACCTGGGGAATACCATTGTATACTTGCCCCAGTCTGAAAAATGACTCTCTGTTTTCTGTCTCTTAGCCAATTTTGTATTGATGCTGTCACTGTGCATTTAATCCCCTGAGCTTTACTTTTATTAACAAGTCTATTATGTGGTACTTAGTTAAACAGCTTTTGAAAAATAACATGCACATGAACCATACTATTCAAATCAGTACTCTCTGTATGTTCATTAAAAAAAATCAACTTAATCATATGGTTTCCTTTAACAAATCCATGATGGCTTTCAGTTATTAACACATAGCTTTTATAATACCATTAATTTTGTCTCAAATTACTGTGTAAACTTTTTTTCCCACCACTGATGTCAGACTCATTGGTCCAGTTGTCTTGTTTTCCATTTTTTACTATAGGGATAATATTTACAATTCTCCAGTTCTCTGGAACTGCACCCACAGTGCCGGCTGACAGAATGATTGTGACCAGAATCTGCAATTCCACAGTAACTTTCCCATGTATATTAGGATGAATTCCACCCAGATCATTTATATTTTCATTATTGAGACCGACGATAAAAATGCTGGCCAACCAGCGTTGTCCATGTTGCACAAGTGAATAAACACTCAACACTGGAGTCCGCTAAGGATGCGTCCTCAGTCCTCTATTGTCCTTGTAAACCCAGGACTGTGTTGCCAAATTCTGAACAAACTCCATCTGCAAGTTCACTGATGACACCACGTTAGTAGGACAGATGTCTAACAATGATGAGTCAAAGTACAGAAGGAAGACAGAGGGCTTGGTGATGTGGTGCAATGAGAACAACCTCCCTCTCAATGTCGGCAAAACTAAAGAAATGATCATTGATTTCAGAAAGAAAGGGAGAGAACATCTCCCCATTTATATCAATGGAACTGAGTTTGAGAGGGTGGAAAGTATCAAGTTTCTCACAGTGACAATAACTGACCAGCTGTCTTGAACTTGCCACGTAGATGCGACAATCAGAAGGCATAACTCCTCTCCTTCCTTAGGCGGCTCGGAAATTTGGAATGTCCATAAAGACTCTCACTAACTTTTACAGATGCACCATTGAAAGCATACTGTCTGGGTCTATAGCGGCCTGGTATGGCAACTGCTCTGCCCAGGGCCATAAAAAAAACTACAGAACGTGGTGTTCACAGCCCAGACCATCACGGAGGTGAACCTTCCATCCATAGACTCCAATTACACGATTCGCTGATGTGGAAAGGCTGCCAACATCATCAAAGATCCATCACACTCCAGTAATGATCTCCTACAACCTCTTCAGTCAGGCAGAAGATACAGAAGCTTGAATACACACAACAGCAGGTTTAGGAACAGCTACTTCCCAGCCGTTGTTAGACTGATGAATGGATTAAAATCTGATTGAAGATTTGTAGCTCGGGTATCCGTTGTTGTGGTTCTGCTCACCGAGCTGGAAGTTTTTGCTGCAAACGTTTCGTTCCCTGGCTAGGGAACATCATCAGTGCTGTTGGAGCCTCCTGTGAAGCGCTGCTTTGATGTTTCTTCCGGTATTTATAGTGGTTTGTTCTTGCCGCTTCCGGGTGTCAGTTTCAGCTGCAGTGATTTGTATGTGGGGTCCAGGTCGATGTGTCTGTTGATGGATGTTCTTGCCGTTTCCGGGTGTCAGTTTCAGCTGTAGTGGTTTGTATATGGTGTCCAGGTCAATGTGTCTGTTGATGGAGTTTGGGGATGAATGCCATGCTTCTAGGAATTCTCTGGCTGTTCTCTGTCTGGCTTGTCCTATGATAGTGGTGTTTTCCCAGTCAAATTGCTGGTTGTCTGAGTGTATGGCTACTAGAGATAGCTGGTCGTGTCGTTTTGTGGCTAGCTGATGTTCATGGATGCGGATTGTTAGCTGTCTTCCTGTTCGTAAAAAATGAGGTCTGCAGATGCTGGAGATCACAGCTGCAAATGTGTTGCTGGTCAAAGCACAGCAGGTTAGGCAGCATCTCAGGAATAGAGAATTCGACGTTTCGAGCATGAGCCCTTCATCAGGAATAAGAGAGAGAGAGCCAAGCAGGCTGAGATAAAAGGTAGGGAGGAGGGACTAGGGGGAGGGGCGATGGAGGTGGGATAGGTGGAAGGAGGTCAAGGTGAGGGTGATAGGCCGGAGTGGGGTGGGGGCGGAGAGGTCAGGAAGGAGATTGCAGGTTAGGAGGGCGGTGCTGAGTTGAGGGAACCGACTGAGACAAGGTGGGGGGAGGGGAAATGAGGAAGCTGGAGAAATCTGAATTCATACCTTGTGGTTGGAGGGTTCCCAGGCGGAAGATGAGGCGCTCCTCCTCCAGCCGTCGTGTAGTTGTGTTCTGCCGGTGGAGGAGTCCAAGGACCTGCATGTCCTCGGTGGAGTGGGAGGGGGAGTTAAAGTGTTGAGCCACGGGGTGATTGGGTTGGTTGGTTCGGGCGGCCCAGAGGTGTTCTCTGAAGCGTTCCGCAAGTAAGCGGCCTGTCTCACCAATATAGAGGAGGCCACATCGGGTGCAGCGGATGCAATAGATGATGTGTGTGGAGGTACAGGTGAACTTGTGGCGGATATGGAAGGATCCCTTGGGGCCTTGGAGGGAAGTGAGTGTGGAGGTGTGGGCGCAAGTTTTACATTTCCTGCGGTTGCAGGGGAAGGTGCCGGGGGTGGAGGTTGGGTTGGTGGGGGGTGTGGATCTGACAAGGGAGTCACGAAGGGAGTGGTCCTTGCGGAACGCTGATAGGGGAGGGGAGGGAAATATATCCTTGGTGGTGGGGTCCGTTTGGAGGTGGCGGAAATGGCGGCGGATAATACGTTGTATGCGCAGGTTGGTGGGGTGGTAGGTGAGAACCAGTGGGGTTCTGTCTTGGTGGCGGTTGGAGGAGCGGGGCTCAAGGGCGGAGGAGCGGGAAGTGGAGGAGATGCGGTGGAGGGCATCGTCGATCACGTCTGGGGGGAATCTGCGGTCCTTGAAGAAGGAGGCCATCTGGGTTGTGCGGTGTTGGAATTGGTCCTCCTGGGAGCAGATGCGGCGGAGACGAAGGAATTGGGAATATGGGATGGCGTTTTTACAGGGGGCAGGGTGGGAGGAGGTGTAGTCCAGGTAGCTGTGGGAGTCAGTCGGTTTATAATAGATGTCTGTGTTGAGTCGGTCGCCCGAGATAGAAATGGAAAGGTCTAGGAAGGGGAGGGAGGAGTCTGAGACAGTCCAGGTGAATTTCAGGTCGGGATGGAAGGTGTTAGTAAAGTTGATGAACTGTTCAACCTCCTCGTGGGAGCACGAGGCAGCGCCGATACAGTCATCGATGTAGTGGAGGAAAAGGTGGGGGGTGGTGCCAGTGTAGTTGCGGAAGATGGACTGTTCCACATATCCTACGAAGAGGCAGGCATAGCTGGGGCCCATGCGGGTGCCCATGGCAACTCCTTTAGTTTGGAGGAAGTGGGAGGATTGAAAAGAGAAGTTATTCAGGGTGAGGACCAGTTCAGTCAGTCGAAGGAGGGTGTCAGCAAGGACCACTCCCTTCGTGACTCCCTTGTCAGATCCACACCCCCCACCAACCCAACCTCCACCCCCGGCACCTTCCCCTGCAACCGCAGGAAATGTAAAACTTGCGCCCACACCTCCACACTCACTTCCCTCCAAGGCCCCAAGGGATCCTTCCATATCCGCCACAAGTTCACCTGTACCTCCACACACATCATCTATTGCATCCGCTGCACCCGATGTGGCCTCCTCTATATTGGTGAGACAGGCCGCTTACTTGCGGAACGCTTCAGAGAACACCTCTGGGCCGCCCGAACCAACCAACCCAATCACCCCGTGGCTCAACACTTTAACTCCCCCTCCCACTCCACCGAGGACATGCAGGTCCTTGGACTCCTCCACCGGCAGAACACAACTACACGACGGCTGGAGGAGGAGCGCCTCATCTTCCGCCTGGGAACCCTCCAACCACAAGGTATGAATTCAGATTTCTCCAGCTTCCTCATTTCCCCTCCCCCCACCTTGTCTCAGTCGGTTCCCTCAACTCAGCACCGCCCTCCTAACCTGCAATCCTCTTCCTGACCTCTCCGCCCCCACCCCACTCCGGCCTATCACCCTCACCTTGACCTCCTTCCACCTATCCCACCTCCATCGCCCCTCCCCCTAGTCCCTCCTCCCTACCTTTTATCTCAGCCTGCTTGGCTCTCTCTCTCTTATTCCTGATGAAGGGCTCATGCTCGAAACGTCGAATTCTCTATTCCTGAGATGCTGCCTAACCTGCTGTGCTTTGACCAGCAACACATTTGCAGCTGTCTTCCTGTTTGTCCTATATAGTGTTTTGTGCAGTCCTTGCATGGTATTTTGTAAACTACGTTAGTTTGGCTCATGCTGGGTATTGGGTCCTTTGTTCTAGTGAGTTGTTGTCTGAGCGTGGATGTTGGCTTGTGTGCTGTTATGAGTCCTAAGGGTCGCAGTAGTCTGGCTGTCAGTTCTGAGACGCTCCTGACGTATGGTAGAGTGGCTAGTCCTTTTGGTTGTGGCATGTCCTCGTTGCTCGGTCTATCTCTTAGGCATCTGGTGATAAAGTTGCGTGGGTATCCGTTTTTGGTGAATACCTTGTATAGATGTTCCTCTTCCTCTTTTCGCAGTTCTGGTGTACTGCAGTGTGTTGTGGCCCTTTTGAATAGTGTCCTGATGCAGCTTCGTTTGTGTGTGTTGGGGTGGTTACTTTCATAGTTTAAGACTTGGTCTGTGTGTGTTGGTTTCCTGTGTACCCTTGTGGTGAATTCTCCGTTGGGTGTTCTCTCTACTAACACGTCTAGGAATGGGAGTTGGCTATCCTTTTCCTCTTCTCGCGTGAATCGGATTCCTGTGAGTGTGGCGTTGATGATTCGGTGTGTTTTTTCTATATCTGTGTTTTTGATGATTACAAAGGTGTCATCAACATATCTGATCCAGAGTTTGGGTTGGATTTGTGGTATGGCTGTATGTTCTAACCTTTGCATAACTGCCTCTGCTATGAGTCCCGAGATTGGTGATCCCATGGGTGTTCCGTTGATTTGTTCGTATGTCTGATTGTTGAATGTAAAGTGTGTGGTGAGGCACAGGTCCAGTAGTTTAAGTATGCCGTCCTTGTTGATAGGTTCGGCCTCCTGTGTTCTGTTATGTATGTCCAGTAGGTTGGCTATTGTTTCTCTGGCTAGGGTTTTGTCAATTGAAGTGAACAGTGCCGTCATGTCGAATGATACCATGGTTTCTTCTTTGTCTATGTGTGTATTCCTGATGACGTCCAAGAATTCCTGTGTTGATTGTATGGAGTGTTTGGATCCGCTGACTAGGTGTTTCAGTTTTTGTTGTAGTTCTTTGGCCAGTTTGTATGCTGGTGTCCCTGGTAGTGATACTATGGGTCTGAGTGGGATGTCTGGTTTGTGTACTTTGGGTAGTCCATAGAATCTGGGGGTGTTGTTGCTTTCAGTACACACTGCAGTACACCAGAACTGCGAAAAGAGGAAGAGGAACATCTATACAAGGTATTCGCCAAAAACGGATACCCACGCAACTTTATCACCAGATGCCTAAGAGATAGACCGAGGAACGAGGACATGCCACAACCAAAAGGACTAGCCACTCTACCATACGTCAGGAGCGTCTCCGAACTGACAGCCAGACTACTGCGACCCTTAGGACTCATAACAGCACACAAGCCAACATCCACGCTCAGACAACAACTCACTAGAACAAAGGACCCAATACCCAGCATGAGCCAAACTAACGTAGTTTACAAAATACCATGCAAGGACTGCACAAAACACTATATAGGACAAACAGGAAGACAGCTAACAATCCGCATCCATGAACATCAGCTAGCCACAAAACGACACGACCAGCTATCTCTAGTAGCCATACACTCAGACAACCAGCAACATGAATTTGACTGGGAAAACACCACTATCATAGGACAAGCCAGACAGAGAACAGCCAGAGAATTCCTAGAAGCATGGCATTCATCCCCAAACTCCATCAACAGACACGTTGACCTGGACACCATATACAAACCACTACAGCTGAAACTGACACCCGGAAACGGCAAGAACATCCATCAACAGACACATCGACCTGGACCCCACATACAAATCACTGCAGCTGAAACTGACACCCGGAAGCGGCAAGAACAAACCACTATAAATACCGGAAGAAACATCAAAGCAGCACTTCACAGGAGGCTCCAACAGCACTGATGATGTTCCCTAGCCAGGGAATGAAACGTTTGCAGCAAAAACTTCCAGCTCGGTGATGAATGGATTGTCTTGCCTCACATAATGCTACCATGGATCTTAACTAGCACTCACCCTGTTCAATGTAACCTGTATGCCTTTGTCTATGTCTTTTTGATCTGTACATCCTTGCTTACTATGAACTGCCTCTACTGTTCATAAACATATCTTTTCACTGTAATTCAGTACACATGACAATAAATGAATCAGTCAAAACAAAAATGAAGATTGCCAGACTTCTAAGTAGCTCCAATGTCCCAGTCCCAATATTGGATGGTCAGCCATCACTCCAAAATGGCCTCTGCGTGTGTGCAAATGACCAAAATGACCACAAGCATGCACAGATATGGTCCATAGAGTCAGCTGCCTGTTACAGGCAGCCAGAAGCCTCTACATATGTGTTCATAACACCACTATGTTACACATGCCATGATGTTTGCACAAGTCCGTGTGCAGATAGCCCACTGAAGATGCTGCACCTGTGCATGTGCCATGATGCTGAGGAGGGGCTGGATCACAGGCTGCAGTGAGCTGGAGGATAGGACTGATAAAATGAAGTGTCCCCTCTCCAGCAATGTTTACAGAGTCGCTCTCTGTCACCACCATACTTCCTGGGGTGGGGCCCATGATACAACTTTACATTATGTTTGAAAGTGAAATAGGGTTAAATGTGTATGAGGGAATTTCTGAAGGTACAAAACCCAAATGGCAGATTAGGAAAATACATTAAAAGACATAACAATGCGTGGGCAATAGGTCTTCAAAGAACTCTAATATGGCCAACATAGCTGCGTATTCTTTCGAGGTGCAAAAACCTAAAGGTTGGTCAAACATGACTAACAAATGGAGTTGAAAGTTGTATAAGATTAAAAGAAAAAGTGTATAAAATTACCAGAATTATTAATAACACTGAGGATTGTGAGGTTTTTAGAATTCAGAAAATGAAACCACCAAAGAAGGGGAGAATAGAATATGAATGTAATTCTGCAAATAACAGAAAAATAAACTATAAAATCTTCCAAAGAAAGGTACAAAGAAACATTTAGTTCTTCCAAGCAGAGTCAGGAGAATTTATAATGGGGAATGGAAAGTGGCAGAGAAGCTAAATTATTACTTAGTCATTTTTTACTGAGAAAGATATCAGAAATTGGTCAGAACCAGAGATTCAAGTGTGTAGGGAGAGCAAGGAGCTGAAGGAAGAGAGTATTAATACATGGATTTTATAGATTTTTCTTTAGATTCCCTACAGTGTGGAAACAGTCCCTGCGGCCCAACAAGTCCACACCAACCCTCTGAAGAGCAATCCACCCAGTCCCACTCCCCTACATTTACCCCTGACTAATGCATCTAGTCCTACCGGCAATTTTAGCATGGCCAATTCACCTGACTTGCACATCTTTAGACTGCAGGAGGAAACTGGAACACCTGGAGGAAACCCGTGCAGACACGGGGAGAATGTGCAAACTCCACACAGACAGTTGCCCGAGACGGGAATTGAACCCGGGTCCCTGGCGCTGTGAGGCAGCAGTGCTAACCACTGAGACACCGTGCCAGCCCTAAAGGAAAAATTGATGGGGCTGAAAGCTGATAAATTCTGAGGACTTGACATTCTACATCCCCGAATGTTAGAGGAGGTGGCCATAGAGACAGTCAATACATTGGCGATTGTCTGACAAAATTCTATAGATTCTGGAACAATTGTAATGGAATTAAAAGTAGCAAGTGTGACTCCATTATTTAAGAAGGGAGTGAGAAAGA
Source organism: Hemiscyllium ocellatum (assembly GCF_020745735.1). NCBI lineage: Eukaryota > Metazoa > Chordata > Chondrichthyes > Orectolobiformes > Hemiscylliidae > Hemiscyllium > Hemiscyllium ocellatum. The sequence continues at coordinate 1,936,302 of NC_083406.1, read as the reverse complement.
AAACATGGAACCACAGATACGTTAGCCTTACAACAGCAGTAGGGAAAATGCTAGAATGTATTTTAAAGGATGGGATAAATAGGCAGTTGGATAGTAACTTTCTGATTGGGTGTAGTGACATGGATTCTGAATGAGAAATGGTACTTTGTGAATTTGTTGCAGTTTAAAAACCGAGAAAGGAAACCTTTTGGACATGAGCATACTTAGAATTTCAGGATAAAGTCCTCCCTAGGAGTCTGTTAGAAAACTAAAAGCAAGTGCGATAAGTCTGCTATGGATTAATGATTGCCACACAAGAACAAACAGAAATAAATGGGTCATTCGTGCCTTTGCAGACTGTGATTTCTGGGATACTGCAAAGATCATCAATTGGACATCAGCTGTTCATAGAGATATCAATGATTTGGAGTTAGACACCAAACGTACTATTTCCACATTTTTAGATGACAAAAACCTAAGTGGGAATGTATGTTGGGAGGAAGATTAAAAGAAGTTTCAGGAGGATAAAGAGGGACATAGTGAGTGGGAAACCATGTGAAGAGCATTTTTTAAATGGTAAAAGGTTGGAAACAGTCGACGTATAAAAGGACCTGGTGTACTTGTCGATAAATTACTGAAGGCTAACCCGCAGGTGCAACATGTTATTAGGAAGATTAACAAAACGTTAGCCTTTATTGCAAGAGGATTTGATTACAGCAGTAGTGGAATCTTGCTTCAGTTGTACAGGAATTTAGTTAGACTGAACCTGGTGTATTGTCTTACAATTTTGGTTTCCTTATCTCAGGAAAGATATTATTGCCATACAGGGAGTACAGTGAAGATTTACCAGAGTGAAAGGTTCCCAGGATAGCAGGATTGGCCAATGAAGAGACTGAGCAAACTAGGCCTGTATTCTCTATAGTTTCAAAAAATGAGAAGTGAATTCATCAAAACTTATAAAATACTTAAAGGGCTAGTGGAGATAAAGTATTTAAAAAGAGAGAGCACAATTTAAAAATTAAGGAGATATCTCTTAAGTCTGAGGTGAGGAGAATTTGCTTTACCCAGTGGACTGGGAATTTGGAACTCTCTACTGCAGACGCCTGTGGAAGGTCAGTATTTGAGTATGTTTAAGGTAGAGATAGATAGCTCACTGCTTACCAACGGTGTGCAGGTTCGTGGAGATGGGGTGGTTAAAAGGCATTCATGTGTTTGATCAGCCATGATCCTATTGAATGATGGGAAAGGCTTGATAGGCGGCTGCAAAATTTCACGTCAGTCTTCAAGGTGGAAGACGTGAGTAATATCCCAAACCTTCAAGGGCAGAGCTGAATATAGTGGCCATCATAAAGGGGAGGGTGCTAGAAAAACTGACTGGCCTGAAGGTGGATAAATCACATGGACCGGATGGACTACACCCCAGAGTACTAAAAGAGATAGCTGAAGTGGTAATGGAGGAGTTAGTGGTGATCTTTAAGGAATTGCTAGAGTCAGGGAAGGTCCCGGAATACTGGAAAGTTGCTAACGTGACACCCCTGTTTAAAAAGATTGTAAAGCAAAAAATGGAAAATTACAGGCTGATTAGCTAACCTCGGTCATGGGTAAGATTTTGGAATCCATTGTGAAGGATGAGATTTCTGAATATTTGGAAGTATATGTTAAAATAAGGTAAAGTCAGCTTAGTTTCTTCCTGCTTAACAAACCTTCTAGAATTCTTTGAGGAAGTAACGAGCAGATTAGACCAATGTGAGCCAATAGTCGAAGAATGTGGTGCTGCAAAGCACAGCTAATCAAGCAGCATCCGAGGAGCAGGAGAATCGATGTTTCAAACATAAGCCCTTTATCAGTAACCCTTCTTCTCCTGCTTCTTGGATGCTGCCTGATCGGCTGTGTTTTATCAGCACCATACTCTGTGACTCTGATCTCCACCCTCTGCAGTCCTCATTTTCTCCCAATGAGAGCCAATGGATGTTATCTATCTGGACTTCAAGAAGGTCTTTGACAAGGTGCCACACAGAAGGCTGCTGAGTAGATAAGAGCCCATGGTGTTAGAGGGAATGTACTAGCATGGATAGAAGCTTGACTGTCTGTCAGAATGTGGAGAGTGGGGATGAAAAGGTCTTTTTCAGGTTGGCAGCCGGTGACAAGTGGTGTTCCACAAGGTTCCGTTTTGAGCCACAACCTTTCACTTTGTACATTAATGGTTTGATGAAGGAACTGAGGGCATTCTGGCTAGGTTTGCAGACGATACACAGATAGGTAGAGGGTCAGGTAGCATTGAGGAAGTGTAGAGGCTGCAGAAGGATTTGGGCAAATTAGGAGAGTGGGCAAAGAAGTGGCAGATGGAGTACAATGTGGGAAAGTGTGAGGTCATGCACTTTGGTCGGAGGAATAGAGGCATGGACTATTTTCTAAATGGGGAGAAAATTCAGAAATATGAAGGAAAAGAGACTTGGAATTCGAGTCCAACATTCTCTCAAGATAAACCTGCAGATTGAGTGATGACATTTATTTCAAGAGGACTTGAACATAAAAGCAGGAACATACTTCTGAGACTCTATAAGGCTCCGGTCAGGCCACACTTAGAGTGTTGTGCACAGTTTTGGGCCCTATATCTCAGGAAGGATGGACTGGCCCTCGAGTGTGTTCATAGGAGGGTCACAAGAATGGTCTCAGGAGTAAATAGCTTAACAAATGAGGAACGATTGTGGACTCTGGGTTAAGACTCAATGGAGTTTAGAAGGATGGGGGGGGGGAGAGATCTAATTAAAACTAAGAGAATACTAATGGCCTGGACAGAGTGGATATTGGGAAGATGTTTCCATTGGTAGGAGAGATGAGGATCCAATGGCACATCCTTAGAGTAAAGGGAAGACATTTTTAGAACAGAGATAAGGAGAAACTTCTTCAATCAGAGAGTGGTGAATCTGTGGAATTCACTGCCACAGAAGGCTGTGGAGGCTAGATTATTGAGTATATTTAAGGCTGAGATAGATAGGTTTTTGATTGTCAAGGGGATCAAGGACTATAGTGAGAAAGCTGGAGATTGGGGTTGAGAAACATATCAACCATGATTGAATGGTGGAGTAGACTTGTGCTGATTGGCCTCATTTCTGCTCCTATGTCGTTTGGTCTCACTTACACTCACACACACATACATACATACAGCCGTTGTCTACTTCCCCACCTCCTCAGCCACGTTTCAGCATTCAGCCATGGAAGAGTACTTTTTCTCAATGTTTGCCATGCTCACCCTACCAGATCATATCCTTATTGAATCTTTGTATTTGAATTCCTCTCACTCTCTCTCTCTCTCCCTCTCGGTGTCTCTCTCTTACTTTCAATGGACTGGGAGAAGTGGCCAAATATGAGGATATTTAAGAGGGAGAGGGCCAGTTGCCAAATATTAAATTTATGGGGCATTAGTAAGACACAAAGGTAGAATGGTAATAATTCTACATCATCAGAATAAATGAAGTTTCTAAACGGTCCTTACTCAAAACAAAAACAAATCATAAAAAGAGATGATGGTACAACATGTTCAGAGAAGCTTTGGATGTTAAAAATATCTGTTAGGTTTTGAATGTGCTTTACATAGAATGTAGTGATGCCTTTGACCATCTGAGGTACCAATGGGTTGAAGGAGCAGAAGTAGAGGTGTGGAGACCTACTCTGCAGAGACAATGGGATGGGGAAGATTGGTTTTATTAGCCCAACTTCCACCTCACCGAGTCTTGGATGACATGGTACATCCAGTAGGAACTGTTTCCTCAGAACCTCAGTAGCACCATGTCTGAGACTGGCTGCTGCTTTCAATCACTTCAAAGTGATATCAGGTACCTTCTGGCTCGTGTGCACTTTGCAGCACCTAGAAGTGGTATTTACAACATTCACACCATCCAATATTGCTGCTGTCTCCTCCTTGACTACTGTCCTGGCAATTCTCTTTCTCTAATTAAGACAGATGCAAAATATTAATTTAGCATCACAACAATGCTTTTGGTTGTTTTGGATGGCACAATCAAATATTCTTTTTGGTTTTTAGTCACTCTCATTTTTCCATTGTCTACCCTTTTACTGTTGATGAGTTAACAAAAGATTGTTGGGTTTCCTTTTAAGTTGTCCACTCCTAATATACTATATTCTCTTTCAGTCCCTCATATGCCTTTTATTTAGATCACACCTGGACTTTCTGTATTCAGCTTGGTTTCCTTCTACGTGATGAATGTTTTCTGGAATTATAATGAATAGTGCATTCAACTTGGGGTGTTGCAGTTCTTGGGGGAAGATTTTCTCATTTTGATATGTCCCAGTACAGTACCTGACTCCCCACATGATAAGGAGGAGAAAGTGAGGACTGCAGATGCTGGAGATCAGAGCTGAAAATGTGTTGCTGGAAAAGCGCAGCAGGTCAGGCAGCATCCAAGGAACAGGAAATTCGACGTTTCGGGCATAAGCCCTTCTTCAGGAATGAGGAAAGTGTGTCCAGCAGGCAAAGATAAATGGTAGGGGAGAGGGACTTGGGGGAGGGGCGATGGAGATGCGATAGGTGGAAGGAGGTCAAGGTGAGGGTGATAGGCTGGAGTGGGGTGGGGGCGGAGAGGTCAGGAAGAAGATTGCAGGTTAGGAAGGCAGTGCTGAGTTCGAGGGATTTGACTGAGACAAGGTGGGGGGAGGGGAAATGAGGAAACTGGAGAAATCTGAGTTCATCCCTTGTGGTTGGAGGGTTCCCAGGCGGAAGATGAGGCGCTCTTCCTCCAACCGTCGTGTTGTTATGGTCTGGCGATGGAGGAGTCCAAGGACCTGCATGTCCTCGGTGGAGTGGGAGGGAGAGTTAAAGTGTTGAGCCACGGGGTGGTTGGGTTGGTTGGTGCGGTTGTCCCAGAGGTGTTCTCTGAAATGTTCCGCAAGTAGGCGGCCTGTCTCCCCAATATAGAGGAGGCCACATCGAGTGCAGCAGATGCAATAGATGATGTGTGTGGAGGTGCAGGTGAATTTGTGGCGGATATGGAAGGATCCCTTGGGGCCTTGGAGAGAAGTAAGGGAGGAGGTGTGGGCGCAAGTTTTGCATTTCCTGCAGTTGCAAGGGAAGGTGCCGGGAGTGGAGGTTGGGTTGGTGGGGGGTGTGGACCTGACGAGGGAATCACGGAGGGAGTGGTCTTTTCGGAACACTGATAGGGGAGGGGAGGAAATATATCCCTGGTGGTGGGGTCCGTTTGGAGGTGGCGGAAATGACAGCGGATGATACGCTGTATATGGAGGTTGGTGGGGTGGTAGGTGAGAACCAGTGGGGTTCTGTCTTGGTGACGGTTAGAGGGGCGGGGCTCAAGGGCGGAGGAGCGAGAAGTGGAGGAGATGCGGTGGAGGGCATCGTTGATCACGTCTGGGGGGAATCTGCGGTCCTTGAAGAAGGAGGCCATCTGGGCTGTACGGTGTTGGAACTGGTCCTCCTGGGAGCAGATGCGGCGGCGACGAAGGAATTGGGATATGGGATGGAGTTTTTACAGGGGGCAGGGTGGGAGGAGGTGTAGTCCAGGTAGCTGTGGGAGTCAGTCGGTTTATAGTAGATGTCCGTGTTGATTCGGTCGCCCGAGATAGAAATGGAAAGGTCTAGGAAGGGGAGGGAGGAGTCTGAGACAGTCCAGGTGAATTTGAGGTCGGGGTGGAAGGTGTTGGTAAAGTGGATGAGCTGTTCAACCTCCTCATGGGAGCACAAGACAGCGCCGATACAGTCATCGATGTAGCTGAGGAAAAGGTGGGGAGTGGTGCCAGTGTAGTTACGGAAGATGGACTGTTCCACATATCCTACGAAGAGACAGGCATAGCTGGGACCCATGCGGGTGCCCGTGGCAACTCCTTTGGTTTGGAGGAAGTGGGAGGATTGGAAAGAGAAGTTGTTCAGGGTGAGGACCAGTTCAGTCAGTCGAAGGAGGGTGTAACACACCAGCCACTCTGACCAATGATCAGGAAGGCTCCTTCACCACTGACACTCAAATCATGTTTAAATCTCTTCTTTATAGAGAACAGCCCCAGTTTCTCTAGCCTATCCAGATGACAAAAGAAGGTCTTATTCATGAAGCCATTCTTGGGAATCATTCCAGTGCCCTGCCTAAAGCCTTCCTATTCTTCCTGAACTGCGATGCCCAGGATTTGCCCCAATACTCCAATTGAGCCCAAACCAGTGTTTTATGATAACCAGCAGTTCAGGCAGCATCCAACGTGCAGCAAAATCGACGTTTCTGGGAAAAGCCCTTCATCAGGAATTTCCTGATGAAGGCCTTTTGCCCGAAACGTCGATTTTGCTGCTCATTGGATGCTGCCTGAACTGCTGTGCTCTTCCAGCACCACTGATCCAGAATCTGGTTTCCAGCATCTGCAGTCATTGTTTTTACCTTTTATGATAACCAGGCTTATCTTAAAGCCTAGAACAGCATCTTATTTAACACATGCAACCTTGAGGACTCAATATCAAGAACAACAATTTTAGAGCCAAACATCTTCCATGTCCTTTACTCACACCCACACCCCAGGCTCTTTCATCACATGGGCTGCTTTCAGCACAGCCCACGGTGAGTGTGAGAAGTAGTGAAGTATTATTTTGGATGTACAGGAATGAAGAGAAGCAAAAGGAGAGAAATGTGAAGAGAGAATTTTATTGGTGAAGATAGATCATTCTGAGGTTGTTGAATTTCTTGCTTGACTGCAGCCGCATCCCTGGAGCTAAGCAGCGTGTACTGATCTCCCGAGGAAGGTTGATGTTAGAGCATTTTTTGTAAACTGGTGATGGAAGCAGATTTCCCAAGGACCTCCAATGAAGATAGTGCCATGACCTGTTGGGTTTCTCCAGCACTTGCTGTTATTATTATAAAATAACTTTTGTTTCCAGCATTAGTTGCAATCAAATGGTTCTTGTTATTTGGCAACCGGAATGCGTCCAGTGTTTAAGAGGCGTTGACTGTTTAAGTGTGGTCAGAGGTGTTTGGTATCTGCTTTCCCAAATAAGCAGCAGCCACTAAATAGATCATGAATTGTTGGCTGGATGCCTGAGCTATTATAATTAGCTGCACAAATATTATTGCTGTCTGGGGCAATACTACACGTTTGTACAGTGCCTGCCCATTTCTTAATGCGATCAAATTTCAAGGTCAAAAATTCTAATCTCTGATATATCATTGTTCTATCCTCTCATGAGATTACCATGATATATATATGATGTAATCTCAATCAAGGTTTATAATTATATCATGTTACGTTTATTTTTTCAGGAAAATGAAATTGTTTGTAATTGTTAAACATGTTTAGTTTGTGAGGGAAACAATAGATGTTTTGGTTTGATTTTCCAGGTATACAGTGAAGAATGATTAGCTCAATCTTTTTTGATTTATTATGGTCACATGTACAGTGAAAAGTTTTGTTTGGCGTGTAATACAGGCAGCTCATACCATACAAAGTGCATTATGGTAACAGAATTAGGAATACAATGTTACAGTGCACTGTTTCTGTTCATTTTCCATATGATTTTGTAGAGAGCTAAAAACAAACCCACATTGGTGTTGTGGATAAATTGCATATTACATTGACTTTTACTTTGATATGTTTTGCTATTTGTGTTTTCTTTCTTCATCCTGGCTTTTTGAGGTTGGCTGTTATTTGCTGGTCTCCTTTTTTCCTTCCATCTTTCTCACTTCTGTTGTCCTCAATGAATTTTCACTTGAATCACTTATACACAATACCAGTAAATTACACTTGATTACACCTTTTTGGACATGTCCAATGTCATTTTATTTAACCTATGGGCTTTAATTAATGTGGGCAATGCTCAAAATTGCTCAGATATACCCTGATCACAAAATGCAGGGCAATCCAGTTAACTAGTTCCTGCTTTATCAGTTTTAGTTTTGCTCTTTAATAAAACAATGATAGATGTCATCAGCAGTGCTATCAAACAGCACTTATGCATCAATAAACTTGTTAACCATTGCGTGGTTTGGAATCCGTCACTGCCACCTGACTCCAGAATTGATTACAGCTTTGGTCTAAGTACAGATAAAAGAGCTAAATTTGAGGGTAGGTGAATGTGACGCCCTCAACATCAAAACAACACTTGGTTGACTGGCTTCAAAGACCACTAGCACAATTTGCTCACATTTTCTTGCACAGGGTATGCTTATATTGAATGAGCTATCAGAGTAAGTGGTAAAGGTGGGTACCATTACAACAACTAAAAGGCATCTGGACAGGTACATGAATAGGAAGGGTTTAGAGGGATACGGGTCAAATGCTGGCAAATGGGACTAGATCAATTTAGAATATCTGGTCGGCATGGATGAGTTGACCAAAGGGTCTGTTCCATCCTGTATAACCCTATGACTCTATGACACTGGGAATCAGGGGTTATAGCTACACTTAGCACAATGGAAGATGGTTGTAGTTGTCACAGGCTAATCATCTCAGTCACAGAAGGAACCCCTTAGGACTTCTTTGTCTTTTTGAAGATCTCATCAGTTAGCAAATTCAACAGACAACAAACAACACACATGAGGTCCTGCAACAGTAACAAAGATGAAAGTTAGGGAAAGAGGGAGGGGTTACAATAAAATCGAATGGGAGTGGAGGAAATAATGAAGCCCCACAGGATAGTAACCACAACCCAACCATCTTCAGCTGTTTCGTCAATGATCCTCCATCCTTCATAAAGTCAGAAGTGTGGGGAGGTGGTGATGTTCACTGATGACTTGGACATTGAAGCAGTCCATATTTCAAAACCCACAGACCTGGTCAGGCTTGGGTTGGTAACTGGCAAGTACCATCCATGTCACACAAATGCTAGTCAATGACCATTTCCAACAAGAGAGAAATTAGCCATTTGGTAATGTTCCCCACCAACAAGAACCTAGCTTATATAAATGGACCAGAAGCTTAAATATTGCATAGAAATACTGTGGCTTCAAGAGCAAGTCAAAGGCTAGCAATTCTGAAGTAGCTAACTATCTTCAGATTCCCATCTGCACAATACCAATTAGGAGTATGATAAAATACTCTCCATTTGCCAAAATGAATGCAGCTCCAACAACACTTAAGAAGTTTAACAACATGAGGACAAACAAATCCACTTGTACAGTACCCTGTTTACCATCACTACATTTACTGCTTGTACACTTTGGCTGCAGTGTGTATGATGTATAACATGCACTGTAATAACTCACCCAGCTTCCTTTGACATTGTCAATAAAACCAGCCATTTCTGACACCTAGAAAGACAAGGACCATTAATTCATGTTAATATTACCACCTGTAAAATCCCGTCTAACCACCACACCATGGTTGTGGGCGGCACGGTGGCACAGTGTGGGCGGCACGGTGGCACAGTGGTTAGCACTGCTGCCTCACAGCGCCTGAGACCCGGGTTCAATTCCCGACTCAGGCGACTGACTGTGTGGAGTTTGCACGTTCTCCCCATGTCTGCGTGGGTTTCCTCCGGGTGCTCCGGTTTCCTCCCACAGTCCAAAGATGTGCGGGTCAGGTGAATTGGCCATGCTAAATTACACCGTAGTGTTAGGTAAGGGGTAAATGTAGGGGTAAGGGTGTGTTGCGCTTCGGCGGGTCGGTGTGGACTTGTTGGGCCGAAGGGCCTGTTTCCACACTGTAAGTAATCTAATCTAATCTAAGACCATCCTGACATAACTATAATTCTTTCTCTATCAACTGGTCAAAATGCTGGACCTTCTTTCCCAACAGGACTCTGGCATACCCACAGCAGGTGAATACTGTGAGGGTTCAAGAAGGCCCAACTGTTATGACCTTTGCAAGGGGCTTAAGGACAGACAATAAATTCTGGTCTTTCCAGCAATATTCACATTCTATATAATAATACGTGCAATTCAGCCGATAACTGGACTCCCAACAGTAGTTCAAGTGCATTGATAAATTTTGAGAATTCCTGTAATAAACTTCATCCTGGAGGTTCGCTGTAATCTGCACACTGTAACAGTCCAGAGATGATTGCGGAAGAGTTGGATTGTCAAGGAGATTCATGATCTGATGAGGAACAAATAAGTGAAAGAAGAGACAGAGAAAAGCCGCCATGCTGTCCTCCTGGGAGGGCAACACATGTTCATCCTGCAAAGGCGGTATCTGGTGTTAGTTCCACAGTAATACTGTCTGGAGGAGAGCAGATAGCAAACCATAATTGACATGTTGGAAAGACCATGTCCATGTGGTCCACCAGTTTATCCAGCGTGAAGCAGCAGTTAGAAGGCTGTGTCTGGATGGAAGCCAGCTGTTAAAGTTATAAAGGCCTGTGATGCTGAACATTTACTGCAGCAGTCTGTACTATCTCTAACTGTTCCTGGAGATCACTAGGTGCACTACAGGACATTGCAAAGTGGAAATGCCATTTAACAAAACTCTGCTCAAACTGGAAGAGAATTCCTTTGTATTTCCAGGTATTGCAGATCTTCTTATACACTGAAAAATAAAAGCAAATTTTAAAAAAAAACTATTCCTGGCTAAGATGGTCAAAGTTTTTCAAGTTCAGTCAGTCATGATTGCAAAGTCTTTGCTTTTATTTCCTCCTATGACTGAGAACTCTCACTGCCAATCACGACCTAAAATCTCTGTATGCCAACCTGACAATTTCAGAAATTGAATTATTCAGCAAATCATTCCGAGTCTTCTGTCTTCCTAACAGACCCTGAAGCAGGTCTCAGACTAAGTCACTACCTTGGAAATGTGAAAGGGAGCTGTGTTACAAGAACTTTCTAACCAACCAGCTCACCAATGTTATTACACACCTCTGCAGCAGATAGGACCTGAACTTGAGGCTGGATGACAGGCTGAGGGCAGGTCCCTCATATCCCAACAATAATTACTGGGGTGAGTTTACCTCTGCTCAGACAGCTTGCCATGGTTGAATGGCTTTGACCCAGCCCTGTGATTGTTATCAGGCGACATTTCCACATCTCTCCAGGAAGGACTCCTGCCTCTATTTCAAGCTGGCTGCCGGCAATGACTCAGTGCCTCCAGGAACATTGCACCACACCAAGGATACACTCAACAATGGACCAGGTAAGTCTGGGATCACCTCTGGGGCAGGCTGGCAGGCCACAGTGGGGGAATGGCACGGCCATTTAGCCAGGATCAGATGGTGTACATGGGAAGAGGAAATGGAGAGGTATGGGATCCAGAGGAAGAAGACCACCTCATCCTTCACTGGCCAGCATCCTACAGGGGCAGACTTGTTGCACTGCATGTTGGGAGAAGGCCTCAACTGTCACCAGTAACTCAGAGCAGTGGGAGGATGAAGCCCTTAAGTAGACATTAATTTATCCACAAGTCCACTGATCAATATGTACAAATCACTGGAATTAATAAAATGAAGCTGTTAAACTGACAATTATAGCCAGGGAACCATTCAGTAATGACTTATTTTACACCAGTCAATTTAGCACAGGGTTTCCATAGCTACTGTGAATACAGTAGTAGTGTGAGGCAACAGGCAATGTGGCTGTTGACCATTTGTGCATTCTCTCAGTGAGGTAACACAGCATTGTCTCCATCATTGCTCTCAGTAAAACATCCACTTGGCAGAGCATCAGCCTCCCCTGTTTATATTTCTTTCTTTTACATTTTAAGGCTCATTTCATGCTTTCTTGATCTTTCCTGATCAGCAACCAGTGAGACCACACAGAGTCTGAGCTGTGGGAGCAGACTGAAGGTTTCAGCTTCAAACAGTGTCATGTAGCAAACCTTGGATAAAATACATAGAGATCTGGGTCTAGGCGATACTACATAAGCTTGACCAAAAAACAGATAATTTTCAGTTTGAAAATCTGTAATTCTGCATTTATTTCCTCAGTATTACAATTATGTGTATATAAATATTCACAGTTCACAAGGGTATAAAGTGTCGTCAGTAAGACCCATAAATGTACTTAGAACTAAAGCATATATGCACTCTTATTAGTTAATTGTCCAGTAAAAAAATGTCATGTGTTATTAATGTAGTTTTCTAAAGATTGTTTTTTCTGATTCAAGGTAAAATAAAGCATGCAACTTCCTATCATTCCTACCTGATGATAAGCTGAATAGATCTGGTCCCCAATGAGGACCAGAAACAAGGTCAAGTCCAATTAATGTCAAATGCCAGACTTAACACCCGAATGAAGGGAGAAGCAGTTGATCTTATTTTATACAGTCTTACAGACTTCAGTCAGACTCATAAACCTGTACAGGAAAGTGAGAGATGCTACTTAATGGAGACACAGAATATTGGTCCGATAGAATCCCCATCAGAACTGATGTCATTAACATCTCTTGCAGAGAAGTATAGACTGTAAGGTTTTTGCGTGGTGCCTTACAGTGAGAAATCCATTCGAGTGTTGTCAGAAGGATTGAACACAGGGATTTTTAAAAGGACTATGGAAGACTTTGCATGGTGTAATGGGAAATGAGAACCTATTGAAAGGTTTAGAGGAAAACAGGATTTTAAAAGTGCTATGGATTTACTCAGTTGTGCTGAGAGTGCAGCATAATGTATAAATGTAATATGGAGTTACTAATTGTGTGAAGAAACTAATAAGGAGTATGGTGGCTCAGTGGTTAGCACTGCTGCCTCACGGTCCCAGGTTCGATTCCAACCTCGGGCGACTGTCTGTGTGGAGTTTGCACATTCTCCCCGTGTCCACATGGGTTTCCTCCGGGTGCTCCGGTTTCCTCCCACAATCCAAAGATGTGCAGGTTAGGTGAATTGGCCATACTAAATTGTCCGTGGTGTAGGATGCATTAGTTAAAGGGAAAAGGGGTTTGGGTTGGTTATGATGGGCCGAAGGGCCTGTTTCCACACTGTAGGGAATCTAATCTAATATGTTCTAAAGATTGGTGAATGTGTTGATTTTAGCTCGTTTCTTAAAGTAAGTTTTCTTTAAACTTAAAAGAATCATACAACAAGATTTCAAGTTGGTTATTGGGAATTCAAATGCTACATTATTCTACAAGGATCTGAACAACTACTTTACTGAAGTCATTAACTCCTTTACTTGGTTAGAAGGATGTGGAAAATTTCTTTCAGTTAAACATTGGCAAGATCAAAACCATGGTTATCAGCCCCTGTGACAGAGTTGTTGCAGATTGCATCTGTTTTCCTCACTGACTGAAGAGACCAGGAATGTTCAAGTATAAAATATTAAACCTATGGTCCAAACCTCAACATTTCTACTCTCCTGAATCTGAAACCTCTTGCTCAAAAACAGTTCTGCAATCCATTACCGCTTTAAAGAATCTTGATCTAATAATTCTTGCTTCTCGATGGATCTTGGTGGACAGCGAAGAAGGTTACCCCAGATTACAACAGGACCTTGATCAGATGGGCCGATGGGCTGAGGAATGGCAATGGAGTTTAATTCAGATAAATACTGCATTTTGGGAAAGCAAATAATTTAGTATATTCAATTGCATGAAGTATCATCATCGATATCTTAATTCATATCTTTGCATGCATACATTCCAGCACGGGGTAATGGACTGTACAAGGAACAAGTAAACCTGTTACATTCCTGATGAAGGGCTTATGCCTGCAATGTCAACTCTCCTGCTCCTCGGATGCTGCCTGACCTGCTGTGATTTTCCAGTGCCACACTTTTTGACTCTTTACTTTTCATTTGTTTTGCAATAAAGGTAAAATTACAATAGTCCTAGCAGGCCACAGGGCTACTCTCTCATTAGAGGGAGATGACCAGTGACGGATTAACACACCACAGGCAAGGGGAAAGGTTGAGAAGATGAGCCCCACATGGTGACCTCAGCCAGTTCAGGAATTGAATCCTCACTGTTGGTATCACTCTGCATCACAAACCAGCTGTGCAGTTAACTCACCCCACTTTCCACACATTCACTGCTGCACCAATTAAAACCATTTGATTTTTGTGTTCTATATGACTCAGTGGCAAACAAATTAATGTGCACTTTATAATTGGGCCGTTGATGGTACTTGGCTGGGCCTTTTACTAAAAGGATCCAAAAAATAATTGCAGGAAATTATTTATCAGGCTGGGGTCTGACATGGCCCCCTGCTTGTTGAATTTGCAGGGTGTATTTCAGGGTTTGAATACACGGCTCAAAGCTGAGTGAGTGCTGCATTGCTGGAAATGCTGACTGACAGATGATATATTAATTTCAGGCCTGATCTGGTCAGTTGGCAAGTCATATGGCACTATATGATAAAAAGCATGGTTATTGCCACTGTTATTTAGTAAGTTTGCAGATGACACCAAAATTGGAAGCTTGGTGGACAGCGAAGAAGGTTACCCCAGATTACAACAGGACCTTGATCAGATGGGCCAATAGGCTGAGGAGTGGCAGATGGAGTTTAATTCAGATAAATACTGCATTTTGGGAAAGCAAATCAGAGCAGGACTTATACCCTTTATGGTAAGGTCCTGAGGAGTGTTGCTGAACAAAGAGACCTTGGAGTGCAGGTTCATAGCTCCTTGAAATTAGAGTCGCAGGTAGGTAGGATAGTGAAGAAGGTGTTTGGTATGCTTTCCTTTATTGGTCAGAGTATTGAGTACAGGAGTTGGGAGGTCATGTTGTGGCTGTACAGGACATTGGTTAGGCCGCTTTTGGAATATTGCATGCAATTCTGGTCTCCTTCCTATCGGAAAGATGTTGTGAAACTTGAAAGAGTTCAGAAAAGATTTACAAGCATGTTGCCAGGGTTGAAGGATTTGAGCTATAGGGAGAGTTGAATAAGCTAGGGCTGTTTTCCCTGGAGGTTCAGAGCCTGAGGGGTGATTTTAAAAAGGTTTATAAAATCATGAAGGGCATGGATAGGGTAAATAGACAAGGCCTTTTCCCTGGGTGGGTGAGTCCAGAACTAGAGGGAACATAGAACCATAGGGTGAGAGGACAAGATATAAAAGGGACTTAAGGGGCAAAGTTTTCACATGGAGGGTGCTGTGTGCGTGGAATGAGCTGCTAGAGAAAGTGGAGGCTGCTACAATTACAGCATTTAAAAGGCATCTGGATGGGTATATGAATAGGAAGGGTTTAGAGGGATATGGCGAAAGTGAGGACTGCAGATGCAGGAGATTAGAGTCGAGAGTGTGATGCTGGAAAAGCATAGCAGGTCAGGTAGCATCCAGGGAGCAGGAGAGTCGATGTTTTGGGCAAAAGCTGTTCATCAGGAATGAATCTGTGAGCTGCGGGGGCGGTGAGATAAATGCGAGGGGGGTGGGGCTGTGGGGAAGATAGCTGAGAATGCAATAGGTGGATGGAAGTGGGGATAAAGGTGATAGGTCAGAGAGGAGGTTGGAGCAGATAGGTGTGAAGGAAGATGGACAGGCAGGACAGGTCATGAGAGCAGTACCGAGTTGGAAGTCTAAATTTGGGATAAGGTAGTGGGAGGGGAAATGAGGAAACTGATGAAATCCACATTGATACCATGGGGTTGGAGGGTCACGAGGCAGAAGATCAGGTGTTCGTCTTCCAGGCGTCAGGTGGTGAGGGAGCAGTGATGGACGAGGCCCAGGACTTGCATGTCCTCAACGGAGTGGAAGGGGGAGTTGAAGTGTTCGGCCACTGGGCGATGGGATTGGTTGGTGCAGTTGTCCCAGAGATGTTCTCCGAAGCACTCTGCAAGAAGGCATCTTGTCTCCCCAACGTAGAGGAGCACACATCGGGATTAACGGATATGGTTACTGACATGTGGAAGTGCAGGTGAAGCTTTGATGGATGTGGAAGGCTCCTTTGGGGCCTTGGGCAGAGTTGAGGGGGGAGGTGTGGACGCAGGTTTTGCAATTTCTGTGGTGGTAGAGAAAGGTGCCAGGAGGGGAGGGTGGGTTGGTGGGGGAGATGGACCTTACGAGGGTGTTGCGGAGGGAATGATCTTTACAAAAGGTGGATAGGGGTCAGGAGGGAAATATAACTCTGGTGGTGGGGTCCGTTTAGAGGCCGTGGAAATGGTGAAGAATGATGCAATGTATTGGAGAGATATGGACCAAATATTGGCAAATGGGAGTAGGTAAGGTTAGGATATCTGGTTGGCATGGACGTGCTGTTTCCATGCTGTACATCTCTAAGACTGTATTTTGGCTAATCTTTAAAAGATCTATATAAATGCAGCTCAGTTTGTTTGGAATATCCTAGACAAGAATGCATAAAATGAAATACCCCTTCTTACATAGAATTAAACAGGACAGATAGATATTTTGGTATATGATTACCTTCTAAAGAAATTTATTGCCTGATGAAGAAAACAACCACGATGCTAACTTGGAGCAATGATGCAAAATTAGTTAGCTTAGTTGGCTGGACAGCTGGTTTGCCATGCAGACTGATACCACCAGCATCAGGTCAATTCCCACAGCTAGTTGAGGTGACCATGAATGGACTCTCTTTCTCAACCTCTCCCCTTGCCTGATGATGGTGACCCTCAGATTAAGCCACCACCAATCATCTCTCTCTAATGAGAGAGTAGTCGCATGGTCCAGTTGAACTGTGGTGACTTTATAGATCCTGTGGTTCAGTCTATGTAGGGTGGATCCGAACAATTTTGTTCATTGCTGCTCTACATTGGTTGAACATAATTAATTTGCATTAAGTTTTCTAAGACTTAGATGTCTTTTAAAACTTCACCCTTAGCCTTGTCGACATCAGTCACACAACGTACAGTTCATCTCCTTTTCATTTTGTGTGTGGCACTTCACATTAGTTGGTATTAAATTCAATCGCCAACTATTTATTCTTTCATATTTTGTCAAACTCATTCTCTATTTTGGAGAAAGTGAGGACTGCAGATGCTGGAAATCAGAGTCGAAAAGTGTGGCGCTGGAAAAGCACAGTAGGTCAGGCAGCATCTGAGGAGCAGGAGAATCAATGTTTCGGGCATAAGCCCTTCATCATGAAATGTCGATTCTCCTGCTCCTAGGATACTCCCTGACCTGTTGTGCTTTTCCAGCGCCACACTTTTTGACTCAATCTGCATTTTGCCCACTGCTCCATCCAGTTTCACATAAAGCTGGGTGCTTGGTGTTAAGTATCTAAATTACTTATGCAGCACATTCAATTCTCAGTTGGAGAAAGTGAGGACTGCAGATGCTGGAGATCAGTCGAGAGTGTGTTGCTGGGAAAGCGCAGCAGGTCAGGCAGCATCCAAGGTGCAGGAGAATCGACGTTTCAGGCATAAACCCTTGATTAGGAATATATAAAACACTGTAGCATAACCTCCTAATGAAATCTCATTGCCCAGCCCTATTCAAAATTTCTTATTCACTCTCAGGATTCATTTACCTGAAATCCCTATAGGTTGGAATTAATATACTGTCTTTTCATGACAAATTTTATGAACATTATTTTGGGTTGTCACTTTCAAGGAAGCTAATCAAGCAGGGTCTTCCATTTCTGAATCTACAGTGACTGCTGTAAACAAGTTTACTGATGACCCTCACATTTCCTCTGGATAACCAAATCTATGATGTGTCATCCGAACAAATTTAATGCACAGTATGCTTTGAGAGACTTAGGAGTGAGTTAATTGGCAACTACTGTGTTGACGGATATAGTAAATGGCAGAATCCTTCACAACATTGATGTACAGTGGGATCTCTAGGTGCAAGTTCATTACTCCCAGCAAGTGGCAACACAAGTCAGAAAGTGGTAAAGAAGGTGTACATTCTATGTTCCTTTCAACAGAATTGCTGCAGTCTCAGGCTATTTTATTAAGCTAATCATAATTGCTAGACTGAGGTATCCAAACAGGAAGCTGTCTCTAACAAAGAATGGTAAAGGTAATGAGTGAGTTGGTCTCAAACTATGTGCCAGAGAAGTGATTCACAAAGAAAATGTACAGTATATGAGTCACATAATGAAAATGATGTTCTCTAAGACCAAACATTGGGCACAGTGTCCATGTGTTAGCCAGCTATGATGAAGGGGCATTTCAAACTAGAAGCAGGCTAAAATACTGAACAAACATTAAATTACAAAGACAGAATTAGCAAACAGCATAAAAGGCCAGCGATAGAGAAACAACGTTTGTAGAAACTGGAAGAAAGGGAAAGCAGCTCCATAGGGTAATGCAAATAAAGTAGATTATTAGATTAGATTATTTACAGAGTGGAAACAGGCTCTTCAGCCCAACAAGTCCACACCGACCTTCTGAAGCCACCCAGGCCCACTCCCCTATACTTATCCCTTTACCTAACACTACGGACAATTTAGCATGGTCAATTCACCTGACCTGCACATTTTGGACTGTGGGAGGAAACCGACGCAGACACGGGGAGAATGTGCAAACTCCACACAGACAGTCGCCTGAGGTGGGAATTGAACCCGGGTCTCCGGCGCTGTGAGGCAGCAGTGCTAACCACTGTGCCACCGTGCCGCCCACTAATTAAATATGGACATGTCCCTCTGTCCTTGATCTCTTCTTCAGATTAATGATGAATCTGAGAGTATCAAACCACAAGACAGGATAATTGGAATTACCACGCATGATCTTTCATTTGAGAAAATGACTGTGAACTTGTTGAATTCACATGATGAAGAAAACATTTTGTTAAAATGCATTACTGTCAAGTCATCGAAACAATCAACAGAATGAGTAAATTTGGAAGTAGGAGCTTCCTAGAGGGACTCTGACCAACCCATTCCACCTTCAAAAGCTGACCTCCTAGAAATGGAACTGTAAGAAAACCTCACACCTCACCGACAATCTTTTGCCTTTCAGGAATTTCGCTTCAACTTTAAATCATCATCACCATCAGATAAGCTGCAGAGCTACTGCAGCAGAAGCAAATATAAGTTACACCCACTTGATTTAACCATAATCTGATTCTAACCTGGCATGAAGGTAGGGTAGGGAGGTTTAATGGGGTAGTGCAAATGTTGTGGGATCAGTAATTACAGTGTCCCTGGGGATAGAAGTTCAGATCCTACTGTCGCAGATCGTAAAATTTGTAATGTATAAAAATATTGGAATTAAAAACTAGTCCAATGGTCACCATAGAGTTTTACAGCAGGATTGTGGTGAAAATCTCCAGACAAGGTAATTTGCCATCCTTCTACAGTCTAGCTTATATGTGACTCCAGGCCCAAAGCAATCTGGTTGACTCTTGATGACCATTGGAAATGACCTACCAAGTCATTTAATTCAGAGGCTGCCAGGAAGAGATACCCACATCCAGTAAGAGGGTGAGATGTTGTATTTAAAGATCTAAGACAAGAGTATATGATAATAACAAACCATATGTTAAGATTCACAAAAAGTTTGCTGTTGAAATTATTTAGTTAGGACATTTTTAAGTGAAAGAAGACAGACACCACTCAAAACAAATATTGTAATGTGAAAATGGAAACAAAATACTTTTCAAAACGCTGCCATTTCCTCATTTTTCACTAAAGTATGTCATCCATGAAAGTCATGGTTGTGTCCTGAATGTTGTGACTTTATGTGAAGTGACGTTAAATAAATTAACATTTCTCACAGAAATCAATGCGAATTCTAGAGTTGGGTTCCTTGGGTCACTTCTGAAATACTGTGTACAATTCTGGTTATCCTGCTATAGGAAGGATACTACTAAATTGGAGAGAGCACAGAAAGGACTTACATGGATATTACTGGGACTGGAGGGTCTGAGTTATAAGGAGAGGCTGGATTGGCTGGGACTTTTTTCCCTGGAGCATAGGAGGTTGATGGGTGACCATGTAGATATTTATAAAATAATGTGGGCATAGATATGGAAAATACCATTCAAAATTGGAGGGCATCATTTTAAGATGAGAGGGGAAAGACTTAAAAGGGGCAACTTTTTCACACAGAAGGTGGTGCATACGTAGAATGAACTGCCAGAGGAAGTGATAGATGTAGATACAGTTGCAACACTTAAAAGAAATTTGGACAGGTACACACATAGGAAAGGTTTAGAGGGATGTGAGGAGAAAGTGAGGACTGCAGATGCTGGAAATCAGAGCTGAAAATGTGTTGCTTGAAAAGCACAGCAGGTCAGGCAGCATCCTAGGAGCAGGAGAATCAATGTTTCGGGCATGAACCCTTCTTCAGGAAGTGAGTCAACCACAGGCAAATGAGATGACTTCAGTTTGGGAATCCTGATTTGTATGTACAAGTTGGACTGAAGGGTCTGTTTACGTGCTGTATACCTTTGACATTTTTTGCTTGAGAAAAACACTGTACATGTTGAAACAGTATGAAAGCTATGTAGACGTGTAATATCTAATAAAATATATCATTAAACATGAAAGAAATACTGTACTACGGACACTTCAGGACCTTTCTCATCATAAAATATCTTTAAAACATTATTAAGTTAAAATGCTGTCCGTTCCTAAATTCATAAACAAAATAATTGTCAACATGAAAAAAACATGAAAATATCAAACAACTATAATGTAATTGTAAGTTCTGTCTTTTTAATATGTGGAAGTATCTCTGTGTCTGTCTCTCTCTGTCTGTCTGTCTCTCTCTCTCTCTATCACACACACATACACTTTTACTTACACATAGCCATGTGTGCATTCGCTCTCATATGTGCACTCTCACTCACACACATATGTGCACTCTCACTCACACACATGCACTCTTACCCATATTCATTCTCACTCACAATACAGACATCCAGGTCACAAAAACAGGACACTTTTTCCAAGGAGGGAAAACAAGAGATTATGGAAAAGCTGTTCTAATCTTGGTGGAATATGAGGTGTAAAGGTGCTTCATAACACATTAACTTGCTTATTTTATTTTGTAAGAAGCCAACTGGTTCTCGATACATGACTGTCAATTATAGAAACCAGAATAAAATATAAACAGAAATTTCTGGAGAAACTCAGCAGATTTGGTAGCATCTGTGGAGAGAGAAAGCAAAGTTAATGTTTTAGGACTGGTGACCCTTCTTCAGATCATCCCTGCTTGTATCCCACGGTGATCTCGTAGTTGACTTGATTGATAATATCCATGTTGCGATCATGGTATTAGACAAAAGGCAGCAATGTACACATTCCCTGAAACAGGGGTTTCACAACAAGTTACTTTTCACCAGTACATGGCCAAAGAGCTGAGAAAATGCAGTCAGCTTCCAGGCTAACCTGTTCTCGATGGATGATTTGTTACTGTCTTTAGAAGGTGAGAAACAGAGAGTGCAAGGGGCTAGGGGAAGAGATGATAGCCTTCCTCCAAATGGTGAGTTCTAAGGTAAATTCCAAGAAGGTTTGGATAGGATAAGAGGTTGACGTTCTTGAGCTAATTCTTTGAACGTGTTATAAATAAAGCAAAGTGTGACTGATAAACAAATTCAGCCTGTGTTGTTTCTGGATCTGACACGATGTCAGAAATTCAGTGAGAATTACATTATTAGGATAACTCCCTTATTCGAACGAGGAATGCAATGGGAATAGGATCAGGAGTCTATATGCAAGTGCGCGGTGAAAAAGAAGCTTGTATACAGGCCTGGACCAAGAGGTTGTGAATGCTCTCAGGGATTTACACCGAATAGTGGCAGCAATGAACCAGTTCCTTATGTCAGAAACACAGTCATCCAACAGCATGGCCTACACCACCAAAGTATTGTCTGAGGTAGCAAAATACTAATCCCTTTGTGAGTGGCACTCACTTACTACTTTCAGTGTGGGGAATCATTTGGTGATGTTCACCAGCACTCTCCTGGTCCATTATACACAGCCTCATCTCTCATTATTAGTCCAAGGGAATGGTTGCTAGTATGCAGTTTGTTAGCTGGATGTTCCGACCAGAAGGGATAGAAGGAAGAACATGAAAAGATTCACTAGGTCAGGGTTAGATTAGATTAGATTCCCTACAGTGTGGAAACAGGCCCTTCGGCCCAACAAATCCACACCGACCCTCCGAAGTGTAACCCACCCAGATCCATTCCCCTACTCTATATTTACCCCTCACTAATGCACCTAACACTATGGGCAATTTAGCATGGCTAATTCACCTAACCTGCACATCTTTGGATTGTGGGAGGAAACCGGAGCGCCTGGAGGAAACCCACGCAGACACGGGGAGAATGTGCAAACTCTCACAGTCACCCAGGAGGGAATCGAACCCAGGTCCTTGGTGCTGTGAGGCAGCGGAACCACTGAAGTTGATTTGAGGCTGAAGGAACACAAAGGGTGAGGGTTGAAGGGCCTAACAGCCTTTAATACGTCTGAGCTGAACATCCAGAGTCCCATCCTGTTAGACCTTCTAACCAGCCCACCTTAGCAGTTTCCCAATAGATGCCAATGTTCTGCTTATGTGATGAGGTGGTTTGTCTTCATTCCACACCCACATGAACCCTTCCACCTTTAGAGTGGAGATCATGGCATTAAGGTCTGTATTCAGATCGTCAGGATAGCTAGAAAATCTCCTGATTTGAGTTCTTCATCTCAATAGTAAAAATCGAGTCTAAAATACTTCTTCACTGTCCTTGCTAATTCCTCATTTCCCATGATAATTTCTTCAGCCACTGCTTCAAAGGGACTAATGTTTAGTTATTTGCTTGTCTTTTATATGTGTGTGTATGGAATGAGCTGCCAGAGGTTGGTACAACATTTAAAAGGTAATTGGATGGGTTCATGAATAGCAAGGGGAGGAGGAGCATGGGACAAATGCTGGCAATCAGATAGATTAATTTGGGATATCTGTTCGGCATGGACAAGTTGGACCGAAGTGTCTGTTTCCATGCTGTACCTTTCTATGACTCGAGAAACTTGTAAAAGCTCTTATGATCCAATTTTATGCTTGTGGCTGATTTATTCTCATGTTCTGCATCTTTGACTTAACCTTTTTTATTAACTTTTTGGTGGCCCTTTGTTGGTTTCTAAAACACACTTAACGATCAGACTTATTTGTACACTTTGCAACATTATAAGCTTTTTTTTGAGGTCTTATGATTCTTATTCCATGCACTTGACCCGTTCAATCATAAGGACAGTGGTCATGAAGCCAATAATTTGGCCTCGTGATACCAATGTAATATGGTTGGAACTGGAATCCAAAAGTACTATTGCAAAACTGATCAAGAAATGACAAAAAATTTTGCTTTTTATGTTTAATCTGCACTGCTAAAAAAAAATCTGGCTATTAATTAGTTGCCATACCAAAAAAGGTTCCAGGGTAAATGATGTCTAAAGCAACCCTGTTTCATCAAGTTACGCAGAATTGCAATTTATTGCAAGCATATATAAATTACATTTCAGATTGATTTCTATTATCTCAGAAACTCAGAATTATTATAGAATTACAGAATTGTTAAGGTGAAGGAGGCCATTCAGTCCATCTTGACTGCAGCAGACGTGTTAAACAAAAAGTGCAAAGATATTCAACAGTGTTGAGTTTTTAGATGAAAAGAATGGAGTTACATCCAAATAATGTAATGAGTAATGTAAAGGTAAATTACACAAAATATATATTTCATAAAATTCACATATGCCAGATAATAACACTATAAATTATACCAGAAGCAAATTCCTGTGATTAGAGTCATTAATAAACTTTACTATTTGGCCAAATGAACAACTTAAATAATGTACTTTGCAGAATCTTTGAAGCTGCCTACCTTTTCTCACTTTGAATTCCAATTAAATGCAAAGATGTAGAAAAAGAAGTCTGAAATATCGAAACAAATAATCCTTCATTTTATTCTTATAACACAATGTTTTCACCATAGAACATTTTCAACTAAATAATCCACTTGTAATAAGATTAAAACAAAGGCTCTTTAAACATTAATTGCAAAATAATCCTCCTCCAAAGCAATGGTATAACACATGGACGTGACATTTTAGAGGATCCACAATTAGATAGGCAAAGGTCTGTTCATGCTTGTTAGTGGAAGGGTAACAAATGCCATATTCATCCTAGTGAAAAATGATAGACATGAACAATTAGTGTCACTGTTCTCACATTTTCACAAATATAAGTAACAAAGCAACATGATTTTGGAAGGCAATAATAATTTTGTAATAATTAGGCAAATAATAATGCTAAGATTTGAGTATGCTAATTTTCAATATGGATCCATGCTGGGAACATTGTTGTTTGTGATTTACATAAATGATCTGGAGGAAGGTCTAGGTGGTCTGATTAGCAAGTTTGCAGATGACACTAAGATTGGTAGAGTAGCAGAATAGAGAAAGGGACTGTCAGAGAATGCAGCAGAATAGAGGTTGATTGGAGAGTTGGGCAGAGAAATGGCAGATGGAGTTCAATTCAGGCAAATGCTAGGTTATAGAGCACATTATACGGTAAATGGAAAAGCTCTGGTTGATGTACAGAGAGATCTGGGTGTTCAGGTCCATTGTAATGTGAAGGTTGCAACGCAGATTGATAAAGGTCAAGAAGGCATATGGCATGCTTTCCTTCAGTGGGCAGGGTATATAGTACAAGAGTTGGCAGGTCATGTTGCAGCTGTCTCGGACTTTGGTTCAGCCACATTTGGAATACTGCATACAGTTCTGGTCGCTACATTGCCAAAAGGATGTGGATGCTTTGGACAGGATGCAGAGGATGTTCACCAAGATGCTGCCTGGTATTGAGGATGCTAGCTATGAAAAGAGGTTGAGTAGATTAGGATTATTTTCATCAGAAAGACAGAGGTTCAGGAGGACCTGCTTGAGGTCTACGAAATTATGAGAGGTATAGACAGGGAGTGAACTGAGTAGATTCATCTCTAATGATAAATAATATGAATGGGATATCTTTATCCCAGTCATTCGGGTAATCCTGACAGTATGCTGTTAACATGGTCTTCAAGGTCTGATGCCGCCTTTCTAAAGCTCCCTGGGATTCAGAATGATATACACTGGATTTAAATTGCTGTATACCTAAGCTATCCATAACCTCCTTAAACAGCCTAGCAGTAAAATTTGACCCGTGGTCTGACTGAATCTCTTTGGGTAGCCCATACTGTGTGAAGAAAGCAACTAAGTCCTCTACTACCCTTTTTTTTGCCTTGATACTCCGTATTGGAATTGCTTCTGGAAATCTGGGAGACACATCCATTATGGTTAACAAGTACTGGTTCCCACTTTTAGTTCTCGGGAGGGGACCTACACAATCCATTATAACCCGTGTGAACGGTTCTTCAAGTGCAGGAGTTGGCAACAAAGGGGCTGGTTTTATTACCACCTGTAGCTTACCTACCATTTGGCACGTAATAACACGTACAGCAAAAGGTAACTATATCCTTGTACGTTCCAGACCAATAAAAATGTTTTTGTATCTTACCCTGAGTCGTTTGTACCCCTAGGTGACAGGTAGATCAGAAAGAGTGCATATTCACTCATCTTTTACCATTAGATCCTGTATCTGTCAAAATTATAACTTCCTGTTCTTCATCCTGTGTTCTTTCAGAGTAAACTTTACCCACAGTGGCAAATTCTTCAAAGAGATCAAGTACTAACTCCCCTACCTAGACTGTGCACTCTCCTGCAGCTCCTCGGCTCTTCTTGGGGTCTCCTTTACTACCTTCACTAATGCCACTGGCTTAGCTTCTTTTACCACATCTTTCCCCACAATGCCTTTTATTAGCAATCAGCACTGTGTCTTTATATGTCCTACTTTACCACAGTGGAAACACCTGAGGCCTTTCACATGCTTTCCACCCTCTTGGGTATCTTTTTTTATCCTGTGGTAAACTCTTACCAGTGCTCTCTACTCTTTCTTTCATAGTGTAGGATCTCCCTTCTTCCAACTTCTGTCCCTCACAGGATGAAATTCTGGCCAGAAGCTTGTCTTATGCACCAACACGTACTCATCCACTAATTCTGCTGCCCTTCTACTTCCTGAATGTTCTGTTCCTCCACGTGAATTCTTACCATTTCTGGAAGTGAGCTTTTAAACTCCTCCAGCAGAATGATCTCTCTCAGAACCTCAAAAGTCCTATCTATCTTTAAAGCACATACCCATCAATCGGAATGACTATGTTTAATTCTTTCGAACTCAACATAGGTCTAACCTGGTTCTTTCTTTGTGTTTCGGAGCCACTGTCTATATGCTTCTGGTATCAATTCATAAGCACTTCAAATAGCCTGTTTAACCTCTTCATAATCTCTTGACCTCTCATCTGACAGCACAGCAAACATCTCATTAGCTCTGCCTACCAGTTTAGTCTGAACTAGCATTACCTACATGTCCTCTGACCACTCCATCTGCCTCGCCAATATTTCAAATGAAATAAAGAAGGCTTCAACATTTTTCTTGTCAAAATGTGGCAGAGTTTTGACATATTTTTATCTATCACTACCTTCTCTTTTAATCTCCATTCTGCCAACTTGACTTTGCTGACTAAGTCACAACTTCTCAAGTTCAAATTTTCTCTCTTTTTGCTCAGCTAAGAACCTTCTCTAGCTTTCCTTTTCCTCTATCTCACTTCTCTCTCTCTTCTCTCTCCCTTTCTTCTCTCTCTCTTTGCTCAGCTAAGAACCTTCTCTCTCTATCTCTTTCCCCTCCCTCTGTTTATTTTCTAACTCCATTTTCCTCAATTGTAGTTTAAGTTTTTTCTGCCTCTACCACACTTGTCAGTTTCTCTGATACACCTAAGTGTTTGAGTAACTCCCTTACAATTTCAGCTTTATTTTTGTCCATGGTAAAACCCAAATCTAACTTATTTGCTAATTCTAAAAGTATGACCTTTTTATTTACTTCTAAACATTCTTGGCAATTTGAGAATCATCTTCAAATCCCAGATCCTCTTTCGCAATTCTAAGAGCCATTTCCCTCATGTTTAATTTAATCAACCACAAGTCACCGAAAGTAAACAAATTCCCTTACCTATGTTTTATTTAAAGATCTGAGACACTAACCTGCAAGTGTTTAAATCTACTGGGCTTTTCTGTAGCCCCAAACCCATTCAAGTCTGTCTAAACCAGAGCAAATCCTGGACGAGCCCCCAAACAGTTACGATACAGGTAAACCCCACACTTAATTTAAACCAACATCACAGAAAAGATTTATCCTGTGCAGTAATCTGTGAAATTCGAGAGCCAAGAACTATTCCCAAAAATCACTATTTAAAGTAAAAATGAACAACTTTATTTTTTAAAGTCTAACAGAGAATAATTAATTAACAACTATTTCCAACTCCTTTTACTAACCTATCTTTTACCTTCCCCTTCTACAATACTAGCCTGATAAAACTTCCAATTAAGATTTACCAAAAAATTCAAACTTCAAACCCAGCAGCTGTTGAATCTTCTCTTTGTATTTCCTCTGTAAATTTGCTCTCCAGGGTGTCAATGTTTTTCTCTGTGTAAACTCCTTCTCCAGGCAGGTACCTCTTACTAGCAGCCTACATCTGTTAGTCCTTTGGCAGTTCTCCTCCAAATGTTCAATTTTTTTTTTGGTTTTATACCCCAAAGCATCAGATAATTTCATTTGTATTGATGTTGCCAAAATTCCAAATTCAAACTTGATTGGAATTTAGTATTTTGGGGCATAATCTAAACCGATTGGCTGAATTTGCATTTTTTTTTGTCTCCAGGCAACCCAACTCCTCTAGCTATTTGACCAAATTTTCTAGTACTTTGTATGCTTCTCTAAGTACTTGCTAGTTTTCAACTCTTTTTAAGGTACAGTACCCCTTACACCTTCATAACACGAGACATGAATGGGCAGGGAGCAGAGGGATTACAAATCCTTAGAAAATAGGTGACAGGGTTTACATAGAGGATCTGAATCAGCGCAGGCTTGTATGACTGAATGGCCTGTTCCTGTGCTGTAAGGTTCTTTGTTCTTGTTTTTGTTCTTAAATGGTAAACTCATGACCATCTTCAAAATTGCTTTTATTTAGGATTAAACAAGACAAAAATTCCCAGTGACTGAATGAGCAAAGATATTGCCTGGTTTAGCACAGGTTTGAATTGAATAGTTGATCACAGTTAAGATAATACTTAAGCAAAGAGTGTTAGCATGAATAAACCAGGGAGTGCAGAAAAAGCAACTTGGCTTGAATTTATTGCTAAAAGGAGACATTGTATGAAAGTGCAAGTACGCAGAATGTGAGGGAAAAGCTTTGCTAAGACAGGCAAGCTCTGACTAGTGTAATGCTGCATGAATCATTGGTGGGACCTCAGTTACTTACAATCTATATTAATAGCCTAGAGAAAGTGATAGAGGGTAGTGTATCGACATCTTATGACACTACAAATGCAAGATGTAAGGAGGAAATAAGGAGGATGCCGAGGGATATAACCACGTTAAGTGAGGGGAAACATTGTCAGATAGAGCATAATGTGAGGTAGGATGAGATTTCTTAACATGGTCATTAGTATAGAAAATGCCTTTTTTAAAAAAGGCGTAACATTTGAAAATGTTGATTTTCAGAAAGCCTGGGTGTACTCATATATGGAATGTTGAAAGTTGGTATCCAGGTACAACAAGTAATGAATGGTAAACAGCAGGTTGATCGTTATTGCAAGAGAAATGAAATTTAAGAATTAAAGAAAGAACACTTGCCTCAAAGCCGGTATGAGCAAAGGTTCATTGGATTCGCTCCTTGGACAAGAGCCGACCAAAGTTGGATTTATAAGCCCTGGAGTTTAGAAGAATGAAAAATGAAGCCTGCCAGAGTTTGAAGATTGATCCAAGATTTTTCCCAAAGCTAGGAAATCTCAAATACCGGGCCATAGAGTCAGTGATTGTGGGCGCTCTGTCATGAATATATTTAGGGTTGAGGTAAACAGGTGTTTGGTCCCTCAGGGAATGAAGAGATAAGGGAAGCAGACATGAAACTAGAATGGGAACCAATGAAGAGTCATGATCACCCTGAACGACAGTGCACACTGTACAGACAGAATGGTTTCCATCCACTCCTATCTCACATATTCACATCAGACGTTATTTCACAATTACTGTCAATGATTTGATTTGGTAAGAGGTCAAAATACTGGATGGAAATAATAATAAATTATTAACACAACTTCAAAGTTTATGAGAAGATTTGTAGCTCAGGTGCTCGTTGTTGTGGTTCTATTCGCCGAGCTGGGAATTTGTGTTGCAGACGTTTCGTCCCCTTTCTAGGTGACATCCTCAGTGCTTGGGAGCCTCCTGTGAAGCGCTTCTGTGATCTATCCTCCGGCATTTGTAGTGGTTTGTCTCTGCCGCTTCCGGTTGTCAGTTCCAGCTGTCTGCTGCAGTGGCCGGTATATTGGGTCCAGGTCGATGTGCTTATTGATTGAATCTGTGGATGAGTGCCATGCCTCTAGGAATTCCCTGGCTGTTCTCTATTTGGCTTGTCCTATAATAGTAGTGTTGTCCCAGTCGAACTCATGTTGCTTGTCATCTGAGTGTGTGGCTACTATTAACATAACTGTGTTATGTTCTTTAGTCTGCTATTTTAACTCAAGGTGCATGGTTAGCTCAGTTGGCTGGACAGCTGGTTTGCAATGTAGTGTGATGCCAACAGTATGGGTTCAGTTCCTGTACTAACTGAGGTTACTGTGAAGGACTGTCCTTCTCAACCTCTCCCCTCACCTTAGGCATGGTGACCCTCAGGTTAAACCATCAGTTGTGTCTCTCCAATGACAGCAGTCCTATGGTCTGACAGCATGATGGCAACTTCAGCTTAGTTGTCGATGCTGTTATTTAAAATGGTAATGCTCCCATTAATGTAATAGACTGGAATTCCATATGTATAAATAATGAGTAAATTTAATATCTAGGTTCTATCTTTGTAAATTAGCACATCAGCCACAAACTTAAAGGAAATCAAAACCACAAATTGTAATGGAATTGATACTTACATTGGCTGTAACTTTGAACACTGTGGAGATGATGCGTATGTCTTTTGTGTCAGGATCCTTCTGTACACTACAGGAAAACAAATTCTGGTTCAGTATTTTATCGTGTTTTATAGTAAAGTGATGTGTTATAGTACTATGACAAATCTGTTTCTAAAATGCTAGTGAGACATCCTTTTTAACTTAAGCTATTGTCAGCAAATTCCTTCCACTTTTCTGGGTAAATCTATGAAACAATCAGAGAATCCCTACAGTGTGGAATTAGGCTATTCAGCCCATCAAGTCCACACTGACCCTCTGAACAACATTTCACCCAGAACCATCCTTCTCCCTGTAACCTTGCATTTCCCATAGTTAATCCATTTAGTCTGCACATCCCTGGACATTGTTGGCAATTTGGCATAGCCAATCCACCTAACCTTCACACCTTTGAATTGTGGGAGGAAACCAAAGCACCTGGAGAAAACCTACGCAGACACAGGTGGAATGTGCAAACTCCATACAGTGGCCTGAGGCTGGAACCGACCCTGGGTCCCTGGTGCTGTGAGGGAGGAAGACTAACATAGAGGCACTGTTTTCTTGATTTTCTAACTGGGGCTGTTTCCTGTCGTATTTTGAATTAGTGTAACAGTACCAAGTATCACAGCTGCCTAAAAGGTTGATTGGACAGCATTAGAGACCTACTGAGGTGGGTCGGCTATGGCAATTGTATGCTAAATACAATTTCAAGTAAATGTAAAAAGACAGTATGGAATCAGTTAAATGTGTCAGACATGGAATGAGCTTGGGGAACATAAGAAAAAGACATGAGCAAGTGATTGGTGAGCTCAAAACCTATTACATTTCCATCTTCCCTTGGTTCTGATGAAACATGATCATCCTGAAACATTAGCATTGTTTCTCTCCACAGACACTGCTTGATCTACTGAGTATTTCCTGCATATTCAGTTTTTACTTCAAATTTGCAGCACTTTGCTTTTGTTTTAGAAATAGACATTCAGGTAAAGAGAACAAATGGATTCAAGAGGTAACAAGGTATACGAGGATTTTCCTGGGGGTTTGGAGGTAGCTGCAATAAGGTTATCTTCCTCAACGACAGGACAAAGAGAACAACCTCTCCAACCCAGCAGACACTGCGGGAAATAACTGAGGAGTAGCTGCAGAAGTCACCAGATTGCCTGCAGGCCACGGACAGTGAAGCATAATGACACAGAAAGGTGTAACATCAAGCTGTCAGATGCCAGGTCCCAATCTTTTCCTGATTTGGCAGCATCTGTGGAGAAAAATCAGTGTTTAACGGTTTGGGTCCACTGACCCTTTTTCAGTTCTGACCCGAAACATTACCTCTCATTTCTCTCCACAGATGCTGCTAGACCTGCTGAGATTTTTCAGCAATTTCTGTTTTTGTTTCTGACTTCCAGCATCCATAGTTCTTTTGATTTATTTCCTCCATTCTCTCCTTTCGTGGTATTCTCCAGTCCTGTGTGGCACTAATCAAAACAACACGCCTTGCAGCTCCACTCGTTCCCTTGTGTCCAAAACCTTAACATTCCCCATCACACTCTTTCGATTGCTCAGTCAGCCCCCGTAAACACTGTCCTTCCCTCCTCCACACTCTTTAGGAATCGTCTTGTTTCTCTGCTTTCTCTCACTTTCGGACAGCACACAACTTGGTGTGAAGAACTAACCAATGGAATGGGGGGGGGGGGGGGTGCGGGGCGCAGGGCAGGGGAACCAGTAGGGATGGAGAGTTGTTGGGCCTGGTCCTCCAATGATACAAACTTTATTGGACATTGGAAATATGCGAAAAAAAGACTTGTATGTGTACAGCATTTTTCAGGACATCGATGTGCCACAAGTAAATAAAGTATATTTGAGTGTAATTACTGTTGTAATGTAGAGGATGTAGCAGACAATATATGCTCAGAAAACTCCCTCAAACAGTAATGTGACGATGACCAAGTGTCGATGCAGGGTAACTATTGACCAGGCTACCAGGTATAACTCTCTTGATCTTAAACAGTTTAAAAAGGCACACACTGGAAGCTTTTCATCCGGCACTCATCAGGACTGAGCTGCAAGAAGTCAAACTTACAGAGAGGACACTACTTTCTTCAGCATGTGAAGATTGGTTAGACTATAGTTGGCATGAAGATACAGCAGGAACTGTCAATCTTAGTTAGCTAAAAGGAATACTCAGACAGGCTGGTAGACAGTTCTCAGAGAGAGTAGCAGGGATTGGCAGTCTCCATAATGTTTTACTCAATAAAGCATTGTGCTGTATGGACAGATACTTTCACTACACACCATTATCTTTAGAATAGTGCTACTGGATCTTTTGCATCCAGACACGCAGGTTGTTGTGGTCTTTGTTTAATATCTCATCAAATCCACAGCACCTCTAATGACGGAGTATTTCCTCACGACTGCATTGAAGTGTTAACCTTCAGTTTTTGCCCAAAAGTGAAACCTGAACCCAGGACCTTGTGACTGACAGCTCAGCCAAGATGCAACTAGTGGTTGTGGGGATAGTCGGAATATTGAAGAGGTAGTGATGTAGTCATAGTGGGGGTCGGTAGGGGAGCTGACTGTGAGGAGGTCAGTGTGAGTGATTGTGCAGTCAGTCCTGTATTTACTCAGAAATTAGACTCAAATTTTCCTTCCTAACATTTCCTGAGTAGCAATTCAATGAAGTACTACAAAAGTGTGCAGTCTTTGACTCTAGCTCACAGTCAGAGATCATCGAGGAGGACTGGGGAGTAGGCTCATTGCCTGTGAGAAATGTAAATGTCCTGGGCAATTGGACCACGGTCAGTACATAGGGACTTCCACAATCTGACAGATACATTGGATTGTGATTTCAATATCTAACAATCTGGAGACCAGAAAATCAGAGCTAAAGCCCCTAACACTTCCACAACATTATGTCATAAAAATCCTGTCTCACCGAGAGGTTGGAATAAAAATACTGCCCATACTGATTGCAGCTCAATCAAATTTGCCTGGAATGTTAATGATTGTTAATGTTAGTCTCTGCTTTGAGCCTGTTAGTCTGAACTATCAATCTTCTCACCATTTGAGCAGCTTTTTCATATATTGGCCAAAAATGGATGGAAAATCTGGCCATTAAAAATATTTTACAATATTCCCTGCATCATGAAATGTTCTATAATGTGGAAACATCTAGACTTCTAAGGGTCACATTGTAATGGGCTTCTTAACGTTACTTTCTCTCAGATTTCAAAACTTTGATTCACGTTTATGGCTCTGTATAAAACTATACATCAGCTTCAATAAATCATTGTAATTTCCCATTGCTCAAGAAAGAAAGGGCTGTAGAGACATGCATTAAGCCATTCAATCTGTGCCAGCTTGTAAAGAGCTATCCAGCCTAATCTTATTTTCAAAGGCTTGATCTGTCACTTTGTACAGTCAAATATATATCAAAATACTTTTTAAATAAGGTGAGGGTTTTTGCCTCAACCATCCTATGACCCAGCTTCTGACCCACACCATGCTCTGGTGAAAAGATTTCTCCTAACCTTCCCTCCAATCCAACTGGAAATAACTTTAAATCTATGCCTGTTGGATTAATGGCCTCGCTGTTAAGGGGTTCTCCCAGACTTTTGAGACCCGTCTTAATTTTATATGCATCAGTTAAACTTCCCCTCAGCCTCTTCTATTCCAAACAAAAGAACCCCAGCTTATCTGATCTTTCCTCATGGCTGAATCTTTCCAGTCTGAGCAACATCTTTGGGAAATTTCCCTGTACCCTCTCTGAAATGAGCACATTCCACTTGATTGGTAAGGGGATCGAGGGTTACAGGAAGAAAGTAAGGGAATGGCCTTACGAAACATGTCAGCCAGAATCAAATAGCGGTACAGACTTGATGGACCAAATGGCCTAATTCTATTTCTATGTGTTATGCTGTTACGGTCTTGTAATGTGATGATTAGAACCGTATGCAGTACTCCAGCTGTTGTCTAATGAGCATAACCATCCTGCTCTTATATTCTATGCCTTAGTTTATAAATATCAGAAACCTTTTCAGATAGACATTAATGCAACAATTAAAAACAAAAGCTGCAATTTCCTTTGTTCCTAACTACATTTTAAAATGAACAATGCATGAATGCTATAGTGCCATGGATAACATAAATCTAAAATCAATATTGGAATCTCCCTTCAAAAGCAGTGACACTAAGACAGGCTGTGTCTGAAACAAACAATATCAGGCATGGTACATATGGCACTGTAATTCAACACACAGTTTCTAAGCTTAATTGTATAATTGCCTACATTCCTTTTATTTCTTGATAGTTTATATTGTGGGTTGAACAGATTCCATGTTATATCCTTGTAAATCAAACTGCAATATCTGGAGTTATTATTGAGTTTAACTTGAATGCATTATGCTGGTAGGCTGGTGCATTACATTTATAACTTGGGGCACTAGGACGAGAGACGCCACAGCGTAGGGAGAAGTGATGGCTTAATGGAATTAGCACTGGACTATGGTTCCGGAGACTCAAGTAATGGTCCAGGGAGCTAGCCCCCATGGCAGTTAGTGCAACTTGAATTCAATTTTTTTTAAATTTTGAAATTAGGTTTCTAATAATGTTGAAACCCTGGTCAATTGTGGGTTCACTAATGTCCTTTAGGGATGGAAACTGCTGTCCTTACCTAGTCTGGCCTTCGTGTGACTCCAGACCCACAGCAAGGTGGTTAAATGGAAGGTTACAAGTCTGGAAGCATTCGGCTGGATGTAATGATATTGAGCAAATGGGATGTGATTCATAGGATTTTGGCAACAATACTGAAGATTGGTGCTCTAGAATTAGTTGCACCCCCACTCGAACTGTTACAGTCCAGGTAAAATACTGGTATCAATCCAACAATGTGTAAAATTGCCCAGATATGTCCTAGCCATAATAAAGCCGGACAGCTCCAACCCAGTCCATCTTCTACCATCAGCAAAGTGACAGAAGAAATCGTTGATAGTGCCCCCAAGTGGCACTGCTCTGCAATAAGCTGCTCATTGATGTTTACTCTGGGTCTACAATAGCCTGTCAGTTCCTAATTCCATCACAGCCTTGGTCCAAGTGTAAACAAATTAACTAAAATCCAGAGGTGTAATGAAAGTGATTTCCTCCGACGTTAAGGCTGCGTGACATTAAGTATGTATCAAGAAGCCTTACAACTCACTGGGGTAGCAGACTATTCCCAGTGTCATCACAAAAGTTAACGCTTATAAAAGAAATACATAAAACCCCCAAACTACCTGATTTTCAGACTCAGTTTGATAGAAATCATGGACCAGGTTTCTGTAATTCAGTATTAATCACAGAGATTTAGATTATGCCTACAAGTAAACAATTAAACTCAACTACGTAAACTGTACAAATTAAAGCATACACACAAAGCACAAACACAAATACATGCACACACACACACAGAGACACAGACATAAGCATACACACACAGACACATACACACACAAACACACACACAGACATATACACACACACACACAGAGACACAGACATAAGCATACACACACAGACACATACACACACAAACACACACACACAGACATACACACACACACACAGACACATACACACACACAGACACATACACACACACATATACACACACACAGACAGACACATACACACATACAAACATAAAGAAGGAAAAGAAAAACACATGGGCTGAGGGACAACTGGAAAAGCAGTCCTGTAGTCTTTGGTCACATGATCACCCTTCACTGAACCTGAATTGCCTGTTTAAGGGCCTCAGTGACCAGTGCAGTGGGAAGATCGGGCGTGGTCTTTCTCACCAGATCGTCATCCTGGTGGAGTTGGGGAGACTACAGGGTTTGGCACTGCCACTGCCCTTACTGGATAAATGCCCTTTCTGTCTCCAAGCTTGCCACTTCTTGAGAAGATTGTGGCCAATGTTTCAGGAAATAAAACTGCAACATAAAGTTACAACTTTAAAACAAAAATACATACCATTCAGAAACCTGAAAGTTAATCTTGAAGTATCACAGGTTAAAAAAGAACTTAAATTAACAAAGGAAAATAGCTAATAAAATTGCTCAAGTCGTAATTTTAAAAATATGCAGATAAAAATCTGCTCTGATATTAGTCATCTGGCACTTTGCTTAAGCACTTAATGCATATTCTTAAAATTCTCGGTTACTTTAGTTGAGGTATTATCTCAGCTATTTTAAACAGGATAATGTCTAAGCCAAAATAATTTTAAGTAAATGTATTAATTGCTTGCACTGTAATATTCCACATTTATTCCTAGATGTATTATATAAACTGATACACAAAGCAAAATGTTCATGTTATTTTAGATTAGATTAGATTACTTACAGTGTGGAAACAGGCCCTTTGGCCCAACAAGTCCACACCAACCCGCCCTTACATATACCCCTTACCTAACACTACGGGCAATTTAGCATGGCCAATTCACCTGACCCGCGATCTTTGGACTGTGGGAGGAAACCGGAGCACCCGGAGGAAACCCACGCAGACACGGGGAGAACGTGCAAACTGGCGCTGTGAGGCAGCAGTGTTAACCACTGTGCCACCGTGCCGTGTAGCAGGATTTAAAATATGGAGATTTTTACTGTAATTTACTGTGCTACATGGTGTTCTAGCTGCTTTTTGAGCAGATCATTACATCTAATGAGCCATATTTAAGCTATAATACAAATGTATTTCACACAATACCCGTGGCTGGCAGAAACAAAACTGATTTAGCTTGGGGGAGTTTCTGTGGGAAACTTGGAAAATCGATTTTTCCCACATGATATGGAGTTTGGGCTTTGTTTCCATTTGCGTGGAGAACACCTGAAAGTTTTAGCTGCAGGTAAGTTAACTGCTGTTGTTAACGTGAGCATGAAAGAGGAAAGGTGACGAGCTGATCTTCAATACTGAGCTGGATGTCTAATTCCAAAACCCCAGACAGGGGTGTGAGGTGGTGGGGCAGTTTGATAGACCAGGGAAGTTTCCCAAAGGTATTTTTGCCTCCTTTATGTTACCAGGCTTTCTGTGGTTTGGGAAATCAGGTTAGACAAGATTAAAATTGCCAAGTAAGCAAAAATCAGTAAGTTTCAGGCTTTTTAATATATTTAAATAGCTAACTCTGGCTTTCCACTTCATGTCACACCTCAGTTAAACATGAAATTGGGCTGCTTGGAGGTGGTTTGAGATTTTTAATGTTTTAATATCTCACCTGATCCAACAAAGCTGATTTTTAGCCTTAAATCTCAGGCAGCATAACAACTTGCATTGTATACAATCTTTAATGTGGAACAACCCGAGAAATTTCACCAGTGAAGACCAGACATTGAAAGAATGTGGGGGAAATGGTTAGGGAAGGTATAATCAGAAAAGTAATTGCACACCACTTTTTATTGGGAGACAAAGCAGAATGGTTGAAAACAAAGTAGAAGGATGTAAGTTGGATTGGAAAACTGGGAGCTACTGCAAAAGTAAGGCAGAGAAAGTTTATTCAGGAATTTGTAATTGAAAACAACACCTTTCTATAAAATTAACTGAAGAATGTCATCACCTGGTTCTTGATTTGAGGATGACCTATAACTCAGGTTCATGGTTTCTGCACTGGGTCTTCATGTGACTGAATAGACTGACTCTCAGCTCACAGAGCTTTGCTCATGAGGCAAGTGCTATCCTGATCTATTTGAATTAGAGTGCAGTACGTGTTCTTTTTCAGCTGCAGGCTTCCTCTATTAAGGCATTTGAATCAAAGCACGACGCAGCTTGATGGACAGGTTGTCGTTGCCACTTTCAGCCAAGCTCCTCCCACTCATTTATGTCAACGATGCTGTGCAATAGAAAACAGTTTAAAGAGTCTCTGACCGTCCAATTCTATTTTAATTTAGTCCTTGCCCTCCCCTTCACTGTTTGATCACACAGCATTGCCCTTAGATGTGAAGGACACTGCTTGTCACTGGCCACTCGGGTGTTTCCTTTCTTTCTGGTGGTGGAAACTGAATAAAGATTTGTGCACCTTGTGTCTCTCACTGTGTCTCACACCTGCACGCACACAACATGGGTGCTGGGGGAAAAAAATAAGCACTACCGCAGTTAGGTGGTAGAAAAAAAAACAAAAGAAAAAAGAGAAAAAATAAACAGAGGAACCAAATAAGCACTACTGCAGTTGGGTGGTAGTGTGGGGGAAAAAATGTAGGAGTGTTAGACATCCTATTCAAAAAGAAAAAAAAAGTCTCTGCAGCATTGTCCAACCTTGGCACCCTGGCCGTTTGATTGTTGAGAAAACAGGATCTGTTGAGAGAGACAGTTCTGGGCCATCCAGAAATGGTGTCTAGTCCATTGCAGTTTATTTTGTTGGAGTTTTGCCTGAAAATGAACAAATAAACAGGAGAAGAAGTAGATCATTCAGCCCATCGGATCTGCTCTACCGTTCACTAAGTGCAGGAGCTTGCTTGAAAAGGACACCAGAGCTGTTCAACAGGTCCTCCAGAGAATGAAGTGGAGGCAATAATGATGAAATCCCTCCAGCACTCGTGTTGCTGATGTATAGGGATTTACATCTCATTACAGTGTTCAACTATTGATGACAAATGCACTGTATACTGTGTACTAGGACTTTTGTTGACTTGTGGAGAATTTTGTTGTCAAAAACTCTCTGCTGTAGTTTGTAGAAGGTTGGATTGATGCATTCCTTCCATAGATCCCCACCAGACTAGTGGAGAGGTTTCAGTGGCCAGACAATGATCTGATTAATGCTATTGTGAGCTCCTTGCTCCTGTCAGGAATGGTCACAGCAACAAGGGGAGGTGCCAGATTGATTTAGTCCAAAATGTCCTC
Organism: Hemiscyllium ocellatum; assembly: GCF_020745735.1. Lineage (NCBI taxonomy): Eukaryota > Metazoa > Chordata > Chondrichthyes > Orectolobiformes > Hemiscylliidae > Hemiscyllium > Hemiscyllium ocellatum. The sequence continues at coordinate 1,897,698 of NC_083406.1, read as the reverse complement.
AATGGCCAAACTGGTAAAGAAAGACTGTGAAGAATGAAGAACTTTGGAAATATGATAGTGAGCTAATATTTGAATTGTACATGGAACTGCAGATTAACAGCCACTAAGGAAAGCATTGGAGAAGTTGAATTTGTAGATGGGAAAAGAACAGTTGATTTCTGAAGCAGTAGGGTTTGAGCTAAACAAGATGTTAAAGGTGGAAATAGATAGACCTGGTAATGACTCAGAGCATAGGGTGGGGGAGAGGAGGTGAGAGGAGTTAACACAGCTCAGGAGAAACCAACAGCCAGGAAAGGGGATGAGATCAGGAGCTATGTTATAAAGTCTCTTGTAGGAATAAACCAAAGGTCTCCCTCTTGTATACATTGATTAGAATCATGTTCATGTTAGACAGATAACTAGACATCGCAGCTATGATCATGGAGCTGAAAAGATGGAAAGGCAACAAATGGTGTTGGCATTCAAAAGAAAATTGATGCCATTAATACTTGTAAGTCTTGGTTTAGTGAGGCGTTACCAACTGCAGATATATTCTCCAAAAGACATTTAAAAACAAGAAACATGGCTCCCTACTGGAGGTGGCCTCCTGGAGTCATCCAGGCTTTAGAGGCCTAAACATAGCTTGCCAGGTCCATGTAGTCAGGAACACAGCAGGATGTCATCAGACAAAACATAAAAGTTTGCAAATAACAAAGCATTGGCTGCGCCTCAGCGGAAAAACTTTTGGGAAGGTCTGAACAAATTGGGAGGAGGAAGGAGTGTGCTCTCGGAACAACCAGAAACAGGGCATCAGTCCATTCAGCCCAGCTGCAGCATTCACTCTGCATCTGGGCATCAGAGCAACTCTCATTTAAACTGAGAAACAGCAGGAGCACAACAAGAACAGGTGGGGGAGGAGGGGAAGGAGGGGGAGGAACAGGAGGGGGAGGAGGGGAGGAGCAGGAGGGGGGAGGGGGAGGAACAGGAGGGGCTGGATGGGGAGGAACAGGAGAAAGAGGAAGGGGAGGAGGGGGAGGAACAGGAGGGGGAGGAGGGGGCAGGGGGGAGGAACAGGAGGGGGGAGGTGGGGCGGTGGAACGGGGAGGAGAAACGGGGGGGAACAGGAGGGGAGGGAGGGGGAGGAGGAACGGGGAGGAGGAACGGGGAGGAGGACCAGGAGGAGGAACAGGAGGGGGAGGAGGCGGAAGAACAGCAGGGGGAGGAGGAACAGGATGGCGAGGAGGGGGAGGAGGAACGGGGAGGAGGAACGGGGAGGAGGAACAGGGGGGGAGCAGGAGGGGGAGGAGCGGGCAGAGGGGGAGGAACAGGAGGGGGGAGGTGGGGGCGGAGGAATGGGGAGGAGAAACGGGGAGGAACAGGAGGGGAGGAGGGGGAGGAGGAACGGGGAGGAGGACCAGGAGGGGAGGAGGGGGAGGAGGAAAAGGAATAGGAAGGGGAGGAGTGGGAGGAGGGAAAGGAGTAGGAACAGAAAGGTTAAACATATTGTTGCTGTGGGTTCCGGTGCTCTCAAAGAACATTCCTCATTTCATAATCACTCAACCAGTATCAGGAGACTTTCTGAAAAACCCTGTCAATGTTTCAGTAACACTCGAACAACACCCGCTTTCACATACAAATTAAACATTTCACCTAAAACAAGTAAATGTTCTCCCCCATCTCAGTAAACACCTTGACGGGAGGAGAGGTATTTGGTCATATTGTTAGGGGTCCTTTTTGGTTAAAATAGGAGGAATACCTAAGGCCATAAAACCCACAGGAAGAACACACTTCCTGTACTCCACAACATACCGAGTACAAAGCTCGGTACAAGATTAATAGCTATTGCAGGAATTTAAAGTAAGCCTTAAATAGGATTATCATGATTACAATGTAACAAAAGTAATGTACAACAAAATTTGTAAACTAGGCCTAGAGACTGGATGATGTGGGGAGACTGAACTACCTGGTCAAGTCCACACCCCCCAACAACCCCCCTCCCTCCCCCCCACCCCCCCCGGCACTCTCCCCTACCACCGCAGGGATTGCAAAACCTATGCCCACACCCCCCTCCCCCAACTTACCTCAGTCCAAGGCCCCAAAGGAGCCTTCCACATCCATCAAAGTTTCATCTGCACTTCCACACAGGTCATTTATTGTATCTGTTGCTCCCGATGCGGTCTCCTCTACACTGGGGAGACTGGACGCCTTGTAGCAGAGCGCTTTAGGGAACATCTGTGGCCGTACATTTCAACTCTCCCGCCCATTCTGCCGAGGACATGCAGGTCCTGGGCCTCCTCCATCACCACTCCCTCACCACCCGACGCCTGGAGGAAGAACGCCTCATTTTCTGCCTCGGAACACTTCAACCCCAGGGCATCAATGAGGATTTCACCAGTTTCGTCATTTCCCCTCCCCCCACTTTACCCCAGTTCCAACCTGCCAGCTCAGCATCGTCCTCATGACTTGTCCCACCTTCCCATCTCTCCGCTCCACCCTCCTCTTCAATCTATCACCTTCATCCCCACCTCCATCCACCTATTGCACTCTCAGCTATCTTATCCTCAGCCCCCCGCTCCCCACCCCCCCCCCCCAATTTATCTCTCCATCCCCGAGGCTCCCTGCCTCTATTGCTGACGATGGGCTCCAGCCCGGAACTTCAACTCTCCTGCCCCTCGGATGCTGCCTGACCTGCTGTGCTTTTCCAGCAACATACTCTCAACTAGAATAAAACGCACCAACATTGTCAGCTTTGCCAAGTGCTTTAGTTTATCGGACCCTGGTAAGTTTTACAAGTAATTTTACAAAATTAAGAAACTGAAAAATAAAAATATTTTAATTAACTCCTTTTCATTTCAAATTTGCCACTGTACATGAGATTTGCAACTCCCAGTGAGGTGCAGTGAATTAATTCTTAACAAAGATCCTTAATTTCCTTCAATGGCCCTCAGTAACATGTATATTTTCATCACAGTTACTGCAAAATCTTTCCACATCTACCACATAGTTTCAAGTAACAAAAGCATGATTGTGAATAAATATAAACTGAGTATCTTTGATGCAATAATTGCCAATATATTTTTGATAGGCTGAACACGTCACAACAATATACACATTTGCGAAGGAAAGATTCACGTAAATATATCGTAAATAAAGGAATAAAAAAAGCAGGACTATGCTTTGTGCTGTAACATAACTTAAAGACCTTCTGATGATCTGATGGGTGGCACCGTGGCTCAGTGGTTAGCAGAGACCTGGGTTCAATTCCCGCCTCAGGTGACTGACTGTGTGGAGTTTGCACATTTTCCCTGTGTCTGCGTGGGTTTCCTCCGGGTGCTCCGGTTTCCTCCCACAGTCCAAAAGATGTGCGGGTCAGGTGAATTGGCCATGCTAAATTGCCCGTAGTGTTAGGTGTAGGGGAATGGGTCTGGGTGGGTTGCTCTTCGGTGGGTCGGTGTGGACTTGTTGGGCCGAGGGGCCTGTTTCCACACTGTAAAATAATCTAATCTTACATTGCTCATTCTTGCCGTTTATCAGATTCCTCAGTTGCAGCTGTGCAAATTATTCTGACACCTTCATACCTTTCACACACTGGGACTGGAACTGTTTCCTTCTGGACATCTCCACCCAAACAATGTCCAAGCAAGTGAGATGCCCTCCATTGAGGCCTGAGGTAATTGAAGGCAATGTGATACTGACACATCCTAAACAACTTCAGGCTCTTCAGTTAAGATTACTGTTATGTTTGCTATTCCATTCTTCGAGCTTCAAGGTAAGGCAAATGTAATAACAAAACAAGGAAAATGAATGCATCACAAAGTGTGCAACTTTCCTGTAAGTGTAATGTGAAAGCTAAAAGTGCAACATCAGGAGTAAGAAGGAACACAAATGTATGCAGTAACTTGACCGATGATTTCCTCCTACCCCTCCAGCAAATTTGCAGTTCCAAGCTTTTCCTCCACAGGCCACTGTCATGGAGTATGTGATCAAGTATACAGAGAACAGGAATTATTACATTAGAAAGAATGAAAAGACACCCTTAGTTCAGATACAGGAAATTTTCCAGACCACTTCAGACATTTCCATGATACAGAGAAGTGAAGAACTCTCCAACAGATGCAAATTGAGGTCTTGAAAACTTTATACAGAGAAACCTTGATTATCCAGCATTTAATTTTCCGAATATCGGATTATCTGACAAGATTGCAATGCCTCGATACTCAGCTAAATTATGTTATCCAGCATTCGATTACCTGGAATTCGATTAACCGAACAAAACACTCCCCGTCCATGTCCTTCGGATATTCGAGGCTCCTCTGTACTTTGCTACTCAAAGAAAATAAATCAAGGACACATTTTTCAAACCTGACCAACTCCTTGTACATTGTCTTGCAGGTTTCCAGATAGGGATCAATTGTATCTTCATATTGGCAGAGGACTCCACCCAGACAGAGATGTTTGAAGATACGAAAGACAAATTCCTCACGTTCTTTATCACTGAATATTTGATATTTATCTGATTCTTCCAAAAGTAACACCTAAATTAAGTGTGAAATAGTTAAATATGGAATTAGTCAAACTTAAAGGAAAATTAGGAATAAAACAACATTTGTTCATTACTTTCATAATTGATGATGAATATATGATATACTTCAGCATATTTCTCAAACAGCATTGTTTCTATTTTGTAGGTAAAAACAATGACAGCAGATGCTGGAAACCAGATTCTGGAATTGAGTGGTACTGGAAAAGCACAGCAGTTCAGGCAGCATCCAAGCAGCAGGAAAATTGACGTTTCGGGCAAAAGCCCTTCATGAGGAATACAGGCAGAGCGCCTAAAGGGTGGAGAGATAAAACTTTTTTTAAAATCTCTCCACCCTTCAGGCACGCTGCTTGTTTCTATTTCGTGCAACATCTTTCCTACTGAATTTGCTTCTTGTTTCTTTCAATCATTGCATCAATGCTAAGTTGGTGGTCTCCCCCACCCTGAGAAAAAGACCTTGGCTATTCACCCTATCCAAGCCCCTCACGATTTTATAAATCTCTACAAGGTCACCCCTCAGCCTCCAAAGTTCCAGGGAAAACAGCCCCAGCCTGTTCAGCCTCTCCCTGTAGCTCAAACCCTCCAAACCTGGCAACATCCTTGTAAATCCTTTCTCAGCTCTGTCAAGTTTAACAACATTTTGACTTTAGTAGGAAGACCAGAAATGAATGTAGTATTTGAAAAATGGCTTAACCAATGTCCTGTACAGCCTCAACATCCCGACTCCTACACTCAATACACTGTCTGATGAAAGCAAGCATACCAAGTACTTTCTTCCCTATCCTGTCTCCCTCCAACTCCACTTCCAAGGAACTATACATGCACCTCTAGATCTCTTTGTTTGGCAACACTCAGTGCCCTGCCATTCAATGTATAAGTCCTGCCCTGACTTGCCTTTCCAAAATGCAACACCTCACATTTATCTAATTAACTCCATCTACCACTCCTCAGCCCATCTGCCCATCTGATCAAGGTCCCATTGTACACTGTCCACTACACCTCCAATTTTGGTGTCATCTACTAATTTACAAATGAGACCTCCTATATTCACATCCAAATCATTTATGTAAATGACAAAAAGCAGTAGACTCAGCACTATCTTTGTGGCACTCCACTGGTCACAGACATCCAGTCTGAAAAGCAATCCTCCACCACCACTCTCTGTCTGCTACCTTCAATCCAATTTAGTATCCAATTGGCTAGCTCCCCCTGGATTCCATGTGATCTAACCTTGCTAATCAGTCTCCTCTGCAGAACCTTGTCAAACACTTTGCTAAAGTCCATATAGACAGTGTCTATTGCACTGCCTTCATCAGTCGTCTTTTTCACTTCTTCAAAAAACTTTATCAGGTTAGTGAGACACAATTTCCCCCAAACAGTCATGCTGACTATCCCAAATCACACTCTGCCTCTCCAAATGCATCTAAATCCAGTCCCTCAGGATCCACCAACGTAAGGCTCACCGGTCTATAGCTCCCTGGCTTTTCCTTACGGTCTTCTTGAATAGTAGCATCACATTAGCCAACCTTCAGTCTTCTGGCACCTCCCCTTTGGCTGTTGATGAAAAGTATCTCAGCAAGGAGCCCAGCAATCACTTTCCTAGCTTCCCACAGAGTTTTGAGGTACACCTGACTAGGTCCCAGGGATTTATCTACCTTTATACATTTTAAGATTTCCAGCAGCTCCTCTTCTGTAATATGGACACTTTTCAAGATATCTGAGGAAGGGTTTATGCTGAAATATCTCAGCAAGGAGCCCAGCAATCACTTTCCTGCTCTGCGGATGCTGCCTGACCTGCTGTGCTTTTCCAGCAATACACTCTCGACTTTTCAAGTTTTCACTATTTATTTCCCGTGGTTCTTTGGCTTGCATATCCTTCCCCACAGTAAACACTGACAGGAAAGCTCCTGTGGTTCCACATATAGATGGCCTTGCTGACCTCTAAGGAGCCCTATTCTCTCTCTCTTACTCTTTCGACTTTAATATATTTGTAGAATCGCTTTGGATTCTCCCTAACCCTTTTTGTCAAAGATATTTCATGTCCCCCTTTTGCCCTCCTGATTTCTCTCTTACATATACTCTTAGTGCCTTTATACGTCTTTGGGATTCACTTGATCCTGACTGTCTATATCTGACATAAACTTCCTTCTATTTCTTGGCCAGAGCCTCAATTTCTCTCATCATCCAGCATTCCCTACATCTACCAGCCCTGACCTTCACACTAACAGGAATATACTGTCTCTGAACTCTATATATCTAATTTTTAAAGCCCCCCCCCCACCCACTTCCCAACTGCCCCTTTACCTGTGAATAGTCACTCACAATCAACTTTTGAAAGTTCTTGCCTCATACTGTCAATATTGACCTTACTCCAATTTAGAAGTTTAGATTAGGTCTATCCTTTTTCATCACTATTTTAAAATTAATAGAATTCAGCTCACTGGCCCCAAAGTGCTTCCCCACTGACACCTCAGGTACATGCCCTGCCTTACTTCCCAAGACAAGGCCCAGTTTTGCTCCTTCTCTAGTACGTACATTTACATATTGATCAGAAAATTTTCTTGTACACAGTTAACAAATTCCTCTTTATCCAAGCCCTTAACACTGTGGTAGTTCCAAGTTAAAATCCCCTATAATTACTCTTATAGATATCTGAGGTCTCCTTTTGTATTTGCTTCTAATGGCAGAGGTATTAAAATTGGAGATGCTCAAGAGATCAGGATCAGAGAAGAGACGATTTCTAAGAGGATATTTTGTGTATATTTGTACAGTGGGACAAATATGTTAATAAATCAAATTGTGTATGTCACATTTTTCTCAATTAGTTAAAGGAAAATTTGAATTATCAAGGTAATGTAATGGAAAGAACAGCCACTGATCTCTAGTGTGGCAATATGGTTGTAAGAAGAGTGTTTTGTCCTGACTATTTTTTGAAGAGAGGTTTTGAGTCTTAGGTGATGAGCTGTCTATTCCAAGCCAATAATGTAAACAATTTGTGAAGCTTTTTTTAAAAGTTAGAACAGTAGAAGCAGCCTGAATGGGTGCTTCTCACAGAATCAGGGTTTTAGTTTAGCTTTCATTAATTATTGGGGCTTGAAAATTGGTTGTGGAAGCTGCCATGCACCCTTCTCTACCAGAAATTTGCTTGGCGTTCTTTCCTCGTGGACAGGAGACAAATTGCATGTGAGATAATCTATTTTACTGAATTTGCCTTTGCCAAGGGTGTGTTTATGGGATGTTACTATATTGGAATAATTGCTGTTTAGTAGTTAAATAATCTATAATTTGTTAAGTGTTTGAATAGAGTTAAAGTTAGATAATTCTTCTTTCTTTTGTTTTATTCTAACTGCAGAGTAAGAATAAAGTGTGTTTGCCTAAAGTGAAGTAGATGTAACCAATCAAATTACATCTGAAACACAGCACCTTACACTTGCCTTTAAATAAGTTAAAAGTTAGGGTCTAGGCTATCTCCTTCATATATTTGAGGAGGGTTTGGTCAAATCCATAACACTAGATAGTTCCTAATCAGTTAACCTTTGAATTCAACAATTTATTTCTGAATAAATAATTCAACATACTGATCATCTCTGACATCTTGTGTGTTTCCCATTTCTATCAGTAATATTCTGGATGTGCCATGACGAGAAAGCCAAGGGTAATCCCTTGAAGTCTACAGTTTCCTTCTTATTTTTAGGAGAGAAACAGCAGGCTACAGTTTCAATTTTAAGAAAATACTACCGATGCCTCAACTTATGTTTGATGCTTTCAAAGATTTTTCTTTTAATAACAGGACTGGATGCAGTGGTCAGGTCTGGATGCAGTGGTCAGGTCTGGATGCAGTGGTCAGGTCTGGATGTAGGGGCACTGCAGTTAAGGGGCTACTTTATGTGGTTTCCCCAAACTTTGGCTCAATACCTTTTTTGCCAGCCCTCCATACTCATGCATGTGCTGTATACCACTACACTCTCTGCTGTGGCTCACCCGTTATCACTGTCCAGATGTAAGCCTCATGCTCAGCATGATGAGGAATGCTTCAGCATTTCCGTGCTGCTAGACATAGTGGCAGTACAGCTAGCTATGTTGTCATTGTATACATTGGACTGAAAATTCTGCTTCTTTATTTTCAATCTGACAGAGAGTTAGAGGATGAGGAGATGCAAGGACAAATCTCTGACAAGCAGATTTTACTTGTGACCGTCTGTGATAAATGTTACTTAAGGGTTTCTTGGTAACTTCTAGTGCATGTGACCCAACAGCCATAGTGGCAAAATAAACCAAATACCACAATGAACTCCCATCTTTCACCAGCTCTCTGATTTTCCTACATCAAAAACACTCCTGGGTCCCCCTGAGGAGCCTCTTGTTCAGAGGAATAAAGAATGGGGTTGAGGAACCCGAGCGAATCTCTCTGATGTAACAGTCAGTTTTCTTTCAAAAACAAGTTAAAGGGATGCAGTTATAGATATCAGCAGGTATAATGCATTAATGATGAGTATGTGAATCAAATAAAAACATCAAAGGTAGCAGTAATGGGGTTGTTGTAAGCATGGCTGCAAATAACATAAATTGAACTGTATAATTTTCTCTGGTCTAATGCAAACTCTTGAAAGCATTTTATTTACAGTGTCACCTGAGGCAGGGAAAAGCAACCCTGCAAATGAAGACCCTTAAAAACATTTATTCAAGCTGAGATGATATCATACAATTGGTAGTTGCATTCAGAATAGTGATCACAGACTATATGGTTCCTTAGATTAAAGTTTGTTGCAAAATATTTAATTGTTTCATGAAGTTAGGCACAGATTGTTTTTAGCACAATCACCCATTTCCTTGTACTCCTAAGAACCCATTTCCTTATTTTCAGTTCATATTAGCGCTTATCCAACTTTTCTTCTGTCCTGATTTGCTAACCATAATCTTCTTGTTTACCAACACCTTTTGTATCTCTCTCTCTCTCTCTCTCCCCCCATCTCCACCGATCCAGTCATATCCACCTCCCCCATTGTCATTTCAGCTTCACCATACAGTACCTTTTCCTAGTGACTACCAGTTCTGATAAGGAGTCACCAGATTTGAAATACTAACTATGTTTTTCTTCCTGCACACACTGCCAGACCTGCTGAGTTTCTCCAGCTGGTTTTGTTTCAGATGATCAAAAGCTTGGTCAGAGAGATAGGTTTAAACATGTGAAGAAAGAGAGGTAGAAGAAGAGAGTAATCTCCATAACTTGCACAATTATACAAGTGGCCTGGATCTGATTAATCATATTTCTTTAAAATCAGTTATATAAATATTTTCTCTCATCTGACAAACATACTGCATTTGCAGAGCTCTCCATCTTACAGGCAAGCTAAGAGGTGAAAATTAATCTGATTTGTGGTACATTCAGGTACTAGAACCAAAAACTGCAATATTGAATTTGTGATGCAAACAATATGGTCACTGACATTATAAAAATGAACTAATTCTGCACAGCGATGCCATCAACACATCATGGCATTTTCTGTTCCACAAATACCTTACCTGTCGAAGTTGGTCAGAGATAACAAAATCCTCATAAAACTCATCCAGACACTTTGTAATATGGCCTGTTTCTCGCACAATCCCTTCCGTATACAAACAGTCAAAGAATAACATTGAAAGTTGATTACACGGAACCTCTTCAACCTGTATCTCCTTAACTTCTTTCCCTGTTAAGACGAAATTAAAGATACACTGAAACATATCATCAATACCTGACCATATTTACGTAGAACGTAGAAATTTATGTATTTAGTGGCCCAATGGCATTGTCTAATCTTGGGTCATGCTTTTGGGTCATGGGTTCAAATCTCATCCTGGTAGAAGTTGAATTTAGTTAATAAAATTTAAAATTATGAAACTCGGCACATTGATGGTCATATTAACTTTAATTGATTTTTGTAAAAATCCAGCTGATTCGTTAGTGGCATTTAAGGAAGGAGATCTACATTCCTTACTTGGTCTGGCCTACCTGAGTTTCCAAAGCAATAGTACCCAATGTGGTAAAGTTTTAACTTCACTCAGTTCAAGAGCGATGAGAGATGTCCTTGCCAGTGATATCCATGCCCCATGAAAGAACAAAGAAGGCAAAAAAGTGTTGTAATGAACAATTGCTTTACTCTTAAGTAAGCTATAGTGCACACTGAGCATTACAATTGTTCTAACACACTGCACCAGGAAGCAATGGTACCAATAGTTACCATGCAGTAAATTTCCAGTTTGGACTGTAGTATCAGAGTCACAGTGCACCCCTCAAAGCCCATTACTATAGACAGTATGTGTGAGGGCTGTACTGCCAGAGGCATGCCTTCACATTACACTCAGCTAGAGGAGCATTCTTGGAATTGAACAGAGGTAAGAAACTGGGAAAAAATAGGAACAAAATAACTGCAAATACAATGGGTTAGCCAGTGCCTTATGCTTTGTAAAAAGGAGGTTCAGTTGTGATTGATTGAATGTCACATGTATGGAGGTACAGTGAAAAGCTTTGTTTACGGGCAGTACAGGCAGATCATAGTCAGTAAGGACGTACTGAACAAAAGATTTAGACAGAGGCATACATTGATTAATTGATTAATCAGCATTATTTGAGGCTAGAGAGTCCATTTGATAACCTAATAGTGGCTGGGAAGAAGCTGTTCCTGAACCTTCTGCCTGATGGAGGAGGTTGTAGAAGAGCATTACCAGAGTGCAAAGGGTCTTTGATCAAGGTGGCAGCCTTTCTGTGGCAGCGAGCCGTGTAAATGGAGTCCATGGTGGAAGGTTAGCTTCTGTCATGGCCTGGGCTGGGTGGATGGCACACTGGCACAGTGGTCAGCATTACTGCCTCACCGTACCAGGGATCTGGGTTCAATTCTGCCCTCAGGCAACTGTGTGAAGTTTGCACATTCCCCCTGTGTCTGCATGAGTTTGCTTTGGTTTCCTCCCACAGTCCATTGGTGTGCAGGTTAAGTGGATTAGTCATGCTAAGTTGCCCCATAGTGTGAAGGCTAGCTATGAGAAATACATGAATTGGGTCTGGGTGGGATGCTTTTTGGAGGGGTTGGTGTGAACTTGATGGGTAGAATGGCCTGCTATAGGGATTCTATAATAATTATATGATTAAAAATGATAAGGCTCACAGAAGGTGCTATGTTGAATATATTTCATATATTGTTTGCATAATAACAGCAGATTTACATGGACAAACAGCCCAAGTATCTCTGGTCTCAGGTTTAACATCACTGCTATCAGCAACAGAAGCCATATTCATGTGACAAATTTGCAATGAAATACATCACAGCTGAGAACCTCAGGATCTGATTTCCTCCTTGGGATTTCTGGCTGGTGGTAGTTGCAAATTACTTCGCCTTGTCTTTTCAACCAGTGTTCTGAGCTCCCCTATTATTAACGCTGGGGATGTCTAGGAAACCTCCCCCAACAGCCCGTTGTTTCACTGTGTCTCACCGTTCACACTTGTGAGTGAGTGCAGACCTTTGGTCTCTCCCACTGATTGTGGAATTGCTTAGCTCTGTCTGCTGCATGCTGCTGATGCTGTTTAGCATTTATATAGTCCTGTGTTGTAACCTACCTCACCAGATTAGCCCCTCAGTTATAGCTGTGTCTGCCTCGCTCTCCCACACAGCTCATTGTACCAGGATTGATCCTCAAACGTGATGACCATACCAGAGTAAGGGATCTGTTGGATTACAAAACTAGATTATTGTTGAATAAAATTATGCTCCTGCAGATAGTCCACTGACACAAATGCCCAGTACTGGGCTGCTGGATCTATCTTACAGCTATCCATTTAGCATGGTTGGTTTTCAATGTGGAAATGAAGTCCTATATTTATAAGGCCAGTGAGTTGACCATGTTTACCAGTGCTGTTATGGATAGATGTATTTGTGACCTGTAAATTGGTGAGAATGAGGTTAGTTAGGTTTTCCCTTGATGCTGGTTCCCTAGAAGCTGCTCCAGGTCTAGCAGCTATGTTCTTCAGTACACCCAGTTTCTGCTCTCGAGTTGGTGTCTTCTCATCAATCTTGGTGATGGGCGTTAGAGTCCTCTTTGCACAAGTGTGAACAGTGATAGACAGTGAAACAACAAGCTGGTGGAAGTGGCTTCTTAGACATCCTCAACGTGAATTATAGAGGACTTCAGCAGGTGAAGTAATTTGCAACTACCACCAGCCAGAAAACCCAAGTAGGAAATCAGATCCTGAGGTTCTCAGCTGTGATGTATTTCATTGCAAGTTTGTCACATGAATATGGATTCTGTTGCTGATAGTAGTGATGTTAAACCTGAGACTGGAGATACTTGAGCAGTTTGTCCATGTAAATCTGCTGTTATTATGCAAACTATATATGAATTATATGGAATGTGTACAATAGTGCACTGTTAAAAATATAGCATCTTCTGTGTGCCTTATCATTTTTATTCATATAATTATTACAGAATCCCTACAATATGGAAGCAGGCCATTCCACCCATCAAGTTCACACCAACCCCTCTGAAAAGCATCTCACCCAGACCCAATTCCTGCATTTTTCATAGTTAGCCTGCACACTATGGGGCAATTTAGCATGACCAATCCACTTAACCTGCACACCTTCGGATTGTAAGAGGAAACCAAAGCAAACTCATGCAGACACAGGGAGAACATACAAACTCCACACAGTTACCTAAGGGTGGAATTGAACCCAGGTCCCTATCGCTGTGAGGTAGCAGTGCTAACTACTGAGCAACTGTGACATCCGCTCAGCCCAGGCCATGACAGGAGCTAACCTTCCATTCATGGACTGCATTTACACGGCTCGCTGCCACAGAAAGGCTGCCACCTTCATCAAAGATCCTTTGCACTCTGGCAATGCTTTCCTACAAACCCTTCTGTCAGGCAGATAACACAGAAACCTGAACACACTCACCAGAAAGCTCAGCATGTTAGTTTAAAAGACAAGGCTAAGTAGTTGGAGTCCTCCACCCAGAGTGTATTCCATATGGGCTAACGTTAAATTGTTTCCATTGAAAGGAGAAATAGGCAACAGACAAACTTTGTGAATGATACTAAAATTGATACAGATGAAGTATTGGTGTTCAAAATGTTCAACCAATGCAAAACCACTATCAGTAAAGTCAATAAATGTAGGAGAATAGAGTTAACTCAGTAAAATATATTTCAAAAGAATTCATGAACAATCTTTAAGACCACTCTTTCAGTGCTATTTGTATTTCTGGACAACAAAACAGCCTCATTGGTCTAAATATGAGGGTGAATTGGAGAAATGGGTCCTTCATTATTGAAATGTTATAGTGCTCTGAACGAGATGGGAATCGGCAAGAAATCTGGAAGAAACATTTGCGAGGTGTCTTTCTTTGGAAAATTGGAAGCAACTCATTGAACTTTCCAAGAGGTTCCTGGTGTGAAGTTGATATTTTTACCCATGTTATGACCCCAACTGATTTATTTATTTTTACAATAGTTTAAATTAAACTATAGGATCAGAATAAGCAATCATAGGTCTAAACTAGTAAAATATATATTGAAGACTGTTGTCAGGATTTTGTCCACACAGACTGGTCAATGTATGGTGAAAATGTCAGACACAGAAAGACAAGTAGAGAATTGAATCATACCTAGAGTTGTCCATTCAGAAGATAAGGGTGAGAGTACCTTTAGATTCGCCTTAACGTTTGAATCCTGGAAAAATGCCTACAGGATAAAAGGCATAGAATAAATAAATGTAATGAATAGACACAATAACTATCTATCCATTGGATTTTTCACATATATTTCTCAATTTGTGTCCACAGAATTCTAATTGCAATTCAGAAGTAACTCATTGACCATGAAGTGCTTTGGGGTCTCAGTAATATAAAAAGGCCCTGCCTATATTTTTGCTGCTATTAATTCTAACATAACAGTTTATGTCAGATGTCGCTGCCCAGACGCACTGTGGCTCTTTGTCAGAAGGTTACAGATTCAAGTCCTTCTTCAGGCTCTCCATACAAAACCCAAATTTGCATTGCAAAGCCCGACTGAGGAAGTGGTCTTTGTTTGTGCTGCCATCATTTCGGCGGGACTTTTCACCGTCTGCTCCCTGCATTAGTCAACAAAATTTGGAGTGTGTCATTTGGAAGAAGAGCAGAGGAGTAGGGTTTGACAATATTTATCAACAAGTTAAAACATATGATCTAGTCATAATCATATTGCTATGCAATTGAATCCCACATTGCTTAACTTAATTACAAGAATAACTAGCATTTCAAAATGACTTGACTGACTGTAAAGCACTTTAGGGAAGTTTAAAATATTGAAAGGCACAATATGAATACAAGTCTTTCTTTCTTCTGATGATCTGCTCCACTCTGTAGAGTATATTGTTGTCCTATTCTATTGCTTCTGAAATACTCACCAATTATGTTCCACACGTTTACTGTTTTAATTGGTGAACAGTAACATTCAAGCACAAATTTATACCTAATTTGTCTCTCAAGTTTATTTGACACAAAATGAAGAACAATGGCATAGTTTCTGTTCATTTGGAATCGTAATATTAGAGAAATCTGAGGGAAATCTGTCAAACCAGTGTAAACAATTAATGAACCTTAACTGAACTAGACCCACACTGGTGAAAGATTCCATATACTTGAACAAGTTCTGTTTATAAAGTTAAACAGGAATTGCTAGGGAAACTTAGCAGGTCTGACATCATCTGAGCAATGTGTTTTCTCTCCACAGATGCTACAGGACCTGCTGAGTTTATCCAGTACTTCTTTGTTTTATTTTATTGTTCATGAAACTGCCCAAATCAAACACTTGAAATTCAAATAAATGCATTGTTGGAGGAAGTGTCTTCAAACTAGTCAACAATGTTTAGGCACACAGGCATTAATAGCACATTTTAAAATATTTTCATAACAGATTTTAAATTACTCTATAATTGTCTAACGTAGATCAATAAAACTGAAAAAAAACTGCCCATAACTATTTGAAGTTATTTTCAGTGATTTTCAGTATATTCATAGATGCAAGACTGGTCACACATTAGAAAATACTTTTATTGCTGAAAGACTCATTTAATTCTATGAATTATACTGCACAAAGTTACTTCTCTTAAAGATATTGATGCATAATCCTTAAAGAAAATAAAATTATGCTCTCCTATTAACCCAGTTAATTCAATGAAGTCTTTACATTTATCATAATGAAAATAAATTTGATCAGAGACTTGAAGAGTAATTATGTGTGCAGTTTAGCTAAATTTTATGACTGCAGCCAAAGCAGAAACTCTATCCCAATGAATTTGAAAACTTAAATGTTCAGTTGGACATACTGCAAAAGGTTACAAGGTGAAATATAAAACTATAGTGGGTGGCATAGTGGCTCAGCAGTTAGCACTGCTGCCTCACAGCACCAGGATCCCAGGTTCAATTCCAGCGTTGGGTGACTGTGTGGAGTTTGCATGTTCTCCCCATGTCTGCATGGGTTTCCTCCCATAGTCCAAAGATGTGCAGGTTAGGTGAATTGGCCATGCTAAATTGCCCATAGTGTTAGGTGCATTAGTCAGAGAGGAATGGTTCTAAGTGGGTTACTCTTCGGAGGGTCGGTGTGGACTTGGTGGGCCGAAGGGCCTGTTTCCACATTGTAGGGAATCTAACCTAATTGTGTACACCGAATATTCCAGGATAGAAAAGGATTGCCATAGGTTAGGCAATTGAATCAGAGTAATCAAATTTAAGAATTTCTGCAAATATTATGTGACATGATTTGCCAGTCAAGTATATTTTTGTATTAACATTGAAATCTGATGTGAAAATATCTATTTCTGAACATATTTAAGACAGTAGTTCTTATACCCAAGTCTGTGGATCTCCTGTGGAATCTGTATCTCTGTGTTCAGATTAAACACTGCTCCTTCCCTATTCCTTGGTGCTTTCTCAGTCCCCTGTTCTCTCTGTTTTATCTCGAGCTTCCCCTGCTGCCCAGGACCCATGCTCCCTCTGTTGATGTGCTTCACAAATACTCTCTCCATGGTTTTGCTAATATTCCTGTTCACCTTGAGCTCCTACCAAAGGGAGATATGTTTTGCAGTGAGAAGTGGGCACACCCATTGTTAATATTTTCTAATCAACCTGAGATGTTATTACACGCCCCTATAGCAGTTGGGACTTGAATCCAGGTCTAATTGGCTCAGAGGTAGGGACACTAGACACTATGATTGCATCACAAAAGCCCTTAAGTTTTAATTGTATAAGTATTCGAATCAACCTGTTCAGAGATGTTATTACATGCCTCTGGGCAGGTGGGATTTGAACCTGCTCAGAGGTAGTAACATTATAAGTGCCCCCTTTTATTGTGATGTATAGTAACACTGGAGGACAGCGTCTCAGAGTGCAGTTGCTGCAACCAAGACTGCCTGTCCCAACCACAACAGTCAGTGCTCTACCAACAATGATCGGAGCAAGGTGCAGATCCATGGTCTCACAAGACTAACGGATGCCACTTACCATGGTAATTGTGTTCAGTTGTAGGCAGATAGTGAGCAATAACTAGAATCCACTGTATCCCAACAGATTGACTGGAAGGTGTTGCTGTACTGTGCTAGGATCCCTGGCTGTCTATCAGGTTAAAGTCCCACCTGGTCCAGATGTGTACCATAACACATCTGAACAGGTTGATTAAAACATATTTTAGACTGTTAAGCTAGAATGTGCATTCTTGTCATGTGTAACTCTCTAAATAAATGATTATTAAAATGTGTAAAGATTTACACTGGTTCTATTCGATCCTTCATCAATGTGCAGCTCAGCTGAGTGGTAAGCACAGGTCTCGTGCTGTGCTCAGAACCTGGGTCCAATTCCAACTTTGGGCAACTACCTGTGTGGCCACTCCCTGTGCCTATGTAGGCTTCCTCCCATGGTCCAAAGGTATATTGACTAGCTGGGTTAGCCATGAGAAATGCAGGTTTACAGGGTCTGGGGATGGGTCTGAGTGGGGTGCTCTTTGGAGGGGTGGTATGGACTCGATGGGTTGAATGGCCTGCTTCCACACCGTAGGGATTCCATGAAATGGTTTTTTGAAATATCACACCCACCCGACTGGTGGTTGTGATTAAATACTTTCTTACATGTAAAAGAAAAAACCCATCTTCATATTGTGAGTATGCTAATTGACTTTAATTAAAGTGGAGCTGGTGATGTGTGTGTATCTGTGAATGGGAGGGGTCGGGGTGGGGGGAAAAGGGCCTGTTACTTTGAAAGGAAGTCCTTGAAGCAAAAAGGCTTGCTATTATTAATAATAATAATTATTATTAATATATTAAATTATAATATTAAATAATAATAGTTACAGTTGCCATATATATTGATAATCAGAACATAGAGCAGGAGATTATCTGTATCTGATTTCAACATTATATTTAAAAGGATTTTATCACTTATTTGATAAATAAAAACTGCTAGATATGAATAAGCTCACACATGTATTGGGTAAGAATTTCGCACACCAGAGGAGTCTTTTCAAAATTATGTCATCGCTCAGCAACAGTGTGTAAACGGAAATTTGAGATGAAAATACAAGCAGAAGTACGGCTCAAAAATACTACAGAAGCCAACATTAGATTTAAAAACGTTATGTAAAAGAACTGGAGAACCTACCTGGACAAAACTGTCCTTTTCATAAGACTGGAAGCGTTGGTCAAAACTGAAAACCTGCACACTCATCCTTCCAAGCATTGACCTGAGAGGATGGAAAATTCCAGAAAGGGGAAATCTTAATGAGAAGACGATTTCAGGATTAGCTTTTTCAGAAGAGAAACGAGTGTGTTGTTTTCCGGCCCTAATGATAATGAATTTCTTTGAGTTACACTGTCAATTCTTTACCCAGAGGGTCCTGCCTAATAACTGTAAACAATAACAAAGATAATGATTAAATGAACAAAATTAGTGAGTGAATCATTCGGGTAACGCTTTGCCCCTAACTTTTCCTGATCCTTGTTGTACACTTTGCTCCCAGTCTCAAGCCTCTCATCATTTCTTTCTCCATGGCTGTGCAGATCTTACCATTTCATAAAGAGGTCTCTGGTTTTACTGTCTTCCAGGAAGTTGATCTTCTTGTTACTCAGATATCTGAAAGTAAAAGCTGGTTTCACAGCCCTTTCTGCAGCCATGGCTTCGCCAGTGTTTATAGTTGCTAGGAAACGCCCAGCCGCGTTGAAATTCTTCCCTGGATCCCTGAGAGTAATTCCTATCGGTTCCTGGCCGCCTGCATCGTAGGAGGAGCTCATATCCAGGAGAGAGGAAACTACAGGCACTCAACATCATTCTGGAGGGAATGGGTAAAGCACAGACTTCAAAGTTGGTTTGGTAATGCCCGATTACTTCACATTACAAAGCAAGGGTAGAAAAAAAAGCCCCTGCAGATGCTGGAATCCACAGTAGACAGGCAGGAGGCTGGAAGAACACAGCAAGGCAGGCAGCATCAGGAGCTGGAGAAGTCAGTGTTTTGTGTATTAACCCTTTTGCAGGACTAGATGTGGGGGTAGGGGGAGCCACAGATAAAGGGAGGGAGGGGATGTGCCACTACTCTCCCCACCCCAACGCCCCCCTCTCTCTTTAATTGTGGCTCCCCATACCCCTACATCTAGTCCTGAAGAACAGTTAATACTGAACCTGACTTCTACACCCCCTGATGCTGCCTGGCTTGCTGTGTTCTTCCAGCCTCCTGCTTGTCTACGAAGGGTGTTTTGCTGTTTATTTAAATCTTTCATGGGACACGGAAATTAAGACCAGGGGTTGTTGCCTATAAGTAAATGCCTTTGAACTTGGGTGACATTCTGAGCACTTGCTGAGGGCAGTTAACCATGTTTATGTGGGTGTGGAGTCACATGTAGGCCAAACCTCACATTTCCTACCCCCAAGGACATTCGTGAGTGTTCTGTCAATGACTTTTTGAGAAGGGAAAAAACTGCAGGTATTGGACATCTGAAATAAAGCAGAATATCAACATATGTGCAGCAGCTTCATCACACTGTGAGCCTATCACCATAGGGCTATTTTCTCATTAGAGAGAGATAACTTGTAGTGGTTTAACCTGAGGGTCACCAGACCTCAGGCAACATTGAGAAGGAATGTCCTTCATGATAACTTCAGCTGATGCAGGAATTGAAACCATACTGTTGGTATCACTATATTACAAAGCAGTCATCCAGCCAACCTGAGCTAACTGACCCTCAGAATCCACAACTCTACATCACACAAATTCATGTAAGACCCTAAGGTGGTCACCCTTGTTCTGAAAAGTGCTTAATCTATTTCAGATTAATCATTTTAGGCGCCATAAAATACAAGTTGGTTTTGAAGTTTGAGCTCTGTATGTATCAGTGCACATTTTACAATGACCAAAACAATACAAAAATCTAAATGCAGGTTTTATGCCCTGAATTAAGCAATCTTTCAGCATTTAAATATCCATGTGCCGCATCCCAGAATTTATTAAAACTTTTGTTAATGATTTCATTTTAGTAGGTCTTTCAGATGTTTACATATTTTCTTTGAATGGGTAACAGTCATTTCCAAAATATTTGTTTTTAATTGGGTTTAATATATTCTTCCTGTCAAAGTACACCACTTCACATATATCGATAATGAAATTTATTTTCCCAGTACAACCCCCTTCTGCAATTTTTTAAAATGTCTTATTTTGTGGCATTCGGCCCTAGGATTAGCTATAACCCAAAAGTTGTCATTGTTTGCAAAGTTTGACATTCTGTTACCATTTTCCAAGTTTAGTTTGTTAATAATAAATGTGCAGATTTAGATCTCAGTGCCTCAGATCTGCAGCTTCAAACTTTCAATTGCTGCCAACACATTACTATTCTGTGGTCAGTTCTACATCTCTGCTTCCCTAATTACTGACAATTTTGATACTTAATTAACCCGAACTCTATTTCTTGTCACAAACTCATCATTAAACTTTCCTTCAACTCTATCTATAGTCTACAAAATTTTATTTTATTTCAATAAAAATTCTACTTGGATAAAAGGCTCTGTGCCTGGACACCCTCTGAGAACCCTTTTAAAGGCCCCTCTTTATTTTTGATCCAAGGTGCTGTGCACCAACATTCAAACACTAAACAGCCGAGCCGAAGATTACAAATAATTGGGAACATGACAGAAGTCTAAGTAAACTCCTGTGAGGCATTCCACTACATTTTATAAAGACATTACATTAATGAAAAAGATTATTGAAGTGTTGTTTTCTGAATTTGTATCTAACTAGCATAGGGGGAGCATATTGTGATCCCTGTAAACTTGCAGGAAATTTAGATTGTTCTGAGCATGCTCTCCAGTGGATTTCTGTTTCCACTTCCTATTGGCTGCCCTGCCTGTTAAGGATTTCAGAATTTTCTAAAACAAACAGCAGTGCAGCACATCCAGAAACAGATGTAATGTCTACTCTATTGTTCTTTTCATGAGGAGATTGATATGGATTGGACAAATTAAATCTTCTGGAGCTTTCTGTTTGTGCAGCAAACAAATTGTCATTACAAACAATATTTTGTTCGCCTCTACTTTGTAATTTTAGCCTCTTTGTACTCAATCCCAGTAAAGTCAATTGTTGGAATATGCAGCTTAAGTAACTGAAATAGTCCAGAATAAAAGGATCCATAAAAAAAGGCTTTCTTTAAATGAAATTGGTACAATGAACTGATATGGAAATGAAAAAAAAATCAGGTCTTACCTTACTGTATGTAAATCAGTTTGCAGTGCCATACACTACGTTTGTTTTGGGATATCGCACCTCGTTCCAGCTGGCATCGCATCCTGATGCAATTGCTAAAATATGGGATAGATGTATTAATGTAGGTGTAGCTGCCATAGAGTTTATGCAGCAATAAAGATTCATTGGGTGACTCTGAGGGGTTTGGCTTTCAGCAGAACTGCACAGGGACAGGAACAAATTCCTGCTGCTTAGTATCCATTCAGGAGGTCAAGAAATTATTACATTCTGGACCATGAGTTAGAGGAAAAAGTGAGGTCTGCAGATGCTGGAGATCAGAGCTGAAAATGTGTTGCTGGTTAAAGCACAGCAGGTTAGGCAGCATCCAAGGAACAGGAAATTCGACGTTTCGGGCCAGACCCCTTCATCAGGAAGGGCTCTGGCCCTTGAGTTAGAGGAGTCCATCTATTAACAGTCAAACTTTTGAGGGAGACTTTATAAATGCTTTTTACTTAATAAAATATTCCCCTTGAAGCGTTTTGCTCTAGAATCATTTGTCATGTGGGTGGCCTTTTATCTAATTTAGCCCAAGAAAGCAGGAAGCTCTATCATTGCAGTTAAGAGTAATCTCTGATCAGCTGAGACACCTCAGGTGCTGCTACCCAGGGAGCCAAACCATGAGCCTCTGATGAGGTGTGAAGGGAAAGTCTGGATGGTTGTCCTGTTCCAGATACTCTGAATAATCCTGTAAAAGCCACAGGATGACCATAAAATGCAAGAAATTTTGAATTGCCAGTTTGAGTTCACTTTGTCCTGACAGTGCACACAGCATATCTTTTCTGGATCTCAATATTTCTGAACTGATAAGCAAGTAATTAAGATTAAAATTGCGAAGGGAATGGAGGCATACATAAACTGAACACTTCAAAACTCTTGGATAATAACCTCATAATCGCAGATAAAATAATGTCAACACTTGCAGGTGAAATATTGAATGAAGCTGAACTTGACAATACACCAGCTGGAATTCGTGCGGTTTATAATACAAGCAAGCAAGACCATTCCTTGATTCATTTGCAGATACTGTAGAGATAAGGGGCAGAATAGCAACATTACAGCAACAGAATTACAAAACTCTTAACAGTGTCATGAAGATTCAGAATATATTAATATTATTATTTGAGATCTAGGTTCTAAAGTAGAAGAAAATTTGATTTTAGTATCTCACTTCAGTGAATTAGAAGATTGAGTTCAAACAGCATTTACAAAAAGTCAAGTGGTTTCAGCTAAAGACCCAGCATGCCCCCGAGGAAAAATAATTGTTGATATGTTTGCCACTAGAAAGAGAAAGAGACAGAGAAAGTGTGCGTGAAAGAGACAGAGAGAGAGAAAGAGGGAGGGAGAGAGAGAGAGAAAGAGGGAGGGAGAGAGAGAGAGAGAGAGAGAGCGAGAGAAAGAACAGGAATCAGCTTTATGAATGGGAGAAGTGGCCCACAGCAGTAGAGATGCTGTTAATAGTAGTCCCCACACAATCAGGGCTGGGGAGAAATTCTCAGGTGTTTAGATGTCAGTTAGAAGAAAGCTTCAAACGCAGAAGGCTGTGGAGATGTCGGAGAGGAAGGAATCCTACAAGGCTGTTCTGAATAATATGGGCTCTTGTAAGATGAGTGGTAGAATCAAATGAGATGTTCAGCAAGACCAATTTAAACATGGGGGATTATCTTGCTACAACTTGTTCACTCTTCTCCAGTGGTGTGCCAAGATTCTCACTAGCCAGTGACCATGATCATTCTTGCTAAATAAAGGGCTTGTTCATAGCCCAATTTGGTCTGTGATCTTAACAAACTCAACATAAAAACCAGCCATCAGGAAAACCCTGTGGAAACCAGAGTGGACTCTTTGTGTCTTCAACTTGGGGAAAGGGCTGGGGGTAAGGACCTGGGGGAAGGGGCTGGGCAACATGAACAGAGAAAGGGACAGGTCGGCTGTTTTAGTTGCTTGAACACGGTTTGAGTAGTGACCTGGGTAAACAAAAAGCTGGGGGCTGAATGGAATGGACACCTGGAAAGATGAGGGCAATGTCAGGGTTTCAGGAGAACATTAACACTGAGGCTCACAGAGGATCACTCACTGTCACACCAACCAGGAAACATGTGGTTAGAGCGCAGTGTGGAGGAGAATGACTGGGAAGGGTGTCACAATGGATCGGGTATGTGAACCGACTTGTGAAGGAGGGGGGCTTCACCAGCAACTGCTCAGTGGCCATGCACAGAGGAACAACATTGTCCTCTGGCGCAGGTTCACAAAGTGCCTGTCCCTGACTGTGCTACAGCATTGACCACCTTGACTTGGAAAATATTGCTGTTCCTTCAGTGGTCACTCGGTCAAAATTCTGAAACTCTCTTGCTAACAGCATTATAGGTGTACCTGCATGAAATGGACTACGGCACTTCAAGAATGCAATTCACCATCACCTGTCCCAAAGGCAATTAGTGTTTGGCAATAGATGCTGACTTAGCCAGCAAAATGTCTGTGCTCTGAAGGAATTAAATAAAGTCTTACCAACAGATTAGCACAACTATAGAATTTAGAATCCCTACAGTGTAGAAACAGGCCCTTCAGCCCAACAAGTCCACACCAACCCTCCAAGGAGTAACCCACCCACTCCCATACATTTAACAGTTGACTAATTCACATCCCTGAGCATTGTGGGCAATTCATCTCACCTGCACAGCTTTGGATTGTGGGAGGAAATCCACACAGACACAGGGAGAATGTGCAAACTCCACACAGACAAGTCATCCAAGTCTGGAATTGAACCCAGGTGCCTGGCGCTGTGAGGCAGCAGTGCTAACCACTGAGCCACCATGTCACCCTGCATGCACTCACAGAAACTACTCTGCTGATTGTTCAAATTTTCTGACGTTGAAACCTGTTGCCTGGTTATTCTTCAAATGGTTTTCCAAATATCTATCACCAAGATTTTGGTGTTTTTTATATAGAGAACCACCATGCTAACCATGATGTGATTTTGCCATTAGCTGGGTGTGTTTATCTGATGCAGCAATCCTTTCATTATCTTCTGTAACATAAGAAAGTGGACATGGTATCATTATGTTGAAGAGTCTATCAGACATTTTGTTATGGTTAACTAAATAAATAAATATTCAATTGTAATTGAGCAAATGCTTCCACGACTATGTCATTCTTCAAATGATACCAATAAAATGGGCTCAGGTCACATGCTGGGATACAGTGATGATATCATGAGCTTTTCTCTGGAAGGAATGACATACTGACGATGAAACATATCAAAACAGCAATGGTGGTCCTCCAATTGTACAGACGTACCAATCCAGCAGTCATAATTCAGTTTAATTTGGAACTACCTCAGTAATATGTAGAAAGCATGTAGAAAATATGTCCTCAACTGCTTAATCTAGTTTCTAAGTTTACCTTGGGTTATTGAAATGGCACAGAACAACTGATTTGCTTAATCCACAATCTCTTTGTTAAAAATATCACAGAACAGGTTTTGTTATAGTTGAACAAGCCACATTTCTTCTGAACCCTATTTCCTGGCTGACAAAATTGACCTATTTAAGCTTTCTCTTTGTACCCATTCCTGTCTCTGGACCTTGAGACACAAAGTAATACCTTAAATCGAGCCATTCAAGTAGATTATTAACCTGGTTCTGACCATCTGGGACAACTATCATGGAGTCATATCCTGCTCTCAGCATGGGCTATCTCCCAATGTACGCCATTACTGGATGTAGTTTCTGTATGTCAACAGGGCAGGAAGAAACCATTCACACATTACTGAGTGGTCATTGTCTAGGTTAGCTGTTTTATGTAAGAAATCTGTGACAAATTCCGCTCTCATAGAGGTGTGTCATAAACTGTGTGTTCATCTCTGTGTGAGTAATCACTATTCCTTGTGGCCCAGTAATAATGTCCTTGGACAAAACCCCTCCTTCATCACTCCGTCAACTACCATCATGAGGTACATCGTTGCCTATGTGACTCCTTCAAAACTAGGTTACATGTGACAACATGCATAAAATAAAAGCATGACTTCCATAATCAATTTATGCTGTAAAAGCAATTTTGGTAATACTGTGTAAGATCACATAACTAGACACTTTCATATACGATACTTTATTCCACACTACTGAAAAAGGTGTTTTCTACTTTTACTCATTTCCTAAGAAGTTTTTAAGGATGACATGAACAAAATTAGTTAATAAAATACAAAATAGGAATAATATGGATACAATACAATTAAAAATAATACAATGGCTACAGAGGTATCTTCTAACCAACTGGAAATTGAAATATCTGCTCTGACACAGTGTCAGTGCTGTGTGACCAATGGTGTATCTCACATTATAAAAGTAGATGAGATTCAAAGATCAACTTTTGTTGATTATTCAGATCACTTACTTTAGTTGCCTAGCAACTAGTCTAGGTTTATACAAGGTCTGAATTTATTTATCACCCTACATTCCAAATCAGTTGCACACAGTAATAAATCTACATCACCTTCACCTGTTACAGCCAGTCCAGCGATCTCTCTCCTGTTCTTCACTGTGATGGATAGTGGAAATGAAGGCTGGAAATGCCACGTCTGTCAGTGCCTGAGGGAAATCTGGGTTGCACAGATTTACAATGTTTTCTCATCACCTATCTTTCGTAGAAATTCAAAACTCAATAATCAACTCAAAATGACAATGTTAATCATCTCTTGGCAATGGAAGAAAGAATCTATACAAAGTCATTTTAGTATCCTGATGAAAACTTTTCATTTCACACAGAAAACCACATTAATGTCAACATTTAAATCCTTCTTCATGACTTTGAGACCACAGAATTAGTTGGAGATTAACCCCCACTCCGGAAAACAGATTATTTACTGAGGAGCCAACATCCCAAACTATTAGATTTCAATTTGTATTATTTGCACTGACAATTTCTTGAATTATGAACCCAAAGATTTCTTACCCAGCAGAAATCATAGCATGAATACAAAATTTATTAAACTAATTTACAAAACAGTCATTCATCAGTGTTTTTCAGACTGCAATGCTGTAAATAATGGCTGATATTTGATATTACAGACTGAATTTATTGATGAATTTTGTTCTCCCTGGTGTGTGTAATGGCGAGAAGATGCAGTGAGAATGAAAAAGAATCAGATTTTAAACTTAGAGAAATATGCTTCAGATTCTCCCTTCGAGCAGTAAATGGCAAGTTGAGAATTTCACTCCCACTGAACTGCCTTGATTTCATGCATTTACATCTCATTAAAACCTCAACTCACCTTATTTATCTGCTACTTTAAATGCTCTTGGTCTTCACTGAGAAACGAGAATGATTCAAGCAAATAGCCACACGCGAAAGTCAGAGGGGTACAGTCCTTGGTGTGGGGATGGGGGGTCTACAGTTATTCACCAGGTGCCCCCATAGACAGTCAGGGAGGTCAGTTTATTCGTACCTACAGGGATGGACCATGTTCTGTCAGCCACAAGCTCCTGGGATTCTTGTCCTTGCAGTCCAATGAAGGCAAGTGTACTATATGCCTTCTTGGCCACTCTATCCACCTGTGCAGCAACCTTCAGGATACAATGAACCTGCACTCCCAGATCTCTTTGCCCATCAGAGAGGTATGGCTTCATCGAGATCAGAGAGAGGGAGCTGGAGACTCTGGAAAGGGATGTTCAAACAGACTACAGTATCTGGCCTCGAAGTGGGGAGTGTGGAGGGCCACAAAGGCATGGAGATTTTCAAAGTCATACTCAGGAGGCAGAGTGGGACTTTAATACTTTTGTAAAGGGATCAATCGAAACAGGGGCAGGCTGAAAGGTCATAGGGACCACAGGGACAGCAACACAAAAGGAAACATGAAGATGAGAGAGTCCATGTATCACAGGTAGAACCTACAATTTACTCACAGAGAAACAAGGTTGGAAACTTACCATTTCAGACCAAAGGTCAACTGCACAGTAACTATACAAAATACCGGATACAATGTGGATGCTGTAGGTTTCTTTGGAATGGAGTAAAAATGTTGGAATTGAAGATCTGAAGTAATCATATTTCCCTGATTCAGTAATACCACCCAGCAGCTTCATTCACTCTTCAAGCAGGAACTCTCACAATTAAAGCCTCAATCATCAGCATTGCATTGTCACTCCTTGCCATGTCAGCAAAGCAACCTTAAGATGAACTGGGCATTTCAGGCTTGAAGTTTCTATCTTACAAACATACTCCTGGAATGCAATGCTTGGCTGCGACCAGTTTCACACAATGAACTATCCGAATGCAAAGACATGATCTGCAATGTGGAATAGTTGATTTTCTTTGAGTGGGGGGGTGGAGCTGCTATCACGTGGCTTACTGGCAGAACTGTATTCCAAATGTGATGTGATGATTCTGGTTAGAGATGTCCAGATGGATGCGGTGATGATTCTGGTTAGAGATGTCTAGACGGATGCGGTGACACACCTGAAGGCTCCTCATGGAGACATGGCATTGGGCTTCTTGGGAACACTCAGTATCACATGATGCTTGGGAATAACATGAGGCTTCACTGTTATGGATGTCCAGCTCAGAAGATTCTTCAAGGAAGTTGAATTACGTCTCTGACAGTTTCCACAGATTATCTGCTAATGATTCTGCTTTAATGTGCCTACTTTAACGCAAGGAGTGTCAGAAATAAGAGTGATGAACTTAGAGCATGGATCAGTACTTGGGACTATGATGTTGTGAGCATAACGGAGACATGGGTTTTACAGGGGCAGGAATGGTTGCTTGATGTTCCAGGGTTTAGAATGTTTAAATAGGAGGGTGGAAAAAGAGGAGGGGGTGTAGCATTGCTAATCAAAGAGTGCATCACAGCTACAGAAAGGAAGATTTGAGTCAGTATGGGTGGAAGTTAGGAACAGCAAGGGAACAGCCACCTCATTGGGGGTTTTCTACAGACCCCCTAATAGCAGTAGAGAGATTGAAGATCTCATAGGCCGGCAGATTTTGGAAAAATGCAGATGTAGCAGGGTTGTTGTTATGGGTGACTTCAACTTTCCCAATATCGACTGGAGCCTCCTTAGTGCAGATGGTTTGGATGGAGCCGTTTTTGTCAGGTGTGTTCAGGAGGGTTTCCTTACTCAGTATGTAGACAGACCGATAAAGGGGGAGGCCATTTTGAATTTGGTGTTCGGCAATAAGTCAGGACAGGTGTCAGATCTCGCGGTGGGAGGAATACTTGGTGACGTGATTAAAACTGCCTCACATTTACCATAGCCTTTAGCGGGGTGGGGGTGGGAAGGAGCAGTTACCAATGGAAGGCAATTAATTTTGGAAAAGAAAATTATGACACTATCAGACACGAATTGCGAAGTACAGATTGGGAGCAATTGTTCCACAAAACGGGCACAGCAGACATGTGGAGACTGTTTAAGGAGCAGTTGTTGCGAGTGGTACACAAATTTGTTCCTCTCACACAGGCAAGAAGGGGTAAGATTAAGGAGCCTTGGATGACGAGAACAGAGGAGCTTCTCGTCAAAAGGAAGAAGGCAGCTTACGTAAGGTGGAGGAAGCAAGGATCTAGCACAGCTTTAGAGGATTACAGGCTTGCTAGAAAGGAGCTCAGAAATGGACTGAGAAGAGCCAGGAGGGGCCACAAAAAAGGCGTGGCAGGAAGGATTAGGGAGAACCTAAAGGCATTTTACTTATACATGAGGAATAAGAGAATGATCAGGGAGAAGGTAGGGTCGGTCAGAGATAGTGTAGGGAACTTATGCGTGGAGTCTAAGCAGATAGGAGAAGCTGAAAATGAGTTTTTGCTTCAGTTTTCACTAAGGAAAGGGAACTTGTTGCGAATGAGAACTTTGAGGGGCTGGGATACAGGCTTGAACAGATCAAGATTGATGAAGTTGATGTGCTGGAAATTTTGGCAAACATTAAGATTGATAAGTCCTCAGGGTCAGACCAGATTTAGTCTAGGTGGCTCCAGGAAGCGAGAAAGAAGGTTGCTAAGCCGCTGGTGAAAATCTTTGCTTCCTCACTCTCCATGGGACTCGTACCAGAGAATTGGAAGGAGGCGAATGTTGTTTCACTTTTCAAGAAGGGTAATAGGGAAATCCCTGGCAATTACAGACCAGTCAGTCTTACGTCTGTGGTTAGCAAAGTTTTGGAAAGAAGTCTGAGGGATAGGATTTATGACTATTTGGAAAAGCATACAGTAATTAAAGGCAGTCAGCATGGCTTTGTGAGGGGCAGGTCATGCTTCACAAATCTTACTGAGTTCTTTGAGGAGGTGACGAGACAGGTCAATGACGGTCGAGCAGTGGATGTGGCGAATATGGACTTCAGCAAGGCATTTGATAGGGTTCCCCAGGGTAGTCAATGTATGTTTGATATCATGACGCTACTTTCTCCTGATCTCCTGTGATGGACAGTCTTCACATTTACCACTATTTCTTGAAACCGTACAAGCTTCTCTTAATCAAATAGAATCTTTAATTCCTCGAGGATATCATGGGTGGATCTTTCCCATTGACTTCCTGCTTTCTAAATTATACATATATATGTTTAATATTTTGAATAAATATTTTCCTCTACTTATTTATTACCATATTTTCTAATGAACTTTAGAAAGCACTCTCCTTGCAATTATGTAATTGCTTTTCGCGAAGTTTAAAATTTGGGGTTTGAAGTGAAATATTTCATTCATAAACTTAATATGGAATTCAATTGTGTTATGATAAGAAAAGTATGTTTGGCTATGTAACAAAAATGAGGTATTTGTAGATTATTTATTAGATACTGTCATATTGGCTGAAATACAGACAACTCAAAACTAAGGTTCACTTAAGGGTGCTTTTTGATGAAGGCAGGAGGTATGGGATACGGGGAGATTTGGCTGTCTGGATTCAGAACTGGCTGGCTGACAGAAAGCAGAGAGTGGTTGTAGATGGAAAGTATTCTGCCTGGAGGTCAGTGTTGAGTGGGGTCCCGCAGGGCTCTGTTCTTGGGCCTCTGCTCTTTATAGTTTTTATAAATGACTTGGATGAGGAGGTTGGGGGCTGGTTTGTAAATTTGCAGATGACACAAAGGTTGGATGTGCCGTTGACAGTATTGAGGGCTACTGCAGGCTGCAGCGTGACACAGACAGGGTGCAGAGCTGGACAGAGAAATGGCAGATGAAGCTCAACCTGGATAAATGCGAAGTGATGCATTTTGGAAGGTCGTACATGAATGTTGAATATAGGATTAAAGACAAGATTCTTCGCAGTGTGGAGGGACAGAGGGATCTTGGTGTTCAAGTACATAGATACCTCAAAGTTGCCACCCAAGTGGACAGGGTTGTTAAGAAAGCATATGGTGTTTTGGCTTTCATTAACAGGGGGATGGAGTTTAAGAGCTGTGAGGTCTTTCTGCAGCTCTATAAGTCCCTGGTGAGACCACACTTGGAATATTGTATCCAGTTGTGGTTGCCCGACTATAGGAAAGATACGGAGGCTTTGGAGAGGGTGCAAAGAAGGTTTACCAGGATGCTGCCTGGACTGGAGGGCTTGCCTTATGAAGGAAGGTTGAATAAGCTCAGATTTTTCTCTCTGGAGAGAAGGAGGAAGAGAGGAGACCTGATCGAGGTGTACAAAATAATGAGAGGAATAGATCGAGTCAATAGCCAGAGACTTTTCCCCAGGGCAGGATTGACTGGCACGAGGGATCATAGTTTTAAGATATTAGGAGGAAGGTGTAGAGGAGACGTCAGAGGTAGGTTCTTTACACAGAGAGTTGGGAAGGCATTGCCAGTTAAGGTGGTGGAAGCAGAGTCATTGGGGACATTTAAGCAACTGCTGGACACGCACATGGACAGCAGCGAGTTGAGGCATGCGTATGTTGGGTTATTTTATTTTAGACTAGGAATAATTCTTGGCACAACGTCGTGGGCTAAAGGGCCTGTTCTGTGCTGTACATTTCTATGTTCTATTCTCACATTAAAGACATTATCGCTGGATCAATTGTGATGCAGTGCTAATGCTGAAGACAGTGACTACAGTTTCACCAGCAAGAACCGAAAGAACAACTTACATTGCCCACCACACCCCCACCTTCCGAGAGAGAAACAGGTGAAGATCTACCAAGGAGGCAGAAGGGAATAATGAATCCTTCAACTACAAGGTCTTGCTGTCATTTTCTTTTTATTTAAATATCAATGCAGATGTTGATTAAGGTTCACCCCCCCCCCCCTGCAACCGCCATCATCTCCAACCTCTACTATCAGACCTATGCTCAGGAGACTGGAGACCAACTCATCCCAGAGCTGTTAAGATCCCAGCTGTCTGTCAGCAGCTCATTTTAAGTAGTAACTAGGGATCAGTGTAGCATCTCCTAATTCTCAAACCATGGACATTCTCATACTTACCACTATTTCTTGAAACCGTAGAAGCTTCTTTTAATCAAATAGAATCTTTAATTCCTCGAGGATATCATGGATGGATCTTTCCCATTGAATTCCTGCTTTTTAAATTATACATATATTTGTTTAATATTTTGAATAAATATTTTCCTCTACTTATTTATTACCATATTTTCTAATGAACTTTAGAAAGCACTCTCCTTGCAATTATGTAATTGCTTTTCGCGAAGTTTAAAATTTGGGGTTTGAAGTGAAATATTTCATTCACAAACTTAATATGGAATTCAATTGTGTTATGATAAGAAAAGTATGTTTGGCTATGTAATAAAAATAAGGTATTTGTAGATTATTTATTAGATTCTGTCATATTGGCTGAAATACAGACAACTCAAAGGGCTTATGCTCGAAACGTCGAATTCTCTATTCCTGAGATGCTGCCTGGCCTGCTGTGCTTTGACCAGCAACACATTTGCAGCTGTGATCTCCAGCATCTGCAGACCTCATTTTTAACTCAAAATTAAGGTTCACTTAAGGGTGCTTTTTGATGAAGCTGGGTGATATCTTCTTAATATTGATATTTAGATACACAACTGTATATTCTGAATTATTATCCCAATTGACTGGTCTACAGTGTTCAATGTAGCTGCTGAAAGGCATTAATTTCATTTTTACAGCAGCATTTAAGTGGAATAGAATTTTTTCCTACAGGTTGAAGCTGTTCAATTTAAAATAATGTTTGATTATTTAGATAGCGACACTCTGTTTTGAATTATGTGCATATCTCACTAGATATAGTTTTGAGAAATACGGTTTAATATTCTTTCTTTCAGTTTAACTTCAAAGGAATTCGGGCTCTGTCTTAGCTAGGTTGAAGCCAGAGATCAGTTAGTCTGACATTATCAATCATGAAACCTGTGTGAGCCATGTAAAAATATGAGGCTGTATTTTCTGCCTGTTTTATCAGGGTTCATGCAGGAAATTGTTGTTTAGGCATTTTGAAATTAGTAGACATTTGTAGTCACTGTAGACAAATTATTTGTATGAAATACTGATCTTTTGTATTTAATGATTTAACTCGGAGGTTTATAATTTAAATTATGGTTCGATAGTATTTACACATTTATGCCTACCCAGTGCAAGGAGACCACATGGTGATATATTCCAAGCTTTGGACTATGTTGACAATATTTTTTGTTTAATCTTCTAAATTTTCTTTCATTTATCTTGACATGAAATAGATAAAAGCACATTCTGAATTATTTCAGGATGTGGGTGTGAACACAAGGAGATAACTTGCATTGAGAACAGAGAGCTGACAGCAACAATATTAGAAGCAAGATTAGTCAAAAATCACTGATCATGCATATGCTTCTTAACTATTCTGAAGGATAGCCATCTTAACAGCACATGAAATAATTGACAGCAGATTGCTGCATGGTTCAGTTAAGCTTATTAGGTCTATTAAACATGGTAAAAACAATAACTGCAGATGCTGGAAACCAGATTCTGGATTAATGGTGCTGGAAGAGCACAGCGGTTCAGGCAGCATCCAAGGAGCAGCAAAATCATGGTACTAAACATGGTACTGAGGATAAGCAATAATATAAACACTTCCCATGATTTCCATATACATAATATCTCTGTTTATGGCACAATTTAGCTGACACCTGAAAATTACCCTATTTACTCATTTACATTCCCTGGTAATATATTCTTCAGGAGGTCAGTTAACTCGGTATTCAGAGGATCACTGTCAAAAACCCTTTAAAAGGTGGAAATATCAGTACTGTCGATAGATTGGGCCAAATCTTCTGAGCAGTGACAATGACCTGCTCCTTGTTACTGAGCTCCGAGACACCAGCTTCCTGGCTCAAACCTCACCAGAGACATGGAGTGTTTGTGTCAGGATGTCTTCTGTCACAGATTAGGATCAGCACTGGAGACCAAACCAAACAGCAGGAACTGCCATATTCTGGGCTTTAAATGTATCTCTGACAAAAGGAGCGATAAGTATGGGAGTGGCTGAGAAAGTAAACTAGCAGAGGATTGGTGAGGAAGGAGAGTGTCAGGTTAGGGAATGGGGGCGCGGGGGGGGGCAGGGGTGAAGGGGTTAGTTAGCAGGGGTGGAGGGGGTCAGTGAGCAGGTGGTGAAGGGGTTGGGGGTAGGTGGGGGGGGAACATCAGAACAAGGAGCAGGAGTAGACCATCTAGTCCTTCGAGCTTGCTCCACTATTCAATAAGATCATGGCTGATCTTTCCATGGCCTCAGCTCCACTTACCCGCCCACTCACTGTAATCCTTAATTCCTTTACTGTTCAAACAAAATTATCTATCTGAGCTTTAAAAGCATTTACTGAAGTAGCCTCAACTACTCACTGGGCAGGGAATTCCATAAATTCCCAACCCTCTGGGTGAAGAAGTTCCTTCTCAATTCAGTCTTCAATCTGCTTCCCCTCATGTTCTCTTGTTCTGGTCTCACCTGCCAGTGGAAGCATCCTCTCTACCTCTATTTTATCTATTCCCTTCATAAGTGTATATATTTCTATAAGATCTCTTCTAAATTCTTCTAACTTCCAATGAATATAATCCCAGTCTACTCAGTCTCCCCTCATAAGCCAACCCCCTCAACTCCAGAATCAACCTAGTGAGTCTTCTGTGCACCCCCTCCAGTGCCAGTACATCCTTTCTCAAGTAAGGAGACCAAAACTGCATGCAATTAAGGAGGTAGGGAGTGGGATGACAGGGTGGGGCAGGTGGTGAAGGGTGTGGGGGTGGGGAAAGGGTGTAGGTGGCACAGGGGGAAGGGGGTGGGAGATGGTTTGGGGGCGCAGGTTAAAGGAGGAGTGCTCCAGGTGGATGACAGGATGGGATAGCAGCTGGGGGTGGTCACGTCTCTGGGGGGAGGGTTTGGTGTCATGTGCTGGGGGGGGGGGTCAGGCAGCGTGACGAAGTTGGGAGGCATTGATGGTCAGGTCAGATGTTTGGTTGGGGGAGTTATGTGTCTGGGTGCAGGAAAGGGGTCAATGTCTGTGATCAGGGGCCAATATGAGAGTTTAGCAGAATCAATTTTATATTTATCCAGCAATTAGAGCACATTTTAATTTCTCTTAAACTATAAAGATCAGTGAGTCTGAAAATCCTGAAATTTCTTCTACATCAGCTTTAGGGACTTTCTTATGGAATTCCAAATGTGGGGCAACTCTCTTTAAGAGCTTTCAACTTCCAGGGAAATCACTGTGTGAGTTATGCATTGGGATCTCTGAGGTGTGTTATAGTACCATCAAGAGAGTGCACCTTATGTCTGAACACCCAGAGATCAGAACATCTGGGCCAATCATTTAAAATTGTACAGTTGCTAACAGCTCCTGACAATCTTTCTACCATTGATCTCTCTCCAGCTGAGGAACCTAAAGGCTGGATTTCCCTCTCAAGATTGTGGGTGGCAGGAACATAAAATCCCGAATCTGAGGTGTTACACCTATGTGATGGAGGCTTCAGCTAACTTGCCTGTCCTTGAACCCATTGCGACCCTTAAATGGCTGATGAATAGCCATTCCCTTTCATTTGTATTTTACTCACGTGCCGAGCAACCATAATAATGGCCTCTTTTGGGCAAGGGGTAGGAGAACCTTCGAGTGTGTGGCTCTTTGATCCATCGGAGGAATATCCTCCCCCCTCCCTCCCACCAAGCTCATCCCTCCTTTAACTACCTCCCTGGCCTCTGCTTCCTACATCCTCCTCTTCTCCCCTCCCTTCCCAAGACTGCCCCCAGTGGAGCTGCTGGGATCTGATTGGCTGGCTGCTGCCTCAGGAAGGACCCATTCATGACGAAGGAGTAGAAGTCTCAGCCTAGTGTCATCGGCATTGCTCCCAGGGTTATGTACTGCAGGGATGTGGGAGTGTCACAGAAAGGATTCCCCCTCAATCATCTTGATTGAGAACAATCCAATTTCTCCAATGAATCCATGGGAATGAAACCCCTGCTCTCCGAAACAAATTCCTGTAAATCCTCTCTGCCCCATCTCTGAAAAGTCCATTCCCTTAACTGGAAACAATATTGGAACTGAGGCTGATTGAGAGAACTTCATCATAACAGTCTTGTTTTTGAATCTATCTATTTCTAAAGCTCAGGATCCCGAATGCCTTTTTAACCAATTTTTAAAATCTGTCCTGCAACATGATCAGCCCCAATTCATGTTGTTAACACCATCTCAGATCCTGAAGGTGTGTGGTGTTAGCCTGACTCTCCCACTCTACCTCGTGTGAAATACTCAGCCCTGTCATGATATCCTGGCACCCTGAGCCATCTTTAAAAGCCGCAGTGCATCCGACCAAGTAGAATCAGATTACAGCTGCCCTGCTGTTTGTGGCATTTGCCAGATCACAGAAGAAAAGGTGGAATTGTGACCTCGCTTTGCAGAATGGAGGCCCTGCTGTAAACAATGTTACAGAAAAATGTCATACTTTACCCACAGGTCTGGCACAGAAAGCCACGACACTCTTCAGTGTGGTCTGAGGTTGCCATCCAGGTCGGCTATCTGAAGGAACACCCAATAGTGTAAGGGGAAGATTAATCACCTTCTGTCGTCCACCAGGATAAATGTCAACACATTCTCTCTGCCACCACTATCTCTGGCGGTTCATTGCACCAATCTCTCATGTTGACATTCTCACTATTGCTTGAAACATCTTTTCTCACTTGCTATTACCCATCCAATTCCCTGACACAGTGAACTCAATATGGCTTTGGCACTGTCTACTGACTCGGAACCCCTCACTACCTTCCCTGCACCTACACTTGCACTAATGTATCTCTCAATCCCTCACTGTCTCTCTTTCCAGAAAGAAAGAGCCAGTGAGAGGGGAGAAAGAGCGAATGGTGGGTTCCTGACATACAGCTTCTCTCTCCTTTCTGAGGTACAGATCCTGACCCTGACCTCCCTAAGCAGCTCATGACTGTTGCCAAATCCCAGACTGACATTGGTAGTTGCCTTAGACTGACTGCTGGGATTCCTGACTGAGTGAGTCCCTGACAGTCCTTAAACTCTGACACATGGCTAATTGTTTGAAGTGAAGCAGTGTGTTAGCTGTGCATGTTGTTGCTGCAGATGTGAGATTGACAAAACACAGAGCTATCCAGTAATATCATCACCCCCTTGACTGAGTACTGCTGACAGCAATAACAAGTTTTCCCAGTTTTGTGTCCTCCGCGTTGCCAGAGGAGGGGATGGAAGCAGATACAATAGCAGCATTCAAGAAGCACCTGGACAAATACATGAACAGTAAGGGAATGGAGGGACACAGGTTCTGTAAGTGAATACAGTTTCAGTATGGAAGGGCAAAATGTGTCAACGCAGGCTTGGAGGGCTGAAGGGCCTGTTCCTGTGCTATACTGTTCTTTGTTCTAAAAGGCAAAAGAATACAAGGCAAGGCAGGGAAATGGTGGACATCCAGGTAAGTGAGTGCTATGAAAGTAAGCAAGTGACTAATTTTTATCTGGCAGGTGGTAGAATAGGAGACTGCATATTAACGAGTCAAGATCAAGTGATAATGAGTGATAATGGGTCGAGAGTGCGGTGCTAAAAAAGCACAGCAGGTGAGGCAGCATTCGAGGAGCAGGGGAATCGATGTTTCGGGCATAAACTCTTCACCAGGAATACAGACTTATGCCCAAAACCTTTATTTTCCTGCTCCTCGGATACTGCCTGACCTGCTGTGCTTTTCCAGCACCACACTCTCAACTCTGATCTCCAGCATCTGCAGTCCTCACTTTCTCCTATAATGACTGATAATCTCAATCAATGGGTCACTCACTACTCATGAGCAAAAATGTCATCTTAAAATCCAGAACTCATGTGGAAAATCTGACTTATGGCCCTCATAATCAGAAAGATCTTGAATTTTCACATGATTCTCATCTCTGGCATTTTTCCGGGTCTGGGTAGATTCCACCCGGAGAGTTTTGGTGAATCTTCCTGTTATTGGATAACCACAGTCTGGATTGATTTTACCTTCACTTGATGAATGGACAATACACATTTGCAGCCGCAGTTACCAATCCAACAATTCCAGCAGCTTTTGTATCTGCTTCTCTAACTAGGGACACAAAACTCAACATAATGAGGATGTTACTGAGCAAAGATTGTTGGAAATGAGAGGACTCTAACATTCTTTTTGTGACCTTGTTCTTTTGAGGTTATGCCAGGCTGTCATTTCCATTGTTCTGGCTTCAGAAGTGAAGCATAAGAGTGTTCTAGTTAGCTGCTTTGCTCTTTTTAATCAATTAGAAATGCTTAGAAATACAGGAGAGCAATAGAGTATATTATGTCTGCAATTTTGAGCAGGGATCCACACATCTGTATCAGACATCCACCACTTCTGTTGAAATGTTAGTAGTGCTACATGAGAGGGCAATAACATATCTTTAACTCACTGGGAAAATTGATTAACCAGTTAACTAACGACTGATCCCTTAATTCAGAAAATTAGAAACTGTGACACAGAAGGAGACCATTAACAATGCTAAAAATCACACAACACCAGGTTATAGTCCAACAGGTTTAATTGGAAGCACACTAGCTTTCGGAGCGACGCTCCTTCATCCTCCGAAAGCTGGTGTGCTTCCAGTTAAACCTGTTGGACTATAACCTAGTGGTCTGGATCAGTGGTGCTGGAAGAGCACAGCAGTTCAGGCAGCATCCAACGAGCAGTGAAATCGATGTTTCGGGCAAAAGCTGTGCTCTTCCAGCACCACTGATCCAGAATCTGGTTTCCAGCATCTGCAGTCATCGTTTTTACCTTATAACCTGGTGTTGTGTGATTTTTAACTTTGTACACCCCAGTCCAACACCGGCATCTCCAAATCATGACTATTAACAATGCTGTCTTTCAATAGAACTGTCTACTCTCACTTCATTTCTCCAGCCTTTTCTTCA
Source organism: Hemiscyllium ocellatum (assembly GCF_020745735.1). Lineage (NCBI taxonomy): Eukaryota > Metazoa > Chordata > Chondrichthyes > Orectolobiformes > Hemiscylliidae > Hemiscyllium > Hemiscyllium ocellatum. The sequence continues at coordinate 1,859,095 of NC_083406.1, read as the reverse complement.
CAACCTTTTATAGACTTCACTTCTAACAGTCATCCAAACCCTTTAAAAGTCATGGTCTCTGATGTAATAACCCACATTGTGATAAAACTTACCATGTTTCAAAAACTCTGTATTAAACAAAATATTTTGTAATCTTACACACATTTTATTTTTGATCACAATGATCCTACTTGTTACTGCATCACCCACCAATAAAAAAGATTAATTACACTTCTCCTACATTGAATCTTACAAATAGTTCAGATATTGAAACCAACTATTAGATCTTCCTTCACCTATTTTTATCCTCCCCAGTATTCAAATATTACATCCCCACTTAAAAATAGTTCAATAATACACATGATAATGACAGGTCCCTGGTGGAGAAACCTTTATACGGAAGAGTCTGAGGCAAAATCATTTTATTACTTGGAAAAATACGGGTGGATAGCTAACACAAGAAAGGCAAATGATGTTTGATTAAATTGAGTTCTTTGGTATAACAGAGAGATAGAGAGAGCGAGAGCTGATGAATGGTGTCCAGTTGATGTTGTGTATATGCACTTTCAAAATACATTTCACAAATTACCACACAAGCACATTAGTAGCATTAAAGGATAAGAGATTACAGGGATAATATGAGGACAATATTTGCTATTGGACAGAAAGCAGAGAGTAGCTATGAATAGTGTTTTCAGTCTGGAGAGATGTACGTATTGGTGTTCACCCAGAACTTGGTACCAGTCTCTGCTTTTTGATGTTCATATCAATGATTTGGATTCAAGGATACGGGACATAATTTCAAAGTATGAAGCTGATACGGAATTCAGTCACGTACGTCTTGGCAGTGAAGCAATGGAGGAATCTGGTGAAAGCAATGCAGTTTTTATGTATTTGTACTTTCAAAACACATTTGATAAAAGTACATATTATAGACTTGCTGGCCAAACTGAAACCCATTCAATTAAATAAGCTTTGGTTGAGTGATACAAATTTGGCAAAAGTTACTGCTGAGTTACTTCAGGGAGCAAGTATATGGTAGTGTTTCCAAGAGGTCAGTAAATTAACGGATAACTTAAAACTCAGTAAATAATGTAAAGGACAGTAACAGTCTTTAACTGGATATGGATAGACGGGTGAAGTGAGTAACCATGTCAAATGCATCATCAGAAATTGCTGGAAAAACTCAGTAGATTTGACAGAATCTGTGGAGAGAAAGCAGAGTTACCTGAAAGTTGAGTGACTCTTCTTCAGAATGGTTTTGAAGATACTACTAGAAGCCTTTAAGAAAAGCAGATTGGCTGGATCATGTGATCTGTAAACAACTAAATGGCTAAGAAAGAGATCCTACTAAGGGTGTAAGGGCAGCTCAGGATAAAATTAAATTGCATAAACACAAAGGTAATCATTTCTAGACTGTTACTCAAGCCTCAAGCAAAATGGCAAGTACCTTCAGGAGGTAGACTGCAGTGGTTTGAGAAGGCAGCTCACCACCAGCTTCTCCAGGGCAACCAGGGACGGACAATGCGTGCTGACGGCCATGTCCTACGAGTGAATATGTAAAAAAAAATTCAAGAGCTAAACACATGACTCAATGATTGGGAGAAATGGTTTTTGACTCAAATGGTACTGAATCAAAGTGGTACTGGACAAAGCAGGAGATTTAACATATCATAGATTCCCTACAGTGTGGACACAAGCCCTTCATTCCAACAAGTCCACAATGACCCATTGAAGAGTAACCCACTCAGACCCACTCCCCTACATTTACCCCTGACTAATGCACTTAACCTATACGTCCCTGAACACTGTGGGCAACTTAGCTTGGCCAATCCATCTAACCTGCACATCTCTGGACTGTGGGAGGAAACCGGAGCACTCAGGGGAAACCCACGCAGACACGGGGAGAATGTGCAAACTCCACACAGGCAGCTGCCTGAGGCTGGAATCAAACCTGGGTTCGTGGCGCTGTGAGGCAGCAGTGCTAACCACTGAGCCACTGGGCCACCCTCCCACAATCTTGGCATTATCAGCATGTAGGATGGCCTTAACCGGGACCACATTGATGACCGTGTCCCGCAGGTTATAGAGAGGGTGTTAAACTAAATAGAGAGGGGATGGTTCATGTGAGACAAAATTTTGAAAGAGAAAGAGAAGACAACAGTGTTCAGACTACTTATGAACTCCCCAGTCCCGTTCCTGCATATGTCAAAATTCATGGGCGTTTCCTCCATGTTTCTGATTTAATATAATGGGTTCTTACAGCTTTGCTCCTGTCAGATGGGGACTTATTGGAAATTGGAAATTTGGCATTGCGGTTTTGGCAGTCTCTGATCTGCGACAACCACAATATGAGATATCTGGATCAGTGGTGCTGGAAGAGCACAACAGTTCAGGCAGCATCCAACGAGCAGTGAAATCGACGTTTCGGGCAAAAGCCCTTCATCAGGAAATATATTTACTCTGCAAAATTGGCAACACCAATAGCTCTAAAATCTTTGGTGGAGTCATGGTTTTATTTGGCCCATTTAAGTGCAGATTGCATTTCTGGTGACCATGTTCCAGACACTCCTCCCAAGCTGCACAGCTGCTTTGAAGGTCCACGCACAAGGAGCGACTCTTCATGAAACAGTATTCCCAGCATTGGCCTCCCGTTTCAGAAGACACTACTCTGTACAGATCTCAGAGATCCATTCGGAGGAAAAACAAATTAGATGGAACATGAGATGCAACCATTCTGACAGATTTCAAGAGCCCTTCCAATCTATCGGACCTCCAGATTAGGCCAATGCCAAGTCCCTGTTGTAATGACACATTTGGTTCTGGCCTTTTTAGGCCAAATTCCTTTTTCATCAAGTCTTGCACCAGACTATTTCATGAGTTAGAAAATGCTGGGATTTTCTTTTGAAACTGGTTTCATATTTCAGTCTATTTGCAGAAGGTCCCATTTCTGATTATCATGGAGAGTCTGCTCTGTGTGAGTGTGTATCTCGTACACATTCTTGGCAAGACGGTCTGGACCATTTGCTTAAAACCATGCAGCAAGTGTGACTCTATACATCTATACCTGAGATTAAAAATCGAGGTCATTTCCAAATGTGAGTCAATTTACAAATGGCAAATATAGGCCTAAACATGCATTTGTCATTGAAAAGAAATGGAGTTGTCTTCTATGCAGCAAGGTACTGTACTTTCAGTGGATAGATGACCATAGTTGATCACACAGATGTGACGTGAGAAGTTATTTTGAAATCTATGCATGTTTACCTACAGTTACTTGACTAGGTCTATACTTTATGCTCTACAACAAAACATTGCCCTGAAATCGTCTGTAAATATGTTACATTGACAGATTAATTACCTGCACATTAAAATGCCACCATAATCAATAATTACAATAAATTACTGAGATTGAATCAGATTCCCATGGGATTTACAGAATATACAAATACTGCTTGACAATACTTTGTAAATCACTTCAGCCAGTAGTGATGATGTTCGACAGACATAAAATAAGATTAATACTCAAAGTGCTCCAACAGTCATTGTTAAAACTACCATTAAACAATCAAATATCTGTTTCATTTGTGGGAATAACAAAAAGATTAACCATGATTAATTGGATTAAGATCAACAATGAATAATCTTCTCACAATAATACATTACTTTGTTTTGAAACAGTCTCGCAGGTTGCTAAGCAACAACATAGGGTAGGAATTTCCAAGGAGTGGCAATCTCATATCAACTGGCATTCTGTCCCTTCTCTTCTGTGATAGGAGTGTGCTTCATATTTCTGACAGGACAGCCCATTCAGGGCTCTTCTGAAACATGGAGCAGCACTCCCATTCTGATAGCTCTTTCATAACGGAAACTTGTTGAAGAAGGCAGATCACAAACTTATTCACAGAAGTCAACTACTGTTTATGGAATTGTAAAGGTCTAGAATCATGGACAGTAACTTTGACATCTGCTGTACATAAGGTGTAAAGTTAGGGTGCTGGGAGAGTAGGGGGATAGGGTCAGGTAAGTAGGATGCCAACTGGATCGGGTGTAGGGAATTGGGGTTAGGGTGCGAGCTGGGTAGGAGGTGGGATATTGGGATTAAGGTGCCAGGTGGATAGGGATAGGGCACCGGGGTTAGGGTGCCAAGTGGGTATAGAGTAGGGTACTGAGTTTAGGGTATCAGGTGGGTATACAGTAGGGTGTTAGGGTTAAGGTATTAGGTGGGTATGGGGTAGTGTACTGGGATTAGGTTTCAGGTGGGAATGTGGGTAGGGTACTGGGGTTAGGGTATTAGACGGGTTTGGGGTAGGGTGCTGGGGTTAGGTGGCAGGTGGGAAAGTGCCAGGTGTAAAGTAGCAAAAATATTGCTGCAGCATTGGCGGGCGGCACGGTGGCTCAGTGGTTAGCACTGCTGTCTCACAGTGCCTGAGACCTGACTGACTGTGTGGAGTTTGCACGTTCTCCCCGTGTCTGCGTGGGTTTCCTCCGGGTGCTCCGGTTTCCTCCCACAGTCCAAAGATGTGCGGGTCAGGTGAATTGGCCATGCTAAATTGCCCGTAGTGTTAGGTAAGGGGCAAATGTAGGGGTATGGGTGGGTTGCGCTTCGGCGGGTCGGTGTGGACTTGTTGGGCCGAAGGGCCTATTTCCACACTGTAAGTAATCTAAGCTAATTTAGAGCAGGTCAGAGAGAGTGGGAGAAACTGGTCTGGCTGGATGTGGGGGTGGGTGTGAGGGTGGGTGTGAGGGTGGGTGTGAGGTTGGGTGTGAGGTTGGGTGTGAGGGTGGGTGTGAGGGTGGGTGTGAGGTTGGGTGTGAGGGTGGGTGTGAGGGTGGGTGTGAGGGTGGGTGTGAGGTTGGGTGTGAGGGTGGGTGTGAGGGTGGGTGTGAGGTTGGGTGTGAGGGTGGGTGTGAGGGTGGGTGTGAGGGTGGGTGTGAGGTTGGGTGTGAGGGTGGGTGTGAGGTTGGGTGTGAGGTTGGGTGTGAGGGTGGGTGTGAGGGTGGGTGTGAGGGTGGGTGTGAGAGTGGGTATGAGGTTGGGTGTGAGGTTGGGTGTGAGGGTGGGTGTGAGGTTGGGTGTGAGGTTGGGTGTGAGGGTGGGTGTGAGGGTGGATGTGAGAGTGGGTGTGAGGTTGGGTGTGAGGGTGGGTGTGAGGGTGGGTGTGAGGTTGGGTGTGAGGTTGGGTGTGAGGGTGGGTGTGAGGGTGGGTGTGAGGGTGGGTGTGAGGGTGGGTGTGAGGGTGGGTGTGAGGGTGGATGTGAGAGTGGGGATGGGGGTGGGTGTGAGGTTGGGTGTGAGGGTGGGTGTGAGGTTGGGTGTGAGGGTGGGTGTGAGGTTGGGTGTGAGGTTGGGTGTGAGGTTGGGTGTGAGGGTGGGTGTGAGGTTGGGTGTGAGGTTGGGTGTGAGGGTGGGTGTGAGGGTGGATGTGAGAGTGGGGATGGGGGTGGGTGTGAGGTTGGGTGTGAGGGTGGGTGTGAGGTTGGGTGTGAGGGTGGGTGTGAGGTTGGGTGTGAGGTTGGGTGTGAGGTTGGGTGTGAGGGTGGGTGTGAGGTTGGGTGTGAGGTTGGGTGTGAGGGTGGGTGTGAGGGTGGGTGTGAGGTTGGGTGTGAGGTTGGGTGTGAGGGTGGGTGTGAGGTTGGGTGTGAGGGTGGGTGTGAGGTTGGGTGTGAGGGTGGGTGTGAGGGTGGGTGTGAGGGTGGGTGTGAGGTTGGGTGTGAGGTTGGGTGTGAGGGTGGGTGTGAGGGTGGGTGTGAGGTTGGGTGTGAGGGTGGGTGTGAGGGTGGGTGTGAGGTTGGGTGTGAGGGTGGGTGTGAGGTTGGGTGTGAGGGTGGGTGTGAGGTTGGGTGTGAGAGTGGGTGTGAGGTTGGGTGTGAGGTTGGGTGTGAGGTTGGGTGTGAGGGTGGGTGTGAGGTTGGGTGTGAGGGTGGGTGTGAGGGTGGGTGTGAGGGTGGGTGTGAGGTTGGGTGTGAGGGTGGGTGTGAGGGTGGGTGTGAGGGTGGGAGTGAGGGTGGGTGTGAGGTTGGGTGTGAGAGTGGGTGTGAGGTTGGGTGTGAGGTTGGGTGTGAGGTTGGGTGTGAGGGTGGGTGTGAGGGTGGGTGTGAGGGTGGGTGTGAGGTTGGGTGTGAGGGTGGGTGTGAGGGTGGGTGTGAGGTTGGGTGTGAGGTTGGGTGTGAGGGTGGGTGTGAGGGTGGGTGTGAGGGTGGGTGTGAGGGTGGGTGTGAGGTTGGGTGTGAGGTTGGGTGTGAGGGTGGGTGTGAGGTTGGGTGTGAGGGTGGGTGTGAGGGTGGGTGTGAGGGTGGGTGTGAGGTTGGGTGTGAGGGTGGGTGTGAGGGTGGATGTGAGGGTGGGTGTGAGGGTGGGTGTGAGGTTGGGTGTGAGGGTGGGTGTGAGGTTGGGTGTGAGGGTGGGTGTGAGGTTGGGTGTGAGGTTGGGTGTGAGGGTGGGTGTGAGGGTGGGTGTGAGGTTGGGTGTGAGGTTGGGTGTGAGGGTGGGTGTGAGGGTGGGTGTGAGGGTGGGTGTGAGGTTGGGTGTGAGGGTGGGTGTGAGGTTGGGTGTGAGGGTGGGTGTGAGGGTGGGTGTGAGGGTGGGTGTGAGGTTGGGTGTGAGGGTGGGTGTGAGGTTGGGTGTGAGGTTGGGTGTGAGGGTGGGTGTGAGGGTGGGTGTGAGGTTGGGTGTGAGGGTGGGTGTGAAGTTGGGTGTGAGGTTGGGTGTGAGGGTGGGTGTGAGGTTGGGTGTGAGGTTGGGTGTGAGGTTGGGTGTGAGGGTGGGTGTGAGGTTGGGTGTGAGGTTGGGTGTGAGGGTGGGTGTGAGGTTGGGTGTGAGGTTGGGTGTGAGGGTGGGTGTGAGGGTGGGTGTGAGGGTGGGTGTGAGGTTGGGTGTGAGGGTGGGTGTGAGGTTGGGTGTGAGGTTGGGTGTGAGGGTGGGTGTGAGGTTGGGTGTGAGGTTGGGTGTGAGGGTGGGTGTGAGGGTGGGTGTGAGAGTGGGGATGGGGGTGAGGGTGGGTGTGAGGGTGGGTGTGAGGGTGGGTGTGAGGGTGGGTGTGAGAGTGGGGATGGGGGTGGGTGTGAGGGTGGGTGTGAGAGTGGGGATGGGGGTGAGGTTGGGAGAAGGCGGCGAGTGTGGAGACAGATTAGGGAAAGGGGGTTCCCGAGCAGGTGAAGGAGGACCACCAGCTCCTGATGAATGAAGGGGATTTCATACCCAGAGAGGGGGGCGGCTGTGGAAAAAGGGACCGAGTTTGGCTCCAAGGAACAAGAGGATGGTCCAGGACCCAGGTGCTGATGGTGGATCAGATCCAGAGAGGGTGAAGGGAGATGAAGTCCAGGGATGTTGAGTCAGGGGTGGGGTGTAGTTGGGGGTCTGCCTGTCACGGAGTCACACAGCATGAAAACCGACCCTTCAGTCCAATCAGTCCATGCCGAACACAATCCCAAACTAAACAAATCTCACCTGCCTGCTCCTGGCCCATGTCCCTCCAAACCTTTCCTACTCATGTCCTTATCCAAATGTCTTTTAATCTGCACCCACATCCACTACTTTCCCAGGAAGTTCATTGTACATGTGAACCACCCTCTGTGTAAAAGGTTTGCACCTCATGTCTTTATTAAATCTCTCTCCTCTCACCTTAAAAACATGTCCCCCAGTCCTGAAATCCTCCTTCCTACAAAAAAGACAACCATCGTGAACTCTATCTGTACCTCTCATTATTTTATAAACTTCTTTGACATCACCTCTCAACCTCCTATACTCCACTGAAAAAGTCCCAGCCTATCCTGTCTTTTTTTATAACTCAAACCCTCCATAACCAGTAACCTTCTGCTAAAGCTGTTCTGAATCCTCTCCAACTCAATAATACCTTTCCTGTAATCAAGCGACCAGAATGGAACACAGTATTCCAGAAGAGGCCTTATCAATGTCCTGTACAACCTTAACATAACGTCCCAACTCCTACTGCACAATGAAGGCAAGCATGCCAAATGCCTTTCTAACCACCCTGTCTACATGTGATGCAAACATTAAAGAATTATGTACCTACACCTTGAGTTCTCTCTGTTCGGCAATACTACACAAGGCCCTACCATTAATTGTTTAAGCTCTACCCTTGTTTGTGAGATCAAAATGCAGTACCTCATTTATCCAGAACAAACCCATCTGCCATTTTTCAGCCCATTGACCCATTTGATCAAGATCCCATTGTAATCGTCAAAAACCTTCTCCACTGTCTACCATGCCACCAATTTTGGAGTCATCCGCAAACTTACTAACCATGCCTTCTACATTTTCATCCAAATCATTTACATAAATGACAAACAAAAGAGGACCCAGACCTGCTCCCTGTGGAACAGCACTGGTCACAGCCCTCCAGTCTGGAAAGCAACCCTCCATCATCATTTTCTTGTCTCCTGCCATTAAGCCAAGCTTACCCTGAATCCCATGTGATGTCATTTTACTGATTAGTCTACCATGCGAGTTTGGGGAATTTAGGGTGGAGGGTGTGTGAATCCAGAACAAGGTCAGCTAAAGAGTTACCTAGAACTTGTATTTAATAGTCTAACTTTTAATGAGTAACTATCCATTTAATTTCAGCAGAACTATTGGAATTTGCCAGGATATGTGGAGGCTTCTGGAGAGTTCCAGGTGTGGAGGAATTTCCCCTGTGAAATTTCCTGAACAATTCCTTTGGATTGTACTCCACTGGGGGTTCTGCAAGTCCCCCTGTGCAACCCCCCATCGAGACTGGAATAATGACTGTCTGTCTGACCACCAGAAAATCCAGGCCACAGTTTCACCCTGTTATTTGAGGTTATGCTTAAACATCTCTGCACTTATTACAGTGGTAAATTTCAAGTTATGGGAAAGTTGTATAAACTTCATATAATCAAGAAGTTTTACTTAAATGTTAATGTAAATTGATTGTCATCAACTGGACAGAGTTCACTAACTACTTACTGACAAAATAAATTGTGTCATTACTGCCCTGTTGCAAAAATTAAGCAATTAGAATGAAAGTGTATGTTAGACATCACCAGCTCTAGTTCCCTTCCAAGTCATTCACCATCATGATTTGATGTGGAGGCGCCAGTATTGGATTGGGGTGGACAAAGTCACAAGTCCCATGACACTGTGTTATAGTCCAATAGGTTTATTTAAAATCATAAGCTTTTGGAGCGCTGCTTTTTTGTCAGGTGATCTATCTGATGAAGGAGCAATCCTCCGAAAGCCTGTGTTTTTAAAGGTTGGGATATCTGGCCGGCATGGACAGGTTGGACCGAAGGGTCTGTTTCCATGCTGTACATCTCTATGACTCTATGACTATAACCTGGTATGGGACATCTGATCATGACTTGCCAATATATCGCCACTCCCTCAGTGTCTCCAGATCAAATTCTTGGAACTCCACCCCCTTACCCCCCACCCCCCACCCCACCCCCACCCCACACCCCACCGAACCCACAGCAATGTCAGCAGCAATAAGCACACTGGGAATGTAATGTTGGGTGAAAGCTGTGATTTACAGTTTTAATTTTGGAGGTTGGCTTTCCTGCAAGCTTGGAGATGTCCTTACTGAAAACCAAAAGGAAATCTAATTATTCTGTACAAATCACAAAAAACATTGTCGCTGTAGCTTAGATGCTGCCTTGGAAATACCGACAAAAGTCATCTTCAGGATCAGAAAGTTTTCCCATTTAAGTTAAAAATCTATTGCGAAGCTAATTACGTCAGCAATGCTACAAAATGTCATTTGTTTTAAGTGTTTTACATCTTTGTTTTAAAACAGTAACTGTTACTTTTTGCCTGCAAAACTGTCTTGGTGGGAACTGCGACCAAACTCTATCAGGAGTAGTTTGACAACAGTTTTGAGGGATTTATTTGTTCATTTTACACTTTGCCAATTTAAATTTCCTTTTGCTGAAGGCTTGGCCAAAATCAGGGCTTTATCATTGAAGACGTTGAATCACGAAAAGTAGACTGAAGGAGGTCTTATTGTTTACTGGAGCCAAGCCAATGATAACTTACAATCGACTGATTAATCCACTCAATGACCACTTCCTTGTTTAAGAAGAAATGTACAGAGAAGTACAGCATGGAAACAGGGCATTTGGCACAACTAATCCAAAGTCAACCTTTATCCTACACATCAAGAACCATGTCTGAGCATATTTATACTTCTGTTTATTTGCATTTCCCTTCAAGCCCCCTAACTGCATCAATTACTGCAATAATCCTGGTGAATTTTACAGTCTCACAACTCTCGATGTTTATATTACAGAAGTGTATTGAAATTTGAAAACACTTACATTTAACCCTGACCTTCATCTGGACTTGGAGCAAGTGAGGACTGCAGATGCTGGAGATCAGAGTCAATAAGTGTGGTGCTGGAAAAGCACAGCAGGTCAGGCAGCATCTGACGAGCAGGAGAGCCGACATTTCAAGAATACGCTGATGCTTACTAAGAACTTATGCTTGAAACATCGATTCTCCTGCTCTTCGGATGCTGCCTAACCGGCTGTGCTTTTCTTGCACCACACTTTTTGACCCTTCATCTGGACTCCCCAATTACTGGAAAGAATCTATTTCTCCCTATTTTGTACTATTCTTTTATTATTTTAAATACTTCCATATCATCTCAGAATGTGTTGTAACAAAACAGATTTATCTTTTTGAGTTTGTATTTATATTTCTTTATGCCTGCCGTGATTTAGTCTGGTATCCTGTCTGTGGCCTCAGGCTGCAAAACTCAGAGGCTGAGCATCAGTATTTCTCATGTCACAGGCGCCTTCCTCTCAAGTCCAAAATGGTGACAGTGTACACGTGTTGGCAAATACTGCCAAAGCTGAGGATGTAACCGGCTGAGGCACAGCAATACTTCTTTGTAACCAGCCTTTCTTTCTTGGCCTCCAGGCAGCTGGCACTTCTCCTGTTCTTTTAATCTATTCTGACCACAGCGCATTCATGTCTAGTGATTCACCCTGTGCATGTTCTGTCTCTCTATATTACCATCAAAGGCATGTGTAATACCTGTACTGAGCTGCTGGCTACAATTTCAGATCAAGGGTGGGTGCTTGTTCCACAGAGATCTACTCTTCCTCTGGCTCTCTCCTCTACAGTGCTACTGTTTGTCCAGATAGAAAGTCCTGCATATCTGAAACTACATACCTGGAGAATTAGGATGTCAGCGATGGGAGAAAAGTGAGAAATACATGGTTAAACCATCCACACTTCATACATCATACCACATTGTAGGGCGAGGGTGAATTGGATTTTAGAAGGTAAATAATACGAGGAATGTATTTGATGGTTTCAGTGACAGCACTTGCTACAGCTTTAGTGGCAACCACATTAAGGACACTGAGCAGCTCCAGGAGAGATTGAGGACAGGCAGCTAATCCTACTCCGTGCAAGTTCTTTACTGCTATTTCCTTTTATGGGCTGTGTTCTGCAACGTAGAAGATTGTCAGTAAATGTGTTGAATTGTGTGTGGATGACCCACTCGTCACAGCTGAATAGCTTTTAGTGTGTGGAAACGATTGCAATGGTCAGTGCCTGAGGAGGTGATGGAGCCTATGAAAGTTTGGCAGGAGTCCTGATTAAAAGCTATTGTTGATGGTTCGGTTATGGGGATGTTAAATGTTCAGTAGCGTGTAAGGTTGTCAGTGCTGTTGTAGGATGACATTTCAAACTATATTTATGGATGTTGAGCACTCATGTTTGATCATTGAATTTCTTCTTACGAAAGACCATAAGATGTGGAAGCTCGACTAAGTCAATCAGCTCATCAAGTCTGCTCCACCTAGGTTAATCTGATCATCCTCAACCCCACTTACCCCCCCTCCCCTTACTGATTACAATTCTGTCTGTTTCAGCCTTGAATACACATAATGACCCAGCGTTGACTTCCCGCTATAGTAAAGGATTTTGCAGATTTATTCTCCTTTGAGAGAAGAAATTCCTTCTCATCTCAGTCTTAAATGTGCAATTCCTTGCTCTCAGATTGTGCCCTCTGATCCTGGACTCTCTCACAAAGAACGTCTGTATCTACCCTGTAAGCTCCCTAAGAAGCCTGTATCTTCCAATAAGATTTCCGCTCATTCTTCTGACCTGCTTAACTTTCCCCTGTGAACATTTTCTGAACTACCCCATCACCAACACCTAACAATTCCAGTATGTATACCTTTCTTCATGTAAGATAATGAGAACTGTTCACAGTATTCCCAGCGAGATCGGATATTAGAGCAAAATCTCTCTATTTAATATTCAGGATTAGTGGTGCTGGAAAAACACAGCAGTTCAGACAGCATCTGAGGAGCAGGAAAATCGACATTTCGGGCAAAAGCCCTTCATCAGAAATACCCAAAATGTCGATTTTCCTGCTCGTTGGATGCTGCCTGAACTGCTGTGCTTTTCTAGCACCACTAATCCAGAATCTGGTTTCCAGCATCTGCAGTCATTGTTTTTATCCTCCCTATTTAATACACAATTCCCTTTGAAGGAAAGGCCAACAGTTCACTTGCCTTCCCTAGATGCCAGATTTTTGTGATTTATTAAGTTTTCACCAACTCACTTCAACTATTTATATGCCTCTGTTGATTCTTTGTGTCATCATTACCACCTGCCTTTCCACTTATTTTTGCATCATACTCAAACTTGGCTGTAGGATATTCATTTCCATCATCCAGGTCATTAATATTTTTGCGGATAACTGTAGCACCAGCATTGTCTTCTGTGTCACTCATGGAATGCAGGGAGAACGAGCCAATTGGATACAGAACTGGCGAAGGTAGAAGATAGAGGGTGGTGGTGGAGGATTGCTTTTCAGACTGGAGGCCTGTGACCAGTGGAGTGCCACAAGGATCGGGGCTGGGTCCACTACTTTTCATCATTAATATAAATGACTTGGATGTGAGCATAAGAGGTACAGTTAGTAAGTTTGCAGATGACACCAAACTTGGAGGTGTAGTGGACAGCAAAGGAGGTTACCTCAGATTATAACAGGATCTTGATCAGATGGGCCAGTGGGCTGAGGAGTGGCAGATGGAGTTTAATTTAGATAAATGCGAGGTGCTGCATTTTGAGAAGGCAAATCCTAGCAGGACTTAACCAATTAATGGTATGGCCCTAGGGAGTGTTACTGAACAAAGAGACCTTGAGGTGCAGGTTCATAGCTCCTTGAAAGTACAGTCACAGGTAGATGGGATAGTGAAGAAGGCATTTGGTATGCTTTCCTTTATTGGTCAGAGTATTGAGTACAGGAGTTGGGAGGTCATGTTGCGGGTGTACAGCACGTTGGTTAGGCCACTGTTGGAATATTACATGCAATTCTGATCTCCTTCCTATTGGAAGAATGTTATGAAACATGAAAGGGCTTAGAAACGATTTACAAGGATACTGTCGGGGTTGGAGGATCTGAGCTACAGGGAGAGGCTGAACAGGCTGGGGCTGTTTTCCCTGGAGCGTCGGATGCTGAGGGGTGATCTGATAGAGATTTATAAAATCATGAGGTGCATGAATAGGATAAATAGACAAGGTCATTTCCCTGGGGTGGGGGAGTCCAGAACTAGAGGGCATAGGCTTAGGGTGAGAAGGGAAAGATATAAAAGAGACCTAAGGGGCAACGTTTTCATGCAGAGGTGGTATGCGTGTGGAATGAGCTGCCAGAGGAAGTGGTGGAGGCTGCTACAATTGCAACATTTTAAAGGCATCTGGATGGGTATATGAATAGGAAGGGTTTGGAGGGATATGGGCCAGGTGCTGGCAGGTGGGACTAGATTGGGTTGGGATATCTGGTTGGCATGGACGGGTTGGACCGAAGGGTCTGTTTCTGTGCTGTACATCTCTTTGACCCCACTAGTTACAAGTTGCCATATGAAAATCCCTCTTTTATACCAATTCTTTTCTTCTATTAGTTGGCAAATATCCCAAGTACATTAATATACTATTCCTAAAAATATGGTGCTTCTTTTACTAATAGCCTGAAGTATAGGAGCTTATCAAATGCCTTTTGGAGATCCAAATATATCACACTGATTTCCTGTTTTCTAATCAACCTGTTACATCCTGGAAGAACTGAAATAAATTTGTCAGGCAAGATTTCCTCTTAATGAAGTCATGATGAATCTGATTAATTGTATTATTTAATTCTATTTGTACTTTCCACTCAACTGAATATGTCAAAATAGCCAAAATACATTTCCCCTTTCATTAGTCTGTACTGACTGAGGAGCACGTTTTAAATTGAGCTATAGATCACAATCATGTAAATGAACAGACAGCAGGGAGCTTGGCTGTTGCCTGCATTATTTTCAATGGCTACAATGGATCCATCACAATCCCTATAGTCAAGAAAGGAACGTTAATATATGGGATTGCCCATGGTTCCAGAGTCGAGAGTGTGGTGCTGGAAAAGCACAGCAGGTCAGGCAGCATCCGAGGAGCAGGAAAATCAATGTTTTGGGCAAAAGGCTGACCTGCTGTGCTTTTCCAGCACCATACTTTTGACTCTAATGTTGTGGTTCTGCTTGCCGAGCTGGAAGTTTTTGCTGCAAACGTTTCGTTCCCTGGCTAGGGAACATCATCAGTGCTGTTGGAGCCTCGTGTGAAGCGCTGCTTTGATGTTTCTTCCGGTATTTATATTGGTTTGTTCTTGCCGCTTCCGGGTGTCAGTTTCAGCTGCAGTGATTTGTATGTGGGGACCAGGTCGATGTGTCTGTTGATGGATGTTCTTGCCGTTTCCGGGTGTCAGTTTCAGCTGTAGTGGTTTGTATATGGTGTCCAGGTCAATGTGTCTGTTGATGGAGTTTGGGGATGAATGCCATGCTTCTAGGAATTCTCTGGCTGTTCTCTGTCTGGCTTGTCCTATGATAGTGGTGTTTTCCCAGTCAAATTCATGTTGCTGGTTGTCTGAGTGTATGGCTACTAGAGATAGCTGGTCGTGTCGTTTTGTGGCTAGCTGATGTTCATGGATGCGGATTGTTAGCTGTCTTCCTGTTTGTCCTATATAGCGTTTTGTGCAGTCCTTGGACAAAAGGACTGCACAAAACACTATATAGGACAAACAGGAAGACAGCTAACAATCCGCATCCATGAACATCAGCTAGCCACAAAACGACACGACCAGCTATCTCTAGTAGCCATACACTCAGACAACCAGCAACATGAATTTGACTGGGAAAACACCACTATCATAGGACAAGCCAGACAGAGAACAGCCAGAGAATTCCTAGAAGCATGGCATTCATCCCCAAACTCCATCAACAGACACATTGACCTGGACACCATATACAAACCACTACAGCTGAAACTGACACCCGGAAACGGCAAGAACATCCACCAACAGACACATCGACCTGGACCCCACATACAAATCACTGCAGCTGAAACTGACACCCGGAAGCGGCAAGAACAAACCAATATAAATACCGGAAGAAACATCAAAGCAGCGCTTCACACGAGGCTCCAACAGCACTGATGATGTTCCCTAGCCAGGGAACGAAACGTTTGCAGCAAAAACTTCCAGCTCGGCGAGCAGAACCACAACAATGGATACCCGAGCTACAAATCTTCAATCGGATTTTTGACTCTAATCTCCAGCATCTACAGTCCTCACATTCGCCCCCATGGTTACAGAGTGGCTACTGTTCTGAGCTGATGCTGATGGGCAGTTAATGATGAGTAATGAATGTGGCCTGGCCAGTGATGCTCATATTCCATGAATAAATAAAACAAAAGAGATTAAGTCTAACCTTGAACAATTAACATTGATCTTAGCATTAAATTGCTGGAAGGCAGTCACTGGAATTGTGGGCATTCTTTAATCAAACTTTTAGCTCTGGTTGGGGCTAGGTGGGATGTGTAGTACAGTTTCTGACACCTCACGACACAGTCTCTAAGTCTGCAGCCCTATTTGTAAATGTGGCCATGTACTGACTCACCACTGGAGGACTAATGTGAAATTGAATACACATCAGCAAGCATCCCTCACTTCTGATCTGTTGATGGAATGAAGGCTACTGTTTAGGAACTCCTGCAGCAATGTTTTGAGGCTGAGACAATTGGATTTCAGCAATAATAACCATTTCATTTTAATGAATGACCGTAATGTGATGGTAATGGGCAGGATTGGATTTTTCCTGCTTTGTATATCTGTCTAATACTCTAGCTACAGCACTGTAGTTGTACAGGAACAGTTCAGCTAAAGGAGCATTTATGTCTGGAACACATGTCTTCAGCAGTCAAACTAGAATGTTGCTGAGATCCAAAACCTTTGCCATAGCCAATTGTTGGTACAGACTGAGGAAATTGAATTGGCTGAAGAATGGTTTCTCTGATAGTGGGGATTTCAGGAGCAGGCTGATTTGGATCACAAATTTGGCACTTCTGTTTAGGGATCCTTGCAAATGCTTCAGTTTTATATGGAACACATGAGCAGTACAGCATAGAAACAGGTCCTTCGGCCCATCATGTCTGTGCTGGCATGATGTCATAGCTTCACATTTTAATTCTAAACTGCAGTTTATCTTTTTGCCAATAAGTAAAATCAAGTGCTCGATTGTCACTGTATTTAAATGTGGAACTCTAGATTTATCAAGTATCACTTTTTAGCACTTCAATTTATCCTTAGTTTGTGTATATCCATCGTGCTTACCATACACGATCCCAAGGGCGATGCTGATTATTGCAATGTAGCCAAAATAGAACGCTGTTTGAAACAGTCCATACATCTTTTTTGTCTTTAATACCCATGCACTGGACTCCTACCATTCAGGGTGGGCTGGTTTATGGAGCACTCTCCTCCAGCTGGTTGCTTCTTGTCTACAATCATTCATGCTGGGTGTGGCAGGATTGCATTGTTGATCTGATCTGTTAATGATGGTATTGCTTAGTTCTGATGGTAACATACTATTTCTGCTGTTTCGCCTGCGTGGATTCTTGTGTTGTAGCTTCACCATGTGGGCAGCTCACATTTAGAAATGTCACAGGCTGCTCCTGGTCTGCTTTTCTACATAACTCTCTGTACCAGGCTTATTGTTAATCTTAAAACAAATAAGAAAAAAGGTCATGAGATTATAGATTGTGATGGAAGACAATTTTTCTCCTTTTGATTGTGTGCAGGACCTCATGGATGCCTGTTTTTCAGCTACTAGATCATCGTGTGTGATGAGCTTAGAATAATGTACACTCAAAAAATAGGACATAGATGGACTTACAAGGCAAATGTTCCGATTAGCACAGTGATCTCTGTTTCTGCTAGATAAACTCCCATTTTGCAAATCCTTCAGACGTCAGTCAGTGCAGGAAATTGTGGAGGGACCCTTGCAAAGGTCTGTGCAGAAGTCATGCTCCCTTTTTACAGCAGCACCTGTGTTATTCCAATAAGTAAGTGTCTCAAAGCTTCCCAGTATGATATTGAGATTGTATGAGTGAATTGGTGGGTGAATGGATAAATATGTAGGTGTGTCAGTAGCTGGGATGGCTGGGTAATGGGTAAGCAGTTGACTAGCAATACTTAGCTGAAAGTGTGTTGCTGGTTAAAGCGCAGCAGGTCAGGCAGCATCCAAGGAACAGGAAATTCGATGTTTCGGGCAAAAGCCCTTCATCAGGAATACTGAGTCAGGAAGGAGATGGGGCAGGGGCTGATTTACAAGCAGGTCAGATAGGGTCTGGACTGGGGAATTGGGGGGGTCAATTGTATTGATACCCAAGAGTTATATTACGGTTTTTCTGTCTAACACTTTTTTGGATAACTATTCAGTTAAGGAAGTTGGAATTGTCTGAATTTTTTTTAACTAATACAGAGCTAGTGCCTTTTTCAGAGGGTCCTAGACAACAGGGGCCCTGGCTAACAGAAGTTCTAGTCCCTGGAAAATCCCAGCAGAGACTGGAAATCTTGAGTCAATATTAAACTCTTCCAAAACAGACATCCAAGAAACTGTCATACCAACATTATCCTTAAAGTTATAGATCAACAAACAACTCCTTTGGGACCTGATTTTCTATTCTGTACTTCTCTCATCTACAATATGGGAGATGAGTTAGTGGATTGTTAGGTTGTAGTTACAAGAAGGAATTACACAATTTGATAGAAGTTGCAGTATTAAGGAAAATATGTTTAAAATTAGACAAAATATCAAAAATTATCAAAAGCAATCACATATCAATTAATATTCAAAACTGAGTTTGTATAATTTAGCAAATATATTACAAACGTAAGTACACTAGAAATGAGGTTACAATCATAACACAAATTTGATCATTCAAAATCTGGTAAGCAGGATCAATATTTTGATCCTTACTACAACGTTGTAACAAAATAAATCCAAGCTTACATGTTTCAATATGCATGTACATGTAAATTTGATGTTTTTGGCTGTGCCACAATATTCAATTACAATGGTTACATCTATAATAAAATAGAAGTCTTTTTTAACAAAGCATATTGAAGGATATATTTAATTTCAGTGTGTGATTATAAAAATTAAGCTTTTTCATGAATGCACATATTAGCCTGTTTCACAAAATATATTTCAGAGACTTTTACTTTCTAGTACACCATTCTATCAGCCAAAAACTTTTGAATTATTTTCTAATATGTCAAGGTAATTATTTCTTTGTTGCTCCTAGGTTTACAGTTCAAAGATTTTGCAGTGTTTGTGATCACAGGAGAGAATCAGCTATTTGAATTTAACTTTGTTTTACTATTTTGAACAGCCACTGATATTGCATATTACAATTCTTGATAGTTATATACTGACAGACAGAGAGAGAGAGAGAGATTGAAAGAGAGATAGAAAGTGAGAGTGAGAGAGAGAAAGAGAAAGAACCTGAGAGAAATAGAGAGAGAGAGAGAGACACAACACAAAAAGATACAGGTGTCAGGACAAGGACAGGGAAAAGAATCTGCAGTCATGTTATTCAACCTCCATGTGCTTTTTTCCCAAAATTAAAGCTAAAAAATTTGCAATATTTCCTAGCAATATTTATGATTCATCCAGATGTCAATGTCAACATTCTTTATTGTATATTATTGGCAAGAAAAAAAATATCAAAACCCATTAGAAGAGATTGTTGTCTCTCAAAACTATGATTAATAACCATTATTTCCTTTCCAACAGAACAATTAGCATTATAAAGTGTTTCAGATACCAATCAGAGTAAAAAAAAATCCCTTTGAAAAACAGCTTCTCTGCATTACTCAATTGGCTTTCATGTCTTTGAGTGGACAGTCATCTCCAGTTTCCCAACCTGATTGCTATTCATTAATTGTACTGGAATATCAACGTTTGGATGTCAGATAAGAACAATGGTTCAATATGATGGTCCCATAATGAATGCTCACATGTTAACACTAACTCCCTCACATGGTTTGTAAATAAGCATAGAACACATTGATGAGATACAGGAAGGCAACTTGTGCTCACTGAATTTCAATGCAGCCAGCATTTGTAGCATCTACTGAAGTAAGCAAAAACTGGAGACAAAATTGTTGGAAAAATATTATTTGCAAATTCTGAAACATCTTCATGGTCACTGGTCACACCAGTTAGTAAGATAACAGGGAAGTTGATAACTCTCAATGTTATTTATCCACAGCAGTATAGCAATTTCATACAAGAGGCAAATGTGCTGTTAAGTTCAAATATCCAAACGTCGTTGTCTGCAAAGCCTTTAGCTCTACATAAACAGTAGCTTGTTCTCTGCTTCACTGTTGAAATGCACAGAATAGTGTGAGGCTGAAATATTTCCATGATAAATGCAAACTAAACACATCTGCAGAAAGTTAGATCTTGTTAGACTAAACAGTCTATGTTTAAGATTGTTTTTAAATGTTAGTTACTTCCATTCAATCTGTCTGATGCTGTATGAAAAAGATAAAAACCTAAACATCCAGGAACAAGTCTAACAAGTGGCTGACATCACCTGCATAGCAAATTATAGTCCACTATGTATTTTGATGCTAGTATCAGGACGATAAGGTTTTGTTGTTGATATGTGAGAGGGTGCCAGAAGTGTTAAGTTTCTTAGAGAGGAATGAATGAGGTAATTGATCAAATGGACAAATCGCTTTGCTTGGATCAAATTTAATATGCAATGTTGCACATAATTCTGAACACCAAATCTCTATACGATTTTGTTCTTATTTTCTCAAGGCTATGACTATGTTTACTAGTTACTAATGTAACAAATGTAAGTGAGACTGTGGCAAATCTGCAAGTTGGAAACTGTTTGCAAGATCCTCACTCCTTATTGTTTCCTTGTAATAGCCATAATTATGTCTATCAGTTCTTCATTTATGATACTATATTTAAACTAATCATTATACTTGTGCAAGAAAAACAAAGTCCGCATTATCCTTAAGTCACATGTGAAAATTATTTCCTGTCCTCTGCCTAACCTGAGGAACAAACACAGAAGGAACTACATATAAGAAAATATTTTACTGTCTTATTGATCAGATAGATTTTCAGACACCTTTTAGTTGATATTTTCAACGGGGACACAGAAATATGATAGTAGACAATTCCAGTTCTTAGTATTAATAATGAGTTGAAGGGTTAATTAGAACAGGCAGAAAAGTGAAGTTGAGGCTAAGATGAAATCAACCACGATTGTACTTAAACGACAGAGCTTTGTTTGTTCCTGCTCTTAGTTTTCATGTTGTCACGGTAGTTAAAAGTTAGCAAAATTAACTTTACTACCTTTAGTCATTGAGGTAATAACTTTTGAAAAGTGAAATTGGTTTGAGCTAAAGTGCATTGTAAACCTAAAAAAATTTTTTCAAAGCTTTCACCTCAAAATAAAGTCTACACTATACAATAAGTTGCAAGTAGAATTTCATGGCCATCAGCTGGTCTTGTTTCTTCAGTATTTTCTTTGAAATTGTCCGTAATGATCAGGAGTAAGGCTCTGATCCTTGTGTGTGCCACAAGGAGCTTGTCCTGGTTTGATACTTGAGCTGGAAACACCATTTGATGTGACCTAGAAAACAACAGGCAAGGATATTCACTGTACCATACAGTCATAGAGTCATACAGTATGGAACTCACTCTTCGGTCAACCAGTTCATGTCTAATATAATCCCAATCTAAACCAGTCCCACCTGCCTGCTCCTGCCCCAAATCCCTCCAAACCCTTCCTGTTCATGTATTTATCTAAATATGTTCTAAATGTTATAATTGTACCCACATCCACTACTTCCTCAGGAAACCCATTCCACACACAAATCACACTCGGTGTAAAATATTTGCCTATCATGTCTTTTTTAAAATCTTTTCCCCTCATCTTAAAATTGTGCCCCCAAGTCTTGAAATCCCTCCTCGGAAAAAGACAACTCCCATTAACTCTATCTATACCTCTCATTATTTTATACACTTCTTTCAACCTCCTATGTTCCAGTGAAAAATGTCTCAGCCTATCCTGTCTTTCTTTATAACTCAAACATTTCATACCTGGCAAATCTCTTCCGAAACCTCTCCAGCTTGATTATATCCTTCCTATAACTGGGTGACCAGAACTGGTAACACTATTCCAGAAGAGGCCTCATTAATGTCCTGTACAACCTTAATATGACTTTCCAACTCCTATACTTAAAGGACTGAGCAATGAAGGCAAGCATGCCATATGCCTTTTTAAGCATCCTGTCTTTATGTGATGCAAACTTCAAGAATTATGTACCTGCACCCCTAGGTCCATCTGTTCTATAACACTTCCCAAGACAATACCATCAATTATATAAGCCCTACCCTTGTTTGTTGTATGAAAATGCAATACCTCGTATTTATCATTGTAAATTAATAACCAATGTGCTGGATGATAATGGGCTATACTACTATATCCAGGGCAGCAGATTGGAAGAAGTTATTTCTGCTAGTTGGAAAATCTAGGACTAGGAATGGAGTCAAAAAACTACAACCCAGTAAATCATCATCTGGCTTTGCAGCATCATTAAACACAGGTGAGGTGCCAGAGGCCTGGAGGGTTGCTCACATGGTCGCCCTGTATAAGATGGGTAGTAGGGATATTCCGATAACTACAGACCTGTGAGTCTGACATCAGTGGTGGGAAAGTTGCTGGAGAAGGTACCAAAGGATAAAATCTATTTATATTTGGAAAAGAATGGGCTTATCAGTGATAAGCAACATGGTTTTGTGCAAGGGAAATCATGTCTTACCAACTTAATAGAGTTCTTTGAGGAAGTGATCAAGTTGATAGATGAAGGAAGGGCTGCAGATGTCATATACATGGACTTTAAGTTTGATAAGGTTCCCCATTGTAGACTAATGGAGAAAGTGAAGTCACATGGTGTGCAGGGTGTTCTAGCTCGGTGGATAAAGAACTGGTTGAGCAACAGGAGACAGAGAGTAGTAGTTGAAGAAAGTTTCTCAAAATGGAGAAAGGTTACTAGTGGTGTTCCACAGGGGTCAGTGTTGTGGTCACTGTTGTTTGTAATATACATAAATGATCTGGAAAGGGCACTGTTGGTCTGATCAGGAAGTTTGCAGATGACACGAAGATTGGTAGAGTAGCAGAAAGCATAAGGGACTGTCAAAGAATACAGGAGGATATAGATAGACTGGAGAGTTGGGTGGAGAAGTGGCAGATGGAGTTCAATCCGGGCAAATGTGAGGTGATGCATTTTGGGAAGTCTAATTCTAGAGCAAATTATACAGCAAATGGAAGAGCCTTGGGAAAAGTTGATGAGCAGAGAGATCTGGGAGTGCCGGTCCACTGTACCCTGAAAGTTGCTGCACAGATGGATGAAGTGGTCAAGAAGGCATATGGTATGCTTGCCTTCATAGGACAGGGTATTGAGTATAAGAGCTGGCAGGTTATGTTAAAATTGTACATGACATTGGTTCGGCTGTATTTAGAATACTGTGTACAGTTCTGGTCGCCACATTACTAAAAGGGTGTGGATGCTTTGGAGAGGGTGCAGAGAAGGTTGATGAGGATGTTGCCTGGTATGGAAAGTGCTAGCTATGAAGAGAGGTTGAGTAGGTTAGGATTGTTTTCATTAGAGAAAAGGAGATTGAGGGGGGACCTGATTGAGGTTTACAAAATCATGAAGGGTATAGACAAGGTGTGTAGAGATAAGCTTTTTCCCAGGGTGAAGGATTCAATAATGAGAAGTCACTTTTTCAAGGTGAGAGGTGAAAAGTCTAAGGGGGATACACGTGGCAAGTACTTCACACAGAGGATGTCAGGCATCTGGAATGCGTTGCCAGCAGAGGTATTAGGGCCAGGCACGGTAGATTCATTCAAGGAGCATCTGGACAGATGCATGAGTAGGTGGGGAGCAGTGGGATACAGACACTTAGTAATTGGGCAATAGGTTTAGACAGTGGATTTGGGTCGGCTCGGGCTTGGAGGGCCGAAGGGCCTGTTCCCCTGGGCTGTTAATTTTCTTTGTTCTTTGTTTTATTTTATAAACTGAGAGAATTGGTACAACTGTGATATTAAAGTATAAAATTGAAATGTAGATAAGTGAGGAAAGTGTTGCATCTAAAAATAAAAGTGACTTCAGGAAAACAATTGTATTGTTACTCAGTTGTCCAGCTCTTTTCCGTTGCATCATTTTCCCATCATTGTTACTCCCATTGAAAATAAGTCTAACCACATTATAATTTGGCTCAATGACTAGGTAAAGTGCAAAGAAACCATCCAGTATAGCTAATTAGACCCAGATATATGGTGATGCTTCATAGAACTAGATACAATAATAGCACCTGGAAAATTAGCCTATGAAGACATTTGGAAGAAATGATCTGCGGTAAGAGAAACACTTTACTCACAAAAGGAGATGGAATTTGTAGCAGGTCATTCGATGGACTTGTCTGGACTATTTCTTTGATATCTAAATTATGTTGGAGAAGAAAAGCAGTTTTAAAATTTTTAAAAAATATTTCAGCTTGGATTTTCTATAAGTAATCAAGCATCAATGTAAGCTAAACTAATATTTTGAGATTATAATGAGGTTTACAAAGAGATCTGGGTGTTCTTGTACACCAGTCAATGAAGGTAAGCATGCAGGTAGAGCAGGTAGTGAAGAAGGCTAATAGCATGCTGGCCTTCATAACAAGAGGGATTGAGTACAGAAGCAAAGAGGTTCTTCTGCAGCTGTACAGGGCCCTGGTGAGACCACACCTGGAGTATTGTGCGCAGTTCTGGTCTCCAAATTTGAGGAAAGACATTCTGGCTATTGAGGGAGTGCAGCGTAGGTTCACGAGGTCAATTCCTGGAATGGACGGACTACCTTACGCTGAAAGACTGGAGCGACTGGGCTTGTATACTCTTGAGTTTAGAAGACTGAGAGGGGATCTGACTGAGACATATAAGATTATGAAAGGATTGGACACTCTTGAGGCAGGAAACATGTTTCCGCTGATGGGTAAGTGCCGAACCAGAGGACACAGCTTAAAAATACGGGGTAGACCATTTAGGACAGAGATGAGGAGAAACTTCTTCACCCAGAGAGTGGTGGCTGTGTGGAATGCTCTGCCCCAGAGGGCAGTGGAGACCCAGTCTCTGGATTCATTTAAGAAAGAGTTGGATAGTGCTCTCAAGGATAGTGGAATCAAGGGTTATGGGGATAAGGCAGGAACTGATTAAGGATGATCAGCCATTTTCATATTGAATGGTGGTGCAGGCTTGAAGGGCAGAATGGCCTACTCCTGCACCTATTGTCTATTAATTATCAGGTGTGGTTACCTGAATACCATAATTTATGCCTATGATCCCGCCTTAACCCCAATATTCCCATCAGTACCACAGCTCCACTTTTGCCTCAAAGTCCTGGAGGAACAACTCAGAAATTGAAATACATGGACCTCCCAGTAGCACAGTGAATACATGTACCATATTACTCAGTAGCATCGTTACACAGGACTCAACACATAAACGCAATGGCTACAAGAGCAGGTCAGAGGCTAGGAATACTGCAGCGAGTAACTCACCTCCTTACTCTCCAAAGCCTGTCCACCATCAACAAGGCACAGGTCAGGAGTGTGATGGAATACTCCTCACTTGCCTGGATGAGTGCAGCTCCAATAATACTCAAGAGGTTTGCTGTCATCCCTTGATTGGCACCACATTGGCACCATATCCACTTCCTCCACCACTGATTTTCAGTAGCAGCAGTGTGTACTATCTACAACGTTCACTGCAGAAATTTACCAAAGATCCTTAGACAGCACCTTCCAAACCCACAACCACTTCCATCTAGAAAGATATATGGGAATACCACTCACCATCCTGACTTGGAAATATAATGTTCCTCGATGGGTCAAAATTCTTGAATTCCCTCCCTCATGCCAATGTGGGTGAATCCACAGCAAGTGGGCTGCAGTGGTTCAAAAAGGCAGCTCACCACCACCTTCTCACGGGCATCTATGGACAGGTGATAAATGCTGGCCAGTCAGCAACGCCCACATCCCACAAAATGGATAAATAGAAAAAAGTACATCAGGGTGTTCCACATGTCAAATGTTAGGATAGGTAGGCTAGTCTCAGACAAAGCATAAGTTCTGTAAAAATGGTAATCCTCACTGCATTTGGGTTGGCAATGTGGGGCAAATTGATTAGAGCTCCCAATTTTGATGGCCATTCAAAGATGGACATTGAGGAAGGCCAGGATTAGAACGGCTTAAATACATTTCATTGATGAAAATTTTGGTAACATACAACTTCAGGTGACAACCCTAGCCAGTGTCACAGCCTTCAGAGGAGGGTTAAAATAAACAAGTATTTCAGCTGCTGTGTCAGTAACCTGTATTGTTTTTTGCATGATTCATTGAAAATAACATTTGTTAAATTTATATTCCTTATCATTTCACCATTACCAATTGAATTCCACATAGACACCAGGAATTTTGGGACAGTCTTATGATCTTTCTATTCCAGTATTGGTCCTTAATCAAGGTGCACTTGATCAATGTGGATAAAATTAATGTAAGCCTCATCATAGTATAAGCAATTCATTCTTCCTTTTCAGATAACCCAATTAACTTCCACACTAACAGTCTCAAGAGGAAATCCTAGCCAATTTGGTAATTTAAGTTTATGGTTAACTCTAAGTTCAATGCTGAATGAATGGGCTAAATATAGTAATTAGGCAAAGTTCATAAGGACTACCATTAATATCTGTCAATACTAATACATAGGTTTATCTCCATTATAGAGATTCTGGATGCATGAGTTGATGTTCTCTTCATTTCTCACACTATTCACCATATCCCCATAAACTACTTGAACCTCAATAATTCTTTCTCTAAAATTATCCACCTCCAACTGCATTTATTAACTTTAAATCATTATACTGATTACATATAGCTTGGGGAAAGGCAATGAGGCAGACCTTCATAACTACCACAGTCTTTAACGGGAGCTGAGACACGCTGTTGGTGTCATTCTACATAACACACTTGCTATCTGATGACCCCACAACTATAGTAGTGGCATCCCTATTTCTCAGCAGGACAGAGATTACTGACTAACTTGCCTGTCAATTGAGGCATTCAAAAGATAATTATGCAGTTTTTAAAGAAAAGAAGAACAATTTGCAGGCTTGTGGGGATGAAGCAGGAAAATGGCACTAAATAGCTGTCTGTTCCAGGCACAGTGGACTGTATGGCCTTAGCCTCTGTTGTAACAGTTCGGTGATCCTGTGGTCCCCTCTCCAGACAAGCACTGCTGTAAGTGACTGGAAGCAAATATCAATAAGGTTGAATGCTAAGCCATTGTGCAAGGATTTGGATCTGATCACTGAAAGCTTGGTTAACAAGATAAGTTTTGAGTTTTAAGTTAATAAATGCAGTTGGAGATCAATAATTTTAGATAAAGAATTACAGAGGTTCAAGTAGTTTATGGGGATATGGTTAACAGTGTGGGAAATGAAGAGAACACAGACTCATACATCCAGAATGTTGAAAGGAGCCTCCAGTCTTGAACTTGAAGATATAGTGAAATTATGTTATGGACGGATTGGATAATGAAGACTTTAAATTCAAAGGGCTGAGAGACACTGCTTCATTAATTTTAATTGTATGTTAAAGCACAACTAATTGCTATGCTATCTATAAATATTTATTATAATGACAATTGACATTTTACAGCAAAGTTATTCAACAAAGTCTATTTAAAAACAGCCTCTACAAACTACAGAACCTATCATCAAAATGATTGTTATGTCTCCCAATCAAAGCAGGATGACTTTTTCCATTTAAATGCGTTGAGTGGATGACAATCACATCTCCAAATCATGAGTGAATGACAGTTACAAAAAACAAGCTGATACATTTTGTGGCAAAATATCACAAATGGGATATTTACAGATAAACTGTGTGTGAAATCAATTCCAGTCACTTTCAATAATGCAATCTCCAGATGGAATTAACAGGGGTCCTTTCCAAAAATCTCCACTCTGGTAGCTGATTGGTTGTGCCAATGCTGAAGGAGCTGGGGCAGTTATACTGGACAGGCAGAGAAAAGCTCCAGCTCATGTTACTGCAAGTTTCATACACAAGCTTTAAACAACAGCATGCATCCACAATATTGGAAAACAGCATTAAAAAAAATTAACAAAAATATCTCATCAAAGTTCAAACAATTTTGGGAACTTTAAGTCATTACACCTTAAGTTAGGTTTGAGTTGTATATGTGTGAGTGCAAAACTTTAACTGAAGAGTTCCTGGATTAATTTACTTACACTGCAATCTTTGATTGAGACGGTCTAATGACTGAAGCAGCTGTTGTTCTTCAAATGACAGTGCGCTGAGACCTAATTGTTGAACTTTGTTTTGAAGAAAACTGTATCGTTGAGTCTCTATTGTCTCCATAGCCGAAAGGATGTCACTGTCTAGAGCAGAAGTTTCAACCATGTTTTCTGCCAGCATAAATTGTTCAGTGCTTTGTGAAACTGCTGAGAAGATAACAGAACAACAATTAATCTGTCAGGCTTTTTAAATTCTAGCTTTCATGCTACCAAGTACTTTTAAACAACGTGCTCAGATGTATTACAACTCCTCTGGTTCAGATGGGATTTAAACCCAGGACCTTCTGGATCAGAGGTAGGGCCACTACTCTGCACCACGAAAATACCTAGCTTTCACGCTACTAATACATAAGTTGAAAGTTAGGAAACCTGGTCACAAATGACAGTTAAACAGAAAATTAGTGCAAAGTGGTACTTTAAATTCCTTTACTAAGCAAAACTTTAAATAGAAATGAAACTTTATAATTGTTTATTAATCTTGTAAACAAACGGCTTGTAAAGGAGGAAGCAAGACCTGGTCAATCAGTCCAGTCCAGTTCAGCACGGGCAGTGCAATACCCTTTCTTTAACCTCCTTCCTGACATTTTCATGTTAAAAGTGATTCGCTTGTACTTCTTTCAATCTGGTATACTGCATTTGCTGTTCACAATGTTTATAATGGTGAGACAAAGCACAGATTCAGTGACCATTTTGTGGAACAACTCCATTCATTCCCCAAGCACAACCCTGGGCTTGTCATTTTAAATTCTTAGCACCAATCTGAATGACCTCTCTCCTCAGCAACCCTAACAAATACCTTCCCCTTTTTGCTCTGACTTGATCTCTTAACTCCCAGTCAATATATCCTGCCTTTGCACTTGCTTAAAATCTGCTACACTGATAGCTCTTTCAATTAAAATACTTTCTAATGTTAACATGACTTTTCTCTCTTTACAGATGCTGGTCGACTTACTGAGTATTTCCAATGTTTCCTGATTTTATTTAATGTTATATTTAATCCTAGTCTCTACCTTCTATCTCATAACCATTTATCAAGCCTTACCACAAGTTCAATTCCATTCACAAGTGATAACATTTGTGGATAACTTAATCAAATCTCATCTGAAATATAAAGAAACAAAATCTACAGCTGTTTCTTTATCCATAATGTCAGTGAACACCTCAAAATGTTAATAAACTATTCATATTTGATCTACTCGTTACAAATCCAAGCACTGTTGAAATCACTAAAATAAACACACAAATCTTAAAGGAATGAAGGCAAAACTTCAAAACCCACATTAAAGTAATAGTGCATTGAATTTTTAAAAAATAGTATTTCAGATTTACTTGCTGGACAGAAAGAAGGACAGTCAGTTCCCTTCCACTAAATAAAGCTACTTTTTGATTGGTCAGATAAACCAATGTGCAGACAATACCAGACACTATATCTATGAAACGTTATTATCTTTGAACTTGTAAGCACTCAGAGAGTGTGGTATTAGTGAAAGAATGCAAATGTTCAAAATAGTCTGCACTCGATAAGCCAACATCTGTTTTCTTTTTGTAAAATATAAATGGCACCTTCTTCAGTGTTTTGAGCAGCATTTATTGTTAGGACTGGATCAAAAGTACTTGGAAATGGACTAATCTGGATGTTCTGTAAAACAAAATTAATTTATAACATCAGTAAGATATGGTAGAAACTAAAGTAACAGTAATTGTATCAAATTACCAGCAATTTTGTTCAATAAGATTCCCTTTCATAAATCTTTCAAATAGTTAATGTTGATAAGCTACCAGAGAATTCAAACATTGACTACAACAACCATAATTAATTTACTTTTTAGACTATGGAGATTATGTGGCTTGTCATATTGCATCCAATTCAGTTTTTAATCTAATTGTTTTAAATATATTTCTGATGTAGTTTTGCATTGCATTGTGAATGTTGTAAGGGGCATCAGAGGATACACTTACATGTGCAGCAGAAAATTTAAAAGAACAAAATAATTCCACCAATAGTTCAAAGGCTTCTGTGAATCCACTTTGGTTAGAATCGCAAAAGTATTTAAGTTATGCAGCTCTCTATGTGCAGATTATTTTCATCTCCTAGGCTGTTTTGTCTCTCTATATTGCAAATCATGAGAACTACTGTTGTGGAGTTGAGGTTTGGCAGCAGGTGTGGAAGTGGTCAAGTAGTACATGGGCACAGTGGGTTGGCATTTCTTGCATGATTACATGATTGCCAGTACTTTACAAATGCATACACGAGACAACAGTGAATTTTGTAGCAGGATTGGGCAGGAGGTCAGGGTAAGCATTCTGGATATTTACAGGATACGCAGACAGGCAGTAATTTTCCTTAGATCTCAAGCACCATCTGTGCTCTCAGTATGAACATTTACAGCAAAAGATTCTGGCCCTTCCACCTTTAACCAGCTAGACCTCCACCTTTGGCCAGTTCTTTGCCTTATGTCCACTGAACTGCAGTCATCTCTCTGGTCATCCCCCATTCCAAAGTTCACAAATATGGCTACTTCCTCTGGTGAAGCCACTTACATGCAATCATTAATCTGAAAGCATGCATTTCTTGTTCATGGGGAACTTAGAAGTGGAACTAAATTCTGATGAACTGGCATGTTAATGACCGTGTAAGACACTGATGTTTCCTGTTGGTAAGCTCAGTGCACCTTGACAGGTCAGAAAACCACACTATAAACTTTCATCCTGCTATTGGCCCTTTGCCCAATTAAAATATCTTTGCTTCCTCCTCCAGAGAGCAGGACAATATTCCATCTGTGGTGATGGTATGGGCTTTATATCTTGATCACATATATCTTTACATCTTACCATACTCCTCTAGCACCGCCTTGCAACACCTCACCCTAATTAATCTCTCATTTAATATTCTTATGCTCTATTGTCCTCCAAGTCCCAGCTTGAGTTTCTCCCCAAGATGTCCTTCTTCTTTTCCTTGACTCCTCTTCTCCTCCATGATTTCAATTTCCTTCATATATTATCTCGTCCTTGCTCCTCTAAATTCAATAAAGGCAAAATGCTGTGGATGCTAGAAATCTGAAGCAAACACAGAGAATGGATTTGGATGTGAGCTTAAGAGGTACAGTTAGTAAGTTTGCAGATGACACCAAATTGGAGGTGTAGTGGACAGCGAAGAAGGTTACCTTGGATTACAACGGGACCATGATCAGATGGGCCAATGGGCTGAGGAGGGGCAGATGGAGTTTAATTCAGATAAATGCGAGGTGTTGCATTTCGGGAAATCAAATCTTAACAGGACTTATGCACTTAATGGTCAGGTCCTAGGGAGTGTTGCTGAACAAAGAGACCTTGGAGTGCACGTTCATCGTTCCTTGAAAGTAAAGTCGCAGATAGATAAGATAGTGAAGAAGGCGTTTGGTATGCAATCCTTTATTGGTCAGAGTATTGAGTACAGGAGTTTGGAGGTCATGTTGCGGATGCACAGGAAGTTGGTTAGGCCACTGTTGGATTATTGCGGGCAATTTTGGTCTCCTTTCTATTGGAAGGATGTTGTGAAACTTGAAAGGGTTCAGAAACGATTTATAAGGATGTTGCCAGGGTTGGGTGATTTGAGCTACTGGGAGAGGTTGAATAGGCTGGGGCGGCTTTCCCTAGAGTGTCGGAGGCTGAGGGGTGACCTTATAGAGGTTTATAAAATCATGAGGGGCATGGATAAGGTAAATACACAAGGTCTTTTCCGTGGGGAGAGGGAGTTCAGAAATAAAGCGAATAGGTTTAGGGTGAGAGGGGAAAGATATAAAAGAGACACAAGGGGCAACTTTTTCACACAGAGGGTGGTGCATGTGTGTAATGGGCTGCCAGAGGAAGTGGTGGAGGCTGGTACGATTGCAACATTTAAAAGGCATTTGGATGGGTATATGAACAGGAAGGGTTTGGAGGGATATGGGCCAGGTGCTGGCAGGTGGGACTAGATTGGATTGGGATATCCGGTTAGCATGGACGGGTTGGACCGAAGAGTCTGTCTCCATGCTGTACATCTCTATGACTCTATCTGGCAGCATCTGTGGAGAGACAAACTGAAGAACAGTCACAGTAGACACTATTTCTCACTCCACGGATACTGCCAGACCTGCTGAGTTTCTCCAGCTTTCTCTGTGTTTGTTTCATTACACACTTCAATCCCCCCAAATAATTACTTCCACGTTAATTTATGATCATACCCATGACTCATTTCCAATGGACTCTCTAATCCTATGTATGTTTTACTCCCTTGAATTCCAGTCACTCCCTGGCACAGCACATATCAATGTATGCTCACTTCCATCCAAGGATCACAAACTTCAGCACATCATAAAATCACTACAGCATGGGAAAAGGCCATTCAGCCCATCAATCCACTGATGCCTCTAAAAGAGCATCCCTCCCACACCCAAACTCCCACCCCATCGTTGTAACTCTGCATTTTTCATGGCTCGCCCACCTAGCCTGCATATCCCTGGACAATGCAGGGCAATTTACCATAGCCAATCTATCTAAACTGCACATCTTTGGATTGATCTGATCTGATCTGATCAGTACCAAGTGTAGCTGACTATTGGCAAACCTGACAGGACTGCATCAGGTTCCATAGCCTCAATCCTCCTTCAAAACTGACTTGAGGTTTAATAAACTAAATTTCTCAAGGAAGCCCCAGAATTCAATGTGGGGGACTAAAACTTATATTTATACTTAGTCAGTCTTGCTGACATTTGGGGTTCTTTCAATTTATTAACGGCACATCTTTATTTGGTTAAGATTATATCCAATACTAAATTCTGTTATTTCCATCATTGTGAACTCTTATAAATTATTTATTTGATGCAGCTTTCTGTTATTCAGTCAAAGCAGCATTAAATTCATTCATTTTATGGAACAGCATAGTGATAAAGTTATTGGTCTAGTCCCAATGAGCCAACTAAGGTTCTGGAGACAGGAGTTAATATACTTGAAGGCAGCTGGGGGAAATTAATTTTGGAAATGAATCCATTGAATGAAATACTTCATGCAACAACCAGATTGTGATAAAATCCATCTGGTTCATTAATGTCCTTTTGGAGAGGAAATCTTTTGTCTTTACCTGGTCTGACCAACGTGTTACTACAGAAGCACAGCAATGTGATTGACACTTAAATCCCCATTGAAATGATCTAATAAGCCATTTAGACAATGAAAACAAAACTCAGATAGAAATATTGAAATTGAAGGAAACCAGACAGCGTACAC
Organism: Hemiscyllium ocellatum; assembly: GCF_020745735.1. NCBI lineage: Eukaryota > Metazoa > Chordata > Chondrichthyes > Orectolobiformes > Hemiscylliidae > Hemiscyllium > Hemiscyllium ocellatum. The sequence goes on along the minus strand of NC_083406.1, from coordinate 1,826,108 downwards.
TCGATAAACCAGAGTAAACAATCCAAACAACAAACGCAGACCCTAGGAGGGCCACTGTACAAACACCTGGGAACATACAGAATGGTAACAGTACAGAAAGAGGCTATTTGACTCACAATGTCTCTGCCAGAGCTATTCAATTAGTCCCATCTCAGTCTTTCACAGACCACATAACTGAGCCTCCACAGACCCTGGGACAGATTCACTGCCCTCTGAGTGAAGAACTATCCCCTAATCTCAGGTTTAAAGGGTCTGCCCCTTATTTGTCTATGTCTCCCAGTTCTCGACCCTTGGCCACCCTGCACCTTTCCTGCTCGTCCATGTAGGAATTTTGTATCAAACACTGAGAATGCTGAAGAAATGTCTCTTTGTGTGGAGTTTGCACATTCTCCCCGTGTCTGCGTGGGTTTCCTCCGGGTGCTCCGGTTTCCTCCCACAGTCCAAAGATGTGCAGGTCAGGTGAATTGGCCATGCTAAATTGCCCATAGTGTAGGGGAATGGGTCTGGGTGGGTTACGCTTTGGCGGTGTGGACTTGTTGGGTTGAATGGCCTGTTTCCACACTGTAAGTAATCTAATCTAACTTGAGAGGCCCGATGGGAAGGCAGGAGTAGACTTTAAAAGCTTACCTCAGGGGTTCAGCGTTCTTCATTTTCTCAGCATAGGTTGCAGCGGGAGGAGTGGCAGCAAGTTGCAGCGGGAGGAGTGGCAGCAAGTTGCAGCGGGAGGAGCGGCAGCAAGTTGCAGCGGGAGGAGTGGCAGCAAGTTGCAGCGGGAGGAGTGGCAGCAAGTTGCAGCGGGAGGAGCGGCAGCAAGTTGCAGCGGGAGGAGCGGCAGCAAGTTGCAGCGGGAGGAGCTGCAGCAAGTTGCAGCGGGAGGAGCGGCAGCAAGTTGCAGCGGGAGGAGCGGCAGCAAGTTGCAGCGGGAGGAGCTGCAGCAAGTTGCAGCGGGAGGAGCGGCAGCAAGTTGCAGCGGGAGGAGCTGCAGCAAGTTGCAGCGGGAGGAGCGGCAGCAAGTTGCAGCGGGAGGAGCGGCAGCAAGTTGCAGCGGGAGGAGCGGCAGCAAGTTGCAGTGGGAGGAGCGGCAGCAAGTTGCAGTGGGAGGAGCGGCAGCAAGAATCAGAGTCCCAGCAGAAGGTAGGAGTAAAGTTTAAAATCTCACCTCGTGCACAGGCAGAGCTCACATTGAGCAGGAGTGGACACTGGGCTGCTGGGTAAGTGAGGCTTTATATTTGGGTGGTTGCTTTACCCGAAACACTACCGGTAAGTGTCTCCCACCCATCCTCCTCCTCTAACCCCAAAAACAGGTTCGGTGTGTCAGTATTGATAAGGTGACTAGTCTTTTTTTTCCCTCTCTTTTAGTTTGTTAGTAGGCCCATTGGGAATTCAGAACAGTGGGAATGGGGATTAGGGCAGCTGAGTGTTCCTCCTGCAGAATGTGGAAGGCAAGGGTCACCACGCGTGTCCTTACCAACTTCATCTGCAGGAAGTACACCCAACTCCAGCTCTTCGAAAACAGCGTTAGGGAACTGGAGCTGGAACTGGATGAACTTCTGATCATTTGGAAGGCTGAGGGGGTTATTGAGAGGAGTTACAGGGAGGTCGTCTCAACTCAGGTACAAGAAAAAGGTAGGTGGGTTACTGTCAGGGGACAGAAAGGGAACTGGCAGGCAGTGCAGAGATCCTCTGTGGCCATTTCCCTCAACAATAAGTATACCATTTTGGATAGCGTTGAGGGGGATGACTTACCAGGGAAAAGCAGTGGGGCACAAGTCTCTGGTACAGAGTCTGTCCCTGTTGCTCATAAGGGAATGGGGAAGAGGAGCAGAGCATCAGTCATTGGGGACTCCACAATTAGGGGAACAGATAGTAGGTACTGTTGGAATGAGAGAGACTCACGGTTTGTGTGTTGCCTCCCAGGTGCAAGGATTCGTGATGTCTCTGATCATGTTTTCGGGATCCTTGCTGGGGAGAGGGTGCAACCCCAATTTGTGGTCCACATAGGCACCAACGACATAGACAGGAAGAGAAATGGGGATTTAAGGTAGAAATTCAGGGAGCTAACATGGAAGTTTACAGCTAGAACAAACAGAGTTGTTATCTCTTGTTTGTTACGTGCCACGTGCTAGCGAGGTGAGGAATAGGGAGAGAGAGGAGTTGAACATGTGGCTGCAGGGATGGTGCAAGAGGGAGGGTTTCGGATACCTGGATAATTGGGGGTCATTCTGGAGAAGGTGGAACCTCTACAAACAGGATGGTCTTCACCTGAACAAGAGGGGTACCAATATCCTGAGGGGAAAATTCCTAATGGTCTTCGGGTAGGTTTAAACAAATTCAGCGGGGGCGGGGGGGGGAATCTAAATTGTAGTTCTAGTATAGAGAAGGTTGAAAGTAGGGAGGTCTAAAGTAAAGTTTGCAAGACGCCACTGGCAAGCAGGAAGTTGATTTGAAGTGTGTCTATTTCAATGCTAGGAGCCTCTGGAATAAGGTAGGTGAACTTGCATCATGGGTCGCTACCTGGGAATTTGATGTTGTGTCCATTTCAGAGACATGGATAGAGCAGGGACAGGAATTGTTGTTGCAGGTTCTGGGATTCAGGTGCTTCAGTAAGAACAGAGAAGATGGTAAAAAAGGGGGTGACATTGCTAGTCAAGGACACAATTACAACTGCAGAAAGGACGTTCGAGGATTCCTCTACTGAGGTAGTTTGGGCTGAGATTAGAAACAGGAAAGGAGAGGTCACCCTGTTGGGAGTTTTCTATAGGCCTCCAAATAGTTCCAGAGATGTAGAGGAAAGGACAGCAAAGATGATTCTCGATAGCAGTGAGAGTAACAGGATAGTTGTTATGAGGAGTTCAACTTCCCAAATATTGGCTGGGAATACTATGGTTAAAGTAATCGAGATGGGTCAGTTTTGTCCAATGTGTGCAGGAGCATTTTCTGACACAGTATGTAGACAGGCCAACAATGGGCGAGGCCACATTGGATTTGGTACTGGATAATGAAACCGGTCAGATGTTAGATTTGGAGGTAGGTGACAAATTTGGTGATAGTGACCACAATTCAGTTATGTTTACTTTAGTGATGGAAAGGGATGGGTATACACCAGAAGGCAACAGCTATTGCCAGGGGAAAGGCAATTACGATGCAATTAGACAAGGTTTAGGATGGGGAAGGAAACTGCAGGGAATGGGCACAATAGAAATGTGGAATTTATTCAAGGAATAGCTACTGGGTGTCAGACAGGGAGGATGTTGTCGAGCGCAGGAGCCGTGGTTTTACTAAGGAAGTTGAATCTCTTGTCAAGAGGAAGAAGGAGGCTTATGTTAGGATGAGATGTGATGGCTCAGTTAGGGCGCTTGAGAGTTACAAGGTAGCTTGGAAAGACCTAAAGAGAGAGCTAAGATGAGCGAGGAGGGGACATCAGAAGTTGTTGGTGAATAGGATCAGGGAAAACCCTAATGCCTTCTATAGGGATAAAAGAGATAAAAGAATGACTAGGGAAAGATTAGGCCAATCAAATATAGTAATGGGAAGTTGTGCATGGCATCAGAGGAGATAGGGGAAGCATTAAATTAATATTTTTCATCAGTATTCGCACTGGAAAAAGGTAATGTTATTGAGATTAATGCTGAGAAAGAGGCTGCTAGACAAGATGGGTTTGAGTTTCACAAGGAGGAGATGTTAAAAATTCTGGGAAGTGTGAAAATAGTTAAGTCCCCTGGGCTGGATGGGATCTATCCTAAGATTCTCGGGGAAGCCAGAGAGCAGATTGCTGAGCCTTTGGCTTTGATCTTTATGTCGTCATTGTCTACAGGAATAGTGCCAGAAGACTGGAGGATAGCAAATGTCCCCTTGTTCAAGAAGGGGAGTAGAGACAACCCTGGTAATTATAGACCAGCGAGTCTTACTTTGGTTGTGGGTAAAATGTTGGAAAAGATTGTAAGAGATAGAACTGTTAATCATCTAGAAAGGAAAATGTTGATCAGGGATAGTCAACACGGTTTCGTGAGGGGTAGGTAGTGTCTCACAAACAAAGTAAAAAATGAGGTCTGCAGATGCTGGAGATCACAGCTGCAAATGTGTTGCTGGTCAAAGCACAGCAGGTTAGGCAGCATCTCAGGAATAGAGAATTCGACGTTTCGAGCAAAGAACATTTATAGCTCAGGAACAGGCCCTTCGGCCTCCAAGCCTGAGCCGACCCAAATCCACTGTCTAAACCTATTGCCCAATTCCTAAGCATCTGTATCTCTCTGTTACCCACTTTATGTATATGAGAGAGAAAAGTGGCCCAGCACTGACCCCTGTGGAACACCACTGGTCACCTTTCTCCAGTTCGAGAAACTCCCTTCAACTACTACTCTCTGTCTCCTGTTGCTCAACCAGTTCTTTATCCACCTAGCTAGAACACCCTGCACACCATGTGACTTCATCTTCTCCATTAGTCTACAATGGAGAATCTTATCAAACGCTTTACTGAAGTCCATGTATATGACATCTACAGCCCTTCCTTCATTTATCAACTTGGTCACTTCCTCAAAGAACTCTATTAAGTTGGTAAGGCATGATCTCCCCTGTGCAAAACCATGTTGCCTATCACTGATAAGTCCATTCTTTTCCAAATATAAATAGATTTTATCCCTTAGCACCTTCTCCAGCAACGTTCACACCAGGCTCACTGGTCAGGAGTTATCTGGAATATCCCTACTACCCTTCTTGTACAAGGGACAACATGAGCAACCCTCCAGTCCTCTGGCACCTCACCTGTGTTTAAGAATGCTACAAAGATATCTATCAGGGTCCCAGCTATTTCCTCTCTCATCTCCCTCAGCAACATGGGATAGATCCCATCCAGTCCTGGGGATTTATCCACCTTAATATCCTTTAGCCTACTGAGCACATCTTCCCTCCTTATGTCAACCCGATCCAGAGTAAACAAACTTCTATCTCTAATCTCAGCGTTCATCACTTCCCGTTCCTCAGTGAACACTGATGCAAAGTAATCATTGAGATTCTCACCCATTTTCACAGGTTTGACACACAACCTTCCTTCCTTACCCTTAAGTGGACCAACCCTTTCTCTGGTTACCCTCTTTTTTTCTTATATAAAAATAAAAGGCCTTGAGATTCTCAGTAGTTCTGCTTGCTAAAGTTTATTTCATCACCCCTTTTAGCCTACTTGATTCCTCATTTAAGAGTGGTCCTACTCTCCTGATATTCCTCCAGGGCCAGCTGAGTCCTTGGCTGCCTGGACCGTTTCCTCTTGGCTAGTTGCATGATTTCTCCTGTCATCCACGGTTCACGAAGCTTGCCTTTCCTATCCCTTGTTTTCAAAGGGACATGGCTATCCTGTGCTATTTTCAACCTATCTTTGAAAGCTTCCCACATATCAAATGTGGACTTTCCTTCAAATAGCTGTGTTCAATATACATTTCCCAGCTCCTGCCTAATTTTGATATAATTCGCCTTGGCCTAGTTTAGTACTCTCCCCTTAGGACCACTCTCAACTTTGTCTACAAGTATTCTCAAGCTTACAGAATTGTGGTCACTATTCCCAAAGAAATCCCCCACCGCAACTTCTACCACCTGGGCTGGCTCACACCAGGTCCAATATGGCCCCTTCCCTAGTTGCATTATTGACATACTGCTCTAGAAAACTTTCCTGGACCATCTTTACAAATTTTGCCCCATCCAGACCTCTTGACACTAAGCGTATCCCAGTCAATGTTGGGAAAATTAAAATCTCCCATCACCACTACCCTGTTGCCTCTACATCTTTCTATAATCTGTTTACCTATTTGTTCTTCTACCCCACGCTCACTGTTGGGAGGCCTGTAATACAGCCCCAACAATGTAACTGCACCCTTATTATTTCTTAAACTTTATTGAGTTCTTTGAGAAGGTGACCAAACAGGTAGATGAGGGTAAAGCCGTTAATGTGGTGTATATGGGTTTCAGCAAGGTCTTTGATAATGTTCCCCATGGTAGGCTACTGGACAAAATATGGAGGCATGGGATTGAGGGTGATTTAGCGATTTGGATCAGAAATGGGCAAGCTGTATGAAGACAGAGGGTGCTGTTTGATGGGAAATGTTCATCCTGGAGTTCAGTTACTGGTGGTGTACTGCAAGGATCTGTTTTAGGTCCACTGCTGTTTGTCATTTTTATAAACAACTTGGATGAGGGCATTGAAGAATGGGTTAATAAATTTGCGGAGACACTAAGGTTGGTAGAGTTGTGGATGTTGTAGGTTACAGAGAGACATAGATAAGCTGCAGAGCTGCGCTGTGAAGTGGCTGATAGAGTTTAATGCTGAAAAGTGTGAGGGGATTCACTTTGGAGGGAGCAACAGGAGTGCAGAGTACTGGGCGAATGGTAAGATTCTTTGTCGTGTAGCTGAGCAGCGAGACCTCGGTGTTCATGTACATAGAATCCTCAAAGTTGCCACCCAGGTTGATGGGGTTGTTAAGAAGGCATATGGTCTGTTAACTTTAGTGGGGGGATCAAGTTTCGGAACCATGAGGTCATGCTGCTGCTGTACAAAACTCTGGTGTGGCCGCACTTGGAGTATTATGTACAGTTCAGGTCACTGCATTATAGGAAGGATGTGGAAGCTTTGGAAAGGGTGCAGAGGAGATTTACTAGGATGTTGCCGGGTATGGAGGGAAGGTCTTACGAGGAAAGATTGAGGGATTTGAGGCTGTATTCGTTCAAGAGAAGGTTGAGAGGTGACTTAATTGAGACCTATAAGATAATCAGAGGGTTAGATATGGTGGACAGTGAGAGCCTTTTTCCGAGGATGGTGATGGCTAACACAAGGGGGCATAGCTTCAAATGTAGGGGTGATAGATATAGGACAGATTTCAGAAGTAGTTTCTTTATTCAGAGAGTAGTAGGGACGTGGAACACACTGCCTGCAAAGTTGTAAACTTGCCAACTTTATCGGCATTTAAATAGTCATCAGGTAAGCATATGGACAAGAATGAATAGTGTAGGCTAAATTGGCTTCAGATTGGTTTCACAGGGCGGCTCAACATCATGGGTGATGGGACTGTAGTGAACTGTAATGTTCTATGTTCTATGTAAACTCAGCAAATCTGGAAGCTTGTCAGAGAGAGAAACAGGATTAATGATTCGAGTCTGGTATGACTCTTCTTCAGAATAGAATTTTGTCTGTTTGAATGAGATTACCCCTCATTCTTTTCAAATTTAGAGAATACAGGCTCAGTTTAGTTTACTGTTCCCTAAAGAACTCTCAACTCCAGGATGAACCTTTATTGCATAATTTCTGTGACAAGGATGTCTTTTCTTAGGTATAGTGACCAAAATGGCTCACTGTACACTATATGTTATTGTCTCATGAAGGCTCTATATAAATGTATTAAGACATCTTTACTGCTATACTCAAGTCCTCTTGTTATGAAGGCCAACATATCATTTGCCTTCTTTTAGCTTGCTGTATCTACATGGTAACTTTCAGTGATTTAAGAAAATTCACATCCAAGTTCAACACTTCCCATTTTAAAAAAAACTTACATTTCTGTTTTTCTTACCAAAGTGGGATAACCTCACATTTCTCCCCAACATATTCCTCCTGCCAAATTCTTTCCTCAGCCACTTATCTTCTCCAAATCCCCTTGAAGCATCTTTGCATTCTCCTCACATTTCCCACTCCCATCTACTTTTTTGTCTCTGCAGACATGAGAATATTGCATTAAATACCCACATGCAAACTACTGATTTAGGTGATGAATAGATGGGGCCCAAACAGCTCTGTACTCCACCAGTGGCTCTGTGGTTAGCACTGCTGCCTCACAGCGCCAGTGATCTGGGTTGAAATCTTGCCTCGGGTGACTGTGTGGAGTTTGCACATTCTCTCTGTGTCTGTGTGGGTTTCCTCCCACAGTCCAAAGATGTATAGGTTAGGTGAATTGGCCGTGCTAAATTGCCCGTAGTGTTAATGCATTAGTCAGAAGGAAATGGGTTTGGTTGGGTTACTCTTCGGAGGGTCGGTGTGGACTTGTTGGGTCGAAGGGCCTGTTTCCACACTGTTGGGAATCTAATCCTAATCCTAGTTACAGGCCACCAATCTGAAAATCATCCATTTACTCTTGCATTCTGTCTGTTAAGCAGTTCTCAATTCATGCCTGTATTCCTCCCCAATCCCAATGCTTTCAGCTTGTTCAGTAATCTGTCCTCTTTATCAAAAACCTTGTGAAAATCTAAATCTACCGTATCCACCAACTCACCTTTCTCTGGTCTGCTAGTTGTATCCTCAGAAAAACTCTAAAAGGCTTGTCAAACACAAATTTCCTTTCACAAACCCGTTTTGACTCTGCACAATCTTATCATTATTTTTAAGCATTCTCTTACTGGGTCTTTTAGCGTTCTTCCTGTGACCATTTTAGGCTGACAGGACAGTAGCTCCTTGGTTGCTCTCTTTTGCCCCTTTTCTTAAATAGTGAGATTACATTTGTCACTTTCCAAACTGTAGGGATGATTCAGGAGTGTAAAGAATTTTGGCAGTTTGCCATTAATGCAACTAGAAAGAAACCACTTGCAATATTTTGAGATGCAGATCATCAGGTCGACAGGTATCCGCATTTTTAAAATTAATTGATTATGGGCATCACCAGTTCGGTCAATGCTTTTGCCCAAAGGGCAGTTAATAATCAACCAGTAGAACAAACAGTTTGGAGAGTCTGCTCTGCCATTCAATATGATCATTGGCTTCAACTTCCTGCCTGTGTCTTATAACCTTTGGAAACCAAAGATCTTCCAAACTCAGTAAATCTTTCGAACTCTGTGACTCAGAAGCGATGGAGGTGGGGGTCACAGAATACAGTTAAGGCAGAGGTAAATAGATTCCTGATTCACAAGGGAGTCAGTGGTTACTGGGATAAGCAGGAATGTGCAATTGAGGCCATAATCAGATTAGCTATGAACTCATTGAATGATGGAGCAGGTTAGAGGGATTGCTTGGCCTATTCCTGACTCCAATCTGTACGTATGCTTATATGTTCACTACTCTGTTTTTTTGTACACAGGTGCAGGGTTAGACTATTTGCTGCCCTTACTCTCCTAGGTGGTACTGGTTCTGGGTTTGGGAGGTGTAATTGAAGAAGTCTTGATGAGTTGCTGCAGTATATTTTGTAAATGGTACACACTGCTGCTTCTGTGAGCTGCTGCTGGAGGAAGTCAAATTTAAATTGGTGAATGGGGTGGCAATCAGGTGGAGCTCTTTGTCTTGGATAGTGAGGAATCTCCTGTGTATTCTTGGAGCAGACTTCATCCAGACAAGTCATAGAGATGTACAGCGTGGAAACAGACCCTTTGGTCCAACTTGTCCATGCCGACCAAATATCCTAATCTAATCAAGTTCATTCACGCTCTGTGTGAAAATGTTGCTCCTTAGGTCCTTTTTACATCTTTCCCCTCTCACCCTAAATCTATGCCCTCTAGTTCTGGACTCCCCCACCCCAGGGAAAAGAACTTGCCTATATATCCTATCCATGATGTATCATTTTATAAACCTCTGTAAGGTCCGTGGAGGCTTTCCCTAAAGAGTGCTTACATGCACCTTTTCATGGTAGATAGGGTTGGAGGTGTAAGGAAATGAGTTGCTTGGCAATGAATTCCCAACGTGTTCCCTGCTCTTGCAGCCACAATATTTACATGGCTAGTCCAATCAAGATTCTGGTCAATGGTAACCAGCAAAATGTCGATAATGTGGGATTCAGAATGGTAATGCCACTGAATGTCAAGAGGTACAGTTAGATTCTCCTGTGTTGGAACTAATCATTGCTTATCTCTTCTGTGGTGGTTCTTCTATCTAAGGAGTTGTGAATGGTACTGAACATTGCACACTCATCACTGACCATCTCTACTTATGCTGGAGTGAAGATAATCCTTTAAGTAGCAAATGAAAATGGTTAGGCCTGGGACTTAATGCTGAGGAACTTCTGCAGGAACGTTGTTTCCCTGTGCAGGGAATCTGTAACATGGGGCACAGTCTCAGGATAAGGCCCTTACAATACAGGATTAAGCTGAGGATAAAATTCATCACACAGAGAGTTATGGATGTTCAGATTTTAGTTAATAGAGATGGAAGAGACAAACTTTTTAAGCACATTAATAGATGTGGGAGTGGGTGGGAAGTGGAGTATAGACTGTAGATCAACCATGACTATGGTGAATGACCAAGTAAGCTCAACTCCTCCTATTTCATATATTCCAGTGTTTAAATCAAGTTTATTATTTCTGATTATAGAAACTTAGAAAATCAAAGCATGAGTAGGCCATTTGGCCCTTTGAGTTTGCTCTCTCAATCACTATGATCATGGCTAATCATTCTATCCGGTACTCCTGTTCCCCTTCCTCCCTGTACACTTTGATCTTTTTAGTCTAAAAAACTATATCTAACTCCTTCTTGAAAACATTCAATGATTTGGTCTCAATCTCTTCTGTGACAAAGAATTTCACAGGCTCATCACTCTCTGGGTGAAGAAATTTCTCCTCATCTCAGTTCGAAATGACGTACCCTTCCACTGTGAGCTCTGGTTTTGTACTCTCCAGAATCAGATGGACATTTTCATGGGTTCGGCCAGCCCATCATTAATTGTACATTCAAGCAGTTATTTGACAACAGGCTAAGTGGTTTCTAGTACCTTAGTTTTAAACTTAATTTTTCTTAAATAGCTTAGTAACATGCACAGATTACCAATCTAAAGGAATTGTTTCAAAATAGATTAGGCATTGGAAGATTATATTTGAAGCCTTTGCCATGTTTTCACCTACTTACTTGAAACCATGCGGTTCTGAAAATATGGTAATCTTTAGTGCCATTATTTACCAGCTTCCTTCTATACACATGGTTGGAACAGGAAAAATTCAAAATAAATTGCTACCTTTTCCATTGTTACATTGTCATCAGTTTCATTGTTAACTGTTTTACAGCAGTATTTTGGAAGTGAAATCTGTTTTATAGTCCTCCCTCAGAACCAAATTTTATCGACAAAAAATATTTCAATAGATCACTTTTAATTAATGTGGGAAAATTTTACACAGTAATATTATGAAGGTACCTGTCTTGTTTGATCAGATTTATGTGTCGAACCAATATTCATTCTTCTCTGCTGAAGAAGAGCTCGATGTTTTATTCCATTGCTATGTGTATCCATGGGGTGATTTCTTCCAGCAAATGCTTCAGGAAGTAAAAATATAACAATCATTAACAGTGGAAAATGCAAGATATACTTCACCCAAATCACCCAATCCATCAGTTTGATACATTCTGGTGTACTAAACATTTGGCATGACAATTCTCAACATTAGAACGTTTCTCAATTTCTTTTCTGCATCAGTGATATTTCCTTGTTTCATCTTTAAGTTTATATTCTGGAAGTGAACTAGAAGTTAGCACGATTCTATAACATACAAGTGGACAAACAAAAACCAATGTCTACTCAGTACAATCAATTCTCTTAACTCACTGCTTTGAGTTAAATTTTAATGTCATGTTTCCAAGATAAACACCAAAATGAGCATTTTTCTCAGTGTCTTATCTTGTTTTTTCAATCCTGTTATGTTCTTTGTGCAATACTGGATGCAACATTTTATTTTCCAACTCCATATTTTAAGCAATCTTAATTATTATACATCTTAATTTATAACAGCTTGCTAATTAGAGAAACAACAGATCTGCAATATGTGACCCAACATCGATCAATAGCACGGTCATGCCAAATATATTGAAGGGACACAATCTGTCAAAGGTGAAAATTTTCCAAGTTTCTTACAGATGTTTTAAGTATTTATATCAATATTCCATATCAATTGTACAGACTTATGTGCTCTATAAGATTAATATTATTAAACTAATGTCACTCTATGTAGCTATTTCCCAGAGTTTTTGCACAGCTTCCACTAAAGCTGCAATAAAACATTCATTGTTAAGTTCAATAGATCATTAATTGTTAAATTAATATTTTAAGCTTTTTTATTCTTTATCTCTAGGTTTCTGGTGCAAAGTGCCAAAAGGACAAACAGATTAGATGGTTAAATGTGTGGCTTAAAAATTCCAGGGAAAGGCAGGCAACTTATGGAAAGAGGCAAGGAACAACCTCCTTTTATGCAAATACAAAACTGATCGGCAGGCTGGAGGTGTGTGTTGTTTATGAAGGTGTAGGTGTGTACTGTACCTTTAAGAGAGCAAGGTAGCTAGCAAGGACTGACTGAAAGCACAGAGTGTGCTGAACAATCTAAAAGTGTAACATTTGGTTGAAACAAATAGCTGGAGTTGTATTGCCATGGAACAAAAACAAATTCAAATTTGGCCAATCTGTTTAAATTATGCCCCAGATATCAAACTCCAATCGAATTTGAATTTAATTGTCTTGGATGACATCAAACCAATGACATGATCCAATGTGTTGGGGTATAAACATGGACATTTTGAACAGTTAGAGGGAGAACAGTAAAGAACTGCCAAGCACCAATTGCCAGCTGAGTAGCTCTCTGAAAGGTGTCTGTCCATTAGAAACCTGTGCAGCAGAACATTGAAGCCAACCTAGAGAAACTTACAGAGAAAGTTCAACATCCGAAGATGACAACTGGGTTTGAAAGTGATTTGCTGTAAATTTCAGAGGGAATTTATCAGACTAGAATTGTAGAATGGGAGGTAAAAGATAGGTTTAAAAGAAAGGAGTTGTAAATAGCTGTTGATCTGAGAAAATTGCGACACACAGTCAGTTTAAATTAACCTAAAAATAATAAGAGAAAGAAGACATATGTGAGTGTAGTTTATAAGGTTCCAACTGTAGTTTTAGTCTCGAGCAGGGAATAAGTCAGAAAACTAAAGGTAACAGGATTAACACAGGCATCATTTTTTTTGTGGTTTAGGGAAGGGTGGGAGGTGTGGGGGAGAGAGGGGAAGTAGGAATGGTGTCCAATCTTGATATTGACTGAAACCAAATCCTGTGAAGCAAAGACTAAGATGGCAGTAATTTTTTTAAAAAAGTTTCAGAAGATGTCACTCTCACTGGCAAGGCCCAAATGGCATGTTGGCATTCAATTTAAGGGCATTTGAGAACACAAGTAAAGATATCTTATTGCAGTTGTACAGAACCTTGCTTGAGATCACAGCTGGAGACTGTACAGTTTGGGTCTCCTTATCTAAGGAACAATGTATTTGCCATAAAGAAAACTTGCAGTTTGCTTCGAATGACCTCCATGTCTGTTACTTGTTAACAATCTCTCAGGATATACTCCACATCTCCCTCTGTGCACCATCATGATACATCTCTGGTCGGCATATAGTTCGCTGCTGCATCTCAATGCTACACTTTGGAGCGCACCAGCAACTAGCAGTGAAAAGCTAATGCAAGGACACTTTGCACTCAGTGACAAGCACCAGCTCACAGATTGGACCAGGCTGCATCTCGGGGTTGCTCACGTACTTTCTGCACACTCAAACACATAGTGCTTAACTGAGTGCTCCCAATATCCCTGGTCTGCCTCGTCTTGCCTAAAAAGGGATTTTTTATTTCCCCTGAGCTAGAGATAACAGCACACAATATTTTTGTATTAATTTGTCTCTTAGAACAGACAAAAGCCAGGAGGTCTATGATAGTTGTCAGCAGTTCTCCATCAAGTCAAGAGAGGTAGATTCGTTCACAGAGTTCCCAGCACAATATGTCAAGGGCAGCTCTGATCCCAGTCCACAGCTTGAACGTGGTCAGTCAGACATTCAGGACAGTCAGAATCAGTATCCTCTCCTCTTAAGAGATGAACGGTCAAATATCAGCAGCCTTCCACCTGCCTTGACTCTTTCTGCCCAACTTGAGGCTGTTTTCCTGCTGAAATGAGAGACAGGCCGGTGTTAAGGGAGATGAAAGTAGGTGGCATAGCTCCCGGTGCAGGTGGGGAGGTGTTCCGAGTGAGTGAATAGGCAATGTAGAGGGCAGGCAGAGTTAGTGGTGTTGGAGATAGGGATTGAGAAGCTTTTATAGCCTATAGTAAGAGTGGTAGAGCGTGAACATGGTAGGAGGTGGGTACAGTTGCAGAATGTGAATTATCAGGGAGACGTTGGCAGCACTTACGCTGGCAGAGTGGAGAAGGACAGTGGCCTTTTTCCCACATTACTGTACGTTCCTCCAGACAGCTGAGACTACACTGACCTGGGTGAGAACCTCACAGCTGGCTGGCATGGTCTGGTATTGTGACCTCCACTGCAGCTGCTCAGGGAACATGATGTCTCATCAATGCAGCTCCTCATCTGCCAGGAGCTCCAGGTCCCAGCCTGCAAAGCACCGTGTAAAATTCCCCATTTCTGTCTGGGGCAAACGTCCTATAATCTTCGAGATATACAACAGCCTCTATTCCTGCCATGCTGGCAATGACTATTTGTTCCTGGTATGGCCCATTATAGGATGGGGATAGATGAAAGTGTTGACAAAAGGGAATTTTAAGTAGTTAGGAGGTGAGTTTGGTAATATAGGGTGAGATAACTCACCAGGCTTCATGGAGAGAAACCCTCCATGAAACTCATCGACACTGACAGCCAAAGTATGGGAGATGCAGCCCGTGGCATGTTTGTTACGTACTTAATGGACATCCCTCACATATCCACATTATACTGTATCTGCTGTGCATCTGCCCACTTGGTCAACTTTTCAAAATTTCCTTAAGACTCTTTACAACTTTCACAATCTCACAATCTCTCTTAGTCCTAAATCATCAGCAAACTTTAAAATACTACAGTTGATTTCCTCATCCGAATCACTCATGCATATTGTGAATAGCCGGAAGCATAGCACCTTTCCCTGACGTTGCCCGTTAGTCACCACATTCTCTCTGAAAAAAATCTAACTTATTCCAATTCTCTGTTTTGGATCTGCTATCCAATTCTGAATCCTTGCCAGATTATCACCACCAGTCTCAGGTTTTTGATTTTGTACACTAACCTCATTCCTGATGAAGGGCTTATGCCCGAAACGTCGAATTTCCTATTCCTTGGTTGCTGCCTAACCTGCTGTGCTTTAACCAGCAACACATTTTCAACTAACCTCTTACGTGCAACTTCATCAAAACCTTTGTGGAAATCCAAGTACACTATATTCTCTTGTGCTCCTTCATCTATCCCATTGGTTGTATCCTCAAAAATCTCTAGTAGGTTTGTCAAACATGATTTCTCTTTCATAATCCATGATTACTTTGAGTTATCCCACTGAAATTTTCTAAGTGTCCTGTTTATACATCCTTTATAATAGACTCCAACATTTTCCCGAGCACTGATGTTAGGCCAATTGGTCTGTAACTCCTGTATTTCTCTCCTCTTCCTTTTTATATTGTGGGTTTCTATTTGCCACTCTTGTTCCAGAATCTATAGAATTTTTTAAGATGACAATCAACACATCTGCGATGTCCCTGATCACCTCCTTCAGTTCCCTGGGATGTGTATTATCATGCCTTTGGGATTTATCAGATTGCAGACCCATTAATTTCTCCAGCACTATTCTTCTAGTAATCCTCATCTCCTTCAATTCCTCCTCCCCGATAGCCCATTCTCCCTTCATATTTCTGAGAAGTTATTCATCCCTTCTTCAGTGAAAACAAAACTAAAATAGTTGTTTCAATGCTTTGCCACTTATTCGTACTTTCAATTGTCCCATTTAAGGCTGAAGGGGCTGACGTTTGTCTTCACTAATTGTTTTTTTTGATATACGTTTTGATGCTCTTTCAGGCTGCATTTATGTTTCTTACAAGTTTATCCTCATGCTGTATTTTTGCCCTCTTAGTCAATTTCTTGGTTCTTTTTTGATGAATCTTAAACTGCTCTCACTGTTCAGACAGACTCATTCCTTTAGAAACTTTATATGACTCCTGTTTAGATCTAATATTATCTGTAATTTCCTTTGTTGGCCATAGTCTGGTGGGGGGATGGGAATCTAAGAGTAAGCTTAGGTGGGTCTGATTCAGATCGGGAAACAGGAGGTAAAACATTTGTTAGTGATGCAGTCAGCAACTCGGAAAGATAAAAGAAACAAGGATTAAAGTGTCCAGCAAAAGAAATTGATGGGGCTAAGCTGGTTATAGAGTTTTAGAAGCGTACAGCATGGAAACAGACCTTTCAGTCCAACCAGTCCATGCTGAACATAGTCCCAAACTAAACTAGACTGACCTGTGGGAATTGGTTTAGCTCAATTGGTTAGATTGTTGGTCTACAGAATACTATGATTTCAACAGCTTAGGTTCAATTCCTATCACTAGCTTGAGGCTCCCATGAAGAGCTCTCTTCCCTCACCTGGTGGCCCTCAGGTTAAATCACCACCAGTTGCTTCTCTCTAACGAGAGAGCAACCCCCTATGGTTTGGTTAGACTATGGTGACACAACAACTCCTACATGCCTGCTCCAGGCCCATATCCCTCCAAATTTTCTTATTCATGGATGTAGGAAAAAGTCTTTTAAACATTGTAAATGTACCTACATCCACCACTTCCTCAGGAAGTTCATTCCACATGCGAGTCACCCTCTGTATAAAAAAAATTTACCTCATGCCTTTTTTAAATGTCTGTCCTCTCACTTTAAAGATGTGCCCCCTAGGCTTGAAATCCTCCATCCTTGGGAAAAGACAACTCTCATTAACTCTATCTATACCGTTCATTATTTTATACACTTCTCTCAGGTCGCCTCGCAACCTCCTACTCTCCAGTGAAAAAAGTCCCAGCCTATTCATCCCGTCTTTATAAATCGAACCTTCCATACTTGGCAACATCCTGGTAAATCTCTTCTGAATCCTCTCCAGCTTAATAATTTCCTTCCCATAACTGGTTGACCAGAACTGGACACAGTATTCCAGAAGGGGCCTCACCAATGTCCTGTACAACCTCAACATTACATCCCAATTCCTATACTCAAAGGACCGCACAATAAAGGCAAGCATGCCAAACGCAATTTTAACCACCTTGTCTATATGTGATGCAAACTTCAAAGAATTATGTACCTGCACCCCAAGGTCCCTCAATCCTACAACACTACCTAGGGCCCTACCATCAATTGTATAAGCCCGGCCCTTATTTGCTGTACCAAAATACTATATCTCACATTTATCCAGATTGAACTCCATCTGCCATTTTCAACCTGTTTGATCAAGATTCCTTTGTAATCTCTGATAACCTTCTTCATCTACTATGCCATCAATTTTGATGTCATCCGCAAACTTACTAACCAAGCCTTCTATATTCTCATTTAAATCATTTATATAAATGACAAACAAAAGAGCACCCAGAATCAATCTCTGTGGAACAGTGCTGGTGACAGGTCTCCAGTCTGAAGAGCAACCCTCCACCACCACTATGTTACCTGCCGTTAAGCCAATTTTGTATCCAATTAGCAAGCTCACCCTGAATCCAATGTGACCTAACTTTACTAATTAGTCTACCAGGCAGAATCTTGCCAAAGGCTTTACTAATCTTTTTGGTTAATTCCTCAAAAAATTCAATTAAGTTTGTGGGACACAATTTTCCTCGTACAAAACCATGCTGACTATCCCGAATCCATTTTTACCTCTCTAAATGTCCATAAATCCTATTTATTATAATCACTTCCAACAATTTACCCACAGCTGATGTCAGACTCATAGATGTATAGTTCCTCGGTTTCTCCTTACAACTGACAAGAGGGCGGCACGGTGGGTCAGTGGTCAGCACTGCTGCCTCACAGCGCCATGGACCTGGGTGTGATTCCTGCCTCAGGCGAATGTCTGTGTGGGGTTTGCACATTCTCCCCGTGGCTGCATGTATTTTTCCGGGTGCTCTGATTTCCTCCCATAATCCAAAGATGTGCAGGTCAGGTGAATTGGCCATGCTAAATTACTCATAGTGTTAGGTGCATTAGTCAGGGGTAAATATAGGTTAGGGAATAGATCTGAGTGGGTTACTCTTCAGAGGGTCAGTGTGGACTTGTTGGGCCGAAGGGCCTGTGTCTGTACTAATCTAATCAATCTACAAAAAAACCTTCCATAAACAAAGGTACAACAGTAACCACCCTCCAGTCATCAGGCACTTCAACGCAAAGAGTATTACAAACAAAACAAATTAATTAAGGGCATAAACAGACACATTCTGGAAACCTGAATTAGGAAGGGCAGAATCGGCAGCTCAATATCCCTGGATATTGAGTTTTCAGGCAGGAGAGTTGGTGACAAAAAAGTAAGGGGGAGGGGTAGCAGTATTGGTGAAAGAATCAAATACAGTTGTGAGAAGGGATGATATACCAAATGGAATTACAAATAAGGCTTTATGGGTTGACCTTAGGAATAAAAAAGGGGCAGTCACACTACTAGGAGTTTACTACAGACTCCCAAATAGTGGCAGAGAGATAGAAGAACATACATGTAGACAAATGTTTGCCTGCAGGAATAGGAGGGCATTAATGTTAGGAAACTTTGATTATCCCAATATCAACTGGGCTTCACACAAAACAAGGGCCATTGAAGGTGAAAATTTGATGTTTCTGGCTGGTGTCTCTAGGACCAGAGGACATACTACCAGGATAAGCTATATATCATTTCAGATGATGAAGCACAAGAATTTGTTCACTCAGAGGGTGGTGAATGTCTCAGACTCTTTTTCTCAGAGAACACTGGAGACTCAATGATTGAGCATAATCCAATGCTATTAAGGGATGTGGACAGAGATTGGGAAAGTGACACTGAGGTAGAAAGTCAGCTGTGGTGTAACTGAATAGCAGGGCTGGTTCGATGAACTGAATGGCCCACTCCTTTCCCTGTGTTCCTCTGTCTGTCAGCTGTCCCATCTGATATTCAGTGTGAAAGAGGCAGGAGTGTAGTGAGGTTGCTGGCTACCAACATAATTTCATAGCCACCACTACCAGAGCTGTGTTAGAGGCTAAAAAATTCACCCCAATGTTTCAGTTTAATTACCTGTCATCAGAGTGAGAAAAAGAGATTTAACAGATTTAAAACCAATGCAGAGACTAGCAAAGAGGTTTGGGAAGTAACAAAACCAACAATCTGTGACAGGATTGAAGACATCTGAAAGATTAAATGGCAAAAAGGGACAAAGAAAAAAATAAAATTTGCCTCGAAGAGTTTTATAAGATCATAAGAAATTGGTGTACAGCGAGATCTGGGTGTTCAGGTCCATTGTACCCTGAAGGTGGCAACGCAGGTCAATAGAGCGGTCAAGAAGGCATACGGCATGCTTTCTTTCATTGGATGGGATATTGAGTACAAGAGTTGGCAGGTCATATTATATTTGTATAGGACTTTGGTTCGGCCACATTTGGAATACTGCGTACAATTTTGGTCGCCACATTACCAAAAGGATGAGGATGTTTTGGAAAGGGTGCAGAGGAGGTTCACCAGGATGTTGCCTGGTATGGAGAACACTACCTCTGAAGAGAGGCTGAGTAGATTAGGATTGTTTTCATTAAAAAGATGGAAGTTGAGGGGGGACTCGAGTGAGGTCTACAAAATCATGAGAGGTATAGACAGGGCGCATAGCAAGAAGTTGTTTCCCAGAGTAGGGGACTCAATTACTAGGGGTCACGAGTTCAAGGTGAGAGGGGAAACATTTAAGTGAGATATGCGCGGAAAGTTCTTTATGCAGAGGGTAGTGGGTGCCTGGAATGCGTTGCAAGCAGAGGTGATAGAGGTGGGCAAGATAGCGTCATTTAAGATGTATCCTGTCAGACACGTGAATGGGCAGGGAGCAGAGGGAAACAGACCCTTACAAAATAGATGACAGGTTTAGATAGAGGATCAGGATCGGCGCAGGCTTGGTGGGCCAGTGGGCCTGTTCCTGGGCTGTAATTTTCTTTGTTCTTTGCTGTTCTTTGGAATAGAAATAGGCAGTTTGATTCCTCAAACCTGCTTGACCATTCAATAAAACATGAAATCCAGAGACCTAGTCAATTGGATACAAAATTGGCTTGAAGTTAGGAGACAGAGGCTGGTAGTGGAGGATTGTTGTTTGGTCTGAAGGCCTGTGACCAGTGGTGTGCTGCAAGGATCAGTGCTGGGTCCACTGCTTTTTGTCATTTATATAAATTATTTGGATGTGGTGGGTATGGTTAATATGTTTGCAGATGACACCAAAGTTGGGGATGTAATGGACAGTGAAAGTTATCTCAAGAGTACAACCTTGATCAGATGGGTCCATGTACTGAGCAGTGACAGATGGAGTTTAGATAAATAATTTAGATAAATGTGAGCTATTGCACTTTGGTAAGGCAAACCAGGGCAGGACTTATAAAGTTAATGGTAGGGCACTGGGGAGTGCTGCTGAACAGAGATCTGAGATGCAGGTACATAGTTCCTTGAAGAATAGTGTTGCATAATAGTGAAGAAGGTGTTTGGTATGCTTGACTTTATTGGTCAGTGCATGGAGCTTAGGAGTTGAAATGTCATGTTGCGGCTGTACAAGATGTTGGAATGAGCTGCCAGAGGAAGTGATGGAGGATGGTACAATTACTACATTTAAAAGGCATCTGGATGAGTATATGAATAGGAAGGAATTAGAGGGATATGGACCAAATGCTGGCAAATGGGAATAGATCAGTTTAGGATATTTGATCGATGTGAATTGGACCGAAAGGTCTGTTTCCATTCTCTACAACTCTATGATTCTGAGGATCATGACTGATCTGATATTCCTACATCCATTTACCTGCCCTTTCCTCCCATCCTCTTGTGACTACTTCCCAAAACCTTAAATTTGTGCATCCTCCTCCATGCATTGTTAGCTAACGGAAACTGCTTTTTATCGTCTGCTCTACTTGAACCTGTCATATTTGTGTTCACACTTATAAAATGTCTTCTGATTCATTTTTCTCCAAGGTAGATAGTTACTTCAACCTAATTTTGTGGTTACACTTCCTCATCAATGGAGTTATCCCAGTAAATCTCCTTTGCACCCTCTTAAGGACCTCCCTAAGGTGTGACTAGAACTAGGAGTGTGTGTGACCCAACTAGATTTAGCATAACCTCCCTGTACCCCTATTTATGAAGTTCAGATACCATATGCTTTGCTAGATATTTTTCAATATGTCTTGCCACCTTTAAACAATGATGCACATAATCCTCATATATCACTCTGTCCTTCACATTCTTTAGAATGAGCTACTGAGTCTATATTGCTTCTCCCTATCCCTTCTGTCACAGGTATCATCTCATACCTACCTGTAAATAATTCCATCTATACTTGCTTGCCCACTCTGTCCTTTAGCAGTTGCTTATCACACCCTCAGGTTGGGTATCATCAGGAAATTATGGAATGTACTCTGTATTCTTACATTGAAATTATTTATTAAAAAAAGGCATTGGTCCCACCACTATACCCAGGGAATATCATTGTCTACCATCTCCAATCTGAAAGACACAATTTCCCTCAACTTCATTTTCTCTGCTTAAGCTGTTTAAAACAAAATGGCTCTCCTGTTCTCTAAACATTAATTTTATTAACCTTCTGTGGTACTGTATCAAAACTTCTCTTTATTTACCTCTTTAATTTCTGCAAACCTCTCCAAGTGCCTGTTCATTTTCCTCACGATTATTGTTACTAAAACCCTGCCTGCAACTGATGTTAAACCACCTGGCCTATAGGTACCCAAAGTGCTTTTATGAATTAATTCTCAGGATGTGGGTATCGCTGGCATTTATTGTTTATCTGTAATTGTCCAGAGGGCTGTTAAGAGTCAACCACATTGCTGTGGGTCTGGAGTCACATTCAGGCTGGACCAGATAAGAAAAGTAATTTCCTTCCCTGAAGGACATTAGTGAACCAGATGGGTTTTTCTGACAATCAACAATAGATTCATAGCCATCATTAGAGTTTGATTTGGTTTGGTTTATTGTTGTCACATGTATCTGAGTACAGTGAAAAGTTTTGTTTTGCGAGCAGTACAGGCAGATCATAACATATCCGGAACAGCTTTCTCAGTCGGTTGTATAATACATGACACAGCTTCATTTCCTATTAGGAAAGCTTGGTAGATCGTGGTTAGCCCTTCTATCACCTCCTTCCCCATTTCTCTGAGCAATGTGGGACATAAGCCATCCAGACAAGGTGACTTATTCATTCTATGCATGGCCAGACCTTCCTGAGTATCTTGCTGATTAATTACTGACAAATATATCTCTACCAAATAAAAGCAAAGTACTCTGGATGCTGGAGACTGACATTCAAGGACTGGAGAAACTTAGCACATCTAGCAGCTTCTATGGAAAAAGAAACAGAGTGAACATTTTGACTCCTATATGACCCTCCTTCAGGTTCTGATCATATTACACAATTGCATTGATAAACTAGCATCAAAGAATTCTGATTTCTAATAGACAGTGGAATTAAATGTTATAATAACTAACGTTACACAACTATTTACAGCCAAACAACCATGGGTCACCTTAAAGCACAACAAAATGCATGTTCAATGAGAAAGACATATATTGTTGTTTTTGTGACAACTGCCTTGTGCCTAGGCTCCTTCCTGCACCTGAGGTGCCTAAGGCACTTGATTCTAAACATTAATAGGATCTTGTTTGTATTGAGATTTTACTAAAATATTCTTACCACCTGAAGGAGCAGAAAGTAATCGGCCTAGTCTGGAAACTGATCGCACACCACTCAGTAAGTTGCCTCCATCAATATTCAATTGGGAAACATTTGTTCGATGAGGTTGCAAATTTGTTTTATGCCCACTGTTCCGAGGTGATAAGTAGTTTCGAGAGTAACCTTAAAAAGGAAATTTAAATTTTGTGTCACTACTTCCAGAGACCTGATTTTTACATGCTTTAAGACCAGAGTTACAATATGTTTATTCTTTATGACTCAATCTCTTCATATATTTAAGTGTATTGTTTGGTTTTAGTTAGCTGATATAAAGCTAAGGCTTACAATGACAGGGAACCTCAGGTCCGTGGCTTGTGCCTCTTGCTTGATGTGGGAGCTCAGGAACATGGCTGACCTTCCTGACTCTTACACTTGCAAGTGTGTCCAGCTGCAGCTGTTGTTTGACCGCATGATGGCTCTGGAGATGTGGATGGACTCACTGTGGAGCATCCGCGATGCTGAGGAGTCATGGATAGCATGCTTAGTGAACTGGCCACACCACAGAATTGCTGAGGGAGACAGTGAATGGGTGACCAAAAGGCAGAGAAAGAGTGGGAAGGCAGTGCAGGTGTTCCCTGCAAAGCAGGCATACCATTTTGGATACTGTTGGGGGAGATGGCTCACCAGGGGAGGGCAGCAGCTGCCAGGATCATGGCACCGTGGCGGGCACTGCTGTTCAGAAGGGCTGGAAAAAGACTAGGCGGAGGGCCATAGTCATAGGGGATTCTATCGTGAGGGGAGTAGATAGGGGATCTGTGGCTGAAAACGGGACTCCCGGGTGGTATGTTGACTCCCAGGTGCTTGGGTCAGGGATGTCACTGATCGGCTACAGAGCATTCTAAAAGGAGAGGGTGAACAGCCAGTCGTCTTGGTGCAAAAGGCACCAACGATATAAATAAAAAACGAGATGAGGTCCTGAAAGCAGAATTCAGGGAGCTAGGAGAGAAGTTAAAAAGGAGCACCTCAAAGGTAGTGATCTCAGGATTACTACCAGTGCCACGTGCTAGCCAGCGTAGAAATGAAAAAATAGGCAGGATGAACAGGTGGCTTGAGGGATGGCAGAGGAGGGAGGGGTTCAGATTTGTTGGACATTGGGAACGGTTTTGGGGAAGGTGGGACTATAACAAATTGGATGGCCTACATCTGAACCAGACTGGAACCAATGTCCCCTTGGGAGGTTTTGCTCCTGCTGTTGGGGAGGTTTTAAACTAATGCGGCAGGGGGCTGGGAACCAGGAGAGAAGACAAGTCGGCAGCGAGGTGGAGACTGGAGACTGTAACAATCATGAAAATAGCATTAATGAAAGGGAAGAGTAGGCAGAGAGCAAATGAACACAAAAGAACTGGTGGCCTGAAGTTCAAGGAGTATAGTGGGCAAGGCAGATGAACGTAGGACTTGGATTGGTGCCTGGGAGTATGACTTTATTGCAATCACAGAGATTTGGTTGAAGGAAGGACATGACTGGCAACTAAATGTTCCAGGTTATAGACACTTCAGACAGGACAGGGAGGGAAGTAAAAGAGGGGAGGAGTTGCGTTGCTGGTCAGGGATGATATCACAGCTGTGCTAAAGGAGGACACTATGGAGGGCTTCAGTAGTGAGGCATTATGGATGGACCTGAGAAATGAGAAGGGTGCAGTTACATTGTTTGGGCCTCTCAACAGTGAGCGTGAGGCAGAAGAACAAATAGGTAAACAGATTATGGAAAGATGAGCCTAGATTAGAGTGTTGCTGGAAGAGCACAGCAGGTCAGGCAACATCCGAGAAGCAGGAAAATTGACATTTCGGGCAAAAGCCCTTCATCAGGAATGCCCCTGCTCTTTGGATGCTCCCGGACCTGCTGTGCTTTTCCAGCACCACTCTCATCTAGATTCTGGTTTCCAGCATCTGCACTCCTTGTTTTTACCTAGATTATGGAAAGATGTAGAGGCAACAGGGTGGTGATGATGAGAGATTTTAATTTTCCCAACATTGACTGGGATACACCTAGTGTCAGAGGTCTGGATGGGATAGAATTTGTAAGAAGCGTCCAGGAGAATTTTCTAGAGCAGTATGTCAATAGACCGATACGGGAAGGGGCCATATTGGACCTGGTACTGGGGAACGAGCCAGGCCAGGTGGTAGAAGTTGCTGTGGGGGATTTCTTTGGGAACAGTGACCACAATTCTGTAAGTTTTGGAATACTCATAGCCAAAGATGAGAGTGGTCCTAAGGGAAGAGTACTAAACTGGGCCAAGACCAATTATATCAAAATTAGGCAGGAGCTGGGAAATGTGGAGTGGACACAGCTATTTGAAGGGAAGTCCACATTTGAGATATAGGAGGCTTGCAAAGAGAGGTTAACGGTAGTGCAGGATAGGCATGCCCTGCTGAAGGCAAAGGATAGGAAGGGCAAGATTCATGAACCGTGGATAACAGGAGAAATCGTACGACTAGCCAAGAAGAAAAGGGAAGTCTACATAAGGTCCAGGCAGCTAAGAACAGAACGGGCCCTAGGGGAATATCAGAAGAATAGGACCAATCTTAAACAAGGAATCAAGCGGGCTAAAAGGGGTCATGAAATAGCTTTAGCGGGCAGAATTAACAAGAATCCCGAGGCCTTTTATTCTTATATAAGAAGCAAGCAGGTAACTAGAGAAAGGATTGGTCCACTAAAGGATAATGAAAGAAGGCTGTGTGTCGAACCTGAGAGAATGGGTGAGATTATGAATGATTACTTCGCATCAATGTTCACTGAGGAGAGGGACCTGATGAAGGTTGAGATTATAGATAGGAGTTTGATTACTCTGGATCACGTTGGCATAAATAGGAAAGATGTGTTGGGTAGGCCAGAGATTATTAAAGTGGACAAATTCCCAGGACCGGATGGGATCTATCCAAGTTGCTGAGGGAGGTGAGAGAGGAAATAGCTGGGGCCCTGACAGATATCTTTGTAGCATCCTTAAACACAGGTGAGGTGCCAGTGGACTGGAGGGTCGCTCATATTGTCCACCTATACAAGAAGGGTTGTAGGGATATTCTGGGTAACTGCAGCCCTGTGAGCCTGATGTCAGTGGTGGGAAAGTTGCTGGAGAAGGTATTGAGCAACACTGCCTCACACCACCAGGGACCTGAGTTTGACTCCAGCCTCGGGTGTCTGACTGTGTGAAGTTTACACATTCTCCCCATTTCTGTGTGGGTTTTCTCCGGGTGCTCTGGTTTCCTCCTGTAGTCAACAGATGTGCAGGTTAGGTGAATTGGCCATGCTAAATTGCCCATAGTGTTCAGGGATGTGTAGGGTAGGTGCATTAGTCAGGGATAAATATAGGGTAGGGGAATGGGTCTAGGTGGGTTATTTTTTGGAGGGTTGGTGTGGACTTGTTGGTCTGAAGGGCCTGTTTTCACACTGTAGGGATTCTATATTCTCCCACCTGATGTACCAGATTCAATGCACTCATGTGGGCCACTTAGCTACTGCCCCACTTCCTGCATCAGCTAAGGTTACCGTGAAGGTCCTGGCTTCTTGAACTCAGTCCTCACCTGACAGCCTCAGGTTAAACTCACCATCAGTCACCTCCCTTTCAAGATTGAGCAGTCTCATTGTTCCCTGGGACCATGACAACTTTACTGTTACACTCTATACAGCCACCCTTGCAGCCTGGAGAAGGAAAGTCTTTGGACTCCCCAGCAGCTAATCTCCACGACACTCTCAGACTGGCTACTTTGGCTCAGGTGGGAAAGTCTCCTGGGTGCTGTTGGCAGGGAACAGCACCTTCTACTGGATAACCTGAAAGAGAATGTCAAGGGAGACAGTGCAAAACATGGTGTGTTGCATTGGCTGCGCTGAGACATGGATGAATGTGGTTCAGGTTTAAGATCATTGATGGGTTTGGAAATACACTGGAGACAAACAAGAGCTTGGTATCTGAGATGAAGACAGAACTTGAGGGACTAGTAGAGGATGTTGTGATCTGTACATGGTGGAATGGATGCTGCTAGGTTGTGCACAAGTTATACTTGTTTGGCTGCTGTTTAACAATAACCTTCAACCCCATTAGCTGCTGGTATGCTTGTCAACTTTCTCCCTGCCCCTGCTGTGTTATTGGCCAGGCCCTCAGGTTCTGCATCTCTAATTGGCTAACTGCTGGGTAATCACAAATGGCCAAACTTCCCTTTTATGAGCGGCAGTTCTGTTTACTTCTGGGTTTACTGGCAGGATCTGCCTCTGATGCATTAAATGAGAAAGTGTGACTCAGCAGCAAGATTGTAGAATCTGTCACTAAGGACATGCTATCAGATAACAGTTTGTATTGTTTACTACAGTTCCAGAAATTTACAACTATGAGCAATATTCAGTATTACATCTAGCTTTAAAATAACATAATGGCAAAAATTGGTACGGTGGGGGGGGGGGGGGGCGGGGTGCATGGTGGCTCAATGGTTTGCACTGCTGCATCACCACACCAGGGACCCAGGTTCAATTCCAACCTTGGGTGACTGTCTGCATGGATTTCCTCCAGATGCTCTGGTTTCTACCCACAGTCCAAAGATGTGCAGGGTCAGTGGATTGGTAATGCTAAATTGCCCATAGTGTTCAGGGATGTGTAGGCTAAGTGAGGTAGCAATGCTAAATATGGAGTTACGAGGACTGTGGGAGATGCTGTTTGGAGGGTCAGTGCAGACTTGAGGGCCAAATGGACTCTTTCCTCATGGTAGGGATTCTCTGATTAGTGTGATGATCTAAGAATATACTCCAACAACATTATGTTCCTCCTCAGATTTTAGGTTGCCGCCAATTTTACCCAGAGGAGAAAGTGAGAACTGCAGATCCTGGAGATTAGAGTCAAGATTAGAGTGGTGCTGGAAAAGCACAGAAGGTCAGGCAGTATCCAAGGAGCAGGAGAATTGACGTGTCGGGCATAGGCCCTTCACCAGGGATGAGGTTTGTGGCTCGGGGAGGGAGGGTTGTGGGGGAAGGTAGCTGAGAAAGCAATAGGTAGGTGGAGATGAAGGATGATTTGACAGGTCAGAGAGGAGGGTGGAGCAGATAGATTGGAAAGGTGATGGACAGGTCAAGAGGGCGATGCCGAGTTGGAGGCTTGGGACTGGGATAATGTAGGGGGAGGGGAATGAGGAAACTGTTAACATCCACATTGATCCCATGTAGTTGCAGGGTCCTGAGTGATTGCAGGGCCAATTTTACACCACATGTTATTATCTGGAATGCACAGTCATTAATGTTGGTGGAAACAGATTTGGCAGGAACTTTCAAGAGGTCACTGAATGCATGTTTCAAAAAGGTGATGAAGAAACAGAAGGAGAACAGGCCTAAACGAATACTTTTTTCAAAGCTAGGCTTAATGGCTTCATTCCATTCAATTCTTTGATTCTATTTAGAGATTAGATAGTACTGATACATTTAAAAGATTTGTAAGCACCACTCGTATATTTCTCAGTACAGAAGACAGATATGATTAGATTCTCTACAGTGTGGAAACAGGCCCTTCAGCCCAAACCGACCCTCTAAAGAGTAATCCACCCAGACCCATTCCCCTAACCTATATTTACCCCTCACTAATGCACCTATCACACTGGGCAATTTAGCGCGGCCAATTCACCTGATCTGCACATCTTTGGATTGTAGCAGGAAACCGGAGCACCTGGAGGAAACCCACACAGACACGGGGAGAATGTGCGAACTCCACACAGACAGTCACCCAAGGCTGGAATTGAACCTAGGACCCTGCTGCTGTGAGGCAACAGTGCTAACCACTTTGCCATCGTGCCATCCTGAGAGTGGCATATCAAGAGCTTTGAAGTTGATCTGCCTTCAAGTACCTCTTGAAATCATCACTTGTTGTATTGGAAATAAAGAGGAGGAAGCTGTGATTTCATGTATTGGTGCCTTGTTAGTTATTGTTCATATGAGGTTAAACAGCATTGAAAGATTATTCAGGTAATAATCACGGCCACATCCAATATTACCCTCACTAATGGCACTGGCACTAAAGGCAACAGTATTGTCTTTTCCTATTCTTTGAACCAAGGATGGATGAATCCAATACCATAAGACCTGAAGATATTGGAGCAGAATTAGCCCATTCAGTCCACTGAGTCTGCTCTGCCTTTCAATCATGGCTAATATAATTCTCAACTCTATTCTCTTGCCTTCTCCCCTTAACCCTTTGATCTCCTTACTAGTCAGGAACCAACCCCTGTCTTAGTTATAGTCAATGACATGCCCTTCGCAACCTTCTGTGGCAATTAGTTTCATAGATTCCCTGTGGCTTAAGATATTCCTTCTCATTGCAGTTCTTCACTCTGAGGCTGTGCTATCAGGTTCCAATCTCTCCTACTGTTGGAAACATCTTTATGTCCACTCTTGTCCACATCTACTCTATCCAGGCCTATCAACATTCTGTAAATTCCAATGAGATCTTCCCTCATCCTTCTGAAATCCATAGAGTACAGACCTGGAATCCTGAACTGCTCCCCGTGTGACAAGCCCTTCATCCCTCGGATCATTCTTGTAAATCTCCTATGGCTATGTCCAATACACATGCTTCCTTAGATATTGGGCCCAAAACTGCTGACACTATTCCAAAGGTGATCTGACCAGAGCCTTATACATTCTCAGCAGTACATCCCTGTGTCTTGTATCCTAGCCCTCTTGAAATGAATGCTAACACTGCATTTACCTTCTTAACTATCAACTGAAACTGCATGTTAACCTTAAGAGAATCCTGAACTCGGACTCCCACATTTTCCCACAAAGTTTCCCACAAGTTTCTTTGACTTTCCACCTCTGATTTTTTTGCCCATTCTCTTAGCCAGTCAAGTCTTTCTGAAGCCTCCACATCTCAACACTACCTGTGCATCCACTTATCTTTGTGTGTTTTCCAACTTGAGCAACGATATCCTTAGTTCTGTCTTTCTGATCATTGATGTGTTGATGTGAATATTTGTGGTCCCAACACTGATCCCATTAGTCACTGGTTGCCATCCTGAAATAGATTACTTTATTCATACTCTTTGCCTTTTATCAGTTACCCAATCCTTTATCCATGCTGGAACTTTGCCCCGAACACCATGGACACTTAGCATGTGCGGCACCTTGAGAAAGGCTTTCTAGAAAGCCATATAGATCATGCCCACTGGCTCTCCTTCACCTACCTTGCTCGTTAACTCCTCAAAGAATTCAAACAGGTTTGTCAGGCATGACCTTCCCTTAATGAAGCTGTGCTGACTTAGCCCTATTTTACCATGCACTTTCAACTACGGTACTCCACAATCTCACCCATAATAATGGAATCTAAATCTCCCCAGTGACTGAGGTCAAGCTAAACAGCCTACAGTTTCCTGGTTCAGCCTCCCTCCCTTCTGAAACAGGGGTGTTACATTCACTATTTTCCAGTCTTCTAGGACCCTCCCTGATTCCAGTGATTCTTCAAAGGTCATCATCAAAGACTTTACAATCTGCTCAGCTATCTCTTTCAGAGCTCTGGGGGTGTAGTCTATCTGTTCTGGATGGATTTAACCACCTTTGTACCTTCCACCTTCCCCACTACCTTCTCTTTAGTGATAGCCACTACATTTACCTCTGCCCCCTCTCTTTAAATTCTGGTAGGCTACTGGAGTCTTCCAATGAGAAATCTGATGCAAAGTACTTCTTCAGCTCCTCCACTACTTCTCTCTTCCACAATATAGTTAACAACTTGTAAGTACAGCTGGATAGCCCGAAATGTTTCTCCAATTTTTCAAACTAACTTATTGAAGAACAAACATTTGTATTCATACAGCACCTATCACATGCTCAGAAATTTTTGAATTATTTAGAACAAACAAAGAACCAGGAGAATTTACAGCTCAGGATCAGGCCCTTCGGGCCTCCTTGCCTGAGCCGATCCAAATCCACTGTCTAAACCTGTCGTCTGATTCCTAAGCATCTGTATCCCTCTGCTCCCCAATCATGCATCTGTCCAGACGCATCTTAAATGAATTTATCGTGCCTGCCTCTACCACCTCTGCTGGCAATGCATTCCAGACACCCACCACCCTCTGTGTGAAGTACTTGCCACGTGCGTCCCCCTTAAACTTTCCACCTCTCACCTTGAAAGAGTGACCTCTCGTTATTGAATCCTTCACCCTGGGAAAAAGCTTGTCTCTATCCACCCTGTCTATACCCTTCATGATTTTGTAAAGCTCAATCAGGTCCCCCCTCAATTTCCTTTTTCCTAATGAAAATAAACCTAACCTACTCAACCTCTCTTCATAGCTAACACCTTCCATACCAGGTAACATCCTCGTAAACCTTCTCTGCACCCTCTCCAAAGCGTCCACAGTCTTTTGGTAATGTGGCGACCAGAACCGTACACAGGTATTCTAAATGCAGCCGAATCAATGTCGTGCACAATTTTAACATGACTTGCCAGCTCTTATACTCAATTCCCCAACCGATGAAGGCAAGCATACTATATGCCTTCTTGACCACTCTATCCACCTGTGCGGAAGCCATAAGGGTATAATGGACCTGAGTGCCCAGATCTCTCTGCTCATCAACTTTTTCCAAGATTCTTTTGTTTACTGTAAAATTCGCTCTAAAAGTAGATTTCCCAAAATGCATCACCTCACATTTGCCTGGATTGAACTCCATCTGCCACTTCTCTGCACAACTCTCCAGTCTATCTACATTCTCCTGTATTCTTTGACAGTCCCCTATGCTTTCTGCTACTCCACCAATTTTGTGCCATCTGTAAACTTACTGATCATACCAACAATGCCCTCTGCCAGATCATTTACGTAAATTACAAACAACAGTGGCCCCAGCTCTGATCCCCATGGAACACCACTGGTCACCTTTCTCCATTTCGAGAAACTCCCTTTAACTACTACTCTCTGTCTCCTGTTGCTCAACCAGTTCTTTATCCACCGAGCTAGAACACCCTGCGCACCATGTGACTTCACTTTCTCCATTAGTTTGCCATGGGGAATATTATCAAATACCTTACTAAATTCCATGTATGTGACATCAACAGCCCTTCCTTCATCTATTAACTTGGTCACTTCCTCAAAGAACTCTATTAAGTTGGTAAGGCTTGATCTCCCCCGCACAAAACCATGTTGTTATCACTGATAAGCCCATTCTTTTCCAAATATAGAAAATAGAACATTGCAGCGCAGTACAGGCCCTTCGGCCCTCGATGTTGCACCGACCTGTCATACCAATCTGAAGGCCATCTAACCTACACTATTCCATGTACATCCATATGCTCGTCCAATGATGACTTAAATGTACTTAAAGTTGGCAAATCTACTACTGTTGCAGGTAAAGCATTCTATACCCTTACTACTCTCTGAGTAAAGAAACTACCTCTGACATCTGTCCTATATCTATCTCCATTTAAAGCTATGCCCCCTCATGCTCATCGTCACCATACTTGGAAAAAGGCTCTCCCTGTCCACCCTATCTAACCCTCTGATTATCTTATATGTCTCTATTAAGTCACCTCTTAACCTTCTTCTCTCTAACGAAAACAGCCTCAAGTCCCTCAGCCTTTCCTTGTAAGACCTTCCCTCCATACCAGGCAACATTCTAGTAAATCTCTGCACCCTTTCCAAAGCTTCCACACCCTTCTTATAATGCAGTGACTAGAACTGTACGCAATACTCCAAGTGCGGCCGCACCAGAGTTTTGTACAGCTGCAGCATAACCTCATGGTTCCAGAACTCGATCCTTCTGTTAATAAAAGCTAAAACACTGTTTGCCTTCTTAACAACCCTGTCAACCTGGGTGGCAACTTTCAAGGATCTGTGTACCTGGACACCGAGATCTCTCTGCTCATCTACACGACCAAGAATCTTACCATTAGCCCAGTACTTTGCATTCTGGTTACTCCGACCAAAGTGAACCACCTCACATTTGTCTGCATTAAACTGCATTTGCCATCTCTCAGCCCAGCTCTGCAGCTTATCTATGTCTCTCTGTAACCTACGACATCCTTCATCAGTATCCACAACTCCACCGACCTTAGAGTCATCTGCAAATTTACTAACCCACCCTTCTACGCCCTCATCCAGGTCATTTATAAAAATGACGAACAGCAGTGGACCCAACACCGACCCTTGCGGTGCACCACTGGTAACTGGACTCCAGGATGAACATTTCCTCATAACCACCACCCTCTGTCTTCTTTCAGCAAGCCAATTACTGATCCAAACTGCTAAATCTCCCACAATCCCATTCCTCCTCATTTTGTACAATAGCCTACTGTGGGGAACCTTAGCGAATACTTTGCTGAAATCCATATACACCACTGATGAAGGGCTTATGCTCGAAACGTCGAATTCTCTATTCCTGAGATGCTGCCTGACCTGCTGTGCTTTGACCAGCAACACATTTGCAGCTGTGATCTCCAGCATCTGCAGACCTCATTTTTTACTCCATATACACCACATCAACCGGTTTACTCTCATCTACCTGTTTGGTCACCTTCTGAAAGAACTCAATAAGGTTTGTGAGGCACGACCTACCCTTCACAAAACCGTGCTGACTGTCCCTCATCAAATTATTCTTTTCTAGATGATTATAAATCCTATCTCTTATAACTTTTTCCAATACCCTTTACCAACAACTGAAGTAAGGCTCAGTGGTCTATAATTATCAGGATTGTCGCTATTCCCTTTCTTGAACAGGGGAACCACATTTGCTATCCTCCAGTCTTCTGGCACTATTCCTGTAGACAATGATGATTTAAAGATCAATGCCAAAAGCTCGGCAATCTCCTCCCTGGCTTCCAGAGGATCCTGGGATAAATCCCATCCGGCCCAGCGGACTTATCTATTTTCACACACTGCAGTATTTCTAATACCTCCTCCTTGTGAACCTCAATCCCACCTAGTCTAGTGGCCTGTATCTCAGTATTCTCCTCGACAACATTGTCGTTTTCTAGAGTGAATACTGTTGAAAAATATTCATTTAGTGCTTCCCCTATCTCCTCTGACTCCACACACAACTTCCCACTGCTATCCTTGATTGGCCCTAATCTTACCCTTGTTATTCTTTTATTCCTTAAATACTATGGAAAGCCTTAGGGTTTACCCTGATCCTATCCGCCAGCAACTTCTCGTGTCTCCTCCTGGCTCTTCTGAGCTCTCTCTTTAGGTCTTTCCTGGCTACCTTGTAACCCTCAAGCGCCCTAACTGAACCTTCACATCTCATCCTAACATAAGCCTTCTTCTTCCTCTTGACCAGAGATTCCACTTCCTTCGTAAACCATAGCTCCCGCGCTCTACAGCTTCCTCCCTGCCTGACAGGTACATACTTATCGAGGACACGCAGGAGCTTTTCCTTGAATAAGCTCCACATTTCTAATGTGGCCATCCCCTGCAGTTTCCTTCCCCATCCTATGCTTCCTAAATCTTGCCTAATCACACCGTAATTGCTTTTCCCCCAGCTGTAACTCTTTCTATAACTAAAGTAAACATAACAGAATTGTGGTCGCTATCACCAAAGTGCTCACCTACTTCCAAGTCTAACACCTAGCCAGGCTCATTACCCAGTACCAAATCTAATGTGGCTTCGCCCCTTGTTGGCCTGTCTACATACTGTGTCAGGCAGCCCTCCTACATACACTGGACAAAAACTGACCCATCTATAGTACTCGTACTATAGTGTTCCTAGTCAATATTTGGAAAGTGAAATCCCCCATGACAACTACCCTGTCTCTCTCACTCCTATTGAGAATCATCTTTGCTATCCTTTCCTCTACATCTCTGGAACTATTTGGAGTTGAACTGACACCCGGAAGCGGCAAGAACAAACCACTATAAATACCGGAAGAAACATCAAAGCAGCGCTTCACAGGAGGCTCCAATAGCACTGATGATGTTCCCTAGCCAGGGAACGAAACGTTTGCAGCAAAAACTTCCAGCTCGGCGAACAGAACCACAACACCGTCCCTTCTGCACCATCCCTGTAGCCACGTGTTCAACTCCTCTCTCTCCATAAAATATGAACAGATTTTATCCCTCAGTACCTTCTCCAGCAGCTTTCTGACCACTGACTGTAGTCACACTGGTCTGTAGTTAGCTGGAATATCCCTACTACCCTTCTTGTACAGGGGGACAACATGAGTAACCCTGCAGTCCTCTGGCACCTCACCTGTGTTTAAGGATGCCACAAAGATATCTGTCAGGGCCCCAGCTATTTCCTCTCTCACCTCCCTCAGCAACCTGGGATAGATCCTATCCGGTCCTGGGGATTTGTCTATCTTAATAACCTCTAATAACCAACGTATTTTCCCTACTTATGTCAATGTGATTCAGAATAATTAAACTTCTATCCCTAATCCTAACATCTATTTTGTCCGTCTCCTCAGTGAGCATTGATGCAAAAAAGTCATTCAGAATCTCACCCATTTTCTCAGGTTCGACACACAGCCTTCCTTCCTTAACCTTTAGTGGACCAATCCTTTCTCTAGTTACCTGCTTGCTTCTTATATAAGAATAAAATGTATAACATTTGAAATATATCAATGTTGTTTTGTAGACATGCATAGCATTATGTGCACACAAAAATTGCATGAATATCAATAACATTAATAACTCAATTACGTTTGGTGGTCGAGAGTGTGGTACTGGAAATGCACAGCATGTCAGGCAGACCTGTGCCTGAAACGTTGATTCTCCTGCTCCTCGGATGCTGCCTGACCTGCTGTGCTTTTCTAGCTCCACACACACGACTCTGATCTCCAGTATCTGCAGTCCTCACCTTCTCCATCTTTTTTGGTGGTGTCAACTGAAACATAAAGGGCCACATCTTAGAAATCTCTGATGTTTTAAGGATCCTATGGAGCAGTGTTAGTGTCTCTAACTCAGAACCAGGAGGTCAGGACCACCTCTGCCCTGGAGGTGGGTCACTGTAATAACTGCAATCTCTGATGTACAAATGAAGTTATGTGCCGGGATCCTGTAGAGGCCGTGATGCACACCTCTGCAGGAATTGCCTGCGAAGTTTAAACTTCGCACGGGCTGATTCCTTGCTGCCTGAGACTCTGCAAGAGCATTTCTGATTCAGAGCAAGAGTCAGAGACTTTAAACAGCTCCATCATATTTAGCTGGAGAGTTAGTCAGAAAAAGTGAGACTGATTAAACCCATTCTAATGCCTGACTAACTCCGCAACCGGCCCCCAAAGATGCCTCATGCACCAGACTGCACTCCATAAAAATGATCTGAATACCCAGGGCCAGACTTGGCACACCCTGATTTAGCTAAATACGCTGACCATCTGACACCATTCCAACAGCACCTGCTCACCACTTGACCAGATCTCATTCTCCTCCTGAATAGGCCTGACCAGGCCCTGACCTGACTATCTCCCATTCCCAGAACACCGTAACAGTGCCATCCTGTCTTGACAGTCCCCTCACTCATTCACTTACATTAATGGGACCCATAAACTCACCTGAATACAGTAGCCTTTAGTGTAAAATATTGCATCTTGCTAACTGCCCCGGAAGTTATGTTGTGAGCTGCCTTCTTGATTGCTGATTGTTTAAAACCACGAATACACTCTCAAAAAAATTCTCATTCCATAAATTTAATGTAATATTATGAACATGGTGATCTGGTCATCATTAGTACGGTGGGCATCAAATCCTACTGGACAACATTGTTTTAATACAGGCACAGCTGGAAACAAAACTGCTTGTGAGAAAGAATAAATTTAAGTTTGAAAGAGCCTGAATTGCCTTTTTAGTTGCCGCAGCTATTTTTCTGAGAGACAAAAGTGGGTCCTCTGCTGGATTTGGAACCTGCCCCTGAGGGAAGTCATAAGTGGCTGGATTATGTCAGAATCCTAACAAAGTTCTTTATCCTGCATGTCCTGGCTCCCCTTCCACTTGGCATGGAAAACTCTACCCCATCTCTGTATTGAAATGCGTCTCTTGAAATCAGATATAAATGATTTAGCTTAAGTAATGTATGTTATTAGAGGGAATTAACTGATGAGAGAAATTACTTATACCAGTGCCTTTGAGTTCAGAAAATATACAGTCTAGACTTCACCAATACAAGAGTGCAGCTTAGAACTGAAAGCAACAGATCACTGCTAAAATAATAAACATAGGGATACTTTATTCCCTATCAGGCATTTAAAAATTCCTTCTGAAGAGATTAGTAAATGTGATATTTAATAAGCTAGTGTTTCATAGAATTATAAGGTACATTGTTTTAAAATATAGTGTACTCAAGATTAAAATTAATTTTTTTTATATTGTACTTAAAGTTCAAACATAATGAAAAGGCAGTAGTCCTCGCTTCTGTCGGTTGCCTTCTGTATGAGAAAAGTTCACTAGCACAGACTTACAACAAATCCCCAAAGATATCACAAAACTGGCGCAGTCTGCTGAAACTGGTGCTATAGAAACTGATTGGCCCCTGGTAAATTTTTTGAACACAATTTTGATCGTGAATGGATACACGATCTATCAGACTTCAAATGCATCCTCTCTTCGTTACAGCAATTTCCTTTTCCTTTTACAATTCTCTTTCAGTTTCCTTGCTTGTATGCCTCCTGGCGTCACATACCATACGCTGGTTGAGAGAATAAAACAAACTGGGCCTGCTGAGTTTCTCGAACAATTTCTGTTTTTGTTTGTCTTCAATAACGTCTGCTAGGTGCACAGGAATACCTAGCTAGCTGTCCCTTGTTTTTTAAAACTTTGTGGGACTGTTCCTAGATTTCAGGTCACCATCCAGGTCATTGTCCTGGTCTCAACCTACAATATTGAGAGTAATAAGTTTGCTTTCAGAGTGATATTATTTATATTAATATGCAGCTTGTTTTTATTCAGAACCATTTATTCATTTCCACACATCATTTGATGCACCTGTAAGAGTCCTCTGGTAAAGTTCCTATTAGTCTCGTTCCTTGCCCCACTAAACATATAACTGCTTTGATTTTCTCCCATAGGAATAAGAGTCTACTTGCAGTTTTGCTGTACTTTGCGTTTGAAACATTCCTGACAAATCAATAATTAGCTTTATCACAGAATTATAGAAATGTCTGGGTGTAGAAGGGGCTATTTGGCCCACCTTGTTTAATGGCTTTAGTGGCAGTCCCACTAATTAGACACCTCAAAACCAGGGACAAAAATTAAATTCTGAAACATCTATCGGATCTTGCTATCATGATGCTTACCTAACTTGGCTTCCATTGGGAAATGATTTGCTGAAATTTGTAGGGATGCAGGGAAGGAATGTGAAGTGTGGTAGTAAAAAGGAAATTGGCAAATCCTGGAAATGGTGGAGAAGAGAGGAAAAGATTAGACTTCGAGTTGGTCAGCTAATCATGATGTTAAGGAGAGACCCTGATTGGCAGAAGAGGAACAGGAGGCTTCCTCGAGGGGCTGAAAGAACCACTCCTGTTTCTCCTGGTGTAAAAGGAAGTGAGCTAATCCTATAGCTTTGCTGCCAGATATGCCAATTCCTGACAGCACTGGTGGCATCTGTAAAACTTAAATCAAGTTCACTCAGTTTGGCAACTTTAAATATAATGATAAACATCTCATGGATCTCGCTTACATCTCATGGAACTTGCCATTGAATGAGGGATTTTACTTCACACCCACCTGTTGTGGAGGCATTAATATTGATCCTAAAGTACGTATCACATCCACGGAAATTATTAATTATCAGAACAATATTAAAAATGATGTGTATCTCTGCCTTTTATTGCTATCCAAGAACAAAAATGGTGATTTGTATTTCCATCTGGAGTGCATCAAGTGATACCAAAACATCTTCCTGGACAATGATCCACTAAGCATAAGGATACTGTGAAATGCATTAAGTCAGTATGGTATATGATTTAGAGAAACTTGGAGATGGAAATGCATCTGCTGTCCTTTTTATTTTATTTGGTGTGCTGCTTGTACAGTACAACCTGCTGTTACTGTATGTGAGCAGTGGAGGAGTTGGATGTTTAGACTGGTTGATAAAATGTTGAACAAATGGACTGCTTTGACTTGGACACAAGCACAGTTTTATTTCTTTTTGTACCTATTCAAGGAAATAGAGAATTTTCCATCATGCTCCTGACTTGGATATTGTAAATGGTGGGAATGTTTTGAGGCAGGTTCAGAAGTGAATGGCTTGCTGAAATTATTCAGCTTTTGATGTGCTGTAATAGTAACAAATCTTGTGTATATGTGTCTGTACATTGTGGCTGAGATTTATTCTCTTTTGAAGTGGCAAAAATGGCAAAATGCTTTTTGAAGGGCAACTAGAGGTTATAATTTCAGCTACATTTAATGCTAATGAGTATTACCTTAACGTAAACTGTCGCTTTACATAAAAAAAACTTTTTGTGAAGGAATTATTTGAAAAAAACTGGAAGGAGTCTAAAAAAAAATTCTATTTGTATATTTTCTTACCATTTGTTGCATCCTTTTGTGCCGAGTCACTGCGCACTCTGTGCCAAAGCAGTGCAACTTCTTCATCAGTTGGTGTGCAATCCAAATGCAATCTGTTCTCTCCACATCTAGGGTCTTGTTTGGTGTCATTACTTACATCATCTTGCTGAAGCACAGACTTGGTAGTATTTACTGAATGGGCTGCTTTAGTAACAGTTTCATAGGGGGACAATAAATAGGATGAAGGAAATGTAGTGATGGTGACAGTTGCCTGATTTGAAAAATCTCTCTGAGACCAAAGGCGTGAGACTGCAGTCTTATCTGCATTATCTTCACTAGAAGTATAATGAACGTCTGGTATAAATTCCTTTGATTTGGTGGAAGAATTGTCAACGACATTAGCAGGCTGCACTTGTGACTGACAACTGGTGTTGAAATTCCCTGTTGATCTTTGACATTGTTTGCTGTCAATAGCAGTTCTGGGCGGAGGATATGGGACCAACATTTTACCCTGAGATTTCATTGCTTCACTAGCTGACTGGGGCCTGATTATGGTCCCTTTCCTGCAGTTGCCTCCTCTACAAAAATATATTTTAGCAGAATGGGTTCTTTTAATTACTTTGGTATGTCCTTTCCTTACCATGGGTTTCTCAGTTATTTTCTGGTCTATGTTTCTAGTTCTTATAGCTGCCCAGGCTTGTTTAGTTAAATGATATTGAGGCGGTACAGCTGGTGTTATTCCATTGGTCATAGAAGCTGCTTCTAAAATGACAGGATCTGTCACTGTGATTGCTCCCCTGGTTTCAGTCTGCTGGTGTCCAGAAAGGCTGCAATCTACAGCAGTCTTGTGACTGGTTTTTAATGTGGTCCATTTTGATTCTTTATCCCTATCCACAATTGAATTACCATTGGAGAAACTGACATTACTTTCCAAACTAGGTGAGTGTAATTGACTCTGACCATCTGACCCTGAATATTCACCATCTATTACATCTTCCAGTATTTTTCCAGTATCTTCATTTGGTTCCTTTGTAAATTGATTGTTTTGTTCAATCTCATCAAACCATCTTAACTTTTTCTTTGTTGTTTTTTTGACAGATTCTGCTTCTTTTAATTTTATCAACTCCACACTGTCCCTGATAGAGGATGCCATTTGAATCCCAAGTACACCAGTTGCAGACAGTAAAGATTTGGGATAACAATTTTCATATTTTGATACTTTCTTTAGTATTCCCTTCAGTAGGGTGAAATTACTCTTTTCATAGAAATATTTTTTGTTGCCTTTTAATCTTGTAGTTGACACTGCTGAATGTGCTGCTAGTTTATTTTCTTTTCCTTCTGTCACATTCTTTTCAGAATCAGGTCCTGAAGAATTAAATTTTACTTGAGAAGGCTCAAGTTTCTGACTAGCTCCTTCAGAGTCATGTCTATTTTTGATGCTCAGGTTATATTTGTTGGGAGAAGTGTCTTCACTTTTACTGGAATTGTCAGCATTTTGGTTCATTTGATTAGCTGCACCAATGCATGCCAGGAGATGGTTTTGTTGGACTATCTTTTGACTCCCTTTAATACTGTCCGTTTTCGTTCCGTCACTGAACAGTTGGGACTTTGGACTAAAGGTTAAAAAGAAGGGTGTTGCTAAAGGCAGTTTCAAAGAATGCAATGTTGCAGGTTCATTTTGTTGCACAGATTCTAATCTGTCATTCAGATCTGAAACTTGTGTTGCTTCCCTAGGTGTTGGATCTGGTGTAGACCAGGCACTGCAAAGTCTTGTTGCTGAACGATCGATGTGGCCAAAGGAACTTTTAGAAGAAGGGTGGGATGTTGATTGACTTTCTATTGAGTGGGAGTTATTTTCTACAATCTTACGTTGATTTTTATTATAAAATTTGGTTGAGCATTCATTTTGATATCTTTCAACAGAAAAAAGAGAACTTGAGTCAAAACATTCAGATTTAATGTTTGCAGAAGCTGATGTGTGTAGCTTATCACTCAAATCTTCGATTGTAGTTGGAGCTTCAGTTTCATTTGTTTTTGCAACCGCTGAAGAGACAGAAGTTTTGCTACTATCCAAGTAGTTGATCCAGGAACTTGTGTGTGTTTTTTTGAGAGGATAAAAATCTCTTCTAAAAGAGTTAAAAGAATGGTTTACAGGTGGATGTGGCTTCATTGTATTATTGGGAGTATGATGATTCTGAACATTGAGAGAATGTGATTCATTTGGTTCAGTTTGGTGGGCAGTGATTTGCTCCACAGTTTCTAAGCTATCAAGACTTGATAAGCTTTCAGAACGATAAAGCTGGTCAATTTCATGTCGGAATTCCTGTGAAATTCAAACAAAAAATTTATTGCTCATTCAGTTACAATAAAAAGAACATAATCAAAATACATAACCATAATACTTGATCAGGAGAAAGTGAGGATTGCAGATGCTGGAGATCAGGGTTGAAAAGTGTGGTGCTGGAAAAGCATAGCAGGTCAGGCAGCATCCAAGGAGCAGGAGAATTGACTTTTTGGGCATAAGCCCATCATCAGGAATGAGGCTTGTGGGCTAGGGGGCTGAGAGATAAATGGGAGGATGGGGCGGGGTGGGGTAGGGATGGGGGGGAAGGTGATAGGTAGTTGGAGGTGGGGGTGATGGTGATAGGTCAGAGGGGAAGGTGGAGCGATAGGTGGGAAGGAAGGTGAACAGGTAAGACAGTTCAAGAGTGCAGTGCTGAGTTGGAGGGTTGGATCTGAGATGAGGTGGGGGAAGAAGAGATGAGGAAACTGGTGAAATCCCCATTGATTCCATGTCGTTGGAGGATCCCAAGGCGAAAGATGAGGCGTTCTTCCTCCAGGCGTCGGATGGTTTGGATTTGGCAGTGGAGGCGGCCCAGGACTTACATATCCTTGGCGGAGTTGGGGGGGCTGACCTCACTAGACTTATCTAATCTTGTCAATTTCACAGTAATATCACTAAATTGTTAAACAGAATTGGATGCTACTGAAGCAGTAACAGATTGTAAGACATGTTGTCTTTCCCATCTTACATTAAAGTAAGGTTCCACATGGCCAGGTGGTCAAAAAGATTAAATAAATGAATAGAATCTCTAATAGAGCACCAAACATTAATAAGATTATTAATTAATTTG
Source organism: Hemiscyllium ocellatum (assembly GCF_020745735.1). Classification (NCBI taxonomy): domain Eukaryota; kingdom Metazoa; phylum Chordata; class Chondrichthyes; order Orectolobiformes; family Hemiscylliidae; genus Hemiscyllium; species Hemiscyllium ocellatum. The sequence goes on along the minus strand of NC_083406.1, from coordinate 1,783,953 downwards.
CCATTTATAGTAATTTCATGTTTGCAAATTGGTAGCTGCATCCAGCTTCATAACACTCACAACCCTTTGGCAATTGATTCATTGCGAAGGACTTTGGGACATCCAAAGGACATACTGGGTGCTATATATATGCAAAGAATCAGTACCTAAAAGTGTTTTCTATTAAAATCACCATTCTTGACAACTTTAACAGTGCGATATATATCCTATTGTTGCATCAGCATTAACTCAGAGTTCTTTGTTTACCATGAATAGTCTTAAGCAACTCATAACTCTAGCACTACATTGGAACAACTCACCCACGGCTCTGTAGACAGCACCTTCCAAACCTGCAGCCTCTACAGATACATGGGAACACTTACACCTGCAAGTTCCCTTCCAATTCACATTTTCTCTGCATGTGCTGAATAGCAAGTTTCTCATTAACCAGCAGCAAGCTGCAACTTAAGGGAAGTTACAGCTTGTTAAATGTCTTATTTTTGGTACAATGCATCTCATTTACATTCAGTTTCACATCTTACTAAATGCGCTGAACAAGATAGACATCATGAATTCTCAACACCGAAGGCAGAGCCAGTACCTGACAACTAGCTTCCTAACATGGAAATATATCACCATCCCTTCACTATCATTGAGTCAAAATTCTGGAACTCCTGCCCTGTCTGCACTGGGGGTGTACCTACAGCACATGCACTGTAGCAGTTCAGCTGGCCTGCTGATCACCACCTTCTCAAGGGCAGTTAGGGATGGGCAATAAACGCTGAATGAATGCAACATAAACTTGACAATTAACGCAAGAATTCTGTGCCAAGTCCATAGTACAAATGGTCAATTTAAAGATAACAAGTGTAAATTTTGAGAAAATTCCTCTAACATTTAGTTCACTTTTTCCAGGTCAGGTATAGTATTTCATGCAAATAGGCACAAATGTCTTCAAATTAATGTAGTTCTTGGATTATGCACAACAGTGAAAACAAGTTTGTGCTTAAGGAGGAGAGTTCACTTCAGAATGAACTTTGTATAAATAGGTTATGTTGCAGTATATCACTCAAACACATTTTCATTTTAACATACAACTTGAGAAATATGTGATTTATAGATGTTTTTATAAAGTACACCTCACCCTCGAGCATTATGATCTACTACTAAAACAAGGCTCTTGCTTCAACTCATATTATGTATCAGTGTGTTTTTTTAATCTCAGATTTTCCCTTTCAACCACAACAGGGAACATTTAGAGAAACAGGTAAGGCACACACCCCTTTTGATATTCTTAGAATTTCTTGTTTTCCTGACACATAATGATGAGATCATAAATAAGGAAAAAAACAAAATTTTACCAAAAAGAAAGTATGACTGTGACTAGTCATAATAAATAAAGCAGACAAAAGGCAATTGTTGACAGATGTATTGTACACAGAGGGGACTACCCAAGAAAGAGTTGCCTGATACTCTGTAATGCAGGTTAGATTAGGATCAGCTGTCTAGAAATAGATGTTTTTAAGGTTTACAAAACTACTGGCTCCTATCAGGAAACCTGATGTTTTAAAAGGTGAGATTATGGCAGGCCTATACAAGTAGGTACATTGATTTTTGATTAGGTGTTCTTACATTCAAACAAGAAAACACATGCAGCCAAGCTGCTAAAGGCATTAAAACATACAGTATGGCATTGTAGACAGCACATCGAACTATGTCTATGAATGTTAAACAAATGGAGCTTTTTCAATGCTTATTCACAACAGTAAGATTATGCAAACATAAAAAGTGAAATTTTCTTGCATTTTGTAGACATTATCATGGTTGATTTGCATTTGTGAAAAATAAACAGGGTTATTTGTTCATCCTTAAAGATTCAGGAACATGTGTTATCCTATTGGATATAAACTGACGGTCCAATTGATGGAACAACTTGTGTGTTTCCATTGGAGAATCTTTATGATACAATATAAAGCATGGCTAAAAGACTTACTTACGGCTCGCTACATTATATACACATTCAAGACTGTAATAATATCTAACACAGTTAAAACATTTCATAATGAACAAATGATTTGGAGATGCCAGTGTTGGACTGGGGTGTACAAAGTTAAAAATCACACAACACCAGGTTATAGTCCAACAGGTTTAATTGGAAGCACACTAGCTTTCGGAGCGACGCTCCTTCATCAGGTGATTGTGGAGGGCTATAAATTCTGTGTTACGATCGAGCCCTCCACAATCACCTGATGAAGGAGCGTCGCTCCAAAAGCTAGTGTGCTTCCAATTAAACTTGTTGGACTATAACCTGGTGTTGTGTGATTTTTAACTTCATAAAAAAACAAAAGAATTGTGGCTGCCATATATCAGGGAAAAAAACAGAAACTGCTGGATAATCTCAGCAGGTCTGGCAGTATCTGTGGAGAGAAGTAAGAGTTAACATTTCTGGTCCAGTGACTCCTGCTCAGTTCTGAAGAAGAGTCACTAGACCTGAAATGTTAACACTGATTTCTCTCCACAAGTGCTACCGGACCTGCTGAGGTTTTCCAGCAACTTCTGTTTTTGTTAAACAGTTCATAAGCACATGGTCAACGTTTGGTTGGAATATTATAGGGACCTGAACTATTTGTGTTATGATGAGATTTGTGTTAGAATCATGACAGAACTATGGCGAGGTCTACCTCAATATCAGAAGCAACTTGCTACGTTTGTTCAATAGTGAGGTGAGCTTCTCATGAGGCAGTAGTGTGTTGCCAGTTATGGGGGATTATAGCTTATTAATTCCTTATTAACAGAGCAAACTGCGTCATTAATGTTCACCTTCTTATCTTGGTAAATGCACTGAACAAGCCAGATATTAAGAATTCTCGACATTGAAGACAGAGGGGGTATGTGGCAACTTCAACTCACCACTTGCTTCAAATGACCTGTGTTTGACATAGGACATTGACATCTCAGGGGTCGTTTCACTGGGCCAACTACATGCACACCATTCCACAATGTGGCATTTGACATGTGCCAGCCTCTATGAACATTCACGATGCAATTGCAGGGTGCACCAATAACAATCATTACAATGCTGCAGCAAGGAGACTGTGTTCTCTAGGACATACACCCAGCTCATGGACAGGACCCAGCTGCATCTCTGGCCTGTTCATTTGGTGTCATCGCACTCAATCACTTTGAGCCTATCTGAATGCTCACAGCATCTCTCCCTTACATCGCCTCACCTTGCCTTTCTGTGCTTTGACCCCTTAGCCAGAGATACCAGTCTCATGCCACAGCTGTACTGCTGTGCTGTTTAGTGCAGATACAAAGCCAGGAAGCTTATCATGGTTGTCAGCAGTCCTCAATCACATCAAGGGAGATAGCCTTCATTCAGGTCCCCACAAAGTAAGTTAAAGACACCTTCTACTACCAGTTCAGGGGCTTTGACATGGTCAGTCAGTCATGATTCTCTCCACATAAGGGATGAGAAACTGAATGTTGAGCAGCTGACCAGTAATTTTGACTTTGTCTGCCTTGTTGTGGGGTGCTTTTCTCTTGCAAAGAGAGAGGCAGATATTAATGGAGATGAAAGTGAGTGGCACAACTGTTATGTTTGATGAAAGTGAGGAGATGTCCCAAGTGAGTGAGTAGGCAGCTCAGAGGGCATGGTGGTTGGGGTAGATGAAAGTGAGTGAGGGACAATGTTGCAGCTAATGGGGAGAGTGACAGAGCATGAGTGTTGGACGGTGAGTACAGTCACAAACAAAGAGTAAGTAAACTCTGTTGGCTGGACAGCTGGCTGGTGATACTAACAGCATGGGTTCAATTCCAGTACCAGTTGAGATATTACCATAAAGGTCCCATCTTCTCAACCTTACTCCTTTCCTGAGGTGTGGTGGCACTCAGGGTAAACCACCACCAGTCATCTCTCTCTAAAGAGAAAACAGCCCTGTAATCTGCTGGAATTCTTGCAAATTTACTTTTTAACCTTAGTTTTTATGCAACACAGGTGCTTATGCAGGTATTTTATTTCTTACTGTTTACACATTGGAAAATAAAGAGCACTCACCATTAAACATTGAGCTGACAATGAGACCTGAGAATGGAAATGGATCTGGGTGGATGCAGGAATACTGTAATAGAGCAATAGTTTGCACTAATAGTTCTCACTTCCTCTGTCACTAATGGGACCCAGCATACGCTGGTACAGCTATTGCCTGTTGAGACTTGAAAATGGGATCATAGCCTGAATAAGCCCGTTTTTTAATGCTTTTTAAATTTCAATGTTTTAAAAAGACAGTTATCAAGTCTCAGCTGTAGCTGTTGAATAATGACAAAAAACTTTAACAAGTAAAATATTAGGAAAATTTTGAATTACCAATAATTCAACTGTTGCAGGCAGAATTGTTAAAGCTTTCAAGATGCCAACTTGAACAAAATTAAAACATTAAACTGCAAATATGCACTTGCATGAAGGAACTGCATCACCCCCCATTGTCTATACAGTATTACACAGGGAAAACTCTTTCCATCCTACCTCAGCCAACATTTAATTCTATCCATCATCCATGATATGAAGGAATTGATAGGTTTTTAAATATTGTGAATAGTTTATTCCAAATGATTTGATATGTTTTGAAAGCTGCAAGGAAGAATGCATACTCACACTGATTCCCTTTGCCATAAAGGAAATAAGCAGACAAGTTTAGATGAAATGCTTGGATGGACTACTGTATTCAATTCTCCAAATAACTGTTTGTAAAGAGTTTTGAGAAGATTTGTAGCTCAGGTTGAGGGTCTGGATGTAGGTTTGCTCACTCAGCTGGAAGGTTAATTTACAGACATTTCACCACAATACTAGGTAACACCTTCAGTGAGCCTTTGGATGAAGCCTACTGGTGGTGTAGCCTGCTTTCTATTTATATGTTTGGGTTTCCTGGGGTTGGTGATATCATTTCCTGTGGTAACATTATTTCCTGTTCTTTTTCTCAGGAGGTGGTAAATGGGATCCAGTCAATGTGTTTATTGATAGAGTTCCAAGCATGGTTGGAATGCCATGCTTCGAGGAATTCTCATGCGTGTCTCTGTTTGGCTTGTCCTAGGATGGATGTGTTGTCCCAGCTGAAGTGGTGTCCTTCCACATATGTAAGGATACTAGAGAGAGAGGGTCATGTCTTTTTTGTGGCTAGTTGGTGTCTAGTTTTCTGCCTGTATGTCCAATGTAGTGTTTGTTACAGTTCTCGCATGGTATTTTGTAAATGACATTAGTTTTGCTTGTTGTCTGAATAAGGTCTTTCAGGTTCATTAGCTGCTGTTTGAGTGTGTTGCTGGGTTTGTGGGCTACCATGATGCCAAAGGGTCTGAGTAGGCTGGCAGTCATTTCCAAGTTGTCTTTGACATAGGGGAAAGTGGCTAGGGTTTCTGGACGTGTTTTGTCTGTTTGTTTGGGTTCGTTGCTGTGTTCATTGAGTACCCATTTTTTTTAAGACACTGTATAGGCGATTTTTCTCTGCTCTGCATAGTTCCTTTGTTCTGCAGTGTGTGGTGGCTCATTGAAATAATGTCCTAATGCAGCTTTGATTGTGGGTGTTGGGATGATCGCTTCTGGAGTTCAGTATTTGGTAAGTGTTGTTTTCCTGTAGATGCTGGTTTGAAGTTCCCCATTGGCTGTTTAGACCATAAGACCATAAGACATAGGAGTGGAAGTAAGGCCATTCAGCCCATCGAGTCCACTCCGCCATTCAATCATGGCTGATGGGCATTTCAACTCCACTTACCCGCATTCTCCCCGTAGCCCTTAATTCTTCGAGACATTAAGAATCTATTTGTTTGACTGCAACATCAAGGAATGGGAGTTTGTTGTTTTCTTCCTCTTTAGTGAATTTTATGCCAGTAAGGGTATTATTGATGGTCTTGATGGTTTCATTGCATTTGAGGATTAGAGGGAGATTAGAGGAAACCTTCAAGACCATCAATAATACCCTTACTGGCATAAAATTCACTAAAGAAGAGGAAAACAACAACAAACTGCCATTCCTAGATGTCACAGTCGAGCGAACAGCCAATGGGGAGCTTCAAACCAGCGTCTACAGGAAAACAACACATTCAGACCAAATACTGAATTCCAGAAGCAATCGTCCAACACCCACAAATGAAGCTGCATTAGAACATTATTTCAAAAAGCCACCACACACTGCAGCACAGAGGAACTACGCAGAGCAGAGGAAAATCACTTATACAGTGTATTCAAAAAGAATGGGTACCCAATGAACACAGTCTATCGAATTCTCAGCAACAAACCCAAACAAACAAACAGAACACGTCCAGAAACCCTAGCCAATCGCCCCTAAATTAAAGACATCTCGGAAATGACTGCCAGCCTACTCAGACGTCTTGGTATCATGGTAGCCCACAAACCGACCCACACATTAAAACAGCAGTTAATGAACTTGAAAGACCCTATACAGACAAAAAAATAAAACTAATGTCTTTTACAAAATACCTTGCAAGAATTATAACAAACACTATATTGGATAAACAGGCAGAAGGCGAGCCACCAGGATACATGACATCAACTAGCATGATCCTCTCTCACTCATAGCCTTACATACGGATGAGGAAGGACACCACTTTGACTGGGACAACACATCCATCCCAGGACAAGCCAACAGAGACACTTCAGGGAATTCCTAGAAGCATGGCTTTCCAACCGGAACTCCCACAACAAATACATTGACTGGGATCCCATTTGCTACCTGCTGAGAAAAAGAACAAGAAATGACATTACCACAGGAAATGACATCATCAACCCAAGGAAACCCAAGCATATAGACAGAAAGCGGGCTACACCACCAGTACTTCAGCTGGAGGCACACTGATGTTGTTACGTAGTATGGTGATGAAATGTCCGAAAATTAACTTTCCAGCTCAGTGAGCAAACCTACATCCAGTTTGTAAAGAGTCAGAAACTAAAGAGAATTGAATTGTGTTATTTTCTATTATAATTAATATTTGAGTGTGTCAGGAACGAAGGACTGACAAAGATCGTGTATCAGCCACATTGAAGATTGCTGTAAGAGGTTTTAAACATATGCGCTGGAACATTATAGGGATCTGAGCAACATGGGCTATGGTGAAATGTGTGGCAGGATTGCACAAGGAATCCAACATGACCCATCTCGCCATTGGCAGCAACTTGCTCCACCTTTTACACTTTTCACAATTGGTGAGGCCAATTACTGCTTAACAAAGCACAGTGCTCTCGTCCCAACTCATCATGTTAATTATTAGCTTTGTTTCTGAACAAGCTTGCCAAACAAGTTAAGACGTTGAGAAAATTTGATGAAACCAGAGACAGTGCCTGGTGAATTGAGTTTGCTGTTTGCTCTGAATGACTGCTAAGGTAAGTACAACCAACTGCCACCCAAAGCAAGAGCCACAGGTGCCAGCTATAAACACTCCTCATCCATGGACACACGAATCCAGCATTCCCCAACCCCTCTTGATTATCATGGCACTTCTCCACTGTCATTGCGCTCTGGAAGAACATATATGCATTGCAGGGTAGATCGGAAATGAGTTTGAAATTCTCCTACCAGGAGACTTTGTGAGTATAATCAGGCATCCAGCTGAAGGACTGAGATCTAGGTGGAATCTCAAGGCTATTTGCTTGCTCTCCTAATGTTTGCTCACTTTGCACCTTCCTGGTTGTTCACAGTATCCATGCACTGCCTCACTGTATCAGTTAGCGCATTCAAATACCAGCCTGCTCGCTTTGCTGATCAATTGTTCTCAGTCAAGGGGTGAACCTTTTGTTGTAAAACAGTTTGTTATGCTAATACATTATCTCTTCCACATGCCAGCAGCATACTTCCCAGACACACTGCAGCTCAACCCCCTCCCCAGACACACTGCAGTTCAACCCCCTCCCCAGACACACTGCAGTTCAACCTCCCAGACACACTGCAGCTCAACGCCCCCCCCCTCCCCCCGGACACACTGCAGCTCAACCCCCCCGACACACTGCAGCTCAACCCCCCCGGACACACTGCAGTTCAACCTCCCAGACACACTGCAGCTCAACCACCTCCACCTCCCCCTCCCCCAGACACACTGCTGCTTACAGTAAATACACTGCATGTGTAGCAACCAGACAGCCACAGCTCAAACTCTGAGAGCAGTATTTCCCACTGAGGTCCATGGTGGCCTGTGAGTCAGAGTCCCAGCACAGTACAGGTCATTCTACTATAACGCAACAGTTGTGTTCTACTATGACCTCGCACAACAGGAAATCATGCAATGGAAAAAAGCTGGAGAAAATTGCACTGTTGAAGGTCCCTCACAGAAAATAACTTGACCCATTCAGTTGTAAATTTGCATTAATATAATGACATTCACAATTTGGCCAATCTAATTAGAGCCAATTTGCACTGACGAAATGTGCGTTATAGCTGAAGGATCTGTAAGACAAAGGCAGCTTCCATATCAGTGCAGGTGATTGGTTGTGATCAGGATGATTTTGGTCTGGGACTCCATGCCCCTACTGTTTGTGGAGTGTGTCATGATCAGTTCTGTGTTCCCACAGCAGCCAGTCCTGGCAGTGTAAGTCTGAAGTGGAAATGTACCCTGCCCAGTCAGTCAAGGGTCTGGGCACTTCTCATGTAGGACTGCCTGGATAGGTCACTCAAGGGGACGCGTTACAATCTGTCAGATCTGTCAACAAAAACTAGGAGACAAGCAATTGGGCAGGGAGCAAGTGCAAGGACAGCAGTTGTCATGGGAAGGAAACATAATAAGTTAGTCTTTGAGAGTGGGGGTTAACTGAAGGCTGGGGCAAAGTGGGTGGGTGACAGTTGTGAAGTGGAGAGGATACAGTAAAGCACTGGCTCGGGCAGAGGCTGCAAACCACTGGCTGAGGAGAGCTCATTGTCATATTACATTAAGTTGAAAATTCGAAAGTGCGCACTGACTGGGGATGGGGTGGGGATAAATGATTCGACCTGTGAGGGATGGGCTGCAGTATCCACTTATGATAGGGTTTCTAAAAGGAAAGAATATTGCATACAGAATCATGTAGTGTACATGACAGAGAGCTGCAAGGTCCCTATTCCCTGGTCAGCCTATAGCATTGCCCCTGTGTTACATTTTCCTGCCCCAGATACTGCTGGGTAACTCATTGATAACTCCACTTTTGGATATTAAGACTGCAAAACAACAGGCATGTATTGTAGTGGGTACACTGTATTTTTAATCCATATTTCTACCAACCAAGCAAAACTGTTAGTGTTAAATTTAAAATTTGAGTGTTGCCTTCGCATTTCTCATAACTCTTGTGTTCAAACTGTAGTCTATCCTATCAAGGGTAAAAGATTACACATATCAAAAGCTGGAGATTAATCACAGTGTTTTATATGAAATAAACTCTCTGTCAATAAATGAGTGGAATATGGTCCACTGATTCACTGTAAAAGTAAAACAATTTAACCACTACTTAGCAGATCTTTCAATTAAGTGACGGTCCAACTCCCCGCATTCAACATCATGAGGGATTTGTTAGGGGAGATGGGGAAGAAGATGTTTAAGTGACAGAAAATTCTGAAACCAGAGGGCACAGATTTAAGATACTTGGGATATTGGGAGTTTATTTTTACATAATGCATTCTTAGGGTCCGGAATCTACCAACTGGAAGGGTAGTTGGGAGGAGATGTAAAAGAAATGAGATCCACACACTGATTCTAGCTACAGCCTGGCAATCTTAAAATGACCCATTTATTCCTATTCTCTTTCTGATTAACCAGTTCTTATTCCATGCTAATAAATTTTCCTCAATCCCTAATTTTGTGCAAAAACCTCTTTAGGGTAACGTTTTGCACACTATTTGAAAATCCAAGTACATTACTGATACTTGCTTCCCTTATTTACACCTGCTAGTTACAACCTGAAATCCATTTTGACATATCCAAATCAAACTGTGATCCTTTAAGTGCACTGTTACCATGTTGCATGTAACAAACCCTGTCAGTTAGTGACTTGATGGCAAGGCTAGTCCCGTTGCAGATCCACAATACACTTCAATACACAAAAACTGTAATGAGGTCTGGAGCAGAGTGCTCCTGGAAGCATCAAAACGGAGTCTTGATAAGTAGTTTATTAGTAACCACCACCTGACTATGATTTCTTCAATTAGTTGAGAATAGTGATGGAATGGGAACTGGTCAATTGGACTAGTTTTGCTTTTCTTAAATGGGACATGTTTGGGCAATTTTTCACTTTTTCAAGATGATACTAGTCTTGCAGCTGTAGTATGTTAGCTTAGCGAGAGGAGAATTACTTCTTTTAGAAAAAAAGACTTCAGTGTTACAACTGGGCTGTTATCAGGACATGTTAAATCCAGCATGTTTAACAATTCCTTGACATTATGTAGAGTGAATCAAAGAATCGGAAGACTTTGGAATGCTGAATGTTGCAATATCAATTTAAGAAAATATCAGTTAGTGTACATGTCATTGCAGAACCAGGATGTGACCAGCAGGTTGTGTCTCTGTTCGTGTTGGTGGTGGCTGTTCTGTGTTTTGAATCCCTCGACCACTTATTTGTTGAACTCTCCTGTAATGTGTGGAATATGATTTCTAGACTTCAAATAATTTTAATTCTCACAGCACCATACTGGGCTTTTCCTCAGAGTGGTATGTAAACTAAGAGTTTGCACAAGTTCCTTTGTAGTCCCCTTTTAAATTTGTGTTTCAGTTTTAAAATAACCAGCATTACTTTGTGTTTTATTAGACATCTACTGCTGAAAGGTAATCTGTAGGTAATCTAAGCTAAATATATAGATGAAAATAAGATGAGTCTCAAATTTGTTGCAGGCCTGGCTAGTTTGAAAGTTATCTTTCTGAAGTGAAGTAATCAAGATCTGAACTGAAAATGTGTTGCTGGTTAAATCATCAGGAAGGGCTCTGGTCCGAAATGTCGAATTTCCTGTTCCTTGGATGCTGCCTAACCTGTTGTGCTTTAACCAGCAACACATTTTCAGCTCTGATCTCCAGCATCTGCAGACCTCATTTTTTAATCAAGATCTGAAGTCAGGTTGAGCCCTAACAATCATTTCTGTAATTGAATGGTTGGTGGTTGCTCCCAAAGGTGGTTCCATTAGAATAGAATCTGGAAGTGAGTGAAACCTCCGATGTTCCACTTTAATAACACTGCAAGTTCTGGTTATTGGTAGCCTGGTTCACTACAATAGTTCCTCAATTGGTTTGCTCTGAATGCCTCCCTTTGGCTCCTTGTTATAAGTACTTCTGTATCAAGATCTCTCTTTCATGAAGTTCAGATCACTTCTGGCGCCCCACCCCACTCCGGCCTATCACCCTCACCTTGACCTCCTTCCACCTATCACATCTCCATCGCCCCTCCCCCAAGTCCCTCCTCCCTACCTTTTATCTTAGCCTGCTTGGCACACTCTCCTCATTCCTGATGAAGGGCTTATGCCCGAAACGTCGAATTTCCTATTCCTTGGATGCTGCCTGACCTGCTGTGCTTTAACCAGCAACACATTTGCAGCATTGACCACTTAGAGCAGTTGTTAATGCAACAAGTTGGACAGAGTCTTAAGGATAGTGGAATCAAGGGTTATGGGGATAAGGCAGGAACAGGATACTGATTGAGGATGATCAGCCATGATCATAATGAATGATGGTGCTGGCTCGAAGGGCAGAATGGCCTACTCCTGCATCTATTGTCTATTGTCTATTAACTTATCCATCAAACTGCACCATTTTTTGGGTTCCAATGTCACAATGATAAGGCAGAGTGACCACAGAGAAGAAAGAAAAGAAAGTGAATCCTGCCCCATGGGAAATCACATTCCCAAAGGTCTGTGAAGTTGACAATCAGTCTGCTCAGTTACATGAAGTTCTACGACAGAACCTTGTAACCTTGAGTAGACGTCATCCTTGAATTGAGGGACAGGTAATGTCAGGCAGGTACAAGCTGGGAACCAGTTAAGATGTGAAGTTAGAAAGAAAGGACTGAATAGAGGGAGAGAGGATGATTAGGATGCAACATTTATGATTAAAATGTTATTGCATGCATTCAAAGGCTAAAGTTTCTTCAGATACAACCAACATTCTGTCCAAGTTGTGCGGCTGTGCCTGCAGCTGTTACGAGTTTCTAGACCTGACGATCAGTGTTGGCACGTTGATCCCTGCATTGCCATCCAGTTGTGTACGTTCAAGCTGAGCATGGTAAGAAACTTAGAGGCAATACTGGATGTGACTACTCTTCCAAGTTTCTGGTTATCCTTATACCCCTTTGTGAAGATCTCACTCCTTCTACCATTGTGAATAAAGTTCCCAAAATCCCTACAACACTGTAATTTTTTTGACGATTGTTAAAAGCACTTGATTATGTTCTTACATACCCATGACTTATTTCAATCTTCTTTCTCTTGACCCCTTTATTCTTACATATAGAGGAAGCCACAAGTATCTTGTTCTTAACATGAAGTTATATATATTTACAATCATTAATTATTGTTCATATTTAAATCTACCTTATAATATAAACAAATAGACAATAAAAAACCTAATAAAATGCATATCAAACAGAAGTTTTATTATTTTATGTTTGGATAAAATAGCATTTATTCTGGAAGATGCTGATTTTAGAATTCCTAATTCATATGTGAAAACGCTCACTAGAGAAAATGAGAAAGGTTGTTGTAACTTTTACACCACCTGTAAACTATTCAGTTGTTGCTCTCCCAGGAGACGTTGTGTCTCTTCCAACTCCTGCTGGAAGCGTAAGCGGCTATTTTGCAGATCTGCCCCACTCCTCTCTTGCATAAGCTTGGCATAAGCTTTAGCTTCTGAAAGTTGTTGTTGATAGCGTGAACTTCTAGTCTCATGAGTTGATAGATTCAGAAGTGAATCAGTGGCCCTGAGAATGCAATTCCAAAAAATAATGTCCAATTATCAATGTTTTTTTTATTGTGTGAAGGATCTGCTTTATTCACCACACCACATTAAAGTGTTAGTTAAACATATAAGACAAAAGTATTCAATACTGTCGACAAAACCTTAGTAGAATTGGTTACAAACAATTAAAAAAAACACACTAAATGTTGTGGGAACACATTCCTAACTTATCAAAACAAATGAGATGTTTGGGACCAGAAAGTATAACTTCAAGATGTGGATTTCTAGTTAAGCAGCCCTGATGAAATTATACCACACTCTTTAAACTTGCTCCTACTGACAAAAACATTTGGCCTCATACACTGGACTGATCAGTGAGAAACTGACTAGCATTATAAATGTGTTGTACAGCAAAAACAAAAATTCTATAACATAGCAAAAGTATTTTAAAAGATTCTAAGAACAAAAGGAAAGATAGTTTCCACTACCCAAATATACAAAAACTACATGTAACATGTAGCTAAGTCTATTTTTTTAAAAAAACACACTTAGATAAGAAGGGAACTTAAAGAGTAAATTATTGGGATTAGAGTTTCCTAAAGGAAAAATTCATTTACAGAGACATTTTCGATACGTCTGTGGAGTAACTGTGAGTCTACTTCTATAACACATGAAAATTTAATGGAGAAACACTAAATTTAAACTATATTTAAAAACTGAAAGCTGCAGAGAAACCATTAAGCTTCACAGACTGAAGGAATATAAATATTTAAATGTGTCCTTATAATCTTTATTTCCATTATAAGCCACATATTCACCAATTTAATTTTTTACCACTAAACCAAACTCATTAAAGGCATTGGATGGGACTCTGGTATATATTGATAGGCTGTAGAGAAATCTAGTAATAAAATTATTTCTTAACCTGATCTTAAATTACTTTCTTGAATAGGCATGTATAATTTATGTATTTTGATGTTTTTAGAACTTGGAATATGTGTTCTATTTAATAAGGAACACTCAAGATCTCACCCTTTGTTAACTGTGGGTTTTGTAACAACAGGTGATAAAGATGCTGACCCACAAGGTGAACCTTGAATCTGTTCAAGAGCTTCCTCTAATTGAGTGGCACGTTTTCTTTGACCTGAACAAATAAAAAAAAGAGCCAATTAATGTAAAATTATAAATATATTTATACTTTTATAAATAGAATTACAAGCATGCTCAAGGTAAATTTGAGGATGTGTTGCTTGCTAAAAGGGTGTCAGGATCATTGATTTAATGTGACTGAATAAAGGAAATGTCATTTTCATTACATAGAAATCTTGGATTTTCACGGATTTGAGGACTGAATTCCACAACTCTATCAATTGTTTTGTGAGAAGATAGACTCTTAGCTTTATTTTAAGCATAAGTCCCTCAGCTAAATGTATTGCATTTTTCCCTCAATAGTATTAATGCTAGAATTTAAGGGAGACAGTATGCAAGATATGTCAGATGGAGAATAACTTTTAAAACTTCTGGATGTATCGGATGTGATAGGCTATACTCGAGTAAAAAGTGAGGTCTGCAGATGCTGGAGATCAGAGCTGAAAATGTGTTGCTGGTTAAAGCACAGCAGGTCAGGCAGCATCCAAGGAACAGGAAATTCGACGTTTCGGGCCAGAGCCCTTCATCAGGAATTCATTCTGGGTGGCACGGTGGCACAGTGGTTAGCACTGCTGTCTCACAGCGCCTGAGACCCGGGTTCAATTCCTGACTCAGGCGACTGACTGTGTGGAGTTTGCACATTCTCCCCGTGTCTGCATGGGTTTCCTCCGGGTGCTCCGGTTTCCTCCCACAATCCAAAGATGTGCGGGTCAGGTGAATTGGCCATGCTAAATTGCCCATAGTGTTAGGTAAGGGGTAAATGTAGCGGTATGGGTGGGTTGCGCTTCGGCGGGTCGGTGTGGACTTGTTGGGCCGAAGGGCCTGTTTGCACACTGTAAGTAATCTAATCTAATCTAAAACACATTTTTAGGCTATACTCGAGACAATCTGTGCTTTGGCAGTAGAGTGTGCAATCCTGAACTGTGCAATTCCAGAAGGTGGCTCAATATTTGTGTGTGGGGGTGCTGGGATAAACTGGGATGTACAAAGTCAGGAGTCATATGACACTATAGTCCAAAATGCTGATTTGAAATCACAACCTTTTGGAGCGCTGCTCCATCATCAGGTGGAGGTGATGTAACTTCACCTGATGAAGGAGCAGTGCTCAGAAAGCTTGTGATTTCAAACAAAACTGTTAGCTTATAACCTGGTGTTGTGAGACTTCTGACTTGATTCAATACCTTTGTAGCAGAAGAGACTATTTGGATTTTGTAGCAATGGATCTTGGTTTTGGAAATATTGCTTTTGGAGGTCTGCTGCATGTGGAGGGTACCCTATCATCCGGTTCTACTGTGGAAGAGGAACCTGGATTTCATAGCAATGAAATGGACTCATTATTATCAGCAAAGGCACATACAGGCAACGTTGGTGAAGTGGGGCATTGGGGACACTCCCAGATCTGGCAAACATTGGTTTGTAATTTCTAAGAGATTATTAGCAAATAATAAATAATAGCAAATGATTGGCTTTTGTATATATCTCTCTCTCTCTGCCCATAGGATCTATAACATTAGAATCTTTACATATTTTATCTGCAAAACAAAGATGAAAACAAAGTTATTTTGTATGGTTCCAAAATTACACATTATTTATGTAAAACAACTATTGCATTGGGGTGAGGAAATAAATCCTGTGTTTTTTTTCTCATGTGAATAGGATGCTTGAGTTTACAGAATATTTTATGGTTCAAATAGCAATGCCGTGTACCAACAAGTGTAAAATCAGTACTGTATAACAATTTTCCTTTTTTTAACTGAAACATACTGTTGTTTAAAAAGACATACATTAAACTTTGCTTCAACAATTCTTCTAAAATTGAATTTGTTCCTATTTTCAAATAATTTTTCAATGTCATAAATTTAAATTGTTACAGTTTGGGGTGAAACACTTCGTTTTGCAATCTGGGAGATTCTGTGCTGAAAATAGAATGTACCTTCAGCTTGTTTAGTGCTGTTTTTAATTGCAAGCCTGAGTTTCAGTATGGGCAAAACCCTTCAAAATACAAACTTAATAAAATATATTAAGCAATGCAAAGCAGTTCCACTAATCAGTTTAATGGTCTTTTTCAAAACATGTAATTTATTAACATTAAAACTTAATTTTTGGATGTTAGAGATTTCCATTTCTAAGAAAATGACATACTTTTTTTTACTTCTGAAAGGATTCGTTAAGAAAGATTGTGCTCAAAGAATATCTTTAAGAACTGTGAGGAAGTGGCTGACTTGATGTATGGGGCAAGTTCAATGGACGTGAAAGCTTAATTGAAGATACCATCCAGTAATACCATCACGAAACTGCTGAAAAAAATTAAGTGAAAAAGCACACAACACAACACTAGGTTATAGTCCAACAGGTTTATTTCGAAGCATTGAGAGCGCTGCTCCTTCATCAGGTAGCTGCCATAATTGAAACCTGCATCCCCATTCTTAACAGCAATCTAGGTTTGTTCAATACATCGCATCAGTTGTATGGCGCTATGATCTTTTACAATAAATTCTGTGTCCTATGGTCCCGTCCCACTGACTATTTGATGAGGGAGAGCGCTCCGAAAGCTTGTATTTCCAAATAAACCTGTTGGACTATAACCTGGTGTTGTGAGATTTTTAACTTTGTCTACCTCATAAGTGTTACTTAAGTCCGGATTGCCACAAAATGGAAATAAAAAGTGACAGGAGCAATAAACATTTTGAAATGAAATCCCCGTTCTAATACCACTGCAGGATTACTTATACCAGGTGGATTGCAATAGCTCAGGAACATTGTTGACCAGCACTTTGGGCAATTAAAGTCTGGAACAAATACTGGTCTTACCTGCACCACCCATGAAAGAATAGTGAAAAAATCTTTTGCTAAAAAAAAGGTGTACTTCATCATGATCACAACAGGATCTTGATCAGATGGGTCAATGGGCTGAGAAGTGGCAGATGGAGTTTAATTCAGATAAATGCAAGGTGCTGCATTTTGGGAAAGCAAAGCTTAGCAGGACTTATACACTTAACAGTAAGGTCCTAGAGAGTGTTGCTGAACAAAGAGACCTTGGAGTGCAGGATCATAGCTCCTTGAAAGTGGAGTCGCAGGTAGATAGAATAGTGAAGAAGGCGTTTGGTATGCTTTCCTTTATTGGTCAGAGTATTGAGTACAGGAGTTGGGAGGTCATGTTGCAGCTGTACAGGACATTGGTTAGGCCACTGTTGGAATATTGCGTGCAATTCTGGTCTCCTTCCTATCGGAAAGATGTTGTGAAACTTGAAAGGGTTCAGAAAAGATTTACAGGGATGTTGCCAGGGTTGGAGGATTTGAGCTATAGGGAGAGGCTGAACAGGATGGGGCAGTTTTCCCTGGAGCGTCAGAGGCTGAGGGGTGACCTTATATAGGTTTATAAAATCATCAGGGGCATGGATAGGATAAATAGACAAAGTATTTTCCCTGGGGCCGGGGAGTCCAGAACTAGAGGGCATAGGTTTAGGGTGAGAGGGGAAAGATATAAAAGGGACCTGAGGGGCAACTTTTTCACGCAGAGGGTGGTACGTGGATGGAATGAGCTGCTGGAGGATATGGTGGAGGCTGGTACAATTACAACATTTAAAGGGCATCTGGATGGGTACACAAATAGGAAGGGTTTGGAAGGAGATGGGCCAGTGCTGGCAGGTGGGACTAGATTGGGTTGGGATATCTGGTCAGCATGGACGGGTTGGACCAAAGGGTCTGTTTCCATGCTGTACATCTCTATGACTCTATGAAATATATGCTTAAATGAAGCAACTTATGATTATGGCCATAAAAGAAGACAATAGAATATTGAGCTTTATAGAAAGGGTGTAGCAAATAAAAATTGAAAAATAATGGTGAATCTATATGAAACTTGTATAAGTCCACATTGGAAAACTCTTTGTGCAATTATAAGCTCTGATTGAAGGATGGATGTGAGGCACGGCAAGGGTTCAGCAAAAATTCCCTGCAATACTGTCTGGATTGAATAAATACAACTACAAAGAAAGACTTGAACTTAATTCTTCCAGAACTGCAACAGGATAAAGGAGTAGTTTCCGAACATGGGAAGTAAAAGCAGGAGCAGGCCATCGGGCCCATTGAGCCTGCTCTGCCATTCAGTGAGATCATGGCTGATTTGTTTTTGTGGACTCAGCCCCAGTTACCCACCCACTCACCTTCATTCTTTTGCTGTTGAAACATCTATCTTTGTCTTAAAAACATTCAACAAGGTAGCCTCAACTGCTTCACTGGGCAGGGAATTCCATAGATCCACAACCCTTTGGGTGAAGAAGTTCCTCCTCAACTCATTCCTAAATCTGCTCCCCTTATTTTGAGGCTCTGCCCCCTAGTTCTAGTTTCACCCCCCAGGGAATACAACCTCCCTGCTTCGAAGTTATCTGTTCCCGTCATAGGTTTGACCCGAAATGTTTAAAATTTATAGAGACAGAGTGATGAGAAACAGATTATTTACACCATAGAAAAATCTAAATCAAAAGACATAATATTAAAGATAGGAAACTGAAAAAAATTATGAGTTAATGGTTAAAGCAGAGACCATTTTAAAAGTTGAAAATAGGATAAAACAGGCAGTTGAAAAAAACAAGGAAGTGTGGAAACAGGACAGGCATGTGAGATAAGATTTCAATTCTTGTGGAAGATGCAAACCAAATCACTGGGCTTCATCTTTCTGTGCTCTAATTTTTATTTGCTGATGGTCTGGAATAGTTCATTAGGAATGCAAGTTGTGATGACCTGCATGTTGTAGTCTGGAGCTGTGGACAGTGATGGTAGAGGCTCTAACTTCCATTCCATCACTTGATGACCTGGAATCTTTCCTGCTCTTACTGCAGTAGGCGGATCTTGGAAGGGTTTGCACGGTGACATTCACCTATTTTGCTGCATTATTAACACTCCTAACTTGACCATTGCATCCTGGGGTGGACTTAAACCAGGAGCTTCTAGGAGAAAGTGAGGACTGCAGATGCTGTAGATCAGAGCCGAAAATGTGTTGCTGGAAAAGCGCAGCAGGTCAGGCAGCATCCAAGGAACAGGAGAGTCGACGTTTCGTGCATGAGCCCTTCTTCAGGATTCCTGAAGAAGGGCTCATGCACGAAACATCGACTCTCCTGCTCCTTGGATGCTGCCTGACCTGCTGCGTTTTTCCAACAACACATTTTCAGCTTAAACCAGGAGCTTCGGGTTCAGAGACGGGAATGCCCCACATTGCTTCACATCTTTTCCTCCAATTTCTGAACTCCATGCAACATGACTGCAGACACTAACTTGTTATATGGCTCCACCTGCTGGTAACTGTGTTTTGGATTAAAATGGTCTCCAGTCATGGGGTTCTTGTGGTGCACTGGTAGCCTCCCTACCTTTAAGCCAGGAGACCTAGGTTCAATTCCCACTTGCTCTGGGGATGTGCAGTAACACCTTTGAACAGTTTGGTCAGGAAATATCCTAAAATGACTATAATTGGCACTGTATTCTCACACAAACTAAAAATGAACAAACAAGTTAAAAAGGATGCTGACATAATTACTGAATGGAACAATTTTTACCATTTCTTATTTAAAGGTGGCAAGGCAGGTTAAGATACTGGATTCTATAAACAGAACTGAAAATGTGTTGCTGGAAAAGCGCAGCAGGTCAGGCAGCATCCAAGGAACAGGAGATTTGACGTTTCGGGCATAAGCCCTTCACAAAAACAAATCAGCCATGATCTCACTGAATGGCAGAGCAGGCTCAATGGGCCCAATGGCCTGCTCCTGCTTTTACTTCCCATGTTTGGAAACTACTCCTTTATCCTGTTGCAGTTCTGGAAGAATTAAGTTCAAGTCTTTCTTTGTAGTTGTATAATTTGGATATTTGTCCAATTCGGGATACTACACTTCAAGAAGGATGTAAAGGCCAGGGAGCCATACACACAACATGATGACCTGTAACTATGTCACCATTTTCCCATTGCTGTTGGGTCGAGATTCTGGAACTCCCTTCTTAACAACAATGTTACCAGTTGGACTGCAGCAGTTCAAGATGACAGTTCACCATAACCTTCTCAAGAGCAATCTGGGAGAACCAATACTAGGCTTTACAGCAATGCTCACATCCAGAAATAAGAGCCTTCAATTGAGCATAAATTGGAGAAGCCAGAGTTCTGTTCTCTAGAGATGTAAACACTGAGACTTGTATCAGTGATCGAGACAAAGTAAATTGAGAAAAACAGTTCCAGTCGTGAAAAGGCCAAGGACTACAGTGTCATAAGTACCCCAGTGTAGGGAAAATCTTACATGCATAGCAAGTGTTTAGGATCTGGAATGTCTCCCTTTGGTGTAACTGTGGAGGTAGGCTGAATTATGGCTTTTAAAAGAGAATTGGATACACACTTGAACAGAACAAAATTACAGGGATATAGGGAAAGGACTGGACAAAGGGATTTTGATCTTAGAGAGCCTCCGTCTGTTTCCGAACCATTATAAACACAAAATATTACTTCCAGTGTTTTCCTTTCTCTACTGATGACTATTGTTACTGATTCGTTCTTTTTGACTCTATAAAAAGTGCTGTTTTTAGCTTTTGCTTCTCCCTCCCTCCCTCTCTCCTGAATTTGCAAATTTTGATCATCTCACTTCAGTGAAGGGTTTGAGTTATAAACTCAGCAGCAGCAGCAACTTGAAGGATGGGACCTTGCAGCAGGGGCCTGCCAGGAGCGGTGAGTCACTGATTGTGCTTTTTAATTTGAAATCACAGAGCAGAGATTTCTGGGAAAGGAGGGACTTCTTATTTTTATTTCCGTCCTGCTATATAAGTCAGTGTCTTCTCAACTCGAGACCCTACCTTTGTAGGACCTCCCACCTAACCACCTCCTCTAACATTAAAGACCAGGGACATATCAGGTAAGCATCTCTTTTTTACTTTGTGACTGGGGGACTTGCAGGGATGGCCGTGCAGGGAGAGCAATGTTCCTCCTGCACAATGTTTGAGATCATGGATGCCATTAGTGTTCCACCCAAGTACATCTGCAGGAAGTGCACCCAACTCTCGCTCCTCCAAGACTGTGTTAGGGAACTGGAGCGGGAGCTGGACAAACTTCGGATCATTCAGGAGGCAGAGGCTGTGATAGATAGGAGATACAGGGAAGTAGTTACTCCGAAGCAAGAAGAAAGCTGGGTGACCGTTCAAAAGGGGAAAAACAGTCAGTGGAGGGATCCCCTGTGGTCGTTCCCCTAAAAAACATGTATACAGTTTTGGATACTGTTGAGGGGGATGACTTACCAGGGCAAGCAGTGTGGCCGAGGTCTCTGGCACAGAGCCTGTCCCTGTTGCACAGAAGGGAAGGAGGGAAAGGAGATGAGTGTTAGCCATTGGGGACTCAATAGTTAGAGGCTCAGATGGAAGGTTTGTTGGGAACGAACGAGACTCGGGGTTGGTGTGTTGCCTCCCAGGTGCCAGGGTCCGAGATGTCTCGGATCGTATCTTTGGGGTCCTGAAGGGAGAGGGTGACCAGCCTCAAGTCGTTGTCCATGTAGGTACCAACGACATAGGTAGAAAGAGGGATAGGGATGTAAGGCAGGATTTCAGGGAGCTAGGGTGGAAGCTAAGAGCTAGAACAAACGAAATTGTTATCTCTGGATTGTTACCCGTGCCATGTGATAGTGAGGCAAAGAATAGGGAGAGATAGCAGATAAACACATGGCTGCAAGGATGGTGCAGGAGGGAGGGTTTCAGCTTTTTGGATAATTGGGGCTCATTCTGGGGAAGGTGGACCTGTACAAACAGGACGGTCTTCACTTGAACCAGACGGGTACTAATATCCTGGGTGAGAAATTTGCTGGTGCTTTTCGGGTGGGTTTAAACTAGCTCAGCAAGGGGATGGGAACCGGAGGTATAATTGCAGTGCACAGGAGGATGAGAGTAGGAAGGACAGGGACAGGATTTCAGGGTCACAGGAATGTGCTGGCAGCGAAGTGGTTTGAAGTGTATCTACTTCAATGCCAGGAGTTATCCGAAATAAGGTAGGTGAGCTTGCAGCTTCGATGTTGTGGCCATTTCGGAGACATGGATACAGCAGAGTCAGGAATGGATGTTGCGGGTTCCAGGGTTTAGATCTTTCATTGAAAACAGGCAAGGCGGTAAAAGAGGGGGAAGGCGTGGCCTTGCTAATCAAAGATAGTATAAAGGTGGCTGAGAGAATTTTTGATGAGGACTCGTCTACTGAGGTAGTATGGGCTGAGGTTAGAAACAGGGGAGGAGAGGTCACATTGCTTCGAGTTTTTTACAGGCCTCTGCAGAGTTCCACAGAGGTGGAGGAGAGGATTAGTAAAATTATTCTGAGTAGGAGTGAAAGGAACAGGATGGTCATTATGGGGGACTTTAACGTCCCCAAATGTAATAGCTCTAGTTTGTTGGATGGATCTGTTTTTGTCCAATGTGTACAGGAGGGTTTCCTGACACAGTATGTCGAAGGGCTGACAAGAGGGGAGGCCACACTGGATCTGGTGCTTAGTAATGAACCAGGCCAGGTATTTGATTGAGTTGCAGGTGAGCGTTTTGGAGAGAGCGACCATAATTCAGTTACGTTTAGTTTAGCGATGGAAAGGGATAGGTACATGCCACAGGTCAAGAGTTATTGATGGGGCAAGGGTAATTATAATGTGATTAGGCAAGAATTAGGATGCACAGAATGGGGCAGCAAAATGCAGGGGATGCAGACAATCGAAATGTGGAGCTGGTTTAAGGAACACGATATTGCGTGTCCTAGATAGGTATGTCCCTGTCAGGCAGGGAGGAAGTGATAAGGTAAGGGAAACATGGTTTACTACAGAAATTGTATCTCTTGTTAAGCGGAAGAGGGAGGCTTATGTGTTGATGAGGCAAGATGGTACAGATAAGGTGATGGAAAGTTACAGATCAGCTAGGAAGGATTTAACGAGAGAGTTAAGAAGAGCAAAGAGAGGACACGAGCAGTCTTTAGCAAATAGAATAAAGGAGAATCCTAAAAGCTTTCTATAGGTATGTAAGGAATAAAAGGATGACTAGGGTAGGAATAGGGCCAGTCAAAGACAGAAATGGGAAGTTGAGAGTGGACCCTGTGGAGATCGGAGAGGTGCTAAAGGAACATTTCTAATCGGCATTCACTCAGGAAAAGGAAAATATTGTGGAGGAGAAGAATGAGGTATGAGATATTAGACTAGAAAGGTTAGTTATGCACAGGTGTTATCAATTCTAGAAGGAGTGAAAGTAGACAAGTCCCCTGGGCCGGATGGGATTTATCTGAGGATTCTCTGGGAACCTAGGGAGGAGATAGCAGAGCCGTTGGCTTTGATATTTGAGTCATCATTGTCTACAGGTTTAGTACCTGAGAACTGGAGGATTGCAAATGTTGTGCCCTTGTTCAAGAAGGGAAGTGGAGATGATCCAGGTAATTATAGACCAGTGAGCCTTACTTCTGTTGTAGGAGAGGTTTTGGAAAGGATTAGAAGAGATAAGATTTATAATCATCTAGCAAGCAACAATTTGATTTCAGATAGTCAATATGGTTTTGTCAAGGGCAGGTCATGTCTCACAAACCTCGTTGAGTTTTTTGAGAAGGTGACCAAGCATGTAGATGAGGGTAGGGCAGTTGACATGGTGTACATGGACTTCAGTAAAGCCTTTGATAAGATTCCACATGGTAGGCTGATGGAGAAAATGAAGAGGCATGGGATTGAGGGTGATTTAGCAGTTTGGATTAGAAACTGGCTTTCTGAAAGGAGGCAGCGAGTGGTGGTTGATGGAAAATATTCAGCCTGGAGTCCGGTTACTAGTGGTGTGCCACAAGGATCTGTTTTGGGACCACTGCTGTTTGTCATTTTTATAAATGACTTAGACGCAGGCATAGGTGGATGGGTAAGTAAATTTGCAGACGACACTAAAGTCGGTGGAGTAGTGGACAGTTTGGAAGAATGTTACAGGTTGCAGGGGGACTTGGATAACCTGCAGAATTGGGCTGAGAGGTAGCAAATGGAGTTCAGTGCAGCTAAATGTGAGGTGATGCACTTTGGGAAGGATAACAGGAAGGCAGACTACTGGGTCAATGGAAAGATTCTTGGTACTGTGGATGTGCAAAGGGATCCTGGAGTCCACGTGCATAGATCCACTAAGTGGATAGTGCTGTTAAGAAGGCATACGGTGTGTTAGGTTTCATTTGTAGAGGGATTGATTTCCAGAGCCGCAATATCATGCTGCAACTATACAAAATGCTGGTGTGGCCACACTTGGAATATTGTGTACAGTTCTGGTCGCACCATTACAGGAAGGATGTGGAAACATTGGAAAAGGTGCAGAGAGGATTTACCAGGATGTTGCCAGGTCTTGGAGGGAAGGTCTTATGAGGAAAGGCTGGGAGATTTGGGTCTGTTCTCATTGGAAAGAAGAAGGCTAAGGGGGGATTTGATAGAGACATACAAGATGATCAAAGGATTAGATAGGGTAGGTAGAGAAATACCTTTTCCTAGGATGATGATGTCAGCTTGTACGAGAGGACATAACTACAAATTGGGGGGTGATAGATTTAAGACAGATGTCAGAGGAAAGTTCTTTACACAGAGAGTGGTAAGGGCGTGGAATGCCCTACCTGCTAATGTAGTCAACTCAGCCACATTAGGGAGATTTAAACAATCGTTAGATAAGCACATGGATGATTTTGGGATAGTGTAGAGGGACGAGCTGAGAATAGTTCACAGGTCGGCGTAACATTGAGGGCCGAAAGGCCTGTTCTGCACTGTATTGTTCTATGTTGCTCTATGTTCTAAACAGAGACTGGGTAGGCTGGGACTTTTTCCACTTGAGTGTAGGAGGTGGAGGGCTGACTTTATAGAGGTTTATAAAATCATCAGGGGTGTAGATAATGTGAATAGCAAAGTTCTTTTCCTAGGGTGGGGAGTTTAAAATGAGAAGGATATTCTAAAGGTGAGAGGAGAAAGATTTTAAAGGAAGCTGAGGGCAACGTTTTCACACAGGGGGTGGTTTGTATATGGAATGAACTGCCAGAGGAAGTGGTAGAAGCAGAAACAGTTGCAACATTTAGATAGATACATGAATAGAAAAAGATTTTGAGAGATACGGGTCAAACACAGGCAACTGGGTTTAGTTTAGTTTGGGAAATTTGGTCAGCATTTACTAATTGGACTGAAGGGTCTGGTTCCATGCTGTATGTCTCTATGACTCTAGTAGGCAAAAATGGGTACTGCAGATGCTGGAGATTAGAGTCAAGATTAGAGTAGTGCTGGAAAAGCACAGCAGGTCAGGCAGGAGAATCAACATTTCAGGCAAAAGTCTGATGAAGAGCTTTTGTCCGAAACATCGATTTTCCTGCTCCTCGGATGCCGCCTGTCCCACTGTGCTTTTCCAGTACGACTCTAATCTTGACTCTATGACTCTAGTATCATTACTGCCCAAATGATGTCTAGGTGATATAATTTTAGCTGCTGCATGCTGCAGACAGAATCATTGTTCTACAGTCCTATGTGATTTTTATTATTTTCTGGAGGGACAGATAGTGTTGCGAAGCAGGGAAGATGCAGAAGAACTTGGTCAGGCTAGGAGTTTGGGCAAAGAAGTGGCAGATGGAGAACAATGTGGAAAAGTGTGAGGTTATACATTCTGGTAGGGAGAATAGAGGCCAAGACTGGTTAATTAATGGGGGAAGGCTTTGGAATTCTGAAGCACAGAGGAACTCAGAGTCTTAATTCAGGATTCTAAGGTTAACTTGCAGTGCCAGTTAGCAGTTAGGAAGACAAATGCAAT